>NC_091708.1:32845000-33522083 GCF_041296265.1 Equus caballus
TGATATTTCTCAGGCTTTGGAAAGAGTGCCAGCATTTTCACAGCATTCAAAACGGTTCTCCTGGTAAGAATCTCCTTGGTCAGTGCCCATAGCACCATGGGAGGTGGCTATTTCCTGGTAGCTCTGTAAACAGGATGGAGACCTATGACCTTGTAACAGTCGGGATTCTTGGTTACAAGTAACCGGGACCATCTCTTGCTATCTTCAACAAGGAGGGACTTACTGAAAGATAGTGAAGGCTCAAGAGGCCAAAGAACAAGGTTGGACAAAGGACAGAGGAAAGAAAGCCACAGGAACCCCAGCAAAGGGAATGTTGCAGGCATAGTCTGATCTAGGGTCCTCTACTGAGTGTGCATTTGACCTCCAAGGGGCCCCTCACCACTCCCTCAAAGTCAGCCCCTGGAATGAGTATCAGATCGGCTGAGGTTGTATCTCACACGTGCCTGCCCAGTGTCCAGGCAGGAGGAGATTCTGGGGAAGGACTTGACGACACTACACTTTGGCAGCATGGTGGCCATGGGAGGTGGGGGCTGGTTTTTCCCTTCCTCACAATGGAGAATTCCCCGAAAAGGGAAACCAGGGTTCTAGGGTGGGAGTGGATACTGGACAGATTATAAGTGATGGCTAAACCTCTTGGGGCTATTGTCCAACCTAAGCCACTAGCAGTTAGATGGTATAGGTTGAAAGGGAGCAAGGCAGAACGGACAGAACTTAGGATCTGAAGTTGGGTGACTCAGGGTCAAGTTCTACCACTGCCTAGCATTGTGACTCTGGGGAGCCTCTAAGAGCCTCGATTTCCTCCTCTGAAAAATGGGGATAAAACTGTCCATACAGCTCACAAAATTGCATGTGACAACACTTTGTAAACCGTACAGTATTTGGAGCCTGGAGGGCGGGGAGGGGGGTGGGGGGCGGAGCAATCATGCGTGAGGCAGCATCTCATCTTGCTGCCATCCCGTAAATGCCCGTAAGTGTTTGTTGAGTGAACGGATAAACAAGTGATCAGGGATTATCATCATCGTTCTACCCTGACCATCAGCTTTACAGAGAAAACCGGGCAGATGCTGTTGGGACTCTGATATGAGTTTTGTGAGCTGAGGCCTCACCAATGAGCCTGCGTATTTTTTTTTAAAAAAAAAACAACCTTTTTAACATTTTCATTTTAATATGTGAAACCTGGCTACTTGTCTCAGGGAGTTTATGGAAAAAAAGCTTCCAGCTGGCTTTGGGGCAGCCCATAAAAATGTACCGAAAACTTTGACCAGTTAGAAATGAGGAGCTGTTGGAGGAGAGATCAGTGACGCCATAAACCCTGGTGAGGCCCACAGTATTTCAATAATTAGCTCTCTGGGCAAGAGGATGCGTTCTTCATTCCTTCCTGGTTCCTAGTCAAAGGATGGGGCCCAGAATCTGTTAAAGAGAAACCACAGCTTTCAAATAACAGACAAACACATCTTTCACACAGGCAGTCTGTGATTCAAACCGTTTCAAAGGGCGTGGGGGAGAGAGGAGTTTTCAAGAGCTTGAAAGGCGGCATCAAATCAGAATGCCCACACGTCTCCCTCCCTGCCAGCTTTCCAAATCCTCCCCGACACTTGGCTAAGTCTGACCTCCTCCAGGAAGCCCTCCTTGGTAACCACAGCTCATCATGAGTTTGTTCATCCGTGTGACTCCTTGACTTAAAACCCTCCAGAGGTTCCTCCTAGCTTCAGGGTCAAGTTCAGTCTTCTTAGCTTGGCACGCAAGGCCTCTTGTGATTTGGTCCCTTCCCGTCTCTGTGGCCTCTTCCCATACTCCCCAGCTCCACCGTTGATCCAGCTGGGCCAGACAACCTTCAGCTCCACCTCCTCCCCCCTCCATTCGGGCCTCAGAGCCTTGGACGGGCCCCTTGCTTTGGCTGGGATTTTCCTTCCCCTTCTTTATGTGGCTGGTTGGTATTTATTCCCCAAACTCAGCCCAGGCCTCTCTTCTGGGGGAGGGCGGTGGGGAGTTTGAGTCCCCCAGGCCGGGTTAGGTGGCCCCGCTGGGTTCCTCAGAGTCCTCATCACACTTATTCTAACGGTCCACGTACTCCCCTGTCTCCACCCACTCCGCTCTCCTGGGAGCCTTGCTCATCTCTGTTTCTCTACAGTCAGCACACATCTGGCCCAGAGAAGGTGCCCCATTCGAAGCCCTGCTCCTGGCCCCTGGCAGTACCCTGGGATCCCCCAGGGAGCTTTAGGATGCTCACGCCTGTGTTCTCATCCTCAGGGGCTCTGACTGAATTGCTCTGGGAGGTGGCCTGGGTCGAAATGTCTCCAGGTGGTTCTAATGTGCAGCCAAGGTTGAGCACCGCTGTAATTTATAGCACTTGACTCATGACTTCCCCTTTAACTCAGAGGAGCTGGAGCATGACTTTGAACTCACGACCCCACTGTACTTGCCGCAAGTCGAGTCAAAAGAAACCTTATTCACCCGTTTATCTAGATCAGCAGAGCTGAGCAGCTGTACACTCACCCACAGCCCCATCCAGCCCTCCGGGCTATTTGGAGAGCCCACCTGCATCACACTCACCTCTTAGCAAGATGCCTGCCTGGGCCCCACCCCCAATCCAAGGAGCCAGACCTGGGACCCTGCCTTGTAAACAAGTTACTGGGGGCTTCTGATGCTCGCTAATGGGCCACAACTCAGAACACCCCAAAACGGGGCTGCCAGCTCCCGAGGACTTGCAAAGCCAGGTAAGGGAAGTTAAAAACAGAAAGGGCCATCTGGGAATCACAGAGGGGTTGGAAACCGCTCAGCTCCGGCCAATTCTTGTCCTTTGCGGATGTGGGCCCCACGTCGTCAAATCCCGTTGTGTTTTTTTTTTTAATAGACCGCCAAAGTCTGGATTTTTATGTGAAATCCCCTGTTTAAAGTTGACAACTAATTCAAACAGTTTAAATACACTTCTAAGGCCAGATAAAGCTCACCTGAGGATGGCATGGAGCTAGCGGACTGCCAGTTTGCTGTAAACGTTTCCCATAAACTCTGCATGTGGATTAAACTAGAGAGCGGCGTGCGTGCCCTGCCTTGTCGCTCTCTCTCCTCTGAGCTGCTTTTCCGCTTTGGGACATGGGCCAGCACAGAGTAGGGTACAGGGAACAGCCCCTGAGACTTGTGCGCTACGTGCAGTAAGTACGCTGTTTGGGGACATTGCTCCTGAGGTCTGACAGCGCTCCTCATGCCACCTCACAAGGAAAAGGCCTCTCTGGTCTCGGGGTCTGTAAGAGTCATGTGTGCATCTCAGCAACTGATATGTTGGTATCTTGTGGATAATGAACCTCATGGGATGGGGTTTCAGCTACTAGAAAGTTCAGAGGACAATTTGGGGCCTGTCTCCATAATGTGTAGGAGCCCAAGGTCTGCGTTTGTATGCCTGTCTCATTCCTAGGTTCTGCTGACTTTTCCAGTTTCTATTTTCCATTTGTCACCCATCACAGGGCCACACCTTTGAATTTTGTTCTCTTGTACACCAAGTCAAGAAGTTACGTTAAGTGCTTTCTGGAATAAGGCATGCTATAAATAAATAAGGCCGTACAAAATAGTAAGTGCTCAAAAAGAAAAGTTTGTTGAATAAATGACTACTTGAATGATTCATCTTGCGGTCCCACCCAGGGCCTTGTACCGAGCAGGTGTTCAGGAAATGAGGGGCAGGATGGTAGAGTGGAAAGCGACAGTTTAGAGATGGGGAGACAACAGCCCTGTCATTTCCTCACGACTAGGACCTTAGCCAAGTTATTTAACCTCTCTTAGCCTCAGTTTCCTCATCTGTAAAATGGGGAGGGTCTCAGCACCCACCTTATCAGAGTTATTGGGAAGACCGAATGAGATTATGTATGTAAAGTGCCTGGTACATAATAGGCACCTAATAAATGGCAGCTGTGGTTATTAATAATAAAAACACCATCAATGTTGACATCAGTATTTAACAGCCTAATTGATAAGGTGTGCAGCATGAATAATGACACTCTCACTCTGCTCAGGCTGGCTAGAGTCTGACAAAGAAGCCACATGTACCCAGTGGGGGCATAAATCGGAAGTGTGCTCCAGGAAGTCCTCTGTTTCCTCAGCTCCCTGTCCCAGGTCTGCTCACCAGCCCAGGGCAGCCCTGGTTACAGTGGTGATGGCAGGAAGCTTCCTGTGCGAGTCCACGGTGGCCCCATCACTCTCTTCCCAGCATGCTCAGGTGCTGAAGACGCTGTCCTGCCTCCCCATCACTCAACTCTCCAGCCTAGTCCTGTCCATCCCTTTTTGGGAAGGCCCTGGCAGTTTTCTCCAAGCCTTCCAGCTCCTTCCTGAGCCCTGACCAGCCCCTCTCCTGGTGACCCCATAAAGGAGCAAATCTGTCATGAACGGTCACTTGCCCTCATTGCTGAATGGGTGTTTGTGTCCCGTGGTGTTCAGGAGGAGCAGTCACAGAGGACCGAAGGCAGCGTCTGGGAGGCATTCCTCTGAGGGTGGGACGTCAGGCAGGAATGTAACCCTCTAATGTTGTTCAGGGGAAGGCAATTTGTCATCGATCCTTGACATGGAAAGCATCCCATGGTGAATTGATGGTCTGCCTAAGTGCTGAAAATTTCTTCAGAGGGGGCACCGTTGTGTAGGGTAGAGGTTCCCAAAGTGTGGTCCTCGACCAAGAGCATCACATGCGAATTCTCCAGCCCCACCCCAGAACTACCCAATCAAAAACTCCAGGTGTGGGCCCCGCCCTCAGTTTTAACAAGCTCTCAGGGTGATTTGGATGCACAGCCAGTTTGCAGACCACAGGAGCAGAGGGGAGCGAGAAGCCTGGATTCCAGCTCTGAGCCTCAGCTACTTCATCTGTCACCAGGAACGATGCTTATGGTGGTGGGCGGGCTTCTGTAAGGGCAATGAGATTAATATGGGAATCGTGCCCGGCATGTGGTTGGTGCTCAGCAATCCCCACACCCTGTCATTCATCAAACCAACTTTTGAGGGTCGGCTGCAGCTAAGACTGTTCTGTGATAGGCACAGAACCAGTCATGCACCCCAAGACAAGGGCTCCATCCAGGAGGAGAAATAAGACAAAGCAAAGGGAACCTTGACTGGAAAGTTTGGTTGGGGCCCAGAATGCCAACCTGAGGATTTTTATTTTAATTGTTCTGTTCCTTTTCTACAAAAAATCAACATAATCCTTGTGATTCCAGCAGCCCCTAGGGTCACCTGGCTCCCTCGCCTCAAACCGCCTCCTGGTCCCCAGTGGGGCTGTTGGAGGAGAAGCCCTGAGCGCCAGGTCCCCCCTAGGCAGGGGGGGCGCGATGGTCCACCTCAGTCACTCCCCGCGCTGGCCGTGGCCCTGCTCCGGAGGAAGGCAGCGGCGGGAGGCCCCCTTATCGGGCGCTGAGGCCCTGGCTGCCTGGAGAGGGCCTGGCTCGTTCCAGGAAAAGGCGCCTGGGAGAGCAGAAACGCGCGTTTGGAATGCGAGCTCCACTCAATGCATTCCATATGGCTGTGGGTGCTGGGCGGCGCTGGGCGCGACCCGGGGGACCCAGGGGTGGGGGATGGACTCTGGCAACCAGCAGCTCCCCTGCTAGGCCCTTGGGCGCCCCTCCCTGCTAGAAGGCACATTCATTGGTGCTCATTTCTTGTCTGTCTCCCCCACCACCCTGTGCGCTGGGATGACGACCACTGATTATCAAGACTAGGGCCGTGCCAGGAACATAGGAGACGTCAGGAGGATGTGATGAGTGAACACCTAATAAACGATTTATTGGTAGAAGGCATTAGGGATTCTCCCCCTTAAATAAACCCAGCACACAAGCCCCCAGAGCAGTCAGCCTCAGTTAACATTCCTGGGAAGCTTGTGTGTGTCAGGACACTCCATGTGTAATGGCAGCCAACCCTCATAACCCAACTGGTCAGGGACTATGTTACCTGACTTTGCCCAGGATGACAATTAGGCTCAGAGCTGGTGATGACCTGCCCAAGGTCACACAGCTAGCAAGGAGCCAGTCAGGATCTGAAAGCAGGTTAAAGGACTCCAGGTCCAGTGCTCTTTCTATCCAAGCTCCAGACGGAGGGAGCCCTGCTGAAGCTGCAATCTGCCTCGGCCTCCCTCGGGGGCTTTCTCACTGGGATCCCAGCGTTACTAAGGCTCATAAAGTAAGGAACTGACCCCTTAAGAATACAAAGCATAGAAACCTCAAGCAAGCTTTTCTTTTCTTTTTAAAAATTTTTCCAGCTTCACTGATGTATAATTGACAAATAAAATTGTCAGAGTTTTTGAGCTTTCAAATTTAAAGGAGAGTGATCACCTTAAAGAGGGATCTGTGTTTTTCATGTTGTGTTTACGAAATCGCTATAATGGCACGATTGCTTGATTAACAGGTTCTTTGGGTAAAACCCTAGAAGCCCTCCGGTTAAAATAAGGAACCCAATATCTATCTAAAGAACACGGAATCAATAATTCAAAAAGATATATGCACCCCTATGTTTATCGCAGCATTATTCACAATAGCCAAGATGTGGAAGCAACCCAAGTGCCCATCAGTGGATGAATGGATAAAGAAGATGTGGTATATATACATAATGGAATACTACTCAGCCATAAAAAAATGAAATCATGCCATTTGCAACAACATGGATGGACTTTGAGGGTATTATGCTAAGCAAAATAAAGCAGACAGAGAAAGACAAATACCAGATGATTTCACCCATATGTGGAAGATAAACAAACACACACACACATAGATAAGGAAAACAGATTGGTGGGTACCAGAGGGGAAAAGGATTGGGGGAGGGCGAAAGGGATAAAGGGGCACATAGGTATAGTGATGGATGAAAACTAGACCATTGATGGAACGCGATGAAGTCGATACAGAAACTGAAATACAGCAGTGTACATCTGAAATTTACACAATGGTATAAGCCCGTATGACCTTAATAAAATAATTTTTAAAATATTAGGAACTAATTCTAACAGTTATTACAACTGTTATTCAGTAGTGACATTATTTCCATATAATTTGCACACTAATGCTTACTAATGTGCACTCAGAATATCCCAAAACGGGGCTGCCAGCTCCCGAGGACTTGCAAAGCCAGGTAGGGGAAGTTAAAAACAGAAAGGGCCCTCCGGGAATCACGGATGGACTGGAAACCTCTCAGCTCCGGCCAATCCTTGTCCTTTGCGGATGTGGGCCCCATGTTGTCAAATCCCATCTTTTTGCTTTTTGTTTATATTGAATAAGGATGTCTGTTGCTACTATTATTTAACACTGATCTAAAAGTTTGAGCCATGACAGTAAGGTGTGAAGCAAGGAGGTGGTGGGAGAAAGATGCTGCCACTTCTTAAGGACTCTGAAATTATTATTATTATTATTATTATTATTTTATTGAATACTTCTGGTACCTTAACAAGGTAGATTATTATTTTATATATTAGTATCATGTCCGTCTTTTACTTACAAGGGAATTGAAGTTCATAGACATGAGTAACTTGTGTATGTTTATCCACCAAATGGTCCTTGTGGCTCCAGAGTGTTAACGGAAATTGGAAAGGAGACAAAATTATTCTGATTTAAAGAGAATCTGTTTGTCCACCTTGAATATCAAGAGAACTAACTGAAAAAGCTACTGGAATTAATAAGAGAATTCAGGAAGGTGATTGGATATAAAAGGCAGTCACAGTCCTGCATTTCTGTACCACCTTCATGCAAACACAACCAATTACAAAAGATAATTTAAAAAAATCTCAATCATAATGACTAACCTTAACAAGAAATGGGAAAGACCATAAGAAAACTACAAATCTTTATTGAGGAAACATAAAAAGATGGAGATTCATTCATACTGCGTTCTTGGATGGGAAAACTGGATATCACAAAGATGTCAACTTTTCTCAAGTTAATTTGCAAGTTTAATGAGATTCCAATTAAAAAACTTTGAAATCTTTGATCACGTTTATTCTATCTGGAAGAATAAAAAGCCAAAAAGAGGTTGAAAAAGAAGAATAATTTTTTAAAAAGTAATCTGACGTGTGAAGCATCATAACACCAGTCATGTCACATTTTAAAACATACTATAAGGCTGTAATATCGAAACAGGGTGATGAGGATGTAAGAAATGGCAATGGATCAGAAGAACGAAGATAGCTCCGAGAGTCCTTGGCACGCCCAGGCTTCGGTGTGTGATAAAGACGGCAGCACAACTCATCCAGTGAAGGGAGACTGGCTCAACTGCTAGGCTAAGACAATTGGCCAGCCATTTGGAAAAAAAGTAAGTCAGAGCCTAGCTTCTCACTTTCTATGAATTAATTTTCTGGTGGAGGAAAGAGTCAAAAGAAAAAAATGAATCCATAAAAATCAAAAGAAAATCTAAATGAATATTTTACACTTAAAGAATATCATTTTAACCTTTTATTCTGAAGTTGCAGAAACAGCACAGAGTTCTTGTGTAACCTGTCACCCAGCTGTCCCCAGTGATAACCTCTTACATAATCATTGGACATGTTCAAAACCAAGAAATTGAAATTGGCCCAACACTATTAATAAACTACAGACCTTATTTGGAAGAGGATTTTTTTTTAAGTAGCTTTATTGGGATTATAATAGTTTATAACATTGTGTAATTTCGGGTGTACATTATTGTTTATCAGTTCCTGAATACACTTCATCGTGCTCACCCCCAGTAGTCTGATTTTCATCCATAACTATACATATGTGCCCCTTTGTCCCTTTTGCCTATCCCTCAACCCCCTTCCCCTCTGGGAACCGCTAATCTGTTCTCTTTGTCTGTGTGTTAGTTTGTCTTCCACATATGAGTGAAGTTATGCAGTATTTGTCTTTCTCTGTCTGGCTTATTTGGCTTAACATCATACCCTCAAGGTCCATCCATGTTGTTGTAAATGGGACAATTTTGTCTTTTTTATGGCTGAGTAGTACTCCATTGTATATATATACCACATCTTCTTTTTCCATTCATCTGTAGAAGGGCACTTGGGTTGCTCCCACATCTTGGCTATTGTGAGTAATGCTGCATTGAACATAATCATATGGGGTGCATAAATCTCTTTGGATCATTGATTTCATGTTCTCTGGATAAATACGCAGTAGTGGGATAGTTGGGTCATATGGTAGTTCTATTTTTAATTTTTTGAGAAATCTTCATACTGTTCTCCATAGTGGCTGCACCAGTTTGCACTCCCACCAGCAGTGTATGAGAGTTCCCTTTTCTCCACATCCTCTCCAACATTTGGTGTTTTTGTCTTGATGATTATAGCCATTCCGACCGATATAAGGTAACATCTCATTGTAGTTTTGATTTGCATTTCCCTAATAATTAGTGATGTTGGGCATCATTTCATGTGTCTGTTGGCCATCTGTATGTCTTCCTTGGAAAAATGTCTGTTCATGTTGAAGGAGGACATTTTAAATAATAAGAAATACAACTCCATTTTAAAAATCAAAATCTTTTGTATGTTAAATGATCATAAATAATAGAAAGGGAAATAATAACGTGAGAAAAAGAGTTGCACCAAGTATGACACACAAATGGTTATTACCATACTTTCTGATGATTGCTCACAAATTAAAAAGAAAAATGCTAACATTTACATAGAAATTTGGACAAAGGGCATGTGTAGACAATTCACCTAAAATGAAATGTAGGTGGTTCATAACCAGGTGAAACAGGTTCCTCCTCCCCAGATACCAAAGGAATCTGTGTTAGAATTTTAAAATGCCATTTCTTATCCAGCAAGTTAGTACAGATGTTAAAAATATAATATAACATAGTGAGGTGAGACAGTACTCTGATACACTACTTGAGAACTTTAAATTGCTATATCATTTCTGGAAAACAACTTTCTATATGTATCAAGAGCCTTAAAAGTGTTCGCATACTTTGGGCCACTCACAGCACTTCTAAGCATCTCTCCTTGGGCAGCGATCAGAGGTACCACCAAAGACTTAAGTACCGGAGTGTTCATCCCAGCAGGATAGAATGGAATTATCTGACAGTAAGGGATGGTTAAATTACTTCCATCCCCTCCATATACTGGAATACATTACCATAAATAATAATTTTTCATAGATTTGTAATGGTATAGAAAATTTAATAATAATATGAAATGGAAAAGGCAAGATAAAGAATGATCCTAATTTTGAACTTGATCCAAATTTTGAAGATTATGTGTGTGTGTCTAGAAGGAAATATACCACCAGGTTAATAGTAGTTATCTCTGTGTAGTGGGATGCTTTTCCGTATTTTCCTCTGCTTTTTAAAAATAATGATCAGCTCTTACTTTTATATTGTTATTTTTAGTGGCTTTATTGAAGTATAATTTACTTACCATAAAATGCACCCTACCTTTATAGTCCTTTAAAGTATTATATACTTTGTGCATTTCAAAACAAATTTACATTTAGAAAATAGAAATGTATTTAAAACTAAAAACAAGTCTCCTAGACTGTATCAGGGTTCCACCAAAGAAACAGAACCATATATATATTGTTTAGAATATATATTGTAATATATATATATATATACATACGCCACTGAATTGTACACTTTAAATGGGTGAATTGTATGGTATGTGAATTATATTTTGATAAAGCTGTTACCAAAAAATTCCTAGCTCTGCCCTCACTAGCCGTGTGACCCTGAAGAGAGACCTGGCCTTTCTCAGCCTCAGTTTCCTTCTCGATAAAGAGGTGACAGTAACAGCAGCGACCTCATGAGGTCGTCGTGACGTTTCAGTGAGAGGGATCCTGTAACTGCTGACTACAGAGCTTGATCGAGTTAAGCCCTTGGTAGAAAACATCAGCAGTGTTTCCTACGGCTCCCTAGGGCCTGGCACTGTGCTGGGCCCATATGTCCTCGACCTCATTTAGTCCCCTAACCGCTGTTATGCCCACTGTGGAGTGGAGGAGAGCGAGGCCAAGCCGCAGCGCTCTAAGAGACCAGCAGCAACTGGAACCGCGTGTGTTCCTGATGCCGCATCTTGAACGCCAAGGCAATCCTGGTTTTCATGTAATTTTGCCCTTATTTGTATGGATCTTCTTAATATTCTGACCCACCTCATTAGGAGATGTCGGGCTGCACACCTGGAAGCTAAGCTTCATCGACCTACCCTCTTTCTTCCGAATCAACTCTCCTTTTCTCTTGCTTAGAATACTTTCCAAGGTATTAAATGCCCCCAGAGAGAGGCCGCGCAGACTGGCGACCGCCCGGAGCCCAGTGGTAGGGCCAGGCCTCCGGGGAAAAGGCTGGGACTCTCCTTTGCCCCCCCGTAGGTTGCAGGGACCCCTTAGCCTCGGCCTCATCATAGAAAACATGCGGATTATGGTAATATTTACTTGCCAGGGATGCTGAGAGGCTGGCTTTCATGCCCTGGAAGGCCCCAAAGCCATGGAGCCGGGTTCTCCAGAGACCCCCATGGGCAGGGAGATGGCAGCCCTGGGGCTGGCCCGCGCCCAGCGAGCTTCAGAGCCAGCTGTGCTGAGGCAGCAAGTACAGCTGCTAAAAATAGAAGTCACGTCTCACAGAGACAGGGGCAGCCCTGAGGCAGGGCTCGTCCCAGGCAGATGGGGGTAGGGCAGGAGAGGGCGAGGACACTCACCCCGACCAGGGCTCCCCACTTGTAGTGTGTGTGGGCGGCTGATCCCTTTACCCAGTGCAAGCCCCCAGACCCAACTAACCACAGAGTGGGTGGGGCCAAGGCAATTGTGTTTCTAGCCAAGGCAAGGGAAAAAGTTGTCCAGGGCTGTCCAGTGGCAATATATAATGTGAGCTGGATATGTAATTCTAAATTTTCTATCAACCTTAGAAAATAAACAGATGAAATTAATTTTAATAATATATTTTATTTAATCTAATCTATCGAAATGTTGGTCATTTCAATGTCATCAATATAAAAATATTAACAAAATAAATTCTCTTTTTTGTACTCTTTGAAATATGGTGTGTATTTTAGACTGACGGCTCATCTCTATTTGGGGTAGTCATGATTCAAGTGCTGTATTAATTTTCAGCTGCTGCTCTGACACATTCTCACAAATTTCACAGCTTGAAACAGCACGAACTTAATTATCTTATGATTCTGGAGGTTAGAAGTCTGAACTGAGTCTTATGGGGCTAAATCAAGGTGTCAGCAGGGCTGTGCTCCTTCTGGAGGTTCCAGGGGAGAATTCCATCCATGACTTTTTCAGCTTCTAGAGGCCGCCCGCATTCCATCTGTCCGTCCATCTTCAAAGCGCGTCCTTCTATGATCTGCATCCCTCGTCCCATCCTCTCTTGCTCTGCTTGGTCACTGATTTGCCTTCTCTGACTCTCACCCTCCTGACTCCCCTTTTTACGACCCTCGTGATTATATTGGGCCCCCCAAATAATCCAGGATAACCTCCCCATCTCAAGATCCTTAATCTCATCTGCAAAGTCCCTTTTGCCGGGTAAGGTGGCATAGTCACAGGTTTGGGGATGAGGAAGTGGATGTCTTGGAGGGTGGCGATTCAGCCTGCCACACGTGCTTCATGCCACATGTGTGAGCGGCTGCTGTCCTGGATGGGACAGTGTTAGGGAATTTAGGCGTAGGGTCTAGCGAGATTTCCTAGCTCCACGCTCCAGCTCAGCCACTCACTCACTGTGGGATCTTGGGCAGGTCACTCTATATGCCTGGTTGACTGTACCTTCCTTGTACATAAAGTGGGGTTGGCAACAACCCACGCTTGGGAAAATGCAACAAGCTACCAGAGAGATAAGTGCTTATTTCACTGTAAAAGGAGAGGGGGTCCAACTGTCAGGTGGGAGGGGGCGCTGCCCTGTCGGGGGAGACTTGAATGCTGGGTGGGTCCTCAGAGGCCTTGGGATTTAGCTGCCTCATTTTACAGATGGGAAAACTGAGGCCCAGCAGGGAGAAGAGGCTTGCCAGAGGGTCCCCAGAGAGTTGGTAGCTGAGCCAGAAAGGGGATCCTGTGGGTGCACTGCTCCCCACCATGTCACACTGCCTGTCCCCTCTGTGACCTCAGCTTCCTCATCTATAAAACGCAAATAAGAGCGGCATATTTTCAGGCCCGTTGTGAAGATGCAGGGATGTCTCAGGTAGGAAGGTGCTCTGGGAACTGAGAGGCTGGGGCACAGGAAGGTCATGATGACCCTGGGCACGGGGCTATGGTCTCCATCCAGGGAGGAGGCTGGCAGCACCCTCTGTCTCTCTGGCCTGTGGTTTCTGGAGCCCCCGGAGGGCCTAAGGGGGCCTGCTGAGCGTCCTCACCAGCTTTTCCTGTTGGTGACAAGGGGACCGTGACCCTTTCCTGGAAAGTGACTTCCCCGAGGCCTGGCCCTCACCTAGCGCTGCTCCTCCTGCGGGGGCTTGGCTGGGGCAGGGGGCCAGGCAAGGGCTCTTTGAGGCCTGGGTGCATAAGCCTGAGCCTGGGGGTCTTGGTTGGCTCCCCCGCTGGCTAGACGTGCTAGCCTGGGCCCGTGCCCTGGCCTCCCTGGGCCCACTGCCCAGTGGGTGGGAGGGGTTAGACCAGAGACGCCTGCAGCCCCCTGAGGTCTAAGATTCTGGGGCTCTCTTCACTGTTCTTACAGGTGCCAATGGTCAAACCATGCCCGAGTCGAACTCTCACCTGCCCTAGGGGGCAAGGCTGCAGGCTGGCGGTAGCCAGGCCAGAGGCAGGAACAGAACAGGAAACCCAGGGTGGCTTCCATCTGTCAGCTTCTCCCCTCCCTGCCAGCATCCCAGCTCCATCCTGAACCTCGGGCAGGGCAGGGCTGTCCTGTGGAGCTGCAAGGGGACCTCTGCACCAGAAGGAGTGGGTGCTGGCATCCATGGTGAGCCTCTGAAAACACCTGACAGCCATTCAAAAAGGACCGCTCTGGATATTAACACCCGAGCTGACTATTTAGGCGGGCTCCAAGCCCATGGGAGGAAGCAGGTACGTCCTGCCTCGAGGTGCAGGAGACACAGGGCTTTTCAGATTCAGCCTCCGAGGGGCACGGTGGCCAGCCTGCTGCACATCCATTCGTTGCTGTCTCCCAAGTGCTACGTCTTGTGGCCCAGGGTGAAGAGAATGTGGGTCCCTCCCTCTTAAAGTCTAAGTGTCATTTTCTAGGCAGGGTCACCAAGGCCCATCGATGAGAAGGGGCTGGCCTCGGGTCAGCCAGTGATTTGGCGGCAGAGTCAGGACTAGCAGGAAGAGGGGCGTTGTGGCCTTGCCTTATGGCTCTTCAGTGGGCTGGAGGCTGTGGGTTAAGACCATAATAATGGTTGTAGTAGTCATACTAGGTGCTGTTTATAAAGCTCCCACTATGTGCTCTCTGTGCTAAGTTCTTGCCATGTGTTGGCTCACTTCATCCCACAACACCCCTATGAGGAACGGATTTATTATCACCATTTTATACATGGGGAAACTGAGGCACAGAGAAGTTTTAACTTGCCCAAGGACACAGCTACTAAATGACAGAGTGAGGACTTGAGCTGGACTCTTGCGTTCCAACACATGCGCTCCTGACCAAATGCAAGTGTGACACTGGGGGAGACAGTCTTAAGTGACCTGCACTCCATGACCCACCACCTAGGGAACGCAGCTCCTGTGCTGTGGGGACGACCTGACTGGTGGCCCTGTGATGGCGGACAGGGCAGGATCCTAGCCAGGGCTGAGCAAAGATTCCCATGGAAAAGGGCCTCCCTCAGTCAGACTTAGCACTCAGAATCCACGCGGTCAGCACTGGAGGCCGGTATCCATCCCCACCTACCTGTTCACTGTGCAGATGGGAAAATGAGCTCAGAGATGGCAGGCATGGCCCAAAGTCCCACAGCAAGAGAATAGAGTCTCTGGAAGGCTGAACACTAGACGCTCTGATGGTCTTGGGGGTTGGGAGTGCTCTCACTGTGCCCACCACACCCCCAAGAGCTGTACACGGGGGCAGGCAACTCCCTGGGGAGGACAGGAGTGGCAGAGAGGACCTCTTCTCCCCGCAGGCCCAGATGCTTGTGTCCCAGGTAGATTGCATTCCACAGCTGGCCCTGGGATTCCTCCACAGATGGAGCTGCGCTTGGGGGTGGGCGTGGGGCTAGAAATCACTTAAAGAGGATCCATAAAGAGGATCTTCAGTATTGATACCAACGAGTTACTGGGCGCAGCGGGAAGGGCTGTGGGCTGTGGCAGACGACCCAGGGCTCCGCGGGCTCCGCCTCTTGGCAGCTGGGCGCCCCCGAGTGAGCACACTCCTCCTCTGAGCATCTCCTCTTGTCTGCGCAGAGAACAGAGGCCCAAGTGCTGGCAGGACGGATCCCACTGCCCAGAGGGTGGTGGGAGGGTGAGGGCAACAGGCAGGAGGGCTGATGGCTCAGCTGACGTCCTGCCACCAGAGAGGAATCACAGGCCACCACAGCCGAGCCACCGACCCGCTGGGTGACCTTGACTCCCCTGCCTGTCCAGGGGTCAGCTCTTTCGGCTATGATGACATGAGCACCACTCACCCCAGATTTTCTGAGGAGGAAAATGCCTTGAGACGGGTGAGGGTTGAGGAAAGGACTTGAAAAAGAAGGCTGCCGTCGGCCCAGATGACCATGATATCCTGGCCCCCTCTGGAATGGTCCCCCGAACTCTGCCACATGAACTACTTTGCTTTGACAACACGCACACGTCCCAGAGGCCGAGGCAACAAATGAGACCCAGCTCCCGGCAAGGGGTGCATGGCACACCAGCAGCTCCCCTGACTTCATCCTTCTCCTTCCCTGTGGCCTGTGCCAAACCCACCCAAGTGGTCCCCTGGGGCGGGGTGCTCCAGGCCTGGGCAACTCCCCTGGAGAGGGATCCTGGAGAAGAAGGGCTGGCGGCTGGTCCAGAAGCCATGTCACATCTCATTGTCCCTCTCCTGCTACCCAAAAGCACCGGGGAGGATGCCATGGTGGGTAAAACCTCTGACTACGGAGGCAGAGACCTACCTGCTGGCTGTGTGTCCTTGGGGAAGTTGCCTGGCCTCTCTGAGCTTGTTTCTTCATCTATAAAGTGAGGAAAATGGTACCTTCCTTCCAGATCAGTTATCAGTGTTAAATGATACTGGCAAGTAAAGTAGGTGCTCAGTAAATGATACCTATCATCATTTTGTTAAGGTTATCAAAAAATTAATTTGCCGTCCGTGCAGAACTAAAACTGGATCTCCCCTTTCTGTGCCTTTTCCACAACGTCAGGCTGATCAAGTCACTGGACTTAAGGGTTTGAACCAAGTATAGACTGATCTGGGTCCAAGTCCTGGCTCTGGCCCTAGTGTGACCTTGAGTGACGGATTTTTGCCTCTCAGAGCCTGGGTTTCCTCCTCCGTAAGACAGAGACCATCACCCTCACACCTCCTTGGAGGGTTTTTCATGAAATGGTGGACGCAAGCCCTCAGCACAGTGCTGCTGTTCGGCTGGACACCCCAGGACTGGTTGGGCTTCTTGTTTCTGTTCTTATTAGACCGGGACCCCACAGTGTACAAAGCTAGTGGCTTCTGAGACCTTGGCATCCTCACAACACCGTGAAGTTAGAATTTTCACCCACACGGCAAAAGTGGAAACTGAGGCTTCGCAAGTAGCGCGGGTAAGTAAGGGAGAGGGGGTCCTGTCTGCTCCGCTGGGGTCAGCTGCGTGAAGGCAGAGGAGCCACCCCTCTGCCCCGGCCCAGGCTGTGGGCACGGTGTCCCCCTCGCCAGCTTCTGGACCCACTGTCTCTTCCAGACCCACAAGGCAAACCCTCTGCTGGGACTCCTCAAGCCCACCTGGACAGAGGAGTCCAGGAGACCCGCGTCGGCCCCACCCCTCTCAGACACTGGTCGTGCCATCTCAGGCCATCACTTCCCTCCTCTGTGCCTCAGTTTCTCCATCTGAGAACAGTCTTAATGATTTCAGCCCTGGGTTTGGCACCAAAAGACCTGAGTGTGAACCCTGATTCCAGCACTTATTTGGAGTGGCTCTGAGCCAGTTACTTCCCTTGTCTTAGTTTCCGTGTCTTTGCTGATACCAAGGGGCTAATGGTAGAATGTGATAACGGGACGTTATGTGAAAAAGGAACATAATGCTGTAATGAGTATGATTTTAATTGCATTTTAAAAGTCTATGTGTGTGTTTGTATCCACTGTTTCGAAAAGACAAAATTTACTAAAATGTTTCTCGTAGTACTTTCTGCACACTGAGCTCATGGGTGATTTTTACTTCCTTCTGTATATTACTTTTATAGTTTTCTGGTTTTTCTACAATAAGTATATATCTCTTACAATCCGAAAGCAACAATAAAGGCATACATAATAGTTGTCCCTACTGCTCAGGGTTGTCCGAGGGTCACCTGTGGACACCAGTGAGGTGGCCCGTGAGCTGCCGGTGACAGCCAACGTGTGGGTGCTGACTGTGCCCACCCTCTCCTCCCGGGCACCGCTGGGTTAACATGGGTAGTCCCGCAGGGCTGGCCCTCTGGCTGGGAGCAGAGGGACCCATTGCCTCCCAAGGCCTCCCAGGAAGGTGTGACCTCACTGAAGCTGAAGACACAGACTTCAGCCAAAGGAAGCCTGAAGAGGAAGGAAAGTAACTAGAAGCGAAAGACCTGGCCCCTGATTCCAGCTGCCTCCCCCGCTCCCACGTGGACAAGGCCCCTGGCCTCTCCGGTCTCAGCTTCCCAATCTCTAAGAGGGGATGAAACGGTGGGGGGTGGGGAGGAGCCAGTGAAACGTGGCTTTGCCTGCCTCTTGCCTCCCTCCCCTGAATCACCTGTAAGAGGCGAGATGTCAGATGTTTTGTGCACTTAACACAGGGCTTCTTTGGAAGATAAACTACTGTTTGAAATCATCCCTGCTGTTGACAGCCCAGAGGGTCACGCAGGTGATTTGGGACCTCCCCCACCCAGTGCTCCTACTTTCTGGCAGTTGGGACTGCCTTCGATGCCCATCCTACCTTTCTGCCTCTCCCCCAGGGTTCTGCCTCACAGACCCTACCTGCTTCTCATCTCCGTCTTTACTCTCCCCTACACCCCTATCCTCAGCATCTCACAATATTTTAAGGCTGAGTGTAAATGCCACCTCTTCCGCGAAGCCTTCCCTGCTTCACCCAGTGGATCTGGGATCCTGTGCTTTCTCTGAGCTTCTCTTATCAGTTTCAATGACCTACTTCCGTATCTACTTCCTCTGCTGAACTAAGAGTTTCTCAAGGGTGGGGGGCTCACGTTACCTTTCCCTCCCTAGGGTCTCAATAGAGCTTTGCTGAAAGAATGGCTGTGACTCACACTGTTCAAAGAGAGGTCTCTTCCCATGAGAAATAAGCAATCAAAGGTACAGAGGAATAGCTGTCCCCAGCAGTAGCTTGTCCTACAAATGCCTTGTCAGCTCAGCACTCACTGAGTAGGGATGAAGATGCTATTTGTCAGGACACCAGCCCTGAGGCGAGGTCCCCATCACTCGCTAGGCCAGACCTTCCCTTGTTATTTACACGGGTCGAGGGGAAGCAAGTCAGTCTCCAATACTGACAGGCTGTCGACGGTGGGGACAAGAAAAAGCAGCCCTGACGTGCTTGTAGCCTGTCACCAACGGCACGATGCCGTCGCGCAGACACAGCACTAACGCGCCATTCTCGTATTCTGGCCTCGTGAAAACCCTGTGAGCTGGGAAGGGCTGGGAGGATGCGCCCCCCCCACCCCCCGTTTTCAAATGAAGCTGAGGCACGACGGGATGCCGGGCTTGGACCCAGGCTGGGTCTGGTTTTCTGATGTGTTGAGCCCACTGTGCTGAGCTGCTCCCTCACCTCCTTCGTGAGGACAATCCTCTCAAATGCTGGGCCAGGAGGACAGGCAGGGCTGCTGACCCATTTCACAGATGAAAACCCTGAGGGTGTGAGGAGTGAAGTTGATGGTGGCCTCAGCATGTAGAGGAGGAATGAGCTGTGAGAAGGCTGGTGGGCAGAGGAGCGAGGTCCTGACCTGGAGCCCCAAGCGGCAACAGGAATCTCAGGGTCTCTGGAGAGTTGGGTGAGGGTCTCTGCAGGAGGTGGTTGTGTGAGGTCTCCAAGGAGAGAAGACGACCGTGGGCCACGGCCAGGCCATGACGGGTGAGGTGGGTGGCCACGGTGCCCGGGGCCTTTCTCTCTCCAGCCTCTCCTGTGTGGCATCTCCTTTGAGGTTCACGAGCCCAGTAAGGGAGGCAGGCTGGGGTGGGCATCCCCATGATGGAAAGGGGAAGGCTGAGGCCGAGGGGATGCTCCTGCCAGCACACCGGCTTGGGATGGTAACTGTGAAACTGACAGTGCCACCTGGAAGTCAGCAATGGTCTTCTCCAACTGGCTCAGTGACTGACTCCCACAACCATACACTGCATGAAAACTTCACGAGATGAAAAACATTCCTTCTTTGGTTTTATCCATATTTAAAAGGACAACCTGTGCTCAGGGGCTCAGAGGCCCTGATCAGTCAACTAGAGAAGTGAGTACCTTGCGGAACCAGGTGAAATGAGATTCTGGAAAGTGCTGACAGTGGGACCCCCAGGCAGGGAGAGAGGAGAGCTTATGCCCCTCTCCTCCGCGGTCCTTCTGGATGCTCTTGGGAGCTCAGTGACCTGGTTTCACCTGGAGGAGGTGAAGGGGTGTTTGCTGGTGGTAGTACAGGACGCAGGGCCTGTGTGTGCCCCTGCATGTTAGGGAAGCTGAGCTGCCAGGCCCAGGGTGGCAGGTGCCATGTGGGCCAGCCAGGCCCACCTGGAAGCTGGAGGGCATGAGGCTCCTGAATGTTTCTAGAACCTCTGCAGACCTAGGCCTCACCTGGGCCAGAAGGCTTAGACCTAGAGACTTTCTGGGGTGGAAGGAAGCTTCAAGGTCTTCAAATCCAACCCCCAATTTGATGCCTTCCCCCAAGTGCAGCCCTCTGGCTTTGCTTGCTTGCCTCCAGTGATGGGGAACTCAGTCCAGGCACGGACAGACTGAATTCACATTGTACACTCCCTTCCACCTCCTGGTCCCAGTTCTGACTTCGGGCAGGAAGAGAGCAAGCATGTTTCCAGTGCTCCGTGGTAGCCCTGCAGAGAGTGTCCCATCCTGAGAGCTTCTTGGTTCAGGTCCTGCCTCTCCAGCTCACCATCCGTGCCCCGGGCCTGGTCCCTATTCCCTCCCCATCTTGGTCAAAGCCTATCTCAACATTCAGGGCCGGAGTGGCTCCCCGGCCTCCAGGGCAGTGTGGTCAGTGCAGAGGAGGACAGTTCTGCCACCGCCTCCTCCTGGACCCTTTGCCTTTGTGGGCCCAGCCCAAGGTCGTGCCACCCTACGGTGATGGCCAGCCACAGTCCATCTGTTAGTCCTGCTCAGATCAAGCCAGCCCCTGCCCATCACTGCACCCTGGGATTTTGGGCGTCAAGGGCAGGACCTAAGTCATCTTGCTAAAGCCGCAGTCGGAGCTGGGGCTCCCGCAGGAGTCAGGTGTGGCTCACCCAGCCCAGCCCACCCTAAGCACTTGTCTCCACGATGCACTTGAGGAACATGGTGTCGTCCTTCACGTAGGCGTGCTTGGGCGACTGCAGCCTGCTGAGGGGGAAGAAGAGCGGGCAGCCGCTGGCCACGTTGGTTTCACTCTGGGGCCGCTGGAAGGATGCTGAGTTCAGGTCGGGCCGGAAGGCATCGATGGCGTGCTCCCGGTTATTCTGGTCAATGAGCATGAAGGTGACCTGCAGGGCGAGGGGCAGTGGGAGGTCAGGCCCTGGGCAGCAGCACCGAGGCTCGGAGCCGGGTCTTGGTCTATCACCTGTGTAGCTCTCTGACCTTGAGCTCTGACTGATTAGGACTCAAAGAAACAACGTAAGGACCACACCTGGCACATAGCGAGACCCCAGGAATGGAAGCACCTGGTATTCTGAGCAGGCTTCAGGGGTTGTCCTATGATTAGGGATCAGATGTTCTATCCAGCAGGAAGGGGAGAATTCGGATGCCATAGTCAATTTTGGTTGGCTGCTGGGGGCTAAGGATGAGACTGAAACCCTGACAAGGAGGCCAGACTGGATAACCTATAACGCCCCTTCCACTCTGAAAGGTTTGATCCGTCAGCTATAGCTGGAACCTCCTGGGGCAAGAAAAGATAGGCCTTCAACTGAGGGGCTGTGAGTCAACGCCCTGAAACATGAATGGAGCTTCTGGTATGCACAAGGCGGATATGTGTACCCCGGGGAAGCTGGTGATCTACAGGTGACTCAAACCCTCCTTCCTGGCACATCACTGAAATGCCCATCAGGACGTGAAGCGGCTTCCCACCGCCCACTGCCGCGCTCTCAAACTTGGCTGCACTTAAGTCCTCTGGGAAGGTTTTGAAGACCCTAAAGCTCAGGTCGCACCATGTACCGTGGTTGAGACCCAGTTGTTGGTATTTTTAAAATCTCCACCAAACGTATGGGAACCACTGAGCCACTGACTCATATCCAGACCTCGGTGGCACTCCCGCCCCCGCCCTACCTGTCTTCCCTTCTCTCCCTCCACCCCAGCTGAGGTCCGTATTCTCGACCCCTCCCCCCCTTTCCTCCCTCAGCCCCTGGCTGCTGCTGTCCACCTGCAGAGAATGCCTCGCTTCTCCCACCCTCTTAAATATTCTCAGTAGATTTTATTTCTAGAGCAGTTCTAGGTGCACAGCAAAACTATGGAAAATATAGAGATTTCCCACTTACCCCTGCCCCACACAACCTCCCCCACTATCAACATCCTGTGCCAGAGCGGTACATGGGTTACAATCAATAAACCCACACTGACGCATCAGAATCCCCCCGAGTCCACAGTTTACATCAAGGTGCACTCTTGGTGGTGTACATTCTATGGGTTTGGACAAATGTATAGTGACACGTAGCTATCATTATGTATGGTCTTATACAGAGTATTTTCACTGCCCTAAATATCCTCTGCGCTCTGCCTATGCATGCTTCCCTCCTCTCAACCCCTGACAACCACTGATCTCTTTACTGTCTCCATATTTTTGCCTTTTCCAGAATGTCACATAGTTGGAATCATACAGTATGTAGCCTTTTCAGATTGGCTTCTTTCACTTAATAATATGCATTTAAGGTTCCTCCATGTCTTTTCATGGCTTGATGGCTCATTTCTTTTTAGTGGTGAATGATATTCTGTTGTCTGGATGTACCTCAGTTTATTTATCCATTCCCCTATTGAAGGACACCTAGGTTACTTCCACGTTTGGGCAGTTATGAATAAAGCTGCTGTAAACATGTGTGTGCAGGTTTTTGTGTGGACATTAGTTTTCAACTCCTTTGGGTAAATATCAAGGAGTGTGACTGCTGGATCATATGGCAAGAGTCTGTTAGTTTTGTAAGAAACCACCAAATGGTCTTCCAAAGTGGCTATACCATTTTACACTCCCATCAGCAATGAAGGAGAGTTCCTGTTGCTCCACATCCTGGCCAGCATTTGGTGTTGTCAGTGTTCTAGATTTTAGCCATTCTAAGAGGTGTGTAGTGGTGTCTGCCTCCTTCCCTTTTTCTGAAAATGCTGCCAGTTCAGGCTGGCCCCACAGCACCTCCTCCAGGAAGTTTTCCTTATTCACCCCACCAAGTGGATTTCATTTCTACCTGTCTTCCAGGGGCACTGGTCCAGGCACATTAGCCCCTGGACTCAGGATGCTGGAGGGAGCCTTGGCTACCGGATGTGAACTCGGCTCTTGTTTGATAAAAGAGGAAACTGATAACGCAGAGGGGGCAAAGGACTTGCCCAGGTGACACAGCCAGTTCATGGCTAAACGAGGACCAGGACCCAGGTCCCCCAGCCCCACGCCATCGCTGCCCCGGCCCATACCTTGTTCCGGAAAGGCCACGGCAGCAGAGCGTCATACTCCCCTCTCATGATCACGATGAAGAGCGAGAGGTGGGTCCTCTTCCCCGTCCCGTCCCCATTCAGATAGAGCCGCAGGCACAGTTTGTAGCCGTACTTGGCAGTGTAGAAAGCTGAAATGCGGAAGCCACAGTCAGCTGGAGAGCGCTGGACTTTGCAGACGACCAAACTAGGACCGGCGGTTAGGCATGCCCAAGGTCAGTGGCTCAAAGCTAAGAAATGTGGGGTGGGAGCCCAGCAATCTTCTCGATTATAGAGCATCAGAGAGGGGACCCAGCTCTAGGAGATCGTTCAGCCCAGGGTCCACTGGCCGTCAGAACCACAGATTGCAGAGCCCCCCGGAGCTCGGGACTGGGTCGTGCTGGGGTGAGGACGGAGAATTTGCATTTCTGACAAGTTGGCAGGGTATGATGATGCTGCCGGTCCTGGGACCACACTTGGATTTAACCAACCTGCATTTCGTATTCAGGAAACAGAGCCCAGCGAGGGGAAGTGGCTGGCCACGCTCTCACAGTGTGTTGGGGCCAGAGCCAGGATTATGGCCGGGGCCTCCTATCTCCCAACACTGATTTCTTTCTGCTGCCCTAGGTCAAGTGGTTGGGGTCTCCTGGAAGCCAGGGGAGAGCGGGCCAGCTCACAGTTCCACCCTTGGCAAGGGCCCCTGAGGGCTGAGTCATCCCCTGGTGACTAAGCACAGCGGCCTGTGGACTCTCTCCCTGGACAGCTGAAAGGGCCCTCTGAGTGTGGGCTGTTACCACACGGCCCCTCTAGGAGGGGCCGAGTGGGCACAGGGTGTGTGTGTGTCGGGGGTAGGGGCAGGCAGGAAGGGGCAGGGAAGCAACGGCTGACAGTCTGACTCATGTCTGCCCCTTACATATTCTAGAACAAGAAGCCAGAGCCACTGCTTGCTTTTCCCTCTTTGGAAGGAAGCCTGGAGAAGCAGCCCACGGGGCCTGGCTTTGGGACCCAGACCTGCTCTGTGGCGTGGGGCAAACTCCGCTGCCTCTGTCTCCCCCTCCATAACGTCAGGAGGCTGGAGAGGAGTGACCCCAGCGCTGGGGGTCTTGGGTGTGTCAGAGGAGCTCAGGAACAGGAAAGGCACGAAGCTGGGGCAGTTGTGAGGGGTCCTTAAAATCGGCACTGACAGAAATGCTCCTTAACGACCCACCGTTCACTCAGACGCGCATGAACGAGGCGAGGGGAAGAGCACCCACGTCTGAGCAGTTTCTGCACAAACACACGCACTGCTGTATAAACGGTTATCAGCTAAGGAAACCTCTAATGACTAAGCACTTCATGCAGGATGCTGTGCCAGGTCCAGAGATGAGTAAGAACTGCCCAATTTACTCCATGCTCACTCACGTGCTCCCCAATCATACACAAACGCACACTCTTTGACTTAGACCCGCTGGCTCCCCGAGGGCCGGGGTCCCATGGTGTTCTCATTTGCACAAGCTTTGGTTCAGAGCACACTCTCACACCCGCTATCCACCTGGAACAGAGGACAACTTTTATTCCCATCTGCAGAACGTGACGGATGCTCAGGGAGGTGCAGGGCGTGCTGGCTTCAGACAGCCCATGCTCTGTGTGGCTCAGCGGGGAGTCTACCAGCTCCGTGGGCCCAGCACAGCAGGTGGCCTGGATGGACACCGGTCTAACTGGACACGGCACGGCTGTCCCAGAATTGACTGCTCTCCCTGTTTCCTGGGCCCAGGGGGCCAACCTCCCCCAGCTGGTCTCTGTGCCCCTGGAGAGGTGGTACCTGGGGAGAAGAGGCTGACAGTCCTGCCGCAGGCCGACTCATGGCACCGCCTGGTGACATTGGTGATCTTCCACAGGAAGGTACCGTCAAAGGAGGCCTCCTCCATGAGGCGGAGGCTCTGCTCCAGCTTGCCCAGGGCCTGGTCTTTCTGGGCCAGGGTCTGCTGCAACTCCAGCACCTGTGGGGACACCCATTCAGCCAGGGACACCAGAACCCCGCTTGGGGAGGGGGTGGGGATGGAGGGACACGGAGATAGATCTGCCCACAATATGTCTTCCTGACCAGCCTCCTACAGGCATGTGCACCTGCCTTTGCACGTGCTGTTCCCTCTCCTGGAATTCCTTTTCCTGCCTTCTCCACTCCACCAAACTCCTATTCATCCATCAGGCATCCGGGTCACAGAGCCCTTCCTCTGGGAAGCCTTCAACACTGCCCTAGCTCAGCTGGTCTCTCTCATCTACATTCTTAGTCAGCCCTTACCACAGTTTTATGAGATATATTTTCCTGCCTTTCCTACCAGACAGATGGTCTCCCCTACAAAGGGCTGGGCCCATGCTCATTTTATCTCTGTCTTGCACAGTGTCTGGCAAGTAAGAGCAGAGCCAGGAAGTTTGCTGATGAACTGAAGACATGGTCTGCCCTCAGGGAGCCCACCTTCTAGCTGGGGCAAGAGGTACATAAATAAAGGTTTTACTGGCTCACTTGAACCCAGCACCTGGCTCCTCTCGTAGGTTTCCCCATTGACATTTGAAAGAACACAGATTTATTCTTGGGTGTGCTCATGTAGGGAAGTGAGTATCCTTAAAGAAAACTGAATCCCTAACTTTACTGGTGAGAAAGTGGAAGTCCACAGGGGGAAGGTGACTTGTTCAGACCTACACAACAAGTTAATGGGGGAGCTGGAACTAAAATCCGGGCCTAACGCAACATCAGACAGTGATGTAATGTTGCTGCAAAAAAAAATGCAACCTTAGCATGATGACTGGTTATATTAAGAAAAGTATAAGCTCTGGAACAAAGGAGGGGACAGCCCTGCTCAACCAAGAACTGTCAGATATGTGGATTATCTGGAGTAGGTCTGGGACCTCCACTCTGAGCATGTGGAATCCCTTAGAGACTGAGCTGGAGCATATGAGGACAGCATAAAACAGTGTGCTCTGATGAAGGCACTGGGGGCATTTAGTTTAAAGAATGAAATATTCAGGTAGGATATAATCACTGACTGCTCATCTCTGAGGGGCTTCCATGGGGACAAGAAGTCAGATTTGCTTTCTGGGCCCTGAGGGGCACAGCCAGGAACAATGCAGGGAAGACACAGAGAGGCTGGTTTTAGTCTAGTATAAGGAAGAACTCTCTAATAGTGAAAAATGTCCAGCAATGGAATGAGAAGCTTAGGGACGGAGTATCCCATAACAGAAGAAGTTCAAGCGAAGGAAATGAAGCACTGCATGGGGGAGTTTTGCCCTGACTATAACTTCTGACTCAGTGCTCTTCCTCGAAGGTCTCAGGACACAGAAGAGAGACTTCCTGATGGGGAAGTGACTGCTCTGAGCAGGGAGAATGCTTCGAAGGAAGGCAGGTCCACTGCTCTGGAGATACGATAGGGCAAAGGGCACCCCCCTGAGCCGGCCTTGAAGGTCAACTTGCCTCCCACGCTCACCCGCTGTTCCAGGCTCAGGATGTGCTCACGGTCCAGCTGGCTCTGGTGGATGGAGGCGGCCAGGGCCAGGTGGGAGGCCTCCACCTCCTTGTTGAGGACAGCGACGATGTTCTCAAACACACGCAGCTTCCCCTCCAGCTCGGCCAGGAGCTTCTCCTTCATGAAGTGCTGCAGGGCCAGCTCCTCCTGGCTCTCGGAACAGGGTGCCCGGTAACAGTCGACCTCCAGGTCTCCAGCCACCTCCACGGCCGCCTGCAGCTGCAGGTCTGACAGATTCTGCTCCAGGGCCATGGGCCCGGACCCCAGGCCAGAGCCCAGCTGGGCCTTCCACTGTTTCATGAAGCCCAACACCAGGTTTAGGTGGGTGGCCTGGGAGGCGACCTCATGCTCCTGCATGAACTTTGGGCTCCCCTGCCAAGAGAACAGGGCTGATCAGTGAAAACAGAGAAGGTGGAGGGAGGACCAGGGAGCCGCGGAGAGTGCTGCCGACAAAGGTTGCCAAGGAAAGTCAGATCCATTCACCTAGCAAGGGGGAAGTGGCTTTGTGTGCAGCAGGGGGATTTGGAGGAGGACCCTGGCATCATGAGTCACGTGCATCCCGGCCTCCAGAGCAACAAGTCTGCCCTGCCCTTGAGTGTCATGCTGATTCAGGACCATGGAGAGAGGCACCAGGGCGGGGTAGGGGTGGGGTCATTTTAGTGACGCTACAATGCTCAGGTGAGACATTAAGAAGAACTTCCCTGAGTATGGAGATGATTTACCAGTGGGATTTGTTGCTTGAGAGAGTCATTCATGTAAGGGACATCCAGAGGAGTAGCTTGACATTGTGGGAAAATCCTGGAGGGGCTGGAGTGGGGTGATCCAGAGGTCTGGGCCTGTAGTGGACAGATCTCTGTCTCACACTCAGATGCTTACCTTGAAGGAGCAGCCGACACCTGCAAAGGGGCACCCAACTCCAGCCTCAGCCACCTCCGGGAGGTCCTGCAAATAATAACCGTGTCATTGGATGGTATGGGGGTCCCAGTGGCCACCACTGGGGCTCTCTGCAATCACCAGGATCCACCAGAGCATGAGATGGGCTGGGCCACATGACTGCACATGCTGTTCCTTCCGCCTGGCTGACTCCTTTCCACCCTTTGAACTTCAGCCCTTCTGTGAGCTTCCTTCAAAACAGGATCAGGGCCCTGGCTGCGATCCTGGGCAGTGCTGCCACTTCTCCCATCAGGACGTGTTCCACTGAGCCCTGAAGTCATCATTCACTCTATGGTTGCTACCACTGGTCTGGGGGCTCTGTGAGGGTCCCGGCTTTGTTCCCAGTGCTGGGGGCAACGCCTGGCACAGGAGCTAGGAACCTGCTGGCTGCATGAGTGAGCGCCTCCCTCCTCCTGAAGCCCATGGGGACTTTCCTCACAGTTCCCCTCGGGATCTCTCCCTGGCAATCCATCCTTCACTGAGGCGCGCCTGCCCTGCAGTGCTCTCCCTTCCAGGTAACGTGCAGCTGGTGGGGAGGGGGTGGGGATACAGAAGGATCTCAGGACTCAACAGAAACTGGACAACACTCTTAACCTAGGTACAGGTCTGAGGAGTTTACAAAGTGCTTTCATGGTCATAATTCTTCCTACGGTCCTTAAAAACACTGTGGGGAGGGCTGCGTACATTTTTTGTTCCCATTTACTGATGAAAAAACTGGGGCTCACAGAGGAGGAGGGATCTGCCGAAGGAGAAGAGCACGGTCACAGGGCTCCCCCCACACTGCATCACTATCTTGTCAAGAGTCAGCCCACGGGAGACCGGGAGAAAACTTTTCCCAAACACATATCTGAAAAGAGCTCATGTCCAAAATATATAAAGAACTCTTACAATTCAACAATGAGAAGATAAACAACCTAACAAAAATGGGTAAAATACTGAACAGAAACTTCACAAAAGGAGACACATAAACGACAAGCCTATGAAAAGATGCTCAACATTACTAGTCACCAGAGAAATGCAAATTATAATGAAATACCACAATGAAATACCACAATCTACTCACTAGATGGCTAGAATGAAAACAGAATGACAATACCAAGTTTTGGTGAGGATGTGGGGGAACTGGAACACTCATTATGTTGCTAGTAGGAATGCAAAATGGTACAGCCACTCTGGGAAAATCTATGGAAATATCTCATAAAGTTAAATTATACTTATAAAGTCACTTACTCATAAACCACGAGTATCAAGTTATCATACCACCCAGACATTTCACTCCTAGGAATTCACCCAAGAGAAACTGAAACATATGTCCATGTGTGTATGTGAATGTTCACAGCAGCTTTGTCCATAATAGCCCAAGCTAGAAACGATCCAGATACGCACCAGCAGGTGAACGGGTGAACAAATTGTGGTACATCTCTATCCATCAGCGATCAGATGGACTAAAACACCAATATATGCAACAACGTGGAGACACCTCAAAAACATGCTAAACGACAAAAGTTGAACACAAAAGACTACATGCTATGATTCTATTCTTAAGAGATTCTAGAAAAGACCAAACCATAGTGGCAGAAACCAGACCAGTGGCTATCTGGGGCTGCAGCCGGGGGAGCCTGACTATCTAGGGCCCCAGGGAAGCTTTTTCCAGGGGAGAAAGTCACCATCTTGGCTGCAGTGGTCGCACAATTGTATACATTTACCAGCATTCATCAAACTGTACACTTAAAGTGAGTGAACTTTACCGTATATAAATATCTTGATTTTCCAAGAACTTTTTTTTTTAAAGAATAATCTCATGGGGCAAAATGAATGATGGGGCTCAGGATGAAAGATGGGGAGCACGGAGGCCTCTTGGACCAAGCGAATACAAAGCCACACTAGTTATTATTCTTTCAAAGTAAAATAAGCTGTGGGTTTAATGAGTTTAGTTGGTTTGGGACACAGAGCACAGCCCAGCAAAGGGCCACCCGCCCTCAGCCCACTGCCCTGGGCTTCAAGCACAAGTCGTTCCCAAAAAAGAATAGAAAACAGATGTTTGGGGGGCAGAGGGCAGCCTTGGCAGGAAGACCGTGCTGGCGCTGGGGAGCGTGCAGTGACGCAGCCTCTCCCAGCAGGTAGCTTCCCGACACGTGGGAATAACAGAGGGGCTGATGCTGGGTGCGGCCCTGGTTCCTGGGTGAAGGTACCAGGGGTAGCTCTCAGGCCTGAAACTCCCCACAAGTCCACGATTCACATCCTCTGCGGTTCTAAGCTGAAGTGAGTCACAGGAGGGATACAAAGGTGAAAGGGATAAAGTCAGTGGCATTCCCAAAACACCCCGCAGGTGGAGGGATGTGTTCTTTGGGCAGCTCAGCCACACTGGTGTCGTGTCTGTGCAGTGGAAGCCCGTTGCAGGGTGGAAAGTGCTACATGAATGTAGGGGTCATCCTTAGGATGATGCGTGGATGCGTGCGGGCTGTGACAAGCCTCCAATGGCTGACAGAGGAAGGGTAGGGGTGACTTGAGAGGCTGTCAGATGCCTCGGTGGCCAGCCAGGCTGCCCAGAGTCCCATCATCAGTCAATCATTCATTCCTTGGAGAGCTACAGGTGTTAGGTGGTGGGCTCTGGAGCCAGCCTGTTGGGGCGCAAAGCCCATTTTTGTCGCTTCAAATACGAGCTGTGTGGCCCTGGGAGAGTTATTAACCTCTCTAAGTCTCAGTTTCCTCATCTTCAAAATGTAGATAATAATACTACCCCCCACTTCAGAGTTATTGTGAGGATTAAATGAGATAATACATGTAAATTCTGGTATTAGTCACCTATTGCTGCTATAACAAAGCACCACAAACTTAATGGCTTAAACAACCTAAATTTGTCATCTTACAGTTCTGGAGATTAGACGTCCTAACATCAAGGTGTCTGCAGTTGTGTTCCTTCTGGAGGCCCCAGGGGATAAGCTGTTCCCTTGTTTTTTTTCCAGCTTCTAGAGGCCGCCTGCATTCCTTGGCTTGTGGTCCCATCCTCCATCTTCAAAGCCAGCTGCAGAGCATCTTCCCATCCCTCCCTGACCTGACTCTCCTGTCTCCCTCTGATGAGGACCCTCGTGATTACACTGGACTCAGCTACAGAATCCAGGGTAATCGCCTCATCTCAAGACCCTTATTTGAATCACATCTCCAAAGTTCTTGTTGCCATTGTTACAGGCTGAGCTGGATCCCCCACCAAATTCATATTTCAAGTCCTAACCCCCAGAACCTGACTGTGTCTGGAGAGAGGGTCTTTAAGCTAAAGTGAGGTCATTAGGACGGGCCCTAATCCAACATGCCTGGTGCCTTCAGGAGAAGAGAAAACGTGGACACAGATGTACCAAGGGAAGATAACCTGAAGACAATGGGAGAAGACGGCATCCATAAGCCAGGGAGAGGGGCCTCAGGAGAAACCAACACTGTTTCGAACTTGCTGCCTCCAGAACTGTGAGAAAATAAATTTCTGGTTGTTTACGCCACCCAGTCTGTGGTGCTTTGCTATGGCAGGCCGAGCAGATCAATGCAGCCACTAAGGTAACAGAGTCACAGGTGCTGGGGATCAAGACGTGGACATCTTCGGGGAACATCATTCTGCCTAACGCAGTGCTCCCTAAATGTTAGCCATTATTATTACTAGGAATCTTACTATTACTAATATTTTTATTCCTAATAGATTAAGCACTGCCCTTGGGACATCTTTCCTCCCCACCCCCACCCCCAATGGCTGCCATATACATGCATTTCATTTAATCTTCCCATTTCAAACTCTTAGTTCTGTAAGACTCCATTTTCCCATTGGGTTTCCTCGGGGAGTGAGGAACATCCCTCAGTGTGTTCGCATTTATACAGGACCGAGGCATCCTTGCGTGTTATCTCATAGGGTCCCTGCAGCCATCCTTGGAGGCAGGCAGGGCAGAATTAGCTTCACCTTCATACAGATGGGCAAAGTGAGAGAACGGCTGGCCGGAGGGCACACCAAGCTTGCACATTTGAGGAGCTGACCAGAATCCGGGTCCTCTGTCCCATAGTTAGAGACCTGGCAAGGGCTTGCTGCTTTCCCTGCACCCCTGTGCGCACCACCCCATCGGATCTCACAGTACCACGAGGGGGAGGTCGGGACTCTGAGGTTCTGCTTCTTTTGCGTAGGTGGAGGAGCCAAAGCTCATGGATGGTCCATGACTTGCAGCAGGGGATGCAAGGTGGAGGCAAAGGCCAGGGAGAGGCCAGGGGCCTGGGGTCCACATCCAGGGTCGTTCCTCCTCACTACAGAGTCCTCACCTTGACCAAAGGGCGGCCTCATCTGAAGGCTGGGGACCGAGGGGACAGGAGAGGGAAGCAGGCTGGGGCTGCAGAGGAAGAACAGGGCATCTGTCCTGGGCCAAGCCTGGTGTGTGTCTGGTGCCACAAGCGGCCCCTGTGTGAGTTGCCTCATTGCTTGCAAACTGCTAAAAATAAAATTTGCAGTGGAATTTCCTCTGAGGAGGAAACAGAAACAGAGAAAACAAAATCCCAGCCCTGAGGGAACACTCGTCCTTCTGTCTGTGTCCGAGAAGTCTGGGGGGGTGCAGTGTTCCCGGCCACCCTGGTTACCCAGGCCCTTTGTGACGGGGTCAGTAGAGGGTCCCAGCGAGAGGCCCCCACTCGGGGACCTGTGGGCCTCTGAGAATGTGAGCATTAAGAGGGTGCCAGGAGCATGAGAGCTGCCTCAGTGAAGCCACTGCACGGAACAGAGGGTCTGTGCTGGGCACAGAGGCTGGCTGAGGTCTTAGATGCCCACGGGGGCCGTTTTTGATCAGGTCTCAGCTAGTGCTGAGGGAGAAGCACTCTACAGTCATAGAGTGGACCCAGTCAGTCTGTCGCTGCCCGCCAGTTCCTGCCCACCTCTGTAACTGGGCCAGTTTCCTCTCTGCCAAGTTCTGCTCAGTTTAACTGCCACCTCCTCCAGGAAGCCCTGCCTGATTTTCCCAATTGGAAGTAGTCTTGCTCATTCCTGTTTTTCCATAGCACTTGGTGGATTCCAGAACTTAGGGCTGACTGTGTTATTTTAACCTGCATAAAACATTTGAATATCACTAGCCTAGGAGGCAGGAGGTGGTGACACAGGATGTCATGGGATCGACGAGGGTAGATGCAAGTGTCAAGCTCAGAAGTGTAAGGGCTCGGGGATTCACGTCCAGGCATCACACTTGACAGGACACAAATAAACGGGAGCAGTTATGCCAAATGCATAGAGACTGGGGACAGACTCAAGAGGAACGTGGTCAGTGTCTTCCCACAGAGGCAGGGCTGCCTTAGGGGCAAGAGGCTGACTGATTCGCCTTTTGTGGCCCCAAGGGAGTACAGCACAAATAAAGAGGAAAACGGTACAACAGTCAGAGTCCCCTGTAGGGAAAGTGGTCATTGCACAGAGTAATGAGCTCCCCGTCACTGGGAGAACATAAAGCCACCTGGCACGAATCCAGTACAGAACGGAAACTAGACCAGACAGCTTGACCTCTTGTCATTTTCTGATTGTAGAATAAGTTAAGGCATTATTGTAAGCCACCAGACTCTGAGGCCAGCTTGCTTTTGACCTTCTTGAGTGGCCTCAGAGGGAAGAGTGGGAGAAACGAGCCCATTCACAGGGTCGCAGACAGACAGAACTGAAATCTTCTTTTCCAGCCACTGGGTCGTCCCCTACTTCACTGTCGCTTCTGTAGGAAGGTCTTGATTCTCCCGGCAAGAACCAAGGCTCTAACTAGGTCAACGGTAATCCTTTAATATCTCCTCTGACATTAGCCACTCCGTCTATGGCTCCAAGCACTTCTTAGAGAGAGATTAATCTAATGAAGTCAGAGGAAGAGCACAAAGTGATAAGCAGATGGCATGGAAAGTGTCTGTGAGGATGGGCGGCTCCGGGCTCAGCTCAGCTGGTCCCCAGCCAGGCCCCTCCACCCTACCTCCTTTTGCTAGGTTTCCCCAGATGCACAGATGAACTTTGGAATTACCACATACACAAAGTGTTAACTTATAATCAGCTGCCTTCCTTTGCTCAAAAGTCCCTCAAAGTCCCCACCAGGGTCAGGAGCCAGAGGAGTCCCTGGTCTTTCCACTATGTGGCTTTCGGCAGGTGTCAGACCACTGGCTCGCCCACTCCCCAGCTTTCCACCGGGGTGCAGTGATGACTGTGTTAGGCCGGGAAGCCGGGGGTGGGGGAGAGTGATGCTTCTCAGAGGTCTGCCTGTGTCCAAGAGGCCTCCACCCCCAAATGTAGACAGCACCCCTCCCACCCCAAAGCCTGCTAGAGTGCCTGGAATTCCACCATCAGAGTTACTTCATTTGGTTTAAGGCAGCCAGTTTCAAACTGTGCCCTGCTGGGCCCTAGGAATTCCCAGAATCCCCAGGGGGCTGGGACAGGAGAGAGAAACTAAGAGGACACGAGTCCACTCTCCCTTTCAATAACAGCACTTCTACTCTCATCTGATTTCACATTAAAGATGAAAACATTAAAATCACTGGATTAAGAGATATTAAAATATCTCATCTATATTATCTAAGATTTGTACAATGAATGTGTATTAGTTTCGTTAAGAGGCAAAAATAGAACAAGTTAAAAATAATAGTCCTGGAGCATTCAAGCAGGGAGGGGCCTTAGGAAGCATTTGGCCACACCCTCCCTTTTGTTGGGGGAGCGAGGTGGCCCATGGAAAGAGTGATGGGTCTGCTCTTGGCTCATAGCTCATGGCCGGTCCACTAAGATGCCCAAGAGGGAGGCTCAGGAAGTGCCTCCATGGATCAGTTTATCCTATTACCTCTTAGCACGCGGCGGAGGGTAAAGTCCTGGGAAAACTCACTGGACCCTTACTATTAGTCCCTTGAGGGTCTGCGGGAGGACGGGCTGCTGAGCAGGGGGCAGGAGAGTGCTCAAAACCAGCTTTGGGTGGAACAGGAAACTCCCCCAACTCTCTGAAGGAGAAGGGCCGAAGTCAAGAAGGGAGAAGGAGGTGTGGAGGCTCGCCTGCCTCTGTTCCCACAGGTGGGAGGGAGGGCCGCCCTGCCAGCCATTGACCAGTAAGCCGTACATCACAGGTCCTGGAAAGGCCTTGCGGAGCCAACGTAGCTTCTTCATTTTACAGACTGAGAAACAGGCATGGGAGTCATCTCAGGCAACATACTGAGTTACACAGAGCCATCCCTGGGCACCAGGCTCCTGACCCCTGGGTTCGGTGCAAGAGGCTGCAATGAGCTGGGCGCCTAACAGGGCGGACAGTGAGGATGGCCGAGGGCAAGACCCTGGTGACTGGGGAGCTCCACACTGAGACCCCCCTAGCGGGTGTCGGGGCCTCACATGGAAGATGAGGAGGTTAGATGTAGAACAGTGGTTCTTACAGATGGCGGTTCATGGACCAATACAAGTTTTGTGTTTTTTCTTAAATTGACAGACTAACATAAAGATTGCCATATTTTAATTTTACCAAGTAAAAGCTTTACCAAAAATTCTGCCATCTATCATCACTATCATTTCAGTTATATGAAGACATTAAAGGAAGGGCACAATCTCAGAGTAAACGTTGATTCTATAAATGGAATGAATTTAGTTTTAAGAAAAACTCACTACAATTTCCTTATTTTTATCATTTGGTCATGAACTGGTGGGAGAGCAATCCTGGCTGGACTGTGGGGACCTCTGGGCTGGACAGAGGACCTGCGAGGGTCCTTCTAACCTGGAAGGGCTGGGGTTCTAAACTGGGGTGCCTGGGGATGTCTCCTTGGCCCCTCACCCTTCCAAAGCTGTCTCTTATTCCTGGAAGCACAGCTCGGCAGGCCTGAGAGCTGAGCTGAGAATGGCCTCTCCCCATCTGAGCGCAGACAGGAGCAGAAAGAACTGTCTAGATCAAGAGTTGGCCACCTTTTCCTGTTAAGGGCCAGATAGCAAATATTTTGGGCTTTGCCGCCTCTGTTGTAACTAGTCAACTCTGCCATTGCAGGGTGAGAGCAGCCACACACAACACATAAATGCATGGGTTGTGGCTGTGTACCAATACAATTTTCTTTATGGACACAAAGGTTTGAACTTCATATGTCACAAAATATCACTCTTCTTTTGATTTTCGCAAACCACTTAAAATACAAAACCATTCTTAGCTAGTGGGCCATACAAAAGCAGGTGGCAAGCCGGATTTGGCCTGCCGGCTATCGTATGTGGATGCTTGGCCGAGACTGTTGTTCTCAACCTGAATCTGTCGCAGATCAGCCCGGCGGCTTTGGGCAAGTCACGCCACCACTGCGAACATGAGTCTCCTTACCTCTTATGAACAGAATTCAGTCCAGACTGAAGACAAGGGCAGAGGCTCCCGCCAGTTGCTGCACAGGCAGCTGCTTACTTGGCCTCGACCAATGGAGCAAACGGACAAATCCCCTTTCCTGGCTGTGCAAACGTACCTTCTCCTGAGACACCAGGCTTCCTGGGCCCACAGACTGGGAGTCGTCCCCTCTGCATTTGAGACAGACCCGATCCTCGCCGTTCCTGGGGACACACAAACCAACCGCGCTGAGTGAGGCAGTCCTGACTCCCTGGCACCAGCCCCTATCCCGAGAGCTCCAAAGCCCAGGCTGACGTCTGAAGCCTGGAGGCTGACAGCAGTGAGCATGCAGGTCCACAAGCCCGGACTCCCCGCCGCCAAACCTGCAAAGCCCTGAGCACCCAACATTTGCCTGGAGCCGGCGGTGAGTCCTTTGGCAGCCCAAACTGAGCTGAAGTGACCCCAGGCTGTTGGAGCCCTTACTCAACCCACTTAGGATGAAGAGTTATATGTTCCATTGCAGAAATACTAATATGCTTGATTACAAGGTGCTGCCTCAATCTCCGCTGGAAGAATTGTGTACGAATGCACTGACCCGCTCTCCTAAAATCTGAAAAAACGCTGAATTCCAGAAGACATCTGACCCAGGGGTTCAGGGAAGGGATTGTGGAAGTGTGACTGTATTTGCTCTTTGCAGCTTCCTCTACTAGGTTTTGGTCTCTTGTTTTTACTCATCACAGATGACCGTGGCCTATTAGAATAAGAAGGGACCTCAGAGGACATCTAGCCTGAGCTTCTTCACCAGGAGTGGGTGTCGGACTCTGACCAGGTGACCCATGGGTATATGTGCTTTTATAAAGCTCCCAAGTGATTCTGATCCACCGTGAGAGCTACTGGTCACGCCCATTTTGCAGGGAGGGAACTGAGGCCTGTGAGGAGGGAATGGATAGGCCAAGGCAGAGCGGATCAGGAGCAGAGCTGGGCAGAGCTCTTCAGACCTCAGGCCTGGGTCCCTTTGACACCTAGTCAGCTCCCTCCCCTCTGCCAGGTTTTGGAAGAATGAGGAGGGAAGGCAAGAGACCCGTTTCAGAAGCCTGAGAGGAGCCCAGAACAATCAGCTTGATGCTAAACCAGTCAAGCTTTGCTCCACCACCCCTGACCTGGCCTTTCCATGGCCACAACCTCTGCCGCCTCTTCTCACAGCCTCCCCCCTTCTCAAAGCTTTGAACTTCTCACTCGTCTGACTCAGTTTTCCCACTTCTTAAGCTATAAAGCCCCAAACAGAGGTCACACTGGGGGCACATGGCAGTTTAAGAGCACGTTTGCCAGGAAACTGGCCTGGGCAAACCGACCTGATCGCTCCATCAGGCCTCACTGTCCTCATCTGTGAAATAGGATAATAACAGGATCCACCTTTCCAGGCTCTTCTGAAGACACAAAGAAAGAGCATGTGGTACACAATGGGTGTGTAACAGTTGCTTAAAATGATCGTATTGATGTCACATCTGAGTTATTTATATTTTAAATACAAATACATGCATATTTTCATATATATGATATATATACATTTCATACATACAAAAATGTACATTTTATATACATGTTTGTATAAAACATATACATATTAATATACATTGTATATATATAATATAAACAGATACTTTGTCACCTTTAAAAGGGTTCCCAGCAAACGAGGTGATGGGTAGTATTGTAGAAGGAGATATATTTGTACAGAAGTTTGTTCTTTACTAAGGGAGTTTACGTTCATTATTATATGAACTTTTTTGAATAAGACTGATTGGGTCTGTAACAATTCTGGGAGGTAGAAAATAGCTTTACGGCATGTTACAGACAAGGAAGCTGAGGCTTCGAGACATTAAGCAATTTGCACCAGGCCACACAGCAAGTAAGCAGCCCAGCTGGGCCCAGAGGCTCTCGCTCCGCCCCAGCGAGCCTTCTGCTGTGGGAGCTGACAATCTTCTGCGGCCACTTCTCCTTCCACCAATAGCCAGAGGGGCAGCACCAGTGGAAACGGTGTGGAAACTGAGGCCCAGAGAGGTGAAGCCACCTGCCCAAAGCCCCCCATGAGGGTTCCCTCCCTGGTACCTTCTCCCCACCCCCTTTGGTCCTCAGACCCCTCACCTCGAGTTCTCAGAGAGACAGGCAGCACAGCAGAGGGCCCTGGGCTCTGATGGGTCCTCGCAGACGGTGGGGGGGCACCCAAAGGGAAACTCGTTCTCATCGGGGGCCGGGCGGGGGCTGCTGGCTGAGCCAGAGGCCATCCTGGCGTCCCAGACTGGCGGGGGGCCCGTCTAAGCTCCTCTGGGGCAGGGCACCAGCCTCGTGGAACTTGTGCTGAGAGAAGAGGTGTGTTCTGGCCCAGGCCACCCTCTCTGGTGAGCAGGAGTCTGAAGACTTTATCTTCTTCTTTCTGGTTTGTGTGGTTCAACGTCACCGCTGAGTCACAGCAGGGATGGGGCAGGAATTACCCTTTGTGGTGAAAAAATCCCCTGGATGGTGCCTGAAGGCCCCTGGAGTGTCCAGTCATTCTTTAGAGTGAGAGAGAGAGCAAGAGAGCAAGTCAGAGAGAAAAAAGAACCGTGTCACGGACTTTCAGGAACAATCGTCAGAGTTCCCCTGTCAGAGAACTGTAAGCTGCCACTGGCTTCCTCCACCTCCTCCCCAGGGGATGTCACAGAGCCACAGCTAAAGACATGTCTGTGTTCCCTGGACCTCCAAGCAGCCTAGAATTCTTGGTGGGGGTGCTCACCTTTCTGGTGGAAATCCCCAGGGGCCTGGAGGCAGGTCCCAAAACACAAGTTCCAGGCGCTTTAACTCTGCCCTGTGCAGTGTCGCTCGTAGAAGTCACTTCCTCACAGGGGAGCTCGGTTACCCCATCTGTAAAATAAGGAGTGGTAGCAGGTGGTCTCCAAGGCCCCTCTGGCCTCGAAGATTCAGGAACCCTATGGCCAGGGCCACCCGAGGCAGCAGGGAGGTCTCTGATGGCCCAGAACTGCCCATGGCATTCCTCGTCAGTGACGGTGACAGTGACGACACAGGGCCCTCCCCTCCTTTGAAGTCCGAGGCCTCAGGATCATAGACAGCTCAGGGCCACCCCCCACGGCCTCCCTCGGGAAGTCATAAGTGGCCACACGCTCAGGTCAGGTAGCACCACTTCCTGGCCCTGAGAACAAACCTCTAAACATACACCAGGTCACAGGGCATTGGTCTCAGTAGCCAAGTGGGATGCAGATCCCAGTGGTGGAACTACAGCTCCTGGCGTGTCTCCCGTGCGCCGCACGACGTTTTCCTTCTGAATCCTTAGAGCAACCTGCTGGGAATTCTTCTGCAGCCACGTATCGGCTCAGAGAAGCAAGATGCCCAGGCCAAAGTCACAGAGCCCCGGGTGGCGGAGCAGCATTAGCACCAGGTCTGTGGGACTCCAGGTCCCGAGACAAGGTCCTTAACTTCTCTGAACCTCAGTTTCTGCATCTGTAAATGGGGATGATGATAATAACGACTTCACCTGACTATCAGGGGTGAAAGCAGGGCAGGGTGCACGGCCCACAAGAAGTGCTCAAAAGGCTTCGAGATTGGATTCCGACGATGACTTCGGCCCTTCAAAATCAGGGAAAGGGGCTAAAATGGTAAATTATGCTTACAGAGTGTTTTCACATCCATCAGCTCTACTTGAGCCTCCCGAGTTGGCAAGGCAGGTCAGATGTCCTCCGACCCCAGGCAGATTCAACTGCACACCTTCCGGGGCTCCTGGGAAAGACAGCATGGCACCCTCTGGCTGGAACGTGAATCCAGACCTCTACCCCAACCTGGGCCAGCCCTGGCCTGGCCCTCTCAGCAGGTGACATTGAGGCCTACTTCAGAGAAAAGATTGTCAGAGAGGCATTCCCTTCACCGCATACCCCAGACCTGCAAACTTCCTGCATCCCACTCCTCCTCCTTCCCTTGGTTTGGCACAGATGGACTCCCCAGACTCATCTCCCCACCAAGTTCCCAACGCTTTCTCTCTAGTCCCTTTTCTCTCCTCTCGGTCTTCAATGCCTCCCTCTCCAGCAGCCTCTTCTTATCAGCATCAAATACGCTCAAACTGCTCTAATCATAAAAGTGAATAGTAACAGGTACTGCTTTTTAGTGCTGTGTTAAGTACTTTTACAGGTGCCATCTCATCTAACCTTCACACAAACCCTGTGAGGCAGGTATTGTCATCATCATCCTCATTTCACAGAGGAGGAAACTGAGGCACAAAGTTAAGTGACTTGCCAAAGGTTTCACAGTGGTGAGGACTGCAGTGAGTAAGGGTGGGAACTTCAGAACCCAGAGCCTGTCTTCTAACCACACACTTGCTTTAAAAGGCTCCTCACCCTCATCCCAAATTCTTCTCCCGCATCTACACTCTCCTCACTTTAAAGGAACTTCCAGAAAGGACTGTCTGCTTCCTCACTGGAATCTCCCCAAGGTTCTCAAAGTGGAGGTGGCCAAATGCCCTGGGCCCGTCCCAGTTTCTATCCAGCCAGCCCTCTGGCCAGCACCTGACAGGAGTCTTGGCCCCTCCTTACGGAATCCCTTCCTTTCCGCATCCCCTCGTGTTCCCTGCCCCCTTCTCTGCTCCTTATCGTCTCCTTGACCCCCTTCTCTTCCACCCTGAACCTCCATCGGTCCCATCTTTGTGGCTCCACCCTCTGGGGGCTCTGCACACGCGGAGTCTCTGCGCCGCGTACCCCCATCTCCCCAGCCTTCCACTTGTCCTTCGGGGCGCACCTGGACCATCCCCCACCTCCCCTGGGAGACTCCGTGGGCCGCCCTCAGGATGGGGTTAGGCACCTGGCTTTGCGATCCCATTGCGTCCCACAACACGAGCACAGCCCCCTCCCACCCGGCTCGGTGATTCTGGGTTGCCTGTTTGTGGCCCTCAACCCGGTTTGTGCGGCCCCCGAGGGTAAGTGACCGTCGTCTCGCCACCGCCATATATCCAGTTGCCTGCGCAACGCCGGGAGCAGAGCAGCGCCCGCGACTATACAAGGATGTGCGAACCCGGGGCACCCCGGCGGCTGCGGCAGGGAGTTCGGGGCCGGGCTCCGCAGGCGCGGATTCCAGGGCCCTGGCCGCGCGCGAGGGAGGCCGCGCTTGGGGAGCCCCCGGCCGAGCAAGCAGGAGCTGGCGCGTCCCAGGCGGGGAGAGCGGGGGGCGGGGGCCGGGGAGCCGCCCGCAGTCCCGGGGCGGATGGGGGCGGGGTGGGCTGGGGCGCGGCGGGTGGGGGCGGGGTGTAGTGCAACCAACCTCGGCGCCGCCGCCGCCGCCGCCGCCGCCTCCGCCTCTCTGCGGCCCGGCGGGAGCTTCCGGTGGGGCGCCGAGGACGTGGCCCGGGCGGCGGAAACCGGGGAGGGCCGGGGCGGGTCCCCGCTGCCGGAGCAGGCTCCCGGGGCCGCCCCGGGGGCGGGGCGAGCGCTCCTCTGATGGGGAAACTGAGGCCCGGGGCTGGATCTGCGGCGTCGCAGGCTCTGTTCTCCCACCGGGAACCGACACGCTTCCACTCCCCTCCTCCCCGCGCTGCGTTCCTGGCACAAATGAAGGACTCAGGAATGTGTCCGCAGAATAAACACATACAGACTTGGCACTTGAACCCTCACCCCCGTGTCCTGCCTGCCTGAAATCCCGCGTGGGGATGGGGTGAGCCGTAGCAAACCCGAGTCTTAGCCCTCTTGGATTCTTGCAGAGCCCAGCACGGCGCCAGGCTCCTCCGAGCTTATTGGGATGGAGCAAAGAGAGGGTCCGGAGCGGTTCCCGGAGGCACGGTGTTTTCCAAAACTCAATATTTTAAGGAAGGGTTTCTATTTTCGTCTAAACACACAAAACAACACGTGCGCGCACGCACACACGCGCCCACGTATTCCCTATGAATTTGTGTCTATCAATCAAGATAGCTATGGAATTTAGCGTTGGGTTAGAATTTTTGTTTAAAAGATACAAACAACCTTTATTTTTGCGAATTGGACAAAGGCTCCCTTCTTTGGTTTTGTTCTAATTACTCAGAGGCACCCATTAAATTCTCTTTATGGATTAGGGTCCCGTTTTTTTTCTCGACACCAAACTGGAGTTGGGAATTGTCTTTTACTTCTTTGATTTTGTTTTTTAACTTGAGGGGTGTTTAAGCTTCCCGCCCACCCAAGGCAGAGCTGCTGTCGTCCAGCTCATGACAGAGAGGCTGACCCTGCGGGATAGAGAGTCTTGCTGGTGAAAGGAAGGTCTTGGAATGCCAGCTGGAGGGGCCGTGCCCGCTTGAGGACAAGCAAAGGATCTCAGGGGCCTCCAAGACAAGCAGTCCGTGGGGCCATTCATTTTTAAGAGAAAAGGATTCAGTTTCCAGTCTCTGTTTTTTTTTTTTTTTTCTTTTTCTGCTTTATCTCCCCAAATCTCCCGGGCACATAGTTGTATAGCTTAGTTACAGGTCCTTCCTGTTGTGGCACATGGGACCCCGCCTCAACGGGGTCTGACGAGTGATGCCACGTCCTCACCCAGGATCCTAACCATCGAAACCCTGGGCCACCCCAGCAGAGCACGTGAACTTAACCACCGGCCAGGGGGCCAGCCCCTCCAGTCTCTGTTTTACAAATTTATTGATTCTCAGTCAAATCCATGAAGAATTTGGGACCTATAAAAAAGCCATCCACTGGTCCCACCTCTCCCACCCACCCCTTCCTCTCCACCCCAGGCCGGTGTTAGTGAAAAGAACAGGCAACCTGACCTCACTCTCTTCATGTGCCACATCCTGTTTTCAGATTAATGAGCTCATTTGGTGGAAATTCACCAAGGGAAATAGTTTAATTTTGGAAAGTACCAAAAACTTATCTGTAGTCACTTGGCTTATTTTGGGGGGCTCTTGAAATAGAGGGGGCATCACCGGAGGATTGCTATGTGCTCAGCGAACGGCAAGGCTGCAGGAATCGAAAGCAGAGCCCCATGAGGCTCGACCTGACTCAGAAAGGAGACCAAACTGTTTGGAGACCACTCATCTCTACCGAGTAGAAAAATTTTTTTTTCTAAAAATAAGTTTAAAAACAAAAGTAGTCCATCTGGCGAAGGCCTAAGATCTGGCGGTCTGCGCATGGGGCCGTGACTGAGGAAGAAGAAAGCGAACGCAGGGCAGTTTGTGCCTCAGCAGCCGTTTCACATCCACTTCTGCTCTGCCCGTTCTAAGAGGCACCGGAAGGCTTCCATGCTCCAGCTCTGCCCCCATCCTTCTGCTGTCAGGCCCTTGACACTGGCATGGCCCGCCTCACTTCATAGCCTTTTGAGCTTGTGGCTGCTGCAAGAAGCTAAGGACTGAATGGCCCAGGGGACTCAAAGTTTTGTGAGCCTTTCTGCGTTGAAGATGGTGGAGCACATGTGACAAATCCCCTAAGTGCCTGACCGTCTCCTGGCCTGCCCTATTTCCTAGGGTAAAGATTTTTTCTTTCTTTTTTTTTTTTTTTGAGGAAGATTAGCCCTGAGCTAACTGCTGCCAATCCTCTTTTTTGCCGAGGAAGACTGGCCCTGAGCTAACATCCGTGCCCATCTTCCTCTATTTTGTATGTGGGACACCTGCCACATCATGGTTTGCCAAGCGGTGCCATGTCTGCACCCGGGATCCAAACCAGTGAACCCCGGGCCACTGAAGTGGAATGTGCGAACTTAACCACTGAGCCACTAGGCCAGCCCCTAGAGTAGAGATTTTTAATTCCTTCCAAGATGCAGAATAGAAAAGCGGTGAAAACTGACAAGGCCTTGACAATTAGTACTGGGATGAAAGGAATTGTGGCTGCCTCCTCTCTGCCCCATCTGAAATCTGTAGTGATATATTGGAGGATATATTTATATATTGGAATGAGCACTGGACTAGGAGTCAGCAGACTTGTGTCCTGTTTTTCCCCCTGCCGCTAAACCAGTTGTTTGAGGGAGAAGGGGTGGGAAGATAGATAAACAAACACTTAAGTAATCATTCAAGAAATAATAGTTCTTAGATTTCTTTTTTTTTTTTTTAGTGGAAAATGACCTTAAAGATCTTGGAATGTTTTGGATTTTTCAAACTTTGTTTTAGCTGTAGGACTGTGTCTTCGAATGCTTTCTCACATGGAACCCAAATACACAAACTAGCCAGAAGCAGAGATGCTCTGTTAAGCAGAAGATGTGGCCGGGAGCCTATGCACTGGCCCTCTCTCCTCCCCATCCCGACCTCTGGGCTCTGGGGACACAGTTTGAAAATCATAGACCTAAGGAGATGTTCTCAGGTCCCAGATGTGGAAACTGGGCTGGCTTGCCTCTGCTGTCCCAGCCTGTCCCAGCCCGTTTGCCAACAACTGTGCCTTTGCTTGTGTTATGGTTCAGGGTGCTGGTGGCCAAGGGCCTTAGAAGAGGGAGAGATTACACTGGCCTGGGTCCTTAGCCTTCCGGAGGGAGGTGGGACCAGACTGGAGCCCAAGCATCCTGAGGACTGGGGTCTGAGGTCGTGGTAAAAATAGTAACGGTGACAAAATAGTGATTCCCCTTTATTTAATATCAGACACTGCTCTCTGCATGTCACGTGCATTGCTCCATTTGCTAAAATCTCCAAGAAGGGGTAAGAAAACTATTTTCTCCTTTCCAGATGAGAAAACTAAGGCTTAAAGAGTTAAGCCACTTGGTCGGGCCAAGCACCCAGTCTTTGACTGGCAGGGGGAAGGGCGTTCAGGTTCTGTGTTTTTCCACTTGTTCAGACCAAGCTGGGATCTCACCTGGTTCCTCACTGGCAAGCTGCAAGTTGTTTTCCCACCCTGGGCCTCAGTTTCCTCATTTGTCAGGTGACAAGGATGGAACAGATAGTCCCTGGGATCCTCTGCATGCCGTCACTCTCAGTTTACAAAATCCAGGCCTGAGGGACAGGTAGGTAAAGGGGGGCCACTTGACGCCCGAGCCCAGTCCGGTATGCCAGCCGGTTCTCCCGCCTCTTAATTCTTGACATTTCTTTAACAAGAGACAGATCCATTTCTTTTTCAGTGAGGGGAGGGGAGCCCAGTCACTGTGACCTATACTTCCATTTACGTGTCAGGAGGAGTCTTTCCTGAGGGCAGGTTTGCAAGGCAATGGGTGGGTGGGGGGGGGGGGGTGATTAAGAGTCAGGTCTCTGGGGGAGGTAGGCTCCATGGAGGGGTAAAAGGGGTGGAGGGTGGGTCACAGTTGCTACAGACATTTTCATTGACTTCGCCCCACACAATTTTACTGAACACTTGCAATGTGTTAGGCCATAAGCAAGGCCCTGGATTATAGCTGTGAATGAGGCAGACATGGCTCCTGGTCTCATGATGGCTACCTCCTAGATGTGCATGAACCAAGCAAGTGAATCCAGTCAGCTGATGACAGCCATTTGGGCATGCTCCTGTTTGTCAACAACCCTTAAAATGTGGAGCCCGGAATGGGCTACGACTCCCTCTACTTATAAATACCACATATGCCCAGTTTTGCCCCTGTATGCCTTCTTTTTATCGCCAGCAGCTTTCTTTGTTCCTGGCATATTCACAGATTGTGTTTAGTAAAAACAATTCATGAACAGCTTTCCTGTTAGCATCATCTTAATTTCCTCTGATAACTTCTGGTTCCTGAACCAGGAAATTTAATTAAATAGATGATTACAGGTTATCCACCACCTAGTAGATTAGAAGACCAAATGGCATTGGGTTCTTCAACCCAAATTCAATACCTCCCTGTGGTAACTTACATACAGCTGACATCAACAACAAAGAAATATACCAAACGACCTTGTAAAGACTGTAGCCTATAGTATGCGTTCTCTGCTTTGATATGATGATTAAAACTGTCTCAAGTTTCCTCTGTTAATCCCCATGTTGGTTCTTATTACACTTACTATAACTGGCAATTTACAAAATGTGCCGGTTTACAAGGTTTTTTCCTTTCTGCCTCACTAGAATCTATGAATTATATGAATATAGGAAATTAAATGAATTAAAAGCATTACGGTAAAGCTGTGTCTGATTTCTTCATTATCGTTTCCCCTGGCTCAGCACAGTTCTGGGGGCATAGGAGGCATTCCGTAAACATCTGTTCAATGAATGACTAACCTGCAAGACCCTATCCATAAAGATTTTTACTTAAGGTAACAATAGTGAATGATGATTTCACCATCATCAGAAAACATTTATTAAGCGTCTTTGGCTGGGCCTTTTTCAGGGTGTTGTGAAGTTAGAAATAGCATTCTAACAAAAATTCGAGAAGAAATCTGGGGTTGTTCGTTGAGGGGAGTTTTTAGGTCTGGTGATTTTCCTTATCTCAACAGATTTCCAGATTTTAAGGAAAGGAACAAAGCACCTCTGACGTTCCTTGAATTGGAGGCTCCAGAGCTGTCCCCAGGGTTTTTCCAGTTATCTGTGGGAGTGGCCACTTTGAAAGTGCAATGGGATTTCAGTTTATGATGGGGGTGCCCATGACACTCATGGGGATGGTGATGTGGTCCCGGGGGAGAGCTTGGCAGACGGACCCTTTGATAAGGACAAGCTCCTGGCACACCAACGATGAGGAAGGCAGACATCTTTGGATTAATACTAGCCCATCTACTGCTTCTCCTCGCCGTCTGTGGCCACTCGTTGCTCTGTTCTAAAAGATTGGTTTTGCTATGTGTCATCTTCCTTCTCTCTCAGACTCTGGCAATAAAGACTCCCAAAGGTGGATATCCCGGGGCTCCAAGGCTTTTGCTGGGCTATGGAATTATTCCTCTTCCTTCACACCTACCTTTGTGAGGCTGGGTTTCCTGGGGTTCTTGGCTGGAGCAGAACAAGAATAACTCGGTGTTCTAGCTTGACAGCAGTCAACATCTGGCGGAGGAGGGACGCAGCCTGGTGGTCTTCATCTTACTCTGTCCTGACGACTTAGCCTGAGAGAGAACTCAGGGAGTAGGGAGAGCGCTTACTCAGGAATCACAAGATCTGTCTCCGCCATTGACGGCAGGCCTGCAGGGAAAGTCCGTCCCATCCTTGGGGCTCACTTTTCTCATCTGCAAGGTGGGAGAATGACAGAGGAATTCTTCAGGGCAAACGCTTTAGCCATTCCAACCCTGGTGCTGGGGAAGGGGTATAACTCTCCCACCTGTCTAAGGGCTGCTCTCCCCACCTGGACCAGGAACCCTATAACAGATGCTGGAAGCTTCTACTAAATGCCTGGTCTTTTTGGATCCAGACTTTTCTTTCTTTCTTTTTTTTTTTTTTAAGAGAAAGCAATGTGAAAAACCTCCTCTGATGGATTTCTTTCAGAACTCAAGCCAGATGAATTCCCAGCACAAGCCAAGACTTGGAAGCAAGAATGTGGGGTGGGGAGTAAGAGGCTAAGAACCGGGGCTCCAGCTTGCACTCCTTCAAAGCATGCCCAAGGTGGGGGCTGGGAGGGTTGTGAACGTGGGGTTGGTGTTGGCTCATCTCTTCCAACAATCTTGTCTTACAAAAGGGCAAATGGGGGCCCAGCGAGGGAAATGAGCTTGCACCGTAAGTCACAGGTCCAGAGGTGTCTTCTGCTATGCCCTATGCCTCTGTCTGGTGCCCTTTGTCCCCAGATGTCTCAATACCACCCTATCCTTTCTTGTTCTGCATTCATATCTCTTCGGATATCTCTCCCCAAGACTGAGTTTCCTGAGGGCCAGGGAGCAGGGCATGTTCACCTTTGTAGGCCCCTCGTGCCCAGCCTACAGCTTGCACACGGTGGGGGCCCAGTCAATATCTATTAACAGGGACTGATTTGCCATCCTAAGAGGATCCAGAAATATTAGGAACATATCAGCCCTACATTTCACACTTGTGGGTTCCCAAAATGTATTTAACAAATATATTTTTAGCTTCTACCATGAGCCCATTCGCTCATTTTTAAAAGACCCATAGTCTATACATCTACCAGTGCTTTCTGGGGAGATCATTATCTTCATCATTTTGGAGCTATAATTGAGGCATCTTTAAAATGCAAAATCAAGCAGACAAGAAAACCCATTCTGTCTAGCTGCCATCCTTGGTTACTATCTTCTGTCACCAGTGTCCAGCCACGCAGCCGGAGAGCCTTGGGTAGGGCCCACAGCTCCCTCTGGCCCCTCTGATTGCTGAAACTGGAGCTGCCCGGGGGGGCTGGGCCCTGGCAGCAGCTCCTGCCGGGTCCTGCTTCTCCTTTCACAGAGAACACGTCTGCACATGAGCCCTCCCCAGTCACCTTGGAACCCCTCCAAGGACAGACCTGGAGATGGGCCAGGAGGGAGGGTGCTACGGGAGGACACATCTATGGGAAGCAGAGATTGTGGCATGCAGGCACACACACACAAATGCTTGCACGACAGCCAGATCTTCCAAGGTTTCAAGAGAAGCTGGAAATCTGGGTTTTTACGTGAAATGTCTTGATTTTTAGAACACTCCTTGAGCCAAAAAACAAACCCAAACCAAACGAGCCTCCCCACAAACGGTGTCTGCGGGCCACTGTTTGCGACCTCTGATAGAGCCTGGCACGCCATACACACAACCTAAGCAGATGAACTAATGCCCTACATGTAGCTCTCCTGGACTTTGCACTTCGTACGTGCTTATCCAGTAGCAGACCCTGCGTGCACATAATAGAGACCAGTCATCAAACATGTATATATATATATGCTGTCTCCCAGGATGCCGTTTTAATAGGTTCATTTACCAGCTAAGGAGACTGAGTATGGGAGATCTCCAAGGTTGTGTAGCTAGTGGGTGGCTGGACTTGCATCCCAGGCAGCCTGACCACAAAGCCAGTGTTCGGAGCTGTCACACAAACTGCCTCCCGGACGCCCGCACTCTGCACTGAAATGCCTGCTAATTTGCATCCCTGCCTCAGCTCAGCTCCCTGAGCTCAGGGACTGTGTTTTATTTGCTGTTGCATTCCCATCGCCTAGCACTGTGCCCAGTGGGACATAGAAGGCGCTCGATAAGTACTTATGGGATTGCCCACAGGCACACAAACACGTGTAGAGACACAGACACACGAAAAGCCACACACAGTCACTCGACTCCACTGTGCCCAAGAACACCTGAGCGCTCATGCTCCCACAGGCACACCACCTACCCCCAACCCCCACCTCCCAGGACATCAGAACCCCACTGGGCCTCCCCAAGTCCCCCTGCCAGCTTTGCCCAGAACCTTCACAAATTGTTTCCTGGAAATCTTGAGGCAGCTATGGTGTTCTTTTCCCTTAACTCAGGAGACAACTCAGCAGTTTTGTTTTTCAAAGTCTGGGACTCATAAACCTGGAATCCTTCATTTTTTCCACTAGAATTTTCCTTGGCCTGGTGCCTTTCCCCGGGGCCTTGGCTGGGAGTTTACGCTCAGAGCGCCCTCTGCCGGGCACAGTCCGCCCAACCTAGCGGGCAGTTGCAGAGCGGATGGAGAGGACCTGTCTCAGATGCGACTGCTTTTACAGATGGGGAAACTGAGTCAGATGGTGGTAGTGGGGAGAGGTTGGGGGATGTGGTCTCGTTCCAAGCGTGTGCCAATACGTGCGACTGCTAAGTGGTTTTGTGAGTTTTTTCATGGTTGAAAATAATAAAAGAAGAAATAGCCTCCAGAGCTTTGACACAGAGAAAGGCCCCCTGCTGTCCCCCGGCCTCCGTGTGGGGCAGATGGCAGAGATTTAGGAACTTCATCACATTCTACTTGATCCTTGAATCCCTCCCCCAACCTTTAATAGGTGAGGAAATCTAGACACAGAGAGATGGTGGCGGAGGAGCGGGAGGAGTATTTATTGAGCATCTGCTATGTGCTAGCTATGCTTACAGATCCTCATTTAATCTTCACAGCAACCTGGCGAGGTAGGCGGTTTGGTTTCCATTTTACAAATTAAGACGTAGAGGCTGAGCGAGGTCTCAAGATCAGAGGGGCAGCGGAGAGCTGGAATCCAAATCTGCTGTTTTCTTGGCTTCACAGCCTCCTGGATTTTTCCCACTTGGCTCCAGTGGGCCCGGGGCGGAGCCTTTGTAGCTGGACTCATTGAGGCAAAGTTTCCACCGCCCTCTGCTTGGAAAGGGGAGCCCCTCTCCCCGGCCTCTTCCAGAGGGCAGTGCTGGGGACTGTGGAGAGATGGTTCGAGCAGCCCTATCAGGCTTGAAGCTGAGGGCCCCGAGGTGGAAGGAGGGTCTCGGGGCTGGCAGCTGTGCCAAGGCCCCTTGACTCACCATAAAAACAGGATTGGATGTCTTTATAAACCAAACTCATGAGAGGTTCCAAAGGGCAAGGGTTTTCCTGGAAAAGAAAGCAGGTCCTGGAAGGGTTTTGTTTTGTTTTTCTTCTTAATGGGGCTCTGGTTAATGACTCAAGGAAATGAAGAACACATTTCACTAAGAGTTAGTCACTGCATCCTCCATCCCGCTGCTCTGTCCAAAACCTTCCAAACTTCTCACTTCCTGCAGGAAAACATCCAAACCCCTTATCTTGTTTTCCTGGTCTGGCTTGGCCTTATCTTGCACTTGTCTCATTTAAACAAACCATCCAGGGGTGTCTGTACACACCTCCCTCAATTCCCGATGCTGGGCATTTGCTCACTTTATTTCCTCTCTCTGAAAAGACTTCATTTCAGCGTATCCAGATTTTGTCATTCTTAGGACCCAGCTCAGAGGTTGCCTTCTCCATGGAGCCCTCTCCACTGTGTCCAATAAGATCTATCCTGCTTTGTGCTCATCTTAGGATGCACATTGTAGTTCCCCTAATAGACTGAGATCCTGGAGAGACAGTGTTGGATTCATCTTTGATTCTCCTATATGGGCATGCGCGCGTGCGCACGCGTGTGTGTGTGTGTGTGTGTGTGCGCCCTTTAAACTGCTTAACAATATGATACTCTAGAAAGAGCCCTGGGATCCTCAGCTCTGCCATTAAGAGATTAGGGTTGAAGAAGGATTGTGCTGGAGAGAGCTGTCGTGCGTCTCCCCTTCTTGAGGCAAGAGAGAAGGACTTCATGAAGTCTACTTAGAGCTTGCTACGTGTCTACCGTTGTTTGAGATGGGGAGACATGGTGGACTGGCATCTGACAGCCACCAGAGAAATTGAAAGGACGAGAGATGGGTGCCAAAGGAGAGTTGGCACTGCTCGCATCAGCCTGAATGCCCAAAGTTGGTTTGTGCAAAGGATGCTGTTCCCTTGGACTAGAATTGGGCCATGCACTGGAAGAACGGATGTGATGGCCTCTTAGGTCTGTCCAGCAGGGGGGACAAACTGAAGGGACCGCTGGATTCCTAGGGCTGCAGGAGGAGGGAACAGAGGGATGCAAGGTAGTGCGATGCCCGGATAAGGCTGAGAAGTCTTCAGAGCTTGGGGGGAGTATCTGAAGATTCCACGGACATGTCCACACACAGTCGGCTTTAAAGCCATCTTACAATAGTTCTGGTCAAGGAGGAGCTCTCCTGCTCCCCTTTCTTCTGCTTCTCCTCACTCCCTCACCTCTCTGGCCCCGGAGAGGTCAGAAGTCACAGCAAACCCGGGTGGGAGTTCTGGGGAAAGAAAGAAGTGGCTGTCCATGCCCCCGTCCCCAGCTATAGGGGTCCCACCTGCAGAAAGCCCTGGTTGGGAGAAAAGGTGGAAATTTAAATCAAATTTGGAATTTTCCTTTTGTATGGGACTGATTTATGAATGGGGTTTGTTTGGTGGCTGGTAATCACAGGACTTTTTATTTCCTAAGAGTGATCAGAAAAGTCATAGGATGCTTGAATTTTCATTAAAGGGCAGAGAATGGACTTCTCTCCATTTTCTCTGAATAAATTTTTATGGGAGTTGGGAGATAAAGTTGATTTATAATTACACACTGTGAATCTTATTTCCGCAATGTATTGACCATATTTGCTATTGTGAAATAGGTTGCCTCCTTCCATTATGTTTTCTAACTGGGGGTGTCTGCTTCTACCACTTCCTCCAAAGCGATCGAGTCCCTGTGCTCACCTCAGATGGAGCCACTTGACCATCGCCTGAAGGTTCAGCTGTGCTTCAGGCGTCAGACCCATATCTTCTGGGGGTCTTAAGAAGCCCCATGTCCGAAGGTCCACAGACTCGGTATGAATGTGCCTTTATCACTGGTTCCTGTGTGACAATCAAGTTCTGATTCTGTTGGTGTATTGCATGTAACAGACTTTCATGTATATCTCGCCTGTGGCACGTCTTGTGCTTAAGGATACAGAGAGGAACAACCCCTGTCCTCGGGGAGCTCACGGTGATAGAGGGACACAGACGAGCAGTCAGAACCCTCAGTGTGTGTAGGAGCTCCAGCATAGGTGTGCTCACAGGGAATGACTTACTGGAGCTTTTACTGAGTCTCCCCCCGGGGCTGCCACAAGAGCCTGGCCTGGGGTAAGCACTCTGCCCCGGGCTGTGTGCTTCTTTTGCAAAGGTCAGCTCTTCCGGGAAGTCTTCCATCTTAGCTCTACCTCCACACTGATTGCTTCTTTACTCTGCCATCCCAGCGCTTTGCCCTTCAGCCTTGTGTTCACCTACTGCAGATGTCCTGAACAGACAGAAGCTGCAGGGTGCAGAGACATGCAACTTATCCCAGGCCACTCAGAAGAGTGGGAACCAGGCCTTGAACCCAGACGGGTTGACTCCTGCTTCTCATCCACAGACAGTTATTACGCCGTGGCAATCACCGGCTTTGTGTGTATGTTCCATTATCATAAGCATTTTCTGGGTTCCTACCTAGTTTTTAGAATGATTCTCTTTAGAGGGGGCATGATATTTCATGGAATGTGTGTACCATCATTTATGTAATTATTTTTCCCTTTTTAGGCCATCACTTTATATGTCATATTTAACATATCACATAAAGTACTTTAATAAAGTATAGTGGGTTACTTTATAGAACATAGTCCCAGGCTGAAATATCCAATTGCTACTTGATATGTCCACATGGATGTCTAAAAGCCTTCTCAAACATAACGAGGCCCCCGCAGAAATCCTTATTCTCCTCTATATCAGATTCTAAGAGCTGCCATAACAAAGTACCACAAACTGGGTGTCTTAAAAGAAACTTATTCTCTCACAGTTATGGAGGGGAGAAGTTGGGAATCAAGGTGTCGGCAGGATCGGCTCCTTCTTGGGTTCTGAGGGAGAGGCTTTTCCATGCCTCTCTCCCAGCTTCCAGTAACAGCTGGTAATTCCTGGCGTTCTTTGACCTGTAGACACATCACTCCAATCTCTGCCCCGTCTTCACGTGCCTGTCTGTGTCTTCACGTGGTGTTCTCCTTTCCATGTGTCTCTGTCTGTGTCCCAATTTCCCTCTCCTTATAAGGACACCAACCACATTGGCATAAGGGCCCGTAAGATCCCTACTCCTGATCTCTTCTTACCTTGACTAATTACACCTGCAAAAGCCTATTTCCAAATAAGGTCAAATTCTGAGGTGCTTGGGGTTAGGGTTTCAGTATTTCTTTTTGAGGGACACAGTTTAACCAATAACACCTTCCTTCCTCCTTTCCCTAAATTTGCACCTTTTCCTGTCATTGCCAACTGTGTAAATGGCACCTCTAGCAGCTCAAGCTGAGAACCCATGAGTAATCCTTGATTCCTTGGCCTTAATCACCCCCATCCCACTCCCTTCAGCAAACCCTTTCAGCTCTACCTCCAAAAATATCCTTCACCCATCCATTCCTCTTCATCTCCATTTCTACCATTCCGGTTCAAGCTGCTATCATCTTTCTCCAGGATAGATGCCATAGTCCCTAACCAGTGCCCCTTCCTCTTTCTCAGCTACGGTCTGGTCTCAAGCCCGTGTTTAGTACTCTTTACTGAATAAAATCCAAATATCTCACCTGTGCTTGCAAAACCCTATTAACCTGGCCCCTTCCACTCCTCTGACCTCATTTCCCATCACTTGCTTTCCTTGATCTAGTCACATCAGCCTTCTTGCCGTTCCCTGGACCACTGACCTCCCTTTCCGGAAATGCTTTCTTCTGGCCCTTCGTATAACTGCCCCCTCTTGTCATGAGAATCTTAGCTTAAATGTCATCTTATGTAGTGACATTTGAGAGACCTTCTGTCACCACCCAATCTAGAGCAGCCACCCAGTTATTCTCTATCACAGACCTTGATTTTAATTCTTTGCAGAGAATTTAGTAAATATATTATTTTTCTCATTTATGTGGGTATCTGTTGTCTTTCTCCCCAATTATATCATAATCACAGGAGAGCAGGGACCTTGTTTATTGATTACACCGTCTAGGACTGTGTCTGGCACATAGGAGGAACTCGGTAAATATTTATTGAATGAATAATTAATCCTGCACAGAAGATCTTTGTGTATGAACTGTTTTTTTTCCTTTTGGGAATTTGCTTTATATAAATAATCCAACAAGAGGAGGATTACTGGATCAAGGAATATAAACATATTTTGGCTCTTGAAATGCACTGTCAAATTGCTTTGCAAAGAGCTAAGATCAGTTTTCATTTGTTAGACAACCTTTTGAATCCCACGTGCTAAGGTAGTGATTTCTGGTATGTAGGGGAGGAAGGGAGGCCATGGGCCGGAAGTGGGGGTGACAGGTCAGAGCTGCCGCCCCTGGTGGGCCAGGGTGCTCAGCAGCAGCAGTGATCAACTCAGCAGGCCCCTCATTCCAGTGCCCATCAGGAGGGGCAACAGCCTGGCCTCGCAGGCCCTGCCTGGGACAGTGCATGTAGCAGGACCCATCTACTGTGTGAACTTGGGTCTGGCTGTAGGGGCCAGGGTGAGCAGAAGAGCTGCCATGAGCACCTGCTCTTCAGCACAGCGAGGCATCCTGGAGGCCAGGCTGGGAAGCGGTGAGGGGGTGGAAGCTGAGGACATAAAGCGGGGCGTGGACCCGGTACTGGAGACCCTTTTGCAGAGGCTGCTTCTACTTGGAGTTTTTCTGCTTAGGACACGGAGTCTGGAACATTCGGTGATTCAAGCACCTCTGTACATAAACCTCCAGGAACAAAGAGACCTGTTTTGCCTGGTTCTGCACACACACAGCCAGGCCCCTTTGGCAGTGCCCTGCCCTGTCTCCCAGAATTGATACAAGAGCTAAAATAGTAAATATGTGTAAGGTGCTTGGAACTGTGCACGTCATGGGCATCATCCAAGAGTTGGCCATTTTTAGTCCGAGCCCATACTCCTCATTGGACTGTAAGCTTCCTGAGGGCAGGGACTATATTTGAGGCAAAATAGTCTAGTGCTAAGGAGTCAGGCTGCCTGAGTTCTAAATCCCACTTCCACCACTCGCTAGCTGAGTGACCTTGGGCAATTTACTTAACTGCTCTGTTCCTAGGCTTACTTCTCTGTAAAATGAGGGTAATAATAGTACCAAGCTCATTGGGCTGTTGTGTGGATTAACTGAACTGAGGAATGTAAGGAACCTAGAACAGTGCCTCACACATAAATGGTACTTAGTGAACGGATTAAGCGATGCCCAGACCTGCAAAGGCAGCTGGCTTTTCCTTTAGCGCCCTCCTTCCTCCTCTTTTTTTCTTAAGACCTCTTTCTGTTTGGTGCCCTGTGTTTCTCTTCTCCCCAGAATCCCTCAGCCTTTTCTGCCACCCATTCCTGAAAGGCCTTGTGCACAATTACTCTGAACGAAAGCGCTGGCGGTTAAAGGGCTCCTTCTCTCCCTGCCAGAATCCCTGACCTGATAGGATGCTCTGGAACCTTGTTAGGTCCACAACCAGCTCCATAGACGTCACCTGGGAGATGCAGCATCTCAGGCCACCCCAGACCTACAGAATCAGAATCTGCATCTTCACAAGCTCTAAGACAATCCTTCTTAAACTCTAAGGTGCCTATGACTTTCCCGGAGATCTTTTTAAAATACGGATTTCGGGGCTCCACTCCCACAGTTTCTGATTCAGTGGGTCTGAGGTGGGGCCCGAGAATTTGCATTTTCTAACAGCTCCCAGGTGATGGAGATGCTGCTGGTGAGGGGCCTGCCCTTTGTGAAACACTGTTCTAAGACTGACAGCCTCCAGGACTAACGGAATGAAGCTCTAATAGGGAAATTTGAGGCACTGGGCGAGATTGCTTCTTAACACCCTACCAGGCGGTCTCTGCCTGTGGTATCTTAGCACAAAGATGCTTTTTGACTATTAATGCTGTTTCCACGTTTGTTCAAAATTCTACAGTTCAAAAGTTCTTTCATTTGTCTGATCCTATTTCATCCTGCAGCAATCCTATAAGTTGAGCTGAAAGAATTATCTCATTTCCCAAAGAGAGAATTGAGGCACAGAGAGCTAGGAGAGTCCCAAATCCCGCAGCCAGCCAGCTGCCATGGGCCACCTCACACTGCGCCCCCGAGTTGGGACTTAGGTATTATTTCTAATCCTTACAGCCCTCAAGGCTGAGGACGCTACTCTCACTTTATCGGGGGGCAAATGGCGAGGCTCCAGAAGGTTCAGGAACTTTCCCAAGGTCACCAACCAGGGCAGTTCTCACTCCTTCACTGTATCATTTCCCCATAGTGACAACTCCTTCCTCTGTCTCTGTCTCTTACACACACACTATACACACAATGTAGTCAAAACGAGGGGCTGTTCTAATTTCCACATCCAGCATTTAATTACTGATTAGGTGACAATTCGGCCTTTTGCCTTCAGAGGTGAAAGGAGATGTCAGGAGGAGGATGAATGACAACCGACCCAGCCCCAAGGCCCCAGCAGACCCAGGAAACCTCCTTTCTGCTTTCTCCTCCTACTCGGGGCATATTTCCTTTCTTCTCTCTGTTCTCAGAGTTCAGTCCTGGCTCGAGTTTCCTGAGGATTCTCTACTTGGAAAAAAACCCCTATTAAGCCAAATAGTTCTTTCCTCAGCTCTGATTTCTCTTGCTTTAGTCAGCTTCAACCCCCCTCGACCCCCAACAACACCAACACAAAATGCATAAAACACACACACACACACCCAACAACCAAAACTCCAGCCAAACAAAAACCCGTCTTTCTGGGACAGTTTCTGATTTCTCTCATCTCATCTATGGGAAGTGTTAGCCCTGGACCCCCCCTGGGGCTCTGGTCTCTGCTCGCCCCTTAGGCCCAGCCGGCGGGAGGAGAAACCAGGCACTACGACAAGGGAAGAAGGGGCTGGAACCATAGCACCTGGCTCTCAGAGAGTCTCAGATGGCCCTTGGAGAGTCTGCTCCTTCCTGGCCTGTTTCCCCATCTGTGAAATGGGGAGAGCTTGATTAGATGATCTCCAGGGGATTTTTAAACATCCATATTTTATCATTCTATGTAGGAGGTTCACAAGGGGAAAAAGTCAACTCTGCTGGCAAATCAGAGTCCTTTGAGGGAGGGAGGAGGACCTGTCAGTTCAGAGTTCTACAAATTGGGTTGTATCCGTGTGGACAATGACTTCAGGACACATTTTGCAGATCCACTGAGTTTATGTCTGGTGCTGCCTTCCTTCATTTTTCTACACCAACTGCAGTGTTCCCACTGCCCTCGCACCCTGTACCGGCAGCCCTCACCTGCCTCACCTGTTGTCCTAGCATGGGAGATGGCTTCGAGAGCATCTAATGAAGCACACTCATTGGGCGATGGGGCCGCTGAAGCCCGGAGAGGCAGAGACTTTGCCAAGATCGCAAGAAGACGATGTACTACCCTTCCAGGGTGTGAGAAGGCTGTCCAGCTCAGAGGCTAGGAGCACGGGCCCCAGAGCCCAAACGATTCCATACCGCTTGTAAAGGGGTGTGACCTGGGGCAGGTAACAGCCTCCTGGAGCCTCGACTGCTTCCTTCTTGAAAGTAAGAGGATGCCAGTCATCACAGGATGGTGTGAAATGTTGACAGGAACTCCAAGAAATGCAGTCACTGTGATGCCAGGCAAGAAATTTGTTGAATTCATTGCTTACTGTGTGCCATGGATGTACTATGAACAACCACAAGTCACAGTTATTGTGCCTGGCACTGTGCTTATCAGGTTATATTCATGATCTGTATTATCTCATGTAAGTCTCACAGAAATCCTCCGAAGTGGGAATTATTAGTAGTCGCATTTTTAAGATGTAAAAACAGAGGCTTAAGGAAGGAAAGTAGATGTTCTCCTTTCTATTTATGGCCTCTCGGAGCTAAAGGGACATTGGATATCATCAGGGCGGACCCCCTATCATGAATCGCTCTTGCAACATTCTTGGAAGGTGGTGATGATGGGAACTTGGTCCCTCCTACAAAGCCTATTCTATGTTTGAATGGCTCGGGCTATAAGAAAATGCTTCTTTACAGGGAGCCAAAATTGATTTCTCTGTAACCGCCACTCATTTGCATGGTGGAAAGAACACTGAGCTAGGAGGCAGAGGCCATGGGCTTGTGTCCCAGCCATTGCACTTAACAGCACTGTGACCACTGGCAAGCTACTCCTCGGGGCCTGTTTTCCCAGGTGAAAATGAAGGAATTGGATGAGATGAGCTCTAGGTCCTTTCTGGTTGGACCTTTTAGGATTATATAATTCATGATTGTGTACGTAATACACACATATCTGATTATAATGATGGAAACAGTGAAGGAGTAGACACTGTGTTCCAAGGAACAGATCCATTTCTGCCAACATGTCTGTCAGGATGGGGACCCTGCCAGCTGAGAAGAATCCAGAAGGTTCTTAGAAATGGAGATCTCATCTTGTCTTAAAACAAAATCCCCTCCCTTCCTCTTTCCCTTCCCTCTCCTCTTCTCCTCCCACCCTCTCTCCTTCATTCTTTTCTTTCTTCCTTCCTTCCTCTCTTTCGGACACAGAGGCATAAAGGAGTATTTTAATCTGCCAGTCAAAGTTAAAGATCATGTCCCTGGTGACACGTTTCTCACATCTCGTTAAATATGCAGAATCAATCTGTTTTCAGGAGTAGGGAAAAACCCACAGAAACATGCTCAGAGTTGCTTTGTGTCTCTGAGAACCTCTCAGCTCTTGAGGCAGCAGTTTTCAGTCATGAAGTCCATGCATGGACTCTCATGGGGGCCTCTGAAATAGTATGCAAATTTGTGCATTGTGTGCATCTATGCATCTTATAGGAAAAAGGGTCTATGAAAGGAAAGAGCCGCCCTTGACAACTGGGAGCTGGACTGAGAGGGAGGCCTTGGGGTGCCTAGGAGCTGGCCTGGTTCTCAGAGCCAGGCTGTGGTGTTCTCTCTGTCTGATGTCACAGAACACTGGCATCAGCCAAAATGGATCAAGACAAAAAAACTTCTCCATAATCATGTTTGAGCAGAAAATAAAACAAGAACATTATCCAAACCACAAAAATGACCACATATCCCCCTTTCCTGGCTAACGTGAGTGATTGCTCCTGCTTTTCCTCCCAGTGAGACAGAATTAAGATGCTCAGTCACGGGATTACCCCTGCTTCCTGACAGCATCCAATCCAGAGCAAAGCCCCACTTCCTTGAACCCTCCCTAACATAATCCATCACAAGCCGAAATCCTATAAGCCCTTTCTAACACCCTTTCACTGAGAAGCTCATGGTTCCCACGATGTGTGTTCTCTCTCATTGCCATCAATAAACTCAGCTTTGTTCAATTACCAGCATCTCTTGCCAGGTTTACTGCAGTAGCCTCCTAACCGGTCTCTCTGTTTCTACCCTTGCCTTGTTTTCAATGTAGCAGCTAAAGTAATCCTTTTAAAAGGTAAGACAGACCAGGTCGCTCCTCTGCTCAAACCTTGCAATGGCTCCCCTTTCCTGCTGAGGACAGCCGACGCCCCTTCCATGACTTGCACAATCTGGTCCCTATGACCTCCCTGGCCTCATCTCTACCCACCTACCCCTTTGCTCATTCTGCACCTGTTACGCCATCTTCCTTGCTCTTCCTGTAACACACTGGGCACACTTCTGCTTTTGGTGTGGGCACTACATGCTCCCTTTACCTGGAACGCTCATCCCCTAGATAGCCATCTGGCTCGCTCTTTCACCACCTTCAAGTCTTTGCTCAAATTGCACCTTCTCATTGAAGCCCACCTTGACCTGACACCTTATTTAAAATGCAACCCCTCCCTCCACACTCCCAATCTCCCTTACTTTGCTCTACTTTTTTCCCCCATAGCTTTTATTACCTTCTAACATTCAAGGCCAATCCCCTAATTGTTGTCTTTGTTTATTGTATATCTCTTACAGATGGAATCCAAGTTTCACGAGGGCAGGGAGCTAGGCACCAAGCACCTAGAATTGGGCCTGGCCTACAATTACCGATCAACACATGTTTGTTGGATGTTGCTGAATAAATTTACATTACAGAGGCTAGAAAGTAACTCTGTCTTTGGCTCAGGATCCCTCACTGAGAAATACAGAGCGAGGCTGCCTGCCTCAAACTTGGCTCATTGTCAATTCTACATATTTTCTTAAGACAGAATTTCCTAAATTTCAATCATGTGCATGACAACCTCATGATTTTTGCCCTAAGGACAATCTATACTTCTACTTACTTAAAGCTTTTCCTTAGATAGACTTACTTTTTGACAAATAAATTTATTTTAAAAGGAAATTGTATATCACGGCCCTTGATATGTTAGTTATATTTTTTCTAATATGTTAAAATAAACATTTAGCTATTAAAATGAATAATGTTCCTCTGTACCACCTAAATCATCTTGTTTACCCCCAGTGGAAATGTGCCCTGGGCTTTTCCCTTCAACCAGAAAGATCCTCCTGCCCATCTCTACCTACCCAGATCCACCCATCCTTCTCTAAGAGCCCTCCAGAAGCTCCTCCAGGTCACACAATCACTCATTTCTCTGAGCTCCCTTCACACGTACAGAAAGAAATAGATACCCAGCATTTGGATGCTTACATGCCATGCAGTTTTGCTTTCTGTTTCATGACATAAGATTATAAAATATCTTCTTAGAGCTCTAAATAAAAGAGATATTAGAGTGTTCGACTCTCCTGTTTTACAGGTCCCTGAAGAGATGAAGAGGCTTGTCCCAAATCCCTGCCAGGGGCAAAGCCAAGACTAGAACTCGGGTCTTCTGATGCCCACACTCAGTGGGGCATCCGCAGACACTATTGAGTCCCTACAGTGTGTCTGGCCTTGTGCCCGGAACGGCAGACAGTGCTGAGTAGAAGGGACCCAGACCTGCCCACATGGAGCTTACAGGGGAGCCAGGCCGCCGTACACTAAACAAACAACTATACATGATTAAGTAAATAATTCCAAGGGCCTTGGAAGAGAAGTGCAGGGTTGAGTAGGGGCGCCGGCCTGGTTGGAGGGACGTGAAAGCCTCACTAAGGAAGTGTGTTTGAATGCATAGGAGTTAGCTGACGAGGTGCCGGTGGATTTCTAAATGGGGCCAGGCTCCCTCACAAAGGCTTGCTTTGATGTTTGAAAGCTCAGCTGCACTATGGATTAATTAGGCCACTGTGGCCCGACCTATTGGCCACGGTGCTCAGGGAGAAGGCAGCCCAACAGCTCAGAGACTCTGGGGCCTCCGGAACATGGCCATGGTCCCCTTCATCCTGCGTCCAGCAAGAAGGTGGCAGGAGATGCTTGGGGCCTGCTCTGGAGGGGCCCTCACTCCTGGCTGGCAGAGAGTTTGGGCATATTGGACACGTTGACTGTTTTTGCCAAGGGAGCGCCTACAATGTGAGCTTTGACGTTAACAAAAATAAATCCTTAGTTCCTGGAAGTGGAAAATCTTAGTATTTCTTATGAGGCACACTGCAAGGCCTTGTGCAGTTTCAACTAACTGGTAAAATACAGATTTTTCAAAAAGGGAATGTATTTCAGGCCCTGTTACTGTTACATCCAGAGTTTATCTTCATGTTTCCTTGTGCTATTTCACTGGGGCTGGTTAAATTATATCTAAGACACTCCAACTGCCTCCTGCCCTAGTCTTAGAAAATTGAACCTGACAACAATGTGAGGGTGTTGCAGTGTGGGAGAGGGATGTGTTGAGTGAGAGTCTTGAGGTTTGGTCTCCGACTCTGCCCCTCACTAGGCTGGGGAAATTGCTTCATCTTCCTGAGCCTCAATGTCCTCATCCTAAAATGGGGCTAACAATAATTCCTTGTACCTCGTCTTGAGACATAAATGGGAATCTATGTGAGAACTCTTACATGAGATCTAACGTGCTGCGAAGTGTCACCTTAAAATGAACCTTTGGCTGTGAATCCTGTTTTATGAAGCTCACAGTGAAGCCTCTAGTTAGGACCAGAACGAAGGTCTTCTCCTGAGTGCCGCTCAGTTTCTCTTCACCGTCTCACTGCACGGGGCCTGCCTTCCGAGACAGCAATTATCGGCAAGAGCAAGTTCTTGGGGGAAATGAATATGTGCTAGCGCGGAGGGAAAGGTGGGAGAGAGACCCTCACGGGGGTAAGGAGAGGGCAACAGAAGGGGGAGGGGCAAGGACAAACTCTCCTACCTTCTCAGTTTGCTAAGGGCTCTGACGTGAGGCCTCCTCAGGTCTCTGCCGCTGTCTTTCTCCTCCTCTCCCAGTTGGCCTGTCTTTGTGTGGTTGAAGCTGACCTAGCATGAAATAACAGGCTTTTTTGCTTTTTCACACATTTTGAAAGCAAAGTCAGGCTTTAATGATGAGTTTTCTGTTCCTCGGTATTTTCTTTCAAGCAAAGGCCATGTTTTTGTAAGATACTACATTTCAATGGGGCTATTCTTCCGTCCCCAGCAAACATTCCTGAGTGGTAGGTTTTAGGAGGCATTCCAATTTATTGCTCCTGGTGTCCCATAACCTTGGAATGAGTGTCTGTCTCCATGCCCCCCAGGGCCACGTTATTCCAGAAAGTTACAGCTCTTAAAACTGTTCTCTAATAAAAGTGCCACTAATTCTAAGTAAAGTGAGCTTTCCAAAGAAGACCAGCTGTGAATGTTAAAAAAAAAAAGAAAAAAGAAACTTCAACAAAAGGAGTCCATAGTGGAAACTGTACAAAGCTGAAGTTTTTCAGGCGTTTTCACAGCCGTTTAAAAAGATGTCTTCAGCAAATTCATCTAAAGTAGCTAAAAATGCTTGGCACGATGGACACGTTGCGTCTGCAGGCCAATATTCAATCCAGGTGGAGGAATCTAAAGGGTAGATGTACCTGCCGAGAAAAAATGAAAAAGAATGCCTGTGATGATGGCCGCAAATGGAGAGGAGCCGAATTCAATTGAGCCCAGGCTGTTCAGCTCCCAGGGGGCCAGGCCGTCAGCCAAACTCTTCCAGACCGGCCTCCCGCTGTAAGATCCACAGACCCCGGATGATTGTGAAGCTGTTTGGGGCTCCCATGGTTAAAGGCAGGAATGGCATCTGTTTTAATGTCTATTTTTTAAAAACAGGTAATAAAATGCATATTTTAACATATTCCTCTTTCCACACAGAGCAGTCTGAGAACTTATTGAGGGAGCAGACGTGGTAAAAGGGGGTCGGATGACGTCCCCCAGATTCATCATTAGACCCAGGAGCTCAGCTGCTTTATCCGTCAGCGAGTCCTCAGCTGCCCTGGTGGTTTTAAGGGGTCTTTTGTTTTAAACTCACATGATTTCATTTATGCTCCTAATGGTTTGTTAGTTCACAGCAGGGCACACAAGAAACACGCAGTGTATTTAAGAAGAAATGACATGCCGTTTTGGAGGGGAGCTCAGAGGCCACAAAATATTGGTGACTTACTTGAAACTGAAATTGTATTTTATCTGGAGGGCTTCTTTACCCATAATTAAATACTGTCTTCCTTTCTCCAGGTCAGCATGAGCACAGGATGTCTTTTTAATGAAGGTAATTTCAGCGTTTTTCTCGGCAACAGCTTCGCCTGAGAGACACTCAAGTAAGGTTATCACATTAATGTTACGATGTCATGATTATAAACTCTCTCAAGTGTTCCAGTTCCTCATGGCTATTTATTAATCAGAGTAAATTTATGTCTGCAGGCTAATGGCCAGTGGAGAGTGGCAGTGTCCATATGGTTAAGACTTCAGACTCTGGAGTCAGGCTGTCTGCGTTAAATCCTAGCTCTGCCACTTCCTGGCTGTGTGGCCCTGGACAAATGATTTATGCTCTCTGTTAGGACTCAGACCCTTATCTGAAAAATGGGCATAACGATAAAATGTACCTTGTAGAACTGTTGTGAGAGTAAATGGGTTAATATATGGACAGTGTTTAGAACACAGTAAGCACTATATAAGTGCTCATTATTATTGCTCTTGTAGAACCAGGAATTAAAAGAACCTCTCTATTCGAACACTAGTAATCTCCATAGGTTATATAGCAAAATAAAAAAGCATTTGATAGCTGGCAATGGGCAGCTTTGTAGAAAAGTGTAAGACATGAAAGACTTGGAAAATTTTAAGGAGGATAATTTTGGGATTCCCAAAGAACCCAGAAGTAGCCAAGATGCTGGTTCTCCTACCTGGAATGCATTCCTCCCCAAGTTGGCCTGTTGAGTTTCTACCCATCTTTTTTTTTTTTTTTAAGATTTTATTTTTTTCCTTTTTCTCCCCTAAGCCCCCCGGTACATAGTTGTATATTCTTCGTTGTGGGTACTTCTAGTTGTTGCATGTGGGACGCTGCCTCAGCGTGGTTTGATGAGCAGTGCCATGTCCGCACCCAGGATTCAAACCAACGAAACACTGGGCCGCCTGCGGCGGAGCCCACGAACTTAACCACTCGGCCACGGGGCCAGTCCCGAGATTCTGCCCATCTTTAAACCCATCATCAATTCTCAGAGTATCCGGTAAATATTCCTTGATGCTCTTTGTCATAACTCTCTCTTTGTCTCCCCCTTACTCCCATTATACGTGAATTTCTATCACGGTATTTTCCTTCACATGTCTATCTCCTCAGCTGAGGCGGGGACTAGGTCTGACTCATTGCTATATATTCAGAACCGATATCCACTGTTAAACTCTGGCGGAGTCATCCTAATTATGAAATCCTGAAATCTTCTGAACCTGTTGGTAAATAGCATATAATGGCAACTTTGTAAATGGTCAACTTGAGTAATATACATTCTACTGTACACATATTAGTTCAAGCTGATTTTCTTAGGCTCTCCATTAATATATGACTTCCGTTGCAGCACTGTCTAAGCAACATTGAAGCCCTGTTTGCCAATTCTGCCCCTGGCAAGGTGAGCCATGTGGCTGCACGGGGCCTTGTTATTATTTTTTAAAACATTTATTATGGAAGATTTCAAGCGTATTCAGAGGGAGAGAGAATAGTTAATTAACCTCAGCTTCCATGATCACTAATCTTCTTTTCATTTATATCCTCGCCTGTTCTAAGCATTCTGTGTTTTAGGAGAAACACCAATTTATTATTATTCTTGAACTACAGAGTTGCCCTTTAAATAGTTTAGTTTCTATTGTTAGTGTGCAGTAGTTCTTGTGTGAGTGTTAAGTGTGTGTGTTTTGATATTTATATAAATTCAAAATGTATGTGTATTAAAAATGAAGAGATAACAAAGAATGCAAAAGTTTCCTGGCATTTCCTTTTAAATATCCTAAATATGAATCTTTTGAGTTGACAGGAGATCAAAGAAGAAATGATATTAATAAGGAACTGGAGCTTGGGAATCATGATGTTGCACAAAATTCAGAACAGTCTGGAATGTCTTTTGATACTGTGCAAGAATTGGTACAAAATAAAACAAATAATTTATATTTCTGGAATGAAACCACTTGATTATTTTAGTAAAAATAGGAATGGCTTATTATTGCTTATGATGTGAATGTTGGATGCAAGTGGTGCTCAAAAGTTGGCTTGTGGGGCCTGCCTGGTGGCATAGTGGTTAAGTTTGCGCATGCTGCTTCAGCGGTCCAGGGTTCACAGGTTCGGATCGCGGCATGGACCTAGCACGACTGGTCAAGCCATGCTGTGGCAGCATCCCACATAATGTAGAGGAAGACTGCTGCAGATGTTAGCTCAGGGACAATCTTCCTCACACACGCACACAAAAGTTGTGGAAAGATCACAGTGCTAAACCCTTGCTTATTTTGTCAGAACGGTAATCGTGGTTCAAATAAAGAAAATTTGTCATCATCAATGGGAAACAATGAAGTAACATCACAAATCAATTTCATACAGTGAAACATTTAAAATAATGAAAACGAGAAAAATTTTTTATCAGAGTGTTGATCAAGCACATAAAAATTTGCAAAGTATTAGAATTAACTCTAGTGTATGGTTAAAAATAATCAAGCAGGGGCTGGCCCGGTGGTGCAGTGATTAAGTGCGCATGTTCCGCTTCTCGGTGGCCCAGGGTTTGCCGGTTCGGATCAGGGTGCACACATGGCACCGCTTGGTAAGCCATGCTGTGGTAGGCATCCCACATATAAAGCAGAGGAAGATGGGCATGGATGTTAGCTCAGGGCCAGTCTTCCTCAGCAAAAAGAGGAGGATTGGCAGCAGTTAGCTCAGGGCTAACCTTCTTAAAAAAAAAAAAAGAATAATCAAGCATTTTTAGATTGAAATACTTGATAGAATTTCAAAAGAGAAAAAATCAATATAAACACATTGTTGTAATTTAGCTTTATGACCCTACTCATTGCAAAATTTATATCTACTGAAATGAGAACACAGTTTTTTAAAAAATATAAATAAGATAAAATAAAATTTCCATCTTTATTGAGAAGATCAACTATTTAATATAAAAATTGTTTTAAATAATGTAAAATGAAAAATTGGGGACTTTGAAGATGGCTTAATGGTTTTTGTTGACCTCAAGATACTGGAAGGAATGACTGAACAACCTATCAAATGGTTTTGCTGAGATTTGAGGAGAAAGGAGCCAATGAGAAATATTTCTATGAACCCCTTATTGGTGCAAATGTAAAGCTAGGGGGAAGTCTGGGATTTCAGCAAAAATTCTGAAATTTCTAGGGGGGCCAGCCCCGGGGCCCAGTGGTTGGGTTCACCTGCTCTGCTGCAGGCGGCCCAGTGTTTTGTCGGTTCGGGTCCTGGGCGCGGACATGGCACTGCTCATCCAGCCACGCTGGGGCGGCATCTCACATGCCACAGCTGGAGGGACCCACAGCTAAGAATATACAACTATGTACCGGGGGGCTTTGGGGAGAAAAAGGAAAAAAATGAAACCTTAAAAAAAAATTCTGAAATTTCTAGCTATTTCAATTTGGCATTGACTGAACCACCTATCAAGTGTCTCTGGATAATTAAAAGATACAAGCCAAGCAAAAGTTGCTTTAAAGATTGTCTTCATAAATTTGGTATTTACTATCATATATCTAATACACACTAGATGGAACTAAGTAATAACATGAAGAGCTTAAAGAATTGCAACAACACAAACTGTAAAAGCATTGGGATTTGACAGGCAGCCCACAGTGCTGGAACAGCAAAGGCTGTTTGGAAATCCTATCAGGTCTGACAGATTCATTTTGATGGATATTGTGATACAGGAGTACACACTTACAAAGTGAGTATATATACTTTTTAATGAATTGCCTGTGATATTCTAGCGATTAAGTCAGTACCATCTTTAGGTATTCAAGAAAAAAATCTTTCAGCTTTAATAAGCTGACAGATGAATGAATGATAAAATTGATTGTGTAAAATTAAGTAAAGGAAACTATAAAGGTAAACAGCTGTTACAAAACGAAGAATGATATGCCGTTTGATATAAAGCAAAGTAAAACATCATTTTAAGAGAGAATCTAGTTATATGAAAACGATTTTGCTTTTAGTGGCAAAAGTGAAAAATATAGAGCCAGCCCTGATAGCCTAGTGGTTAAAGTTGGGCACACTCCACTTTGGCGGCCCAGGTTCGGTTCCTGAGTACAGAACCACACAACTTGTCTGTCAGTAGCCATGACGTGGTGGTGGCTCACATAGGTGAACTAGAAAGACTTACAACTAGAACATACAACTATGTACTGGGGCTTTGGGGAGGGGGAAAAAAGAGGAAGATTGGCAACAGATGTTAGCTCAGGGTGAATCTTTCCCAGTAAAAAAAAAAAGGGAAAAATATAATGAACTTTTATGTTTTTTAAAATTTATGAATCCTGAAACTTTGTCAAATGATTTTTCTGAAACTCTGAGAGTTGAAAAGGAATAAAAATTAAGAGAATTAGGAAAACTAAATATGAGCTTTCAATAAACCGTTTTCAGGATTTGGGTGATTATTAATAGAGATATATTGGATACGTAAAAATGTCAGATGGTATCATGAAGACTAGAAACATTTTGAATGTAATTATTGCTAGTGTAGCAGAAACTGAGAGAGGGGTCAGTACCATGAACAACACTGCTGCTATTAGGAAAAATTATTTATAGAGACTGTAGGTCATGTCATGACTATCAATTCACTGGAGATGTAACTGGAAAAGTTTTCTGTGGTTCCTTGTCAAATCAAAGCTCAAACAGGGGCATCCTACAGCGAGTCAAGTGAAATAACACTGACAACTTATAAAAATCAAAAACTTATTTGGAATTATTAGCATGACTTAATGAATCATTTGTGCTACAATTTATAACATTTGACAAGCAGTTTATGACATTTATATTTTCGTTTACTTAGAGAATCAAAGGGAACATTTTAAAGCGTTGTTTTACGTATGAATTCATTTTGTCATACTGGTTATTAAGTCTCTCATTTACCCTATCAAAACTCGCATGGCGTCTAACCCAAGGCTTTGCACTTAGAGGCTCTTTACAGGTTTCCCTGTTCCCACTCTTGCTCCCTCCAACAGAAGCCAGAATGATCTTTTAAAACCACAAATCAGATCATGTTACTTGCCTACCTAAAACCTTTATTAGCTTCCCTTTGGACTTCTAGACTAAAATCCAAATTTCTTGCCATGCCTTATAAATCCTTGTGTGACCCACCCTCCACCCGACTGCCCGACTCCTTTAAAAATGGCTACCTCCTACTACCATCTGCTGTAAAAAGCCATCTGTTATCTCACTGAAAGGGTTTCCCTCATTAATTCCATGTCTGTTTCAAATATAAAACTGGTTATGATTTGTAACTGTTTATTTGTCCATTTCCTTTTTGTTTTTTTTTAAATGTGTCTCCTCAAATAGAATAAAAGCTTTATGAAGGCAGGAACTCTGGCTGTCTTATTCATGTTGTATCCTCCGTACCTAATATAACACCTGGAACATAGTAAGCACTAAACATTTGTTGAATGAAAGAATGAAATGAATGAATTCTCACCAGCTTTGTAGACATCCAGGAGGGTTGCCGTGTATTTAACAAAAGCATTTTCTTCAGTGATGGATGTGATACTAACTTTATAAGCTGGTAAACAAAAAACAATTCATGCTTAATACCGCTAATGCCATGTTTAACAGAAGCCAGAGTTTGTCAGACAAATGAGAAATGAAGCATGGAGAGCTCTTATGGGCCCCCTGAGGTAGTTCTCACTTCTTCCAAGAAGTCTTCCCAAATACTCTCAGTCTGGTTTTACTGGTCACGACCCTAATGATCTGTTCTACTTGGAATCCTTAGCCCTGGCCACCATTATAGGCAGGCTGAGTAGGACTACAGCAAGATTAAGTCAAAAGACAGAAGCACACAAAACAAACAAAATAAGACTTTGTTGGATGTAAAGTTCAGAGGCTGATCTTTTTTTCTTTAATTTTGATTTTTAAAAAATTATTTATTTTTTATTATTGTATTTCCAGTTGTTTTATTGAAATCATAAAGGTTTATGACATTGTATAATTTCAGGTGTACATTATTATTTATCAATTTCTGTATAGCATCTGACTGCAGATTCTGATCCTTTAAGATTAGTGGAGTCATGCCCACGGGGCACTTCGAAGAGCCCCTTCCTTCTCTGTGTGGCCGCAGAGGGGGCCTTTATCTGCCATTCAGGCCCGCTACATGAGCCTCCTTGTTCCATTGCCTGATTCCTTGGATATCTCCACTGGCTTTGATCTTTGGTTTTTGATAGGATTCTGTTTTCTGACTCATCTTTGCTTGGACTGGCAACCATTTGACATGAGCCACTCACAATACTGTTTTCTCTCCATTCAGGCATCAATGTTTAATCCATGGTGTGTTTGACCTCAGTTCTGGAATGGTCAGCTTGAAGGGATCCACCCCTTCTATGCGGCCTGAGAAAGATTCTTTTATTTTTGCTTTGGATGGGGTTGAACGACCTAAAAGTTTTGCCCATTTTTGAGATCCTAGCTAGCTAGCTAGATAAATACAGGAATGAATGAACTCATTGTGGCAGAACCAAAGGCTGTGTAAATTCGTGGCTTAAAATAGATGAAAATGTTCTGAATTTCAGATTCATAAGTCCTTATCGTGGATATGGTCAACGTACCTACTGTGAGCTTTGGTGGAGATAGAATTGTTTTATTTTGTTTCTATTCTGTTATTCCAGCATCAATCCACAGTCTCCAAAAAAAGCCAGCTAAGTCTTTTCTTGAAAGTAATAAACTAAATTCCAATTGCATTTATTCTCTGTGTTAAAACAATTTTCTGATATTTAAGGTTAAAATTGTTCTAAAATGGAGAGAAGTAATAATTTAATGAAATTTTTGTCTGTTAAAACAATATAGTATTGTCTTTAAGTCTCAACCTATTTTAAAAACTGCAGTGGGTCCTGGCTGAGTTAGGCAGCTTTTTAAGTTTTTAAAAAAAGTCAAGATGAATTTGAAGGAAAGGCAGACTATAAACCATACAAAATTCATTCTGATGGCTGTCATTCCATTAAGAGAATTCAGGGTAATATAATGGAAGTAATATTGGAGACCAGAATGCATCCTAGTTCCACTACTTACTCCCTGTATGACGTTGAGCAAATTGTTTAATCTCTTTGAGCCTCAGTTTCTCACTGGTAAAATAGAGATAATCCTCTGTTAGCTCCAAGGGGTCTTATGGGACTGCAGTGAGAAACCGTACGTGAAAGCAGTTGGTAAACACAAGGTGCTGAATCAACGGTATTTATTTCTCATTTATAAATAACACTCTACCAATTTTCAAGAAAAGATTTGAGATTGTGTACAATATGCTCTTTCTAAAAAAAAAAAGCCAGAAATAAATATTAGAAAGTATGGCTAGAAAATAAAGGAGCCAATTCTATGAGGAACTTGAGACAAGACTGCCACTCCACTTGAGCATTTGATTTAGCTGGAGCTCTGAACAACCGGAAGGAGATGCTCCTTTCGAAATGGAGAGAGTCTCAAACATGGACTGCAATTCTGCATATGTTAAAAATTATTTAGTATTTATATTTTTACTTTGTCTTTGAAGGGATTTTGAAAAAACCCAAACCCCAAAACCACCTTTGTCTCAGCCTCTGCTCAATCAACTGGAAGAATACAGTAGTGAAATCTTATACCTTTGTGGCTTCTCAAAAGTCCTTTTTGAATATGTTTTAGAGTCTTTGATTCAATGGGGTCTATAGGAGTAAAGTGTCTTGGCTGGATGTGCATGTCACTCCTATTATTTTTAATGAAAATCACATTTCTCTGCAGAAGGATAAATAACTTTGTGTGCTTATGCTGAAAATTGATGCATTTTCCTTCAAGGGGACACGTGGAATGTTGTGTCCACATAGTCACTCTGTAAAGCTGTTGATCTTCCTCCCTGATCATATATTCATCAAACTCCATGTTTAATGGAACTGTGTATTGAACTTTTGAACTTACCATATGCAATCTCTGGTTTGCATGCTCTTTCTTTTCTAGTATCTGCCGAGATCGTCAGATTCAATTCTCTCTGCATTTGTCCACAGTCAGCTGGATTTCGTGAAAAATGGCAAAAGTTAGGTTAATGTAAGGAAGCAGACACTTTCTTTGCGAGTAAACACAGTTCTCGTGAGCCTGGAGACAATGCACTAGAATCTTACAAATACCAGATTCCTAAGACCTGTCCATTTTCTCTTCCTCCATAAAGTGAAACATTATATAAAGCAAAAACTAAATTAAAAAAACAAAACCGGAATCTTGAACATGAGACTTATTCTTAGCATAGGCAGTCACTGCACATTCAGCTCTTTAGAAAGGTTTGTGCTTCCACTGAAGAAAGGAGGAAAATTTCCCATTTTGAGTATAATCAAAAGTCCCTTGAAGGAACCAAAATGATAACTTGACTGTTTTCTGCCTAAAAGATGGTGCAATGACTACCTAAGAAATGTGCGGATATCAAGGACTTTGAAAAACAGAATAAAACCAACACCACCCCAGACACTCATGGAGTCAATTGTTGATTTTTGGTGAGTTCTGGGTCTTTTCCTTGGTCAAGAAGGCTGCCTTAGGGGCTGGCCCGGTGGCTCAGTGGTTAAGTTCACATATTCTGCTTTTTGGCGGCCCAGGGTTCGCCAGTTTGGATCCCGGGTACAGACATGGCACCGCTTGTCAAGCCATGCTGTGGTAGGTGTCCCACGTATAAAGTAGAGGAAGATGGGCACTGATGTTAGCTCAGGGCCAGTCTTCCTTAACAAAAAGAGGAGGATTGGCAGTAGTTAACTCAGGGCTAATCTTCCTCAGGAAAAAAAAAAAGGCTGCCTTGGATTTTCAAAAGACTGAATGGAACTGGACAATAAACAGAGAATGTCATTAACTGGGAAGGACAAGGGGAAAGAAAGAGGAGCTAGCGGCTCAGTCCTGGGCCTCTGCCTAGTACATTAAACAGATCTGGCGAAAAGTGAGAATTTCACATCATGTTATCCCTCTGATATCCAACAACTGTGTGCTGGTGTTTCTCCACCTCTGTACTGTAGCAACTATCGGCTTGTTCAGGACTTGTCGGGAAGTAGCTTTACAGGGCTCAAGGAGTCAGCTCTCAATCAGCTGAGACTACATTTCTACTTCTGAGAAACAATAGTTTGCTAAACAGCATCCCCCAGATTAGCCCCAGATTACGAGTGGCTGCTTTAAACAAGTGTGCAGCCTAAACATGTTACATGAAGTTTACCTTCTACACATCTGCACGTTGCTCCTTCGCAGACTTTCTCCAGTTTGGTACGGGACGTGCTGTAAAACATGGTGCACTGTTTATCTGTGGCAATGAAAGCGCAGTTAGGCGAGGTGGCTTGGTTAATGCGCAACACATTTCCCGATCGGTGAGTCTGATCACCTATTCCAAACCCTTCCTTTTGTAGCTACTGCCCAGGGAGGTTAAACTATGAATTGCCTGTGCTGGCATGGGCTCCTCTTACCCTCAAAATGGTCTCCCCTTCTGTGCTTGAAATTTTACTGTTCAATATTCATTTCTTAGAAAGAAAATATTTGGTGCTTCCATTAATGAGAGGAAATAAATTGTGTTACATGAAAGAGTTTTGAAAGAATTGTAATTGTTTAGGCCAGAGAAGAAAAGAAAAGAGTATATACAAAATGAATATATATGTATTATGAATTATATATTATATATATTATGTGACTATTATATATTATGAATGATATATTATATGATGAATATATATTCATATTCTATCTCTCAAGGGGAAGAGGGGCTAAGTATGCTCTATGTGATTTCAAATGATAAAACTAGACTGAACAGGTGTCAGAGTTTGGTTCACTTCAAGAATTTCCCAACAAGTAGAACTCCCTAAAGTGGAGTCATCTGTCTTGTGAACAAAAGAGCTCTCCAATCACTTAACAGTCTCAGAAGTGGCTGAGTGATCCAATGTGGGGTCGTTCATTCAATATTCACGGATACACAAAATGTACCTGACACTGTGTTAGGGACTAGGGGCATAAGGATGAAAACCTTCTGTCTGGAGTTGATGAGAAAGACATGCAAACAAATAATTACAATGCCATTTGACAACTGACATAAGGGAGCTCTCTGCAAAATGTGATGAGGATACAGATGGAGCAGAAGTTGATTCTGGGAGGATTAAGAAGTAGTAGGGTCAGTGGGCTTCTCTCAAACGGAGAGGTGCAATGAATACCGAAAGTGAACACCAAAGATAAACTTGAGGCAGAGAATTTAAAAGTTTGAAGCAATCTATCCAGTTATTTTGAAAATGAAGAAACTGAGGACCAGAGAGGTGAAATAATTTGCTCAATGTCATGCAGTAGTCTGTATGTCCAAGTTGGAACTTTTGTGAAGAGTGAGCCCTGAGAGAGGCGCTAAATGAAATTTACAGGCCTCTAGTGGATTTCTAAAGGTTCTGTAATAAAGAGAAAGTAGTCTTCTGAAGAAGTTTTAGAGCACAGTTGATTACCTGGTCTGTGGTATTCATACACTGTGAAAGTAGCAGGACTCAGAAACCCAACTTGAAAGAGTTCAAATATCCGGAATGGAACACAAAGGAACTCATTGGAAGGAATCTGTTCAACAAATTAAAAGCTTAAGGAAATTATAGGAGAGAAGAGATTCATAATATCTAACCTATAAATTCTGAAGAGTAATAGTAAATGAAGAATTACGGGAGGTGAAACTTACTGAATCCAGTTGCAGAATAACATGTCCATCTTTGATTTGGTAATCAGCTAATAGTTGATCCACCCCTTCCACAAGCTAAGAGAGGAAAGAGAAAAGCTTGAATTTACTTCCATGATCTTTTTCTTTAAATGCATTCACCTAAATGCAGTGTTAGCTCATGGAGTGTAATCCACTACTCAGGAAGCGAAGCAGCTCCTCCTCTCAAAAAAAGTCTGAACGTGTTATCCTTTGCACTCACATGTTTTGGACCATGCAAGTACATGCCCCCACTTCACCTTGAAAAATCATAACTTAGATAGATTGTTGGTTCGGAAAGAATATTCTGGGAAATTCTATGAAAGTGACATATGAGGATGAAAGAAAATAGCTTCGTCTGTAAAATAATGCAGCAAAGAAAACCCAGCATCCATAGCAATATTTAAAAGAAAACATTTACAGCTCTTAAGTCTTCTGGGTTTGCACCGATGCCAGTGGGCAAAGAGATGTCCATTACTGCATGAGAGGACCCGGAAGATGACTCTTCTTTGTCCGGCTTATAGCTAAAAAAAGAGATTAGGAAATGGAATAAATAAATGGATAAGATTCTTTAAGAAAAGGCCCTATTCCTTAGTAGGCTTTAATTTTTGAATTTGGGTCTCCACTTATTTGCCTCTCTACATATGCGTTGCAGTCTCCAAATTTTAGAGTTGCAAGTGAACTTTGAGTCATTACTCTAGCTCTTTACTCGCTTGACCAGTAATCTCAATGGACCACCATTCTGGAGATGGAGGAGATCATGGAAGTCATTCAGTCCAAGCTCTTAACTAACTAGTTGAGGAAACTGAGGATGAGAGTAAGGCACTTGTTCAAGGTCACATGACCAGTTCACCTCAAAGCTGCACAAGTCTCTTGATTCTCATTCTAGTTCTTTTCCTCATGGAACATATGCAAAGAAGAATTAGTTGTAGATTAGAAAGAGGCTCAATAAGCATATTCAGGAAAAGGCTGGGAGGAAATACACTCAATGCTAGCAGTTACCTTCTCTGGATGGTGAGATTTTAAGTGTTTATCGCTTTTCTTTTCCATGCTTTTCTCTACTTTCTAAAATTTCCACAGGAGATACTCTATTTTTAAAAAATGTTTCAAGGACTATCCTTTGTCTAGGGATTGTGGCTTGTAGGGAAGCTAAGGAGAAAGGCAAAAGGGGTAAAATGGGAGATTTGCTTCCGTTTTCTGGAAAGAGAGAAAAGAACACTGAAATGGGGAATCAGGAAAGGTGGGTTTTATCCCAGTTCTGCTGAAGGATTTCCGCAAATCATCTTCCTTTCCTAGAGCTCATTTTCTTATTTGGAAAATTAACTTTGAAGAAGTACAAACTAATGTTTTAAATTGATTATAATTCCAAGGCTTCGTTTTGAGTGACAGAGGCTTGGTGTGCTCATTAAGCAGAATTAGAAGATTTCAAAGAGGAGCGAGTTGGTGGGTCAGGGACTGGGGGCTGGGGCAGGGTAAGTGTGGTTCTGCAAAGGCTGAGTTTCAGGTTCCAGCTTTACGTCAAGATGCTTGAGAGGCAGCTGGACATTTGAGAGTGGAGCTTGGGAGAACAGTCACGACTGAAGCATGAAACTGAGAAAGCAGCTTCATGGGGGGAAGATGAATCGATCTCACCTAAAAGAATGAGTATTAGTGAAATGGGAGGTATTATGAGAGTTAGCGAGGTGGCAGGGGATCTCTTTTCCCCAATCACACCTTATAGGGCATTGATAAAGCAGACCCTATTAGAAGTTTTAGATGCAATATTTACCATAATAATTTAAAACATTACAAAATTTCTGGCTTGTAAAAATCTAACCCCATTCTTCACCAAATTAGCAATTTAGGACAAAACAGAAGGCAACTGGGAACTGTAATGACATCTGGACATCTCCCTAACTGGGTGGGTGAGTGTCACCAGAAGCAGAGAACGCTCGCTCACAGATGCAAATGCTCTGTCAACAGGATGGAGGAGGGCCTCCCGAGTGGAGAGTGTCTGTGAAAAGTTGCTGGAGCCTTGATGACTGGTTGCCATGGCGACTGTTTCAACCATGGAACAGAAACCTTCCTTTCAAGAAGCCCTTTGCCTGCTGCCAAAGACAGCAATCTTTCCCAAAGGCATTTTGTTCTGAGAGGAGGAGAGAAAATGAAATCCCTTTTTTCTTTTCTTATGAATACAACAGAGAGGTTGTAAAAAGCTAAGTACACGAAAGAGACCCCCTGAACAGAGAAACTGTGTGCTGGCATTTTTTTAAAATCAGGAGAGAGAATATTTGAAGGGAAGAATTTCTCACATGAATAAGTACTACACGGTTACTTTTGGAATTTATCCAACCCAACTTCAGCAGCGCAGAGCCAAAAGCATACTCCACCTGGCTTTTTTGAACATTCTGTCCCCAATTTGTAAAAACCAAAGGATAGAATGAATATTCGATATTGCATCTCTATTTGCTTTCTTTTTATATTAACAATGTGGAATTAGGCCTCCTGTCAATGAATTCAAAAGAACGAGTCTTTGGTGAGAGCCTTTTTAGGTAGAGCAGGGCTGTGGAACGTTAGAACTGAAAGAAGCTTTGAGGTCAGATGGGCCAATATCCTTGCCTCACAGAAGAGGCCGGGAGAAGTAAGCTGATTGCTGAAGGTCCCTTGAGTACCTCATGGTCGGGGCTGCCTCACAGGCGTCCCAATCCACTTTCCAAGAGCCCTTCTTGTGTCCACGCTAGGTGCCTCGCTGTAGGGTCCTGTGCAATCATTCTAGCTCCCCCTAGAACAAGTCTGCTCATCCCACCCTGTGACAAGTGCCATGGATTTAAAGACAACTGTGGTCACGCCTCCTCCCCCAGAAGAGAGGAAACCAAGAGTAGGAATGGCACTTAGGAGGAAGGAGGCTGCCTGGGAAAGAGTGGTCTCAATGGGAAGACGGTAGGGAAGGAGGACGGGTGTTTGAGGGGGAACAGAGAGGAGAGACTGGCCAGGGAAGGAAGGAGGGGTTGTGAGCGGGCTGCCTGGTGAAGGAATCCTAAGAAGAGAGTGACTGGGCTGGGGACCACAAACAAGGCTGGGAAAAGACTGGGAAGGAGGAGGTGAGAGAGAGCGTGTTGTTCCTCGAGGTCAGCGGTCTGGGATCACACTGACTGAAGGTGGTGGTTTAGACACTGGATTGGCTTTCAGGGTCTGGTTTGAGGCCCTGCCTCTGCCTCTAACTCTGAGAACGTGGCAGGTTACTTCACCTCTTCGGGGTCTCGAAAATCAGAGGAGGACTATATCATCCCTAAAATCCTTTTCAGCTCTAACCTGTGACACAGTCTATGGAATTTCTAATTTATCCATATGGAGGGCTTTGACATCATGTGTGATTATAGGTAAAAACAGCAAAATATCAGCCATAGAAATCGCTATTATTGAGAATGGAAGAGTTCAGGAAACAACACAGCAGGAGGTACTGAGGTCTGATGGAAAGAAGAGGAAAGAAGCCTGTGTTTTAGTTCTGGCTCTGCCACTGACTGATGGCTCTGTGTGATAGCTAAGGTATATACATGTACTTGTAAAAACCTACACTTTCATAAACATTTTAGGATGGTGCCTGTGGTAAGCAGAATAATGACCCCCAAAGACGTCCATGTCCTGATCCTCTGAACCTGTGAATATGTTACCTCAGGAGGCAAAAGGGATTTGTAGATGAAATTCAGTTAACAATCTTGAGATAGGAGATTATCTTGGATTATCTGGGTGGGCCCAATGTAACCAGAAGGGTCTTTATAAGGGAAAGAAGCAGGAAAGTTAGAGAAGGAGATGCGATGTCTGCATCAGGGGTCAGAGTCAGAGAGACATTGGAATATGCTGTGCTGCTGGCTTCAAAGACGGAAGAAGGGGCCATAAACCAAAGAATACAGGCGGCCTCTAGAACCCGGAAAAGGCAAGGAGGTGAATTCTCCCCTGGAGCCTCTGGTAGGAATGCTGCCCCGACAACACCTTGATTTTAGGACTCCTGACCTCCAGAATCGTAAGATAACAAATTTGTGTTGTTGTAAGCCGTTAAGTTTGTGGTAAACTGTTACCCAGCTGCAGTAGGAAATGAATACAGTGACCACTCTAAGCCTCTGGAGTTAGTGTGCAGAGGGTTCGGCATCAGTCGTCCACAATCCTGGTCACAATTAGAATGACCTCTGGGGGTGAGGGCGGCCTTTTGGGTAGTCCTAAGAGCTCTCCAGCTGACCTTCCTGTGCAGCCTGAGTTGAAGACCACTAACTGATTTTACCGGGCAAATGTGACTTTTCTAAGTCAGAGAGTAGAAGCTGCTGATGAGAGAATCTTTTTCTTTTCCTAATACTTATATCACATCTCTACCTTTCTGAAAGACAGAAAAAAATAATATTATAGTGTTTGAAATTAGAAGGTGACCAAAAACGGGAGGTAAAATGTGTACATGAGCAAAAGCAAAGCTGTTCTGTCTCGTAAGTAGCTATTTAGGGAATACCCATTATGTTCTGCATTTTAGAAAGTGGACAATTTTGCAACTTCTGGCTATGTTGAAACTCCAGAAAGATGTGGAGAAATAATACTGTGGCAAAAGCGAGACCTTGAAGTGCATACTCCCCTTGGTGGAGACGGGCTCACCTGGCGCAGGCTACTATGCGCATGTATTCTGAGTCGCCGTGGGCTCTGTAGCTGGATGCTGGCACATACAACAAACAGACAAGCAAACAAATCAACAAAAAGGAGAGTAAACCATTGTTAGCTATTTTGGAAACTGTCAGAACAGAATCATTAATGAGCAGGCTTCTAAACACACTTAAAAATTATTTGTGATTTGGAAGTTGGCTCTTTTGGGGATTTTAATGGCAATTCATGGCTACTGACAATACCAAGAAGTCTTAAATAATTAGAGCAGTTTTCTGCATGCAAAGAACTTGTAATTTAAAGAAAGCGTCCTTTAAGATAAATGCTGTTGGTAACGTATTTGGGGAGGTTGCAGGAGGATGAGCAGATGCCTAGATTTGCTGTAGTTGGAAAGTTTCCTGTAGGAACAGGCCTCTGAGCCACAAACGGAAGCTGTCAGGGCAGAGGAGCAGCACGCACCCTGACCCCAAGGCCACGGTTACAGGAGGACTGGAGTGTGCAAGTGGACTTGCTTTTGGACTGGGAGGGGAGAACCACCCCCCCAGAAGAGGGAATGTGAAGGCCACAGGTAGAAAAAAAAGGCACCTTAATAAAAGACCATAAATACTGGAGAGACCAAGTTGAAGATGGAGGCAGAGAAATGTGTGTGGGTCAGACTCCCTGGAACACAGAAAAGGTAAGGGATGGAAACCCAACAGGGCAATAAGAGAAATGCAGGGTCCTAGAATGACCTAGAACCTAGAAAGGTCCTAGAATGCTGACCCAAAAGCAGCAGAAATTCAAGGTTCTGAAATTAGACCTTTCTGTGGCTTTGCAATTAGTTACATTCTTAAAAAGCAACGTAGTCAAAGCAATTTCTTGATCAATAGTGCATACCTTTAGCTTAAAGTTATTTAATATCAACTTCTAAATTTATTAAAGTTACCTCATTATAATAAATGACAGTAATGTTTACTTGGATGTCAACCTGCTAAAGAAATTGATTAAGAAATTTTGTTTTTTGAGCAAGCATCTTTTTCCCAATTAAGGAAGCTCTCTGACGTACTTTATGCTTTGCCAAAATTCTAGTGTAAATCGTGCTGTTTTACCTTCAATGTCCTGTGTTTCAATTTTCAAGTGAAAGCTGCAAATTTCCTCAGAGGTACTGGTTTTGTGAACTACCGTTCTCACCTATGTTGGGACAAGCAAACAAGAAGATTGTATTTAAAACGGGAAAGTGGAAAAGCTATTATGGCACTTCTACTGCTGCAAATGGGCTGCTTAAAGTATCATTTTCATAATCCAGTGCAAATGGCGAAAATTAAAGACCCATTTTCCCAGCAACTGGACTTTCAGCAAACCACAATTTCAAAAATAGCTGAGAAGCCCAAAGTAAGCAAAAAACACCCTCCGGCCAGGCAGAACCGTGGTCCAAATTCCATGTAGTCAAATCTGAGCATCTCACTCTACACGAAAGGACTCTGGTCCTTGAGCCTGTACACTCTAATTTTACATACAACACTGCAGGTAAGTGTGGTTTTCACCTAACCCACATACCACCATGGTAAACAAATCATGGTGTGTGTGGATGGGCAAAGGTGCTGCCAGGAGTAGGTATATTGAGAGAAACTAGAAATGACAGAACAGTCTTTGAAGGCGTATACATGCTAAAGCTAACAGCATAATTAAAATAATCAATAGAATGTTAATTTATGCTTGGAATATGTAGTTTAAGACTGTGTGGACACACATAAACAGACCAGAAAAAGCTTGCAACTGCCAAATGGCTAAAATAAAAGAAATGTAAGCCCTTACATGAATATGTCAATCCTCAATGATACTGGATAAATGAGATGTGACTGTTACAAAGCATGGAAAACATGTATACGCGTGTATGTTTGTATACAAATACATATTATATACATATACATGTATAACCATAAAAATTACGTATATATGTATATATTTATAATTTCCACAGATACACAGACCTTGTACATACAAAGATTAGCAGCCATTTTCAAAAATAAATTGTGAGGACAGCTACCAAGATAACTAAAAAGAATTAGATACACGAATTCTACCTTAGTCATGATTACCCAAGCCCAGATTTCTGTAACTTTGTGGCAAAGTCTCTAACTTTCTTTTGTGTTACTTAGTTCAGGCAGACACGCAGCGCCCAATGCAGTCGGCTCTCCATGAAACACTTACATGCACTGTGGCCAGGCCACTGCTGTATCCAGTACTGACAACCAGGTCATCATTGAGAGGCACCTGGAAAGGCAGATCGAGACACCATGCTTTCTTTAACATTTAATACAGAGGGAGGAGAGAGCAATGAAAAGGGTGGGCTGACACCTGCCGGCTTGCTCTCAGAGCTTTTGTGAGATTCAGTGGATAAAGCATCGAAGAGCCTATGCACAGAGTAGGCGCTGAAAAATGCTGGCATTTCCCCTTTCCCTTCTACATGTGAAAAAGATAGCTGAGCTCTCCTGAGTAAGCCAGCAAAACCAACATGTCAGGGGGCACTTTTGATTACATTTTCATTTTTATATGGTTATGGTAAAACTGGATCTTCACCTCCTTTTGCCAACTGAATAAATTCCTTTCAGTGCCTAACTCGGGTATCAGCATCCCATGTGCCAAAGGAGACTGTTTTCATTAGCACCAAGAACGGGGAACCTCAACGTAACTCCGAAGTGAGTGCAATCTATCTTTGCCCCTCCAACCTTGCCCGTTGCACCCCTCTCCCACCTCCTGATGGCTTGTCTTAACTCCACTTCCCACTGGTCTCTGCTTATCGAAACCCCACCTAAGCCTGCGCAACCGTTAGGTGCTGCTACTCTTCTACTTAGTCTGTAAGGAGGGGAGTGAAGACATGAACTGAGTTAAGCAATTCTCCCTCCTGAAGAAACTCATCATACAAATGCTCCCTAATTTGTCGAAGGCATGGGAGAGAGCATTTTGAGCCTAAAATGATCAAAATGAGGCCTAAAGAGCCAGTTCTTTGCTCCCTCCAAGGCTGCAGCCTGCTGTTGCCTTTACTTAGCATGCTAGTGCCAAAGTGTGTGCAAAAGTTTGTCAGCACTTCCTCCAAACTTTAGTAAATGTAGGTAGATAAGTCCACTTTCTTGTTCTCCCTGATGGAATACAGCAGGATTTGCTGGAAGCCAGTGCATCAAGATGCTGCATGAGGAATGGGTTCCATGGACAAATAAGTGGCAGATAAGTTTGGGAAATGTTGTACACTGTGTGGGGCCCATTGCCCAGTCTTCCGTGAGTCATCACACTTAATCACACCCATAGTAAATTCAGGGGTATCCTGGAGGAAAGAACTTGTTTAACGTCATTTTAACTAGAGTTTCCCACACTTGCTTGACCACCAAACGTTTTTGCATGGAACACATTTTAGGAAATGCTGGAGGAAGAATTCCAAACTGGATCAAAACAGCCCAGGTTTCACACGAAGGCCGCATCGTGGGCTGAGGTTTAAATTATTTCAAGACGAGAAGGGGCCCCTTACAGCATTACCCCTGTAGAGAAGAGTAACTCCAGCTGTCTCAAATGGGCCTACCATGCTCTTCAGGCCGAGAGCTCCTCGTTGCAGCTTAGACTGCTGGCTCAGTATGTGAATCTCTGGGGAATTCTAAATGCTCCTAGGGAAAGGCTCCCATTACCAAAAGGGGTCCAAACCACAAAGACCTGAGGAGGCCCAGGCACAAAGCAAGTATGGATGTGAACACACATATATCTGTCATGTGGCGGGTGGGGATTGCAGCAAATTGAAGAGTGCATGCCTCTGCCGGCACCCGGTTGCCAGATCTCTCACTTTTTCAAGAGATTTTGAAATTCAGGTCTTTGTTTGAAATCTCTGAATTTTTAAATGTTGGAATATATCCATGTCTATATCCATATTCATATGTATCTATTTTTTTTTTTACTATGGGCTGCTAGTTTGCAATTTTTGTATTAAATATTATTTCTCCTGCCTATGTACTTTGACACTGAGAAAAATTCCCAGTTATTTGTATATTTAAATATACCTTAAAATAATCTACAACATGGTAATTAGAAACATATGTATTAGTAGCTGTGTACTGGCAACTACTATTATTGATATAGAACCTAGTTTTTCCAATGTGTCCTTTTCTTTGGGAAATTCTCATAGGCCATCAGAGTTTTCATTTTTTTTTTTTTAAGATTTTTTATTTTTCTTTCTTCTCCCCAAATCCCCCCAGTACATAGTTGTATGTTTTTTAGGTGTGAGTGCTTCTAGCTGTGGCATGTGGGATGCCGCCTCAGCATGGCCCGATGAGTGGTGCCACGTCAGCACTCAGGATCCGAACCAGCGATACCCTGGGCTGCTGCAGCGGAGAACGAGCCTCTCAGCCACAGGGCTGGCCCCACAGTTTTCATTTTTAAGAATCCAGTAACAGCAAAGGACATGGAACAAGTTACTGAGGGACCTAAAGGCCAATTCCAATTTGGCCCCAGTCTGGACGTGTAACAGGCCAGGTGAGACCACCGGGAGACTCCCAAATGTGTCTTCTCTCTTATTCTACACCTGTACCTTTCTGTGTGCATTCTCCACGTCTGGAATGTTCCTCCCTTTTCTTCACCTGTCTAACTCATTCTGATTCTTCCAGATTTAACCGTCCCATCTAGATGCGTTTGACAAACTCCTTTCATCTCTCAGCCTGGCTCAGGAGGCCCCCTCTGTCCTCCCATTTCCCTATCAAGCTTCTTCTTTTTCATTGTCTGTTTAAATGCCTGTCTCCTCCAGTACACAGGTTCTTCGGGCTTTCCTTTTTCAATGCCCAGTGCCCGAGACATAGCGGGCACCCCAGCTTAGGACACAGCAGGCACTCATTCTATGTTGAAGCAGTGGATAGGTACATCTGTAAAATAAGGGTGGAACAGATGATTTCAAAGCTCCCATCCAATTATAAAATATTATGAAAAGTCCTTCATTTACCTCTAGTGGCCTCCCAATAAAATTCTTCTCTGTCATCCTATAATGGTAGAAGTCACCTTTACGCTTGTAAGAAACATTGATATTCATATTCAAGCGGAGTCGTTTAATCAGGAGTGAGTATTCTGTCAGGCCCTCGATGGCATTAATTGTATCCTGTTGACAATCAGCAAGGCACAAAAGTAAGTTTAGCTTATTTATATACTCTCTGTTTACAAATACCCTTGCTTATGAGAGGGTGGAGCAGCCACCTTCCAGATGGCATTTGGAGATGAAACTACAGCTGGCCGAGTGAAACTAGTTAAGGACCCATGTCTGGAGGCGGAAGGAAGATCTCTCCTTCCCCAGTAAGGATGCTGCTGTTAGCCAGGATGGGAAGAAAATGTGGTCTCAGGTCTAATTTCTCCACATATCCTGAGCGTGTGACCTCAGGCAAGTCACTCTTTGCAGAAGGCCTCCAACTCCTTGCATGACTCTCTCCTTCTCTTCCTCAAGGTCTCGGCTTAAATCTCCACAGTAAGGCCACGAATAAGTTCCCCCTTCCCATTATCCTGTTTTAATATCCTCCTTCAGCCCTTTAGAACATTCATCTCAATTTGGAATACTTTTATGTATAGTTCCTCATTGGCCTCCCCCACTGTAATGTAAGCTTCACGGGGGCAAGTCGCAGATCTTTCTTGGCACCCATTAGATTTAGTAGGTACACACACGGTAGCTATTCAACAAGTATTTGGTGAAGGGATAAATGGATGGACTTTGTTTTCTCTGGACCTCATCTTTCTCTTCTATAAAATTAGGAAATGTGACTAGATCAGAGATCAAATATGTGGCTGCCCGCTCTGCCCATGTCCACAGTGGCCAGTGCGGATTAACAGGGCACTCTTTCCTCCCAGGCCCACAGTGGTACCCACGATGAAACTCGTTCACCTCCCCACATTAGATGAACACTCAAGTAACCCTGAAGGACCCCTCCAGCTCTACATTTTATATACATATTCACACACTCTGTCATTGTCCAAACATCCAGGGAACAGAGAAGATGAGTACCATTTGAGATAAACTTGAATATAGATGTATATTATGCAACTACATAAGAGTTAGTTATAACGTAAAATGTACAAACTCAAATGAGTTTACATAGGTCAGTAGATAGATAAACATATTAACAATTGGTATGTCTCTCTCTTTTTATTTATTTTTGTCCACATGGTGGCCACTGTTTATTACATAGGAGGTGAAATAATTGCTGATCACCTTACTAGCCCTTCATGGTCATTAGGAATCATAAAGGAAGTACCGGGCTTCTGTCAGGAGACGCAAGTTTTCATTTTGGCCCTGCCACTAACTCCCTGAATGACCCTCCCGGGCTGACTTCCTCCTCTCTATGAGAAGGATTTCAGTGCGGACAGCCTCTAAGAGTCCTTTGATTCTAGTCATTTATTCATAACTGTGGTTTGCTCGTTTGGCGGGCAAAAGCATGGAGGCCAGAATGAGTGTTGACTGTGTGGTGCGGGACGCCGTGAACATGTCTCAAGACAAAGAAACGTTACCTGGGTGGAATAAAAGCCGCCTCCATACCTCTGCTCTTCAGACAGCCATTTGACGATTGGATTAACATAACGCATGTCGCTCAAGCTCAGACTGGTGAGTAAAGCATAGGCCGTGGTTTCTACCATACGTGCCGTCCCGGTGTTAGGTGCAGGGCTGTCTTGCTGATGCAGACCATCTTTCCAAAAACGATACATGGGTGGATTACCTGAAGATGGAGAAGTTACATTGATTAATATGATTGAAAAGGTGAGTTTGACATAACAATTCTAGCATGTTGCTAGAAGTTTCTTCCGGTAGTGGTCTTCTGGCTTCTAGAAGTTTCTCACTCTTTTGTAAGAACTTCCTCAAGGTGACCAATAGAAAACAAGATCCCTTCATACGGTGCTATTTGACTTTATTGAGAAAGGTCAACGTGGAAAGTCCACATGTATTAGGGAGAAGCATTATAGCAGAGTAGAAAGTGCAATGAGCTGGGAATTACTGTACCCAGGTTCTTGTTTCTACTCTGCTACTGACCGACCATGTCAGCTTGGACAAGTTCTTTTAGTTCTGTGGGATTCAGTTTCCTAAGACCTAAAGTGTAGACAATAACTGAGTTCTCTTTAGTTCTTAAATTCTATGATTTCATGATTCACATCTTATCATACCCGAGACATTTTTTTTGTGTTGGAACAGGTATTGTACAAATGGTTTTGAAATATATGTAAAGATTCAGTAATTTTTAAATGCTGACAGAAGTCAAATTTTGCAGATGGTGATAAATTTAATACTTATTAAACTTTTAGAAAGCCTCTGCCAGTAGAGGGTTCCCATGGGCCCCACCATGCCTGTGCTGGTGTAGGCACAGTGGCCGATGACCACTGCTACTCTCTTTCTATTTCTTTACCCTCGATCCATAGGAAGCGGTATGTTTATTCTTCAAAATGAAATACATGCCTGTGCAGCCAACCTGGTACGACACAAGCCGGGTCATGCACTCCTCTGCTCAGAAGACTCCAATGCCTTCCCTTCTCTCTTGAAGGAGAAGTTAAAGTTCTAGGGCTCCCCTGGCCCCCACAGCTCCTTGACATGAAGGAGACACAGCACCTCTTGCTCCAGGTGGAAGCAGACCCACACCAGGATGTGTGTCTTGCGGAGCGGAGCAGGAGCTGGATTTCAGCCTTAATTTACTAGCTTGCTTGAGTGGCTTGGACATTGCACAACTGTATTCAGGAGTCCTGAAGAGCTCCTGTAATGACCTCCAAGGCCCTACATGACACCCCCTCACCCTTTCCTTCCCTGACCTCACTTCCTACCCCTCATCTCATCCTCTCCGATTACAATGACCTCCTTGCCATTCTTGAGACAGGCACGCTCCAGCCTCAGGGCATTTGCACATACTATTTCTCCTCTAGGAACACCCTTCTGGATAGCCACCAGCTTGCTTCCTCACTTCCGTCAGGTCTCGACTCAAACACCGTCTTCTCAGTGAGGCTTAAGCCTGACCACCCTGTCTAAAATTGCATCCCACCACCTCACCTTGTCTCCCTTCCCTGCTTTATTTTTCTTTATATCGGCTATCACCAACCTATTCACTATATGCAATGTGTTTTACTTATTTATCATGCTTGTTTCTCCCTAACTAGAATGTAAGTTTCATGAGGACCTGCATTTTTTTTCCTTTTTCTTTTTTTTTTTTTGGTCTGTGGCTTTATCCCCAGAGCCTAGATCAGTGTCTGGCACATAGGAGGATTAATTGATACATATTTGTTGAATTAAGGAATGAATAAATATGTGCTGAATGAACAAATAAATGAAGGAATAATAGCGCTTATTTCACTATATTGTGATGGTTTGTTCCTTCAGGGCAAGGACTGTGTCTTACTCCACTTTGCATGCCACCACTCCCTTCCCAGAATTAACAGACTCTATATGCTCAGTAAACGCTTGCTGAATAAATGTACGCAACGTCATACCTTTAACAGAAGCTGCCTTCTTCAGGGCTGAGACAATTGAACGAAACCGTGGGTGACTTTTATCTCCCAGCGACAGAGCATAAGCAGCAATGGCCAGCGTAAAAGTGTTCTGGGTCGAGGCGGTATTTTCCAGCAGAAAGGTGTCAGCTTTAGTTAGAGCCGTGCTGATTTTCTGGAAACAAGAGCAGAAGATCCCTAAGTTTCTTTGTCAAGCATCAACCTTTCAACTGGTGTGAACTGCCCCTAGGTGGCACAGTCCTGGGGCAGGCAAGATGAAGGGTGGAAAGGGAAATGACCTAATGGAAACGGGTGGTGTCCCGCTGAAGCAAATCCTTCCAGGAGAAGGAGCAGAGCATAATCTTGGAAGGGAAAATGGGGTTGTCCAAATCGGGGAAAGTTTTCCGCCTCTGAGTTCTCACCTCCCCTGTGGAGGCTTTTCCCTTTCGTCCCTCCTTCCCACATCAGACCTCGCCTCTGGGAAGGAGCAGCGTCGAGCACAGACACCGCTTACCTCCTCCCCCCTCAGCATGGCTGCAACGGATTCACGTCTTGAAAAACAACTTTACTAAATAAAATCATAAATAGCTGGAAAAGAGCCACGCTGCCCAAGTACTTTTTGATCCTAAGGATTCCTGGGAAAATAGTCTCTATTATTTTGTCCTGAGGCGACTAAAATAGTTATTTTGGATGAGCGGTTAGGAGGGAGACCGTCACGATGCCGCCAACATCTCGGCTGGCGCCTTCTCTCCCAGCTCCATCTGCTTCTCACTCAGGTACCACTAGGTGCCAACTGGTCCTCTAGGCCCCAGAGAACTGGTCCTCATTGATTATTTTGTCTCGTTAAGTATAAATAACGATTCTTTTGAAACAAGTAAAAAAAATTATTTTGTTTTGTGGTCCAAGTCCTACACATCGCCTTGGGTTTTTCCATCTCGGTTCTGATTGCTGGTTTGAAGGGTGTGTCTAATTCACTTCTGATTTGTAGGCAGTGGTATTTAACCTCTGCTCAGGGATCTGTCTCTTCCCAGAGCGGAGAATTACCTCTGTCAACCTTTGGTATCTTCTAGGTTGATTCCCTTAGGTGAATTCTCTCCTCTCCCCCCTCGGCTTCTAAGCAAATGAAACAAGAAAGAACCCAAAGGCAGCACACACCCCGTGATGGATCCTCAGTAGTTCCATGATGTAGAGTATGGCCCTGAAGAGTCACAGTCACATATGTGTCATAAGATTTAGCAGAGATAAGAGAAGGAAGCTGGCTTATTCTCTCAGCGCAGTCAGACTTATCTGTTCTGGTCCCAGCTCTACCATTCGGTAGCCTGTGACACTGGGCAATTAAATTCAGTTTACTTGCCAGCCTGTTTTCTCAACTGTCAATCAGTGGGTTGAACTAGATGGTCTCTGACATCTAGACATCACAATTCTGAAATCCTTTGATTCTGGAGTAGAAGTTATTTTCAGGGTACCCCCCCGTCCCCCTCCAGTATATGGTGCAGAAATAGATGATAGATATTGGAGAAAGAAAACTCTTACGTACCATCAGGGGACATAGATCGAAAGCCTTTCTAATTCCAATCACAGTAAAGGCTGTAAGATACAGGGTGTTCTCTTGGGCTTCAGTAAGCAAGGTACCCTAGAAAGAGCAATGTTTAAAAAAGAGAGTGAAGTGGTGTCTCTAAAGTGAAATGACCTGGTTCTAATCTCTGTTTTGAGCCTAATCTCCCTCTCTCCCTTCATGCATTCCACTTGGACTGCTTGCTGTTTCTCAGTAAACTCCGGGTCTTTCTTACTCGGGTGCCTGCAGGTGCCCTTCTCTCCCCCCACCTCCCCAGCCTGAAGCTCCACTTCACACCTCTTCACCACATTCACATCCTCACCTTCCTTCAAGACCCTGTTGAAATGCCACCTTCTCTATGCAGCACTGTGTGGTCTCTTCTCCCATATTTTTTCCTTGTAGGGCAATGACTTCCAATGTGATGCTTAGAAGACCTTCCATGAAGTGCCCTCTGGTTGGTTACCTCTCCAGCTCTTTTTCACGCACCCCTAGCTCTCTTGCCCCCAGTTGTTTGAAGTTACCACCCTCTCTCTCCACTTCAAAATGCCAGGCACGCTGTTTGCTCCTCTTGGAATGCTCTTCCTGCCTCCCTCCTGCCTCCCTCCCAGGAGCCTGGTCAACTCATTTTTTCCACTCCCCTAGTCTAGGTTAGATCCCCTGCTTTCAATGAAACTATATTTATCTTTTCTTAACTGTATCACACACTTGAAATGACTTCCTCAAAGTCTGACTTCCCTGCTAATCTCTGTGGCCTCAGTGAAGAAACCTGTTTTGTTCACGGTTGTGTCCCCACCATGTAGCACTTAGTACACATTCAATTAATATTTATTCAATAAATGAATGAACACACACATTTATGTCTTGATTAGAGTTGCTACTATTTTATGTCACTTTCCTTACCAGTGTGTGAGCTCTGTTGTGGTAAGGATACTCTCTGGTCCCTTCTCTCCTACTCTTCCTCCCCCATTGTGCCCAAAATAAGCCCTTACATGGATTGGGTGCTCAGTGAATGGTTGTTGAATGAATGCAGATAGATGGATGGATAGGTGGATGGATGGATGGGTGGGCATCCTAAGAAAAAAATTGTTACAGTATTTTACTCTTCACCTAGCACCGAGATGATGTCAGTTGCCCTCATTTCTTGTAAGAGTCCTGATCTGCTATTGGTGCAAAAGAAGACCATTATGAGACCCACATATTTTTTCCTCTCTTTTTCATCCCTCTAAAATGGGATGAGAGCAAAGCTCAAACTTGTAAATAAAACGACTGCTAATCTGCACGTTTCGTTTCCATACCTGTAATTTTACTGGGTGATACTGGGAATTTTCCTTGAAAGATCCATTTTCTAGTTGACAATTCTCAACCAGCCACAACAAAGAATTACAAATTGAATTTTGGTCCTGATCTGCATATTTATTTACTTGTCCAAGTATTCTTAAAGCAAAAGCTGTTAACCTTTAAGACAAAATCAAATCAATAAATATTTAGACATTGATTCCCTTTTGGCTTTCCATTTACAGTGTGTTTTAGTTCATGCAGTGTTTATTCTTTGAAAGAAAATAACATTTTAAAACATACAATTCCAAAGTAAGTTGTCACCATTTTATAAGGGAAGTAAAGATTTTAGGAAGATCTCCAAAAATCTTCAGTTAACAAATGTGAGCAGCAACATTGTTAGCCCACACACAAACTGAAAATTGATGCCTGATGATAAAAAAAATTGCTCTCTAAAATTAAAGACAATAGCAGTGAAACAAATAGTTTCGGTTGAAGGTGCTGACCCATGAACTTGAGACGTGGAAGAGTAAAATCATAAAAGTCTAGATCGTAAAATTTGTACAAGTTATCTCGTCTAAATTCCTGTCTGAGGTCTGAATTCCCTTCCCCAACATCCACGGGAAAGTTTATCTTGCTTCCCCGTGAGCCATGCTGTTGACACAGAAGTCACCGCCTCATGAGGAAGCTTTCACTGTCCTGATTACTGAGGCAAAAAGCAATGTCACTCTTGACTAACATCTCTCAAAGAATATCAGAAAGGGTCTAATTTATCACCCCCCAATGCCTCTTACACCTCCATTCACTCACTCAGCTGCCTAAGGCTCACCCACGCTTGAGCTCGTCAGATGCCTTTCAGACTCAGACCAGGTGACTCCCTCCCTGACTTTAACATTTTGTTTTCATTATTCTTTTTAAAGAGAATATTTTGGGCCAGACCCGTGGCCGAGTGGTTAAGTTCGCACGCTCCGAATCGGCGGCCCAGGGTTTCACTCGTTTGAATCCTGGGCGCAGACATGGCACCGCTCGTCAGGCCACGCTGAGGCGGCATCCCACATGCCACAACTAGAGGGACCCACAGCTAAAATATACCACTATGTACTGGGGGGTTTTGGGGAGAAGAAGGAAAAATAAAATCTTTAAAATGAATAGTTTATTCTTTGTACTTTTTGTATCTTCCTTGTATTAAAAAAAATTCGAAAGTATTTAGATGCTGGCCATTTTCTTCTATGTATATATTTCTTTCAAGGAACTTATGTAGTTGGGTCTGGGACAGTACCCAAATTTCTATGTTTTTGGCTGAACAGCATCCACTAGGTCTTGCCCAGAACTCTCGAGAGGCTGTGGGTGTTTACGGAGAGGCTATCACACCTTCTCAAGGGGATTCCTGTTCTCTGGGCGCTCAGTCCCCAGACCCTCTTATGGTGGTTTCCAGTCTGCATCAACCTCCACCCGCCACATCCTGGTTGTTATCCTCTGGTTGGTGCGCCCAGGGGTTTATGTGTCTTTTAAAAAGTGCCACCCACACATGGTTAGATCCACTTCTAAGGTACAATCTGTGACACTTGATGACTGATCGGATACAGAGCCAAAAGGAAAGGGAGGAGGCAAACTGGGTCAACGGGGACAAAGTACAGAGCATTGCTATGCACTGATTAAGGGCACAGAGAAACAGAAGAATCAATGTGGCATGGATTGTGTTTGAAGGGCATTTGGCTCTCGGACTCCTAGAAATGTGGCTCTGGAATTTAGGATAGAAGTTAGGCCTTGAGACATCCATTAGGGAATCATTTGCCTAGAAGTTATGGGAGTCATGGGCAAAGAGGAAATTGCACAAGGAGAGATTATAGAAAATAAGAGGGTCAAGGATGAAATCCTGAGGACTCTCAACAGTTAAAGGGCATAATCTAAAAGTCAATTATTCTAGATCATAAACTCCTTAAAAGTGTTTCATATAGTAGAAGCTACAAAGCACCTGGCACGCTGTGTTTTTATTAAATGTTTTTTCAAAGCATGATAGTATTTTTTGCAAATAGACTGCCATATGCACTTTTAATTAATTCAGGTTGTTTTTCCCTCAAATCATCAGAATTCTGGAGGTTATTATGCTTCACCAAATAAGTACTTATTGAACACCTACTATGTGCCAGGTACATACCAGGCACTAGATGTACTCAGAACTGCCCACGTGGAGCTTACATTCTAGTGTCAAGACAGACAATAAGTGAGAGAAGTAAGAATGCTAGTGATAAATTCTAAAGAGAAAAGGAAAGTTGGGGAGAAGGATATGAAGTGTTGGGATGGGTTAATGGGATGCAGTTGTAGACGGAATGATTAGCAGAGGCCTCCCTGAGAAGGTGACTTTTGGTAAAGACCTGAGGGATGGACGGGAGCCAGCCATGCCGATACCTGGGGAGGGAGCAGTTAGTGCAAAGGCCCTGAGGTGGAAACATGGCTGGCATGTTTGAGGAACAACAAGGAGGCCAGTGGGGCTTGAGTGCAATGAAAGAGAGTGTTAGGGGGTGTGGTCAGAGACTTGAGGCAGGGCCAGATCATGTAGGGCCTTGTAGGTTGCAGTAAGAAGATTGGTTTTTACCCTGGGTAAGATGGGAAGCTTCTGAATGGTTTTGAGTTGTGTGACCTAACTTATGTTTTAACAGGTTCACTCCAGCTGCTGTGTTGAGTATAGACTGAAGAGGGAAAAGGGCTGAAGGTGAAAGACCAGAGGAGGCTAGTGCAATAATCCAGGTGAGAGAGGCTTGGACCAGGATGGTGTGTTAGGATTGGCGAGAAGTAATAGGGTTCAGGATATATTTTGAAGGTGCAGCCAAAAGTATTTGCTGGATCAAATGTGGCTTGTAAGAGAAAGAGAGCAGTGAAGGATGACTAGGCTTTAGGCTGAACAACTGGACGAATGGAGTTTCCATTAAGGTTGTTATTCTTCAATTAACTAATCAACTCCGATACGAAAATGCAAGTCAAAACCTTCTACTCACCACGTGCTAGCACTTCCACCCTTCCACATGCTGTAGGAATAGTCAGCATTTCTGTAGGACATGATGCTCACCATCCCTAAGAGGCACAAGAAAAAGAACACAGTGCTTCAGTGACCTCCATTTCTACTCGAAGAGCGCTTTATTAGTCCCTGGGAATGGTAAACTTCCTTTGGTGCTGTGAGGCAAGCATATGCTCTGTGGCCAACACTGAACTTCTCAAAGGAAGTATATGAATCGCTTGAATTGGGAATTATCAAGCAGAACATTCTGAGCTCATTCAAGCAGGAAGGAAGTGCTCTGTAGAGTTTGGAATGCAGGTGTCTTGTCTCTCATCCAGGCATTTCGGTAAGTTAAGCCAAAATGCTACAGCCAATAATATTTATTTATATAGTAGGGTCTACCTCCTGATTTTTTTTTCCTGATGTGCTCTTACAATTAAGTTTTTGTATAATTCATAACAACTTAAATAGTTTAAACTATTAGTTTAAAAATCACAAGATTTTTATGTACCATATGTGAAATGGAGGTTTTTTTTACCTTCTTTTAATTTTTTCTTTAGGTACTGTTTTTTAGTTGATGAGTCAGGAGAAAAAATGTTCCAATTATTTCCTGCTTCCAGGTAGTGAAAAACATAGAAGATTGGGACAATGCTCATCAGTTCCGCCTCGGCATTCCCCTTGGGGAGGTGGGTAAGGATATCAATGCCTTCCTGACTCAGAACTGCAGACATGACATTCCCTATAAGCAGGCCTGAAACAAACAAAGAAACGAAAGTCAAAGTAGACACAATCAACTTCTATCAACCTCCGAGTAACAGTATATTTTAAATAGAGATAAGAGTAATCATCCTTATTCTTTCCTCCTTACCTAGGCGGTTGAATTACTTCTCAGAACAGAAGAGAGGTAAAAAAAGATCTGGTTAGAAAGATGGATTTAAAAGAAATCCCAAAAGTAGGCTTAAAAATACCACTGTAATATGATGGTAAGATGGTGTAATAAAGTGGGCAGGTTGCCGCATAGAGGACGTGGCAAATTGGTTGTCATTCAATTGACAGATTCAGATATTGTAAACCCTATTAATCAATGGCTTCCACAAACCAGAGCAAAGAGGCTGAGCTGTGAATGCCCCTGAGTGCTGTGAGGGCTCCGTCCACAACTCACTGTGTGATCCTGGGCAAACCACTGTCTCATATATCCAATGACAGGGTTGCATGTGATTAAAAAGGTCCTTTCTAGTACTAACATTACGTGATTCCAAAGTTTTGTCTGAGATACAATGTAGTCAGGACATTCTATTATTTTGATGATATGTCATTGAATTGTAAAGGCTGAAGACCAGGGAAAACCAACCAAAGACACCACTTTGGAAAATATACTGGAGGGGAGAGAACCCTTCTGGGACTGGTCCTTTAGCAGAGCAGGGCTGCTCTCTTGGGGCCATTTGCAAGTCATAAAGCGTTTTCTGGAGCAGGACTGGCCACGCAGTTGCACCTCCATTTTAGAGAATTCTTTGGGTCAATGACAGCCCCCACCCTCTATCCGGGGAGAATGAATTTCCATTTAAATCAGGCTAGTGGAAGAAGATAGATGGGAGAGTGGTTGGGGATTTGAAGGTAGGCGTAGGATTAGGGTACTCCCACAGGCACATTTGTACGTGCTACTGAGCAGAGAAGAAGAGAAATAGTACAATCATGAGGATATTCGATTTTTGTTTGAAGCACAAAGTGAAATAAGAAGTAAAAATGGCATTTGTTAATCTACCTTTTATACTCACAGTCCTTTTGACTTTTGTTTTGGGGACCAAATCTAATGGTACTCTGTATGGGAACTCCTTTCGTCTGCTAACAACACCTGAAATTAAAAAAAAAATTAGTAGATTTACAGAGTTCTTGAGGAGACTATTTGCAAGCTATTTATAATATACCCACTTCTAAGGAATTTTTCTTAAATATAAGACTCTTTTATAGCAACAATATTAAAATTTAAAAAGGAAGTTAAAAATAGTGGAGGATTTTTTAAAAACAAGCAAACCCTAGGCTTATATGATCTCTTTAAATAAAGCATTAAATTTGACTGTAAGCTTCCTGGACATTACAAGATAGGAAATAAATAGGTTATATAAATCTTATTCACCAGTCAAAGAGAGCATACTGTTTTGTCCAAAGAGAGAAAATTGTTCTCGGAAATGAAATCTAAAAATAACTAACATATAATTCCTTAGTCAAGGAAATGTGAAGATCAGCTCCATTGGGAAGCAAGCCCTGAAATTCTTTCCACCTTCTCCTCTCAGTCTGACTTAGACACTTTTTCTCTAGGCACAATAACAGAGTTTTAGCATACCTGTATCAGAGTATTTTTCTACTGTAATCATTGGTTTATTTCATAAAAATGATACTACTTATCGTTTTACTGATAGAATACCAAGCATTCTGCTAAGCTCTTTAGATACATTGTTACATCCAATCCTCACAACAACCCTGGATGCTAGGTCTATTATTATTTTTATTTTATAGATGAGGAAACTGAGGCTTTGAAAGCAAATTGCTCAAGGTCACAGAGTGAGTACAGACGGAGCTGTGATCTGGACTCGAGAAGTTTTACTGCAGAGCCCACGGAAGTCACCACAGCTAGACTCCACTTTCCATCGTCCTGCTAAGAAAGCTCTCCGAGGGCAGGAACCATCTGTTATTGAATGCTGTCATCCCAGCACTTAGCATAGTGTCTGGCACATGACAGATGCTAAAAAAATAGTGACATTTTGCAATTTAATGGACAAGCCACATGGCTTGCAGAAGAGACAGGAACCTTCCTCAGGTAACTTCTTTCTTCATTAATCTTTGATAAAGACTGAGGATATAATATTAAAATAAAACTCAGAAGACATTTAAGAGGTTTGCAGTGTGGCTGAAAGAGCATGGAGATCAGAAAGAACTTACTCTATATGTGACACTGAGTAAGATACGTAATCTTTCTAGGCCTTCACTTGCTCATCAGTTAAATAGAGGTAATAATATTTTCCTCAAAGGGTTTTTGTGAGAGTAAAAATAATATAAGTAATAAGGTAATGCTAATGTCTTAATTCTTTGCTATCCCAGAGGAAGTGGTACTCTGAGTATAGTGGTCTTGATTTGTACGTAATTTTTTTTTCCTATTGCTGTATCATTGAGAGAAAAAAAATGATTCAATGCAACAATAAGGTAAATTTTAACCATTTTTTAAGAACTATGGCAGTCTGTTATTTTTGCTGAAAAGAATTGTTAACTGAGTACATTCTAAATTTCATAAGTGCACATGTATTTAGGACTCAAGTGCTCAAATGTTTGCAAACTCTAACTCTGAGAAGATTCAAAATATCTCAATTGAAGGAAAAGTGGGGAAGCAGGAACAATGAGGAGTGGGTTTGTTATAATTAACCATCATTATTGTGTTTTCAAATAATACATATTCAATAAGTATGTAAATGACTTTTTCTGAGGTATTCTTTGGACTGATGGTTCTATAAGAAAATATTATAAATTATTATTGTGAAAGGTAGAAAATTACTAATATATAAGAGAAGTCATGCAGTTAGACTATTTCAATGCTTTGCATTTAAACTAACGGGATTATTTTTCTTTGTTCTAAACCCATCCGGATTATAGTACGATACATACTATCAAGAGTCGCAATGAGCTAAGAAATGTATATTTCTGATTCTAGAAAATTAACATTTTGAAAATGTTAGGTTATATATACACTTTAATTTCTTAGGCAAAAGATGACATACAAAATACAAAATCAGTTTGCCTACCGTAAATACCACTTGGATCAAGAGTAACACCAGCATAACTTTCCCTTTTAACACCTTCTGGCTAAAATAAAGGCAGAAAACATTCAATTAAGAACATAATTAAATTTATATGACCTGAATTTCTTGGATCAACTTTTCTTGACCCCCCTTTTTTTGGGAGAAGGCAAAGTATGTACAAATACTTATATACATAAACGCAGGAATAAGATTTTCTGACTATTTGCATAAGAATCAGAGAATATACTTAGATAGAATTTATTATAAGCCAGGTAATTGGTCTAAATGCTTTGTATATATTAGCTCATTTAACCTAAAAAATACTCAAAGTAGGTGCTATTATTACTCCTATTTGATAGATGAGGAAACTGACACACAGAGAGATCAAGAAACTTATCCAGGGAGTGACATCAGCATCATGGTGGAGTGGGCTGTTCCCTTATTCTCTTCCCCCAAGACACAACCAAAAAGACATTCACTAGCCAACAGGATACCCACACAGCACAATAAGACGTCTGAGAGATCCACAGAACCATACATCTGAAAGTGGGGGTACTGGCTCCCCAGGAAACAGAGGAAGGAAGTGAACAGATCTCCTCCCCCTCCCCAGTGGCAGCGATCTAGGTTACAGTTCTGCACATAGTAGCCAGTGTGCAACTCTAAGAGGAGGCAGGGCAACAGGCAGGCCTGTGCATGAATGCTTTTGCTTTTGGAGTGCATCCCAGCCCATGGGAATGCTCCACACTGAGGCAGCTCAGCCACCACATGGGCACCCCCACCAAGCCCAGCAGCCCAGATGGGCCACCAGTGAGTGCAAAGAAGGCTCACATGTGAGAGAGAGAGCACCCCTCCCTTCCCCTCTCACTGGGTTACCAGCTTGGCTGGTCAGCCAGGACAGCAGATCTGCACCAGAGCACCTGTGCCTGTGTGTGTGACCTATCAAACAGCAGAGGCCAGAGGGCAGATGAGCCCTATTGGCATGACTTCCAGTGGATGGGCACAACTTCCAGAGGACATGGTGGGTTCAGAAAACAGCTCCTGCCCCACCCAGCGGTGGTAGGTGGAATCTGCGACCAGATACTACCACTATATGCCAGCAAAGGTCCACTTCATCAAACACCATGAAGAAATACATTAATACTCCAGATCAGAAGGAAAATGACAAGTCTTCAGAAACCAATCCTGAAGTCACAGAAATTTACAATCCAAATGACAGAGAATTCAAAATAGTTATCATAAAGAAACTCAATGAGTTACAAGAAAACTCAGAAAGACAGTCCAATGAACTCAGGAATAAAATTAATGAGCGGAAAGAATTCATCACAAAAGAGATTGAAACTTTAAAAAAGAAAACAAACAGAAATGCTGGAGATGAAGAACAAAATGACTGAGATAAAAAACAATCTAGAATCCTTAAAAAACAGAGCTGACACTATGGAGGACAGAATCAGTAATTTAAAGGACAGAAATACAGAAATGATTCAGATGGAGGAGGAAAGAGAACTAAGACTTAAACAAAAAGAAGAAGAAATTCTCTGAGAAATATCTGACTCAATTAGGAAATGCAACATAAGAATTATGGGTATTCCAGAGGGAGAAGAGAGGAAGAGAGGAGCAGAGAACTTGTTCAAAGAAACAGTAGCTGAGAACATCCCAAACCTGTGGGAAGAACTGGAATTACAAGTAAATGAAGCCAATAGAACTCCTAATCACATCAATGCAAAAAGACCTTCTCCAAGGCATATATTAGGAAAACTGGCAAAAGTCAGTGACAAAGAAGAAATATTAAGGGCAGCAAAGCAGAAGAGAATAATCTACAAAGGAACCCCTATCAGGCTTTCAGCAGACTTCTTAGCAGAAACCTTACAGGCTAAGAGGGAGTGGAATGATATATTCAAAATACTGAAAGACAAAAAACTTTCAGCCAAGAATACTCTATCCAGCAAAACCATCCTTCAGATATGATGGAGAAATAAAAACCTTCCCAGAAAAAAAAAGCTGAGAGTTCATCTCCACAAGAGCCCCCCTACAAGAAATGATCAAGAATGCCTTTATACTTGAAACAAACAGGAAAAGGTTTGCAAAGCCTTGAACAAGGAGATAAATAGACAAAAATCAGAAGATTGCAGCTCTCCATCAGAACACTTTAGCAAACACTTAATTATAACATTAAAGATAAAAGCAAGGGAAGCATCAAAAATAACTATAAACACTTCATTTTGATCACAAACTCACATCACAAAACTGAAGAATTTGCGACAACAATAACTTAGACAGGGAAAAGGAAAAGGATGGAACCTGCTTAGGCTAATGGAGATAAGACGTTATCAGAAAATGGACTATCTGATTTACAAGATCTTTTATACAAACCTCATCATAACCACTAAACAAAATGGGTTGAATCCTCCAACCAAAAGACACAGAATGGCTGGATGGATTAAAAAACAAGATGCAACAATATGCTGTCCCCAGGAAACACATCTCAGCTCTAAAGACAAACACAGGCTCCCAGTGAAGGGATGGAAGATGATACTCCAAGCAAATGGCAAACAAAAGAAAGCAGGCATTGCCATACTTATATCAGACAAAACAGACTTCAAGATTAAAAAAAAGGCAATGAGAGACAAAGAGGGGCAGTATATAATGATAAAAGGGACACTCCACCAAGAGGAAAAAACACTTATGAATATATATACTCCTAACACAGGAGCACCAAAGTACATAAAGCAACTATTAACAGACCTAAAGGGAGAAATTAACAGCAACACAATAATAGTAGGGGACCTCAACACCCCACTTACATCAATGGATAGATTGGCCAGACAGAAGGTCAACAAAGAAATAGTGGAATTAAATGAAAAATGAGACCAGATGGACTTAATAGTTATATATAGAACATTCCATCCAGAAACAGCATAATACACATTCTTCTCAAAAACATTCTCAAAGATAGACCATATGTTGGGAAACAAGGCAAGCCTCAATAAATTTAAGAAGATTGAAATAACATCAAGCATCTTTTCTGACCATAATGCAATGAAACTAGAAATCAAGTACAAGAAAAAAGCTAGGAGAGTCACAAATATTTGGAGATTAAATGACATGCTACTGAACAACCATTGGATCAATGAAGAAATCAAAAAATATCTGGAGACAAATGAAAATGAAAATACCCCATACCAACTCTTATGGGATGCATCAAACATGGTTCTAAGAGGGAAATTCATAGCAATACAGGCCCAGCTCAACAAACAAGAAAAATCTCAAATAAGTAATCTTAAAGTACACCTAACAGAATTAGAAAAAGGAGAACAAAGTCCAACGTCAGCAGAAGGAGGGAAATAATAAAAATTAGAGCAGAAGTAAATGAAATAGAAACTAAAGAAACAGTAGAAAGGATGAATGAAACTAAGAGCTGGTTCTTTGAGAAGATAAACAAAATTGACAAACCCTTAGCTAGACTCACTAACAAAAAAAGAGAGAAGTCTCAAATAAAATTAGAAATGTAAGAGGAGAAATGACAATGGATACCACAGAAATACAAAGGATTATAAGAGTACACCACAAAAAACTATATGCCAACAAATTGGATAACCAAGAAGAAATAGATAAATTCTTAGACCCATACAACCTCCCAAAACCAAATCAGGAAGAAATAGAGAAAAGGGAGCCCTCATACACTGCTGGTGGGCATGCGAACTGGTGCAGCCACTATGGAAAACAGTATGGAGATTTGTCAAAAAATTAAAAATAGAATACCATATGACCCAGCCATCCCACTTCTAAGTATCTATCCAAAGAACTTCAAATCAACAATTCAAAGAGACTTATGCACCCCTATGTTCATTGCAGCATTATTCACAATAGCCAAGATGCAGAAGCAACCCAAGTGCCTATCAGCTGATGAATAGATAAAGAAGATGTGGTATGTGTATACAATGGAATGCTACTCAGCCAGAAAAAAGACAAAATTGTCCCATTTGCAACAATGTGGATGGACCTTGAGGATACAATGTTAAGTGAAATAAGCCAGACAGAGAAAGACAAAAACTGTATGATTTCATTGGTATGTGAAACATAAACAAACACACGGACAAAGAGAACAGATTTGTGGTTACCAGAAGGAAAGAGGGTTGGTGTGTGGGTGAAAGAGGTAAAGGAGCACATATATACAGTGACGGATAAAAATTAGACTATTGGTCATGAGCACAAAGCAGTCTATACAGAAACTGATAAATAATAATGTACACCTGAAATTTCACAATGTTATAAACCATTACAATCTCAATAAAATAATTAAAACAACAAAAAAAGAAACTATCCAGCGTCACATTGCTAGAAAGTAGTGGAGCCAGGATTCGAACCCAGGCAGCCTGGTTCCAGGGGCTGTACATAGAACCACGGTGCAAGGATGCATAGAACATACCTTGCCCAAAATAAGTTAATACATGTTTACTGAAGTGCATTTCGTGGCTGAAAACAGAACTTGAGAATGAAGACCTAGGAAGACCCAGTTCTGTCATTAACTAGCCATGTGACTCTTGGCAAGGATCTCACCTTAATGAGATAACATGTGAAGACTCAACAGACTGTGTGGATAAATAGTACTTAACAAATGATAGCTTTCTTCCTTTTTTGGCCTGTTTACTCATTTATAAAATGGAAAATATTCTAGACTGTAAATTCTAAACTATAAATACATGGGCCGTGTCTTAGTACTGCTGTACCTCCAGTTTCTAACTTAATGTTTGGAACGTAGATTTCAAGACACACTTTCTGAATGTGTTTGGGGAAGAAAACCTGGAAGGCTATACACGAAATTGTTAAAATTTGGTATCTCTGAGTGTGGGAGTTATTGGTGATTTTTATTTTCTTCTCTGTGGTTTTTCAGTATTCCATATTTTCTGCAATAAGGAAGTATCATGGTTTTATTTAAATTTTCTTAAACATGATTTCATATTTAAAGAAAAGCTATAGTAATTGTACAAAAAAACTGAGATAACCTCTGCCCCGACTCCCACAAATGTTAACATTTTGTTACTTTTATATTACTGTTTTCTCTCTCTTTCTAAATCACTTAAGCATAAGTTGCTGATAACGTTTTTTCAGAATTAAAAAAGGTTTTTTAAAACAATCAGAAAAAGCATGTTTTTCTTACCACCACTCGTAATGTTTTTACCAAGATCTCTTTTCCAAGTGAAGTCTCCAGTGAAAAGTTGATTTTGTGGAGGCCGATTTCCAGAGGAAGCATGCTGAAGGTCACCAAGTGACTGGAGGAGCCCTCTATTCTCTGGGGCGCACACCTGGAGGGTCTGCTCCCCCCAGGGCCAACGCCTAGGCTTTCCGACGTACAGATTCCCTCCACGGGAGGCATTTTAACACAGAACTGAAAGATCACCAGTGAATTATATCAAAACACTTTATGATAAGGAAAGCATGCCCTGACCGTGTTCATCTGGACACAAACTCTCCCTTGATACTTTTAGAGCGTTACAATAACCCCTCAGATTCTAAGGCAGACGAGAAAGCTCATTTCAGACTTTTCTACACACACACCCAAGCTGCTGTATTGCTTTGCAAAGTGAAGGGATGTCTGGAAAGCTCAGCCCTGGCTCAGAAACGTCTTAGCTTCCTCAGATGCTTACCTACTAAATCAGGTGCAAAACTATTGAAGTTTTTTGTTCATATTGCCAGGACTGCGTTTGTTACACCTTCTCTTTACGTGTTTGTATTTTAGACAGCAGGAGCCCCAGGCTCAGGCGCTCTCTCTGTCTTACTCATCTTTGTATCTTTTAGCTCAGCCTTTGGTACTCAACAAACGGTTTTATGAAAGACTGAAGCCTCCATCTCTTGGCGTTCAAGGCCTTGCCCAATATGCCCCCAACAAACTTTTCCGATCTTATCTCTTATTAACTTTCCACTTATACCCTATTTTGCAACCAGACTTTGGTTCCAGAAAGACCTGGGTTCAAAGGTTGGCTCTGCCTCTTACTATGTGACGAGAGCAAATCGCAAGACCCGTTTAACCCTCCATTTCCTCATCTTTGTAATGCGGATAATAACAGTACCTATCGACTTCTGACTCAAAGGGTGAATATTTTTCATCTTCTCTCCAAAGTCTAGCGGACAGAATCGAGAACTATACCCAAAAGAATAAATCCGTACGTTCCAGAATAAATCAAGCAGATAAATAAGAAAGAGTACCAACATTCAACAACTAATTTGAGGAATTTCTCGAAAAATGGAAAGTTCCTTCTCCCTCTTAACTATCTTTTTGGGATCACAACAACCGGAGAGCATGGGGCAGGACTTAGAGAGGCCTACTGGGTTCCTCAAGGCCAGTGATTCCTCCAGGATAGCAGGGGTAGGATGGGGAAGGACAGATATAGAAGAGCCATGTGATAAAATTCAACATAAATTCATTATAAAAACTGAGTAAATTGGAATAGAAAGGAATTTTAGAAAGTGATATAGAGGGGGTCGGCCCCACGCCTGAGTGGTTAAGTTTGCATGCTCTGCTTTGGTGCATGATCCTGAGGTTTTGTCAGTTCAGATCCTTGGCGTGGACATGGCACTGCTCATCAGGCCATGCTGAGGCAGCATCCCACATAGCACAACCAGAAGGACCTACAACTAGAGTATACAACTAGGTACTGGGGGGCTTTGGGGAGAAGAAGAAGAAGAAGGAGAAGAAGAAGAAGGAGAAAAGGAAGATTGGCAACAGATGTTAGCTCAGGTGTCAGTCTTTTAAAAAAAAAAGCAATGTAGAATATTAATAAAACATAAACAAAAACAAAAAAACCCAGGGGCTGGCCCCCTGGCCAAGTGGTTAAAGTTCCATGCATTCTGCTTCGATGGCCTGGTTTCATGGGTTCAGATCCCAGGTGCAGACCCAATCCACTCATCAGCCATGCTGTGGAGGCATCCCACGTACAAAATAGAGGAAGACTGGCATGAATGTTGGCTCAGGGCTAATCTTCCTCAAGCAAAAAAAAAAAAAAAAACTTCCGGCAGTGGTTCTGCTTTCAGCAGTAGCCAAGTAGTTCCTATTGGACAACCCTTCTGCAGATAACTATAAGTTCTAGATAAAATATATTTTAAGAAAAAACTCCCTGAAGTCGCTATAGAGTGGAAGAGAAGGTGACACTCAGAAGAAAGGACTGACACTGGGTAAGTGTCCTGTTTTTCACAGCTTTAAGTTGAGGGCAGACTCCATTATGCCTTGAGGAGTGGCTAACCTCCCCCCTCACCCCAACCCTGCCCCACCATAGAACCTGCTGCCTTACTGGCTGGAGGAACCAGCGGACACAATACGGGGCAGCCGCCAGAGCTAGCAGTGCAGGAGCTCCAAGTTCAGTGTATGAACTTTGCTCAAACCTGGCCGAGCCTTGAGCTACACGCATCCCAGCTAAGGCTAAGAGAACTGAAGTGAGAATTCAGAGTTTGGGTTTGAATTCAGCCAACTCCCTGCTAAAACACACAAACCAAAAGAAAGCTCTTCAGAGGAACATAACAGAATCCAGAGTCTCTATAACATCTTATTAATAAAGTCCAAGGGTCAATCAAAATTACTAATGAAAATGCACTGATAATTTAAAAATTACTTAAAATATTGCAGTACGGTGAGATGTGTGACACTTCAAACACTGTTGAGTTATCAATAATCATGTCTCTGCAATTTGTAGTGCTCTGAGCAGGGGTGCAATACAATGAAAGTACTACATATGGTCTATGTCACAGCTACTCAACTCTGCTGTGGATAATATCCGCACAAATGGTGTGGCTGTAAACTCTCTTCATGGACACTAAAATTTGAATTTCATATAATTTTCCCATGCCATGAAATCTTCTTCTTCTTTTCAACCTTTTAAAAATGTGAAAACCATTCTTAGCTTCTAGGCCATAAAAGAGGCAGCAGGCTAGTCTTGGCCTTTGGGCCATAGCTTGCCGACCCCTGATCTAGCACATAAAGCAAAAGGACAAAGAGATGCAAAAGATTCAATGCTGTTGGCAGGACAGTTTCTCTTACATTAACCTATAAATTCAGGACAATGCCTATCAAAATCCTAACAGAATTTTACCTAAACCTCCAAGCAGTTATTTGATACTTAGAGTCTTATAACCATAGAATGTTAAAAGGTTTTGATTTCAATATATGAACACATTTTTCTTGCACCAAAGTGTGATAGGGTAATCAATAGAAGACATTCAAGCTTAAAATATATAACATTAGGAGAGTGGAATGGAATATGAGTTCACAGTGAGAAAAGAATGATATATAATCTGTTGTCTATAGGAATTTATTTTGGAATTTTTAAATGGGTTGGTATGGTATTTAGATTCTGCTGGATACATTTAAAAGTTTGATATAACCACTTTATTTTAAAAATATCAATACATAAATATTCCCAAAGTTATAGATTTGCATTTTTTTGAACTTATGATGAAAAATTTTAGATGCCAATTTAAAAACATGTCCATGGGTCTATAGTTTTTCCAAAAAAAATTTTAGGGAGTATGTAAGGAAAATTTTTGAAGACCACTGAAATACTCATCTCCAAGAATGAAATTAGAGCTTTTTAAAAAATATAGTTAGATTTTTGGACCACATTGTGTTCCCATATAAAGTTTTGCAATTGTGATTTTCAAGTGAAATCGGTCAGCCTCTTGTATAATTCTCTTTAGAGGCACGCTGGCAAACAGACAAATGGTGGGTCTGACCATGGTTGAAGTTTTTCACGGAGTGTATCCTGGAGCGAGAGAGAATCAAGGGAGTTGAAACCACTTTAACCAGTGTGATTATAATGGTGGCTTATGAATTCTAACCTGAACAAGGAAAGAAGTAAAGATAGAACAGGGCTAATGGACAATTAAAAAGTGGTGGAGTCAACGGATTGGAGGTTTCAATGATGCTGTAGAGCTGTAGCTATGAAGCAACAAGGTGAATGACAGGAAAGGGTAGCAAGGAGGTTGTGATCTGTTGGTGAGATGTGTGAAATCAAGATTTCAGAGGGGATGACAAGAGCTACAAAGTGAGGATGAGTATGAATGGCTAAAATGGAGGAAAGGAAAGGGTTGTTAGAGGCAAGGAGATGAAGGAACTCGGAGTCCAGGGGGATAAATGAACTAAATGTGAACTCACCTTTCCCTGAACCTCCCAGCACACTGATTATCTTAAAGATGTCTATTCTTTAAATTGGAGTTGTATGAATACTTGTCTTAACCCTTCCTCCTTTCTTCATCCCTTCACTTATTAAGCAGCACATCTAGTACAACATTCATTGTAAGTCCTCAGTTTATATTGTTGAACTGAGCTGAATTTTTATTCCTTGAGTATATGATAATCCCATTAATAGAATTCTCAGAAAATTGGAGAATTCTTTTTCCATTTATTTGAACATACCATACATACTACTTACCTGCATCCCAGATGTCCTATAGTTGTAAACAGTTCCTTTCAATTGTATCTGTTCCCCTCGCACAACAGAATATGGTATATTCATTTCCAGGAAGACGTCTTTGAACACTTTTGCCTTGAGAGTATCAGCAACACATATACCTTTAGCCCAGAGTGAAAGCCAAGTAGAAGCATATTAGGGAATTCCTACAATGCTTTATTAGTACTAAAATGTCTCACATTTGCTTTGCTTCAAGGAAAAAGAAATATTAGATCATGTCTTCCTCTGCACTGTCATCCCATGTTCTTGAATTTTCTACTCATTGATTTTTTTATTGAGAAATAATTAACATATAACATTATACTAGTTTCAGGTGTACTACATAATGATTCAGTTTTGTTTATGCTGTAAAATGATCACCACAGTAAGTCTAGATAACATGCATCACCATGCATAGTTACAAATTTTTTTTCTTGCGATGAGAACTTTTAAGGTCTACTTTCTTATCATCAATCTTTATTTAAATAATTATGGGTATTAACAGAAAACTTCATTTGTCTAACAAATATTTCTATTGAAGGCATGAGAACATTTACCAACTAAAGCACCAAATCTGGTTTTTTTAGATATTTAGTATTGGTTCCATTTGATGGGTAAAAAATTTTGTTTGTGGAAACCAAGATTTTGTAAAAATGAAAAATAGCAAACAAACAAACAAAACCACCCCAGGAGTTACTTATAAAGTATCTGCATTAAATCACCACAAAAAAGGATCATATGGGGCAGAAGTTGTATATTTGTTTCTAACTCTACTCAAGCTCCCAGTCACTAAGAAAAAGCAAAGACAAATGGAGACTTGACATCAGCATTTATAAAATGATGACTAACAGAAGAGCAAAAAAAGAAACTGATATGGTCACAGACATGGGCCTATCCAAGTCTTTTTGTAATATATTAAAAAGAATATTTTAATAAATCACGTCACTTAAGTCCTGGATAAACTAAATAGACAATAACAAAAAACTACATTTTGCTAATCAAATCATTCCTTAAATAACATAAGCTTGCTTACCACTATTTGAAATGCCAACACCTTGTATTTCCCAGGTAGTTAGAGAATCAGGTAGCACAAATTGCAGCTGGTTTCTGAAAGTTAAAATGTTGATATTCAAATAGAGGGGAACATTGATTAACCCACCCTGAGAGCATTCATTAACAGAACTTTTGCTTCATACTACTTTGGAAGACAGAAAAAAATCACAAGACAAAATCACATCAGGTATTAAGGAAAAATCAAGCAGGAAAATATATTAAGTAACTCTCCTACTTGTTCTATGTTTTTAGATATTTCACTTGTATGATAATTCAAATTCAGAAGGATACCTTTGAAACACTGCTTATTCAAAACATACAAAACAAAGAAAAAATTATGTCCATTGGGTAGTATGTTCTAAAATAGGGGAGCAAAGTAATGCATCTCAACATGGCTCACAAAAAAGTTGACATAACTAAAATTTTCTGATGAAGATTAAGCTTAGATATTTGTTTATTTCATTCAGTAAGTGGCAATTGTCCACAAACTTGGTGTCAGGCATAGGGCTAAACACTGAGTATACAGCACTCATAAGATACAGCCCTGCTCTCAAGCAGTTTACAGTCTAGTGGAAGAAAGAGTTAAGTAAATAAATTGCAGTTCACTGTTAGAACTGTACCAATCAAGCATTTTCAAAGTTCAGAGGCAGTATCATTGATTCAACACAATCATTGTATGTTAGTGCCTCTACAAGATGACCCTATGCGAAGTCCTTGATATAAAACCGTAATTTGAATTTAGTCTTTGTCCTGGAGGCATTTACATCTTAATGTGGAAGACAGTCAGGTAAACAGCCATTACCATACTGTGTGCTACGTGCAACAGGGTTAATCGGGAGAGGTGATCCATCCAACCACTTGTAGGATAGTGGACAGTGGTAGGAAGGCTTACAAAAGGAAGTGCTAGCCAAGGGGCAATGTCAGACGAAATGGCCAACACTGGGGAGGAAGAATTAGAAGGGACAAGGGTAGAGACGAGGAGACCCGTTAGAAGACTGATGCCAGGCCCTAAACTCGGTGCCTTGACTGCTCCTTGGAGAGTCAGTGCTTAAAGCCCTCGGAGGGAGGGCAACGCTCAGGGACTCAGCACTGCTCATCACTGTTTCCAGTGCCTGGTACAGAGGAGGCATTCCACAGAACCGTGTCGCATGAAGGACTCTAACAAGAAAAGGAACTTGCTTCTTCTTAACCAATGTTTGTTTTATGGTACATATATTTCAGTTGGAAAACAGCTGCTTAATACAGCATATAGCACAGTTGTGCTCAGTAAAGGTTTACTGAAGTGGAATGAAATTAAATGGAATAGCAGCCTTCTTCCCCAGGAGTTCCTCAGGCCCTGGAACCAATTACTAGAACAAAGCACATAAAAGAAGCAAAACAAAACAAAATTTGACCAAGTGGTATTACCGTCTTAACTCTTAAATAAACTATTGGGAAACGGGTAGTTTCCAGATTTTTGGCCACAATTTTTGCATTTCCCCACCTTTTTCAGAGGAATGTCAAAGAGGTACAATACCTTTTGAGGACGTGATGAACTTCCCATAACCAGCTTTCTGGAAAATAGCTCCTTATTTCTGGCTTAGTTACTGGTAACAAGGTCTTTATATCTGGGGAAATAAATATAGTTGATTACAGAAAAACAACAAATTCTACTTAGAGCTGAATTTTAAACTATGGATTATTAATCTATAACAAGCATCTCTGAGAGGTCAAGAAAACATTTTGCTTAGTGATTTCGAAATAGAACTACACAGGCCTTGCGATTTCTCCACTAACAACACTGACAAAACAAATAAAGCACAAAAATATCTTGAATGATTTGTTTCTTGAATTGCTAGATGTTTAGCGTTCCTGAGATTATACGAGATACTGATCAGTCTATAAAGTTATTTGCATTTTTGTAATTAGAATAATTGTGTTTATATTATAAAATAGGGAGATTTATGTGATTCTCTGCCCTAGCTCAAGAATTTATTGACATTTCCTTTAATAAAAATGGACAGAACTTCTGCTTCTGTCCAAGATGCACTAATAAGGCCCAGAGGTACTCTTCTGCTTTAAAAAAATAGGAAACCAGGCACACGATACAAAACGGTTTTCAGACAGTAGAGCATAAGTGACCCAGGACTGTGATCCCTGAGAGAAGGGAGACAGATCAACTGAACCCTGAAATCGTGCAGGTTTACTGGCTGGAGGCAGTGCATAGGCTGCCGTGCGGCAGGGAGAGGAAGCACGCAGACCCTTGCAGAGCTGTTGCAACACAGACGGGAGTTTTGCGAGGCCAAGCCATCTAGAAGGAGGGGCAGAGTCCCAGAGAGGAAGGAGCTGCAGAGACTAAGTTCCATGGAGCTGAAGCTAAAGCAGATGAGGATAGCTGAAAAATTGGACAATGAAAAATCTAAGTACTAGATTGTTCATGAAAATGCTGCTCATAAAAAGCAAAAACCTGAAAACAACCTAAATATATCCAATGAACTGATTTTGGGAAACAGCCACAAGAATTGGTGTTTGCAGAAATATATCCATTCAGATGGACGATGTTTAAGACATACTATTAAGCAAAACAATCAGATTGTGAAACAGGAGCTGTCATTCTGCTTTCACTGGTTTTCTTTTAACTATACACAAATGAAAAAAAAAAGTCCTAAAAGTTCTAAAAGCACATTAATGAGAGTTCTATAAATTCTGAAAACATATTGAGGTTGAAACTGAAATAAGATTTCAACTTTATGTACGTATGCTAGATTTAGAAATCTTTTGCTGTATTTGGTTAGTAAAGGCATAAACAGAATTTTTAAAGGCTGTAATATCACAAAATCATAGAACTGTAGAACTCAAAGGCGTAGGGGAGATCATCTGGCCCAAGGTTCTTGGTTTAAAAATAAGGAGGTTAAGGCTCAGAGAAGATAACTAATCATTAAGGTTTAAACAATGAGTCAGCGGTTAAGTCCACACGCTCAGCTGGGCAGCCCAGGGTTTCGCCGGTTCGGATCCTGGGTGCGGACATGGCACTGCTCGTCACGCTACGTTGAGGCGGCGTCCCACATGACACAACTAGAAGGATGTGCAACTGAGATATACAACTATGTACCAGGGGGATTTGGGGAGATAAAGTGGGAAAAAGAAAAAAAAAGATTGGCAACGGTTGTTAGCTCAGGTGCCGATCTTTAAAAAACAAAACAAAACAAAACAATGAGTCAGCTTTAAACTTGTCCTGGATCTTGACTATAAACTAGTGCACTCTGCTCTGTATGTATATATGTGTGTGTGTGTGTGTGTGTATATATATATATGTTTGTGTGTGTATATATGTATATAGTATACATATATGTATATAGTGTATATATATACACTATATATATCTCTGTTGATTCCCCAAAATAACTTTTTTCTTACAGGCATTTACAAACTATGTTTTCTACTTTCTATTTTCAAAGAGCATGAAAACTGCCTTTCTCAGCAGCATAAAATTACACAAAATTCCTCATATTGGGCAGAATCCTGACAGAAAATGTCAAACTTACGCAGCCTTCCCAATTGTATATGTTTATGAGATTCGTTAGCACGGAGCTGTTCTGCAATGGCACAGCAATCCTTGAAGACTTGGACGCATCTTGGGCCTATCGTAATCCGCGCTGCTCGCTGCTCACAGGTTTCCAAATCATTCCGAAAGGCTCCATCGTAACAACATCTCTTTATCTTTGCATGTTTGTATTTAGCAACTGAAATGGTAAGAATACAAGTGCCTTTGATTCTGAAGAGAGTCATAACACCTTAGGCTTAGAAGGAATCTCAAAGGATACCCACTTCCTACTGCCCTATAATGCCTCTCCCCACAATAGCCATGGCTAGTTGACTGACCAGCCTCCCTTTGGAACTACTTTAGGGAGAACGTGGCTTCATGAGGTCGTCTATTCCAATTCACACTAAACGGTTAAAGGGCTTCCTGCAACTAAGCTCAATGAACTAACTCTTGAAACTGTCTCCTTGCGTTCAGCACCCTTTGAGTAAAATAAGTCAACCATCTGAGAAGCCTTCCAATATTTGAAGGTAGCTCTCATCACTTGACAAGTGTTTCCTTCTTCAAACTAAATATCCTAATTTTTCAGACACTTCTTCTATGTTATGGTTGTGGACCCTCACTGGTAGCATCATTCTTCATCATAGGCACTCAAATTAATCGGTGTCTCTCTTTTCACAGGGTTAGAACTTAGAATGAAAATAACTCATATACAAATGGAAGGAATTATATTCCTGTAAGAGTGACTGTTAGTTGAACTCAGGTCACAGACTCCCAGTTCAATGTTCTTGCTATTGTAACATTGCCAGTTATCATATTTCTATTTAAATAGTTTTAAAATAATTTCTATTAGACATTTCCCAAAGAATAATCCAAAATACCATTAAGTGTTTAATATATGAAATAGAAGAGAGAGATGTCCGGGTACACCCCAACGTCAATCAAATGATGGGTTTTGTCAGAATACAATGGAAGAATATGATTTTAATTGCTAGATGAAGTTTGTAGAGAGGAAATATTTGTGACAAATAAAAGTTAATCTTTTAGACTTTAGAGATAGAAATACTAAAGATTAATTTTCAGATTAAAGTTATGACAAATGAACTGTTGGATTTATTTGGATTAATCTTTCTGAGGGAGGTGACTAGATATCTGTACATATGTTTCTTTTCACCTATTTTATCTGAATTAGGGGAAATTAGATAATGTCTAGTTTTCTCTAGCTTTTGAATAACATGATCACAACTTTTTACAATCATATGAAACTTTTAGAATACCTTCTTCCTCTATTCTCTTTTGCAGCATTCTTCTTGGCCTGAGAATTTCTTTACAAGGCTCATCTGTTTAAAACAAAAAAAAGGTAAAGAAGGAAAAGAATAATAAAATCTCAAAAAAATAAAATTCCATGAAATTACTGAAGTTTTTAAAACGTTCATAAGTCATTCATTCATTCAGAAATATTGAGAGCCTGATTTCGACTAGGCATTGTGTGCTACACATCTTAATATGACTTTTATCTTGGAGGAGCTCGTGATCTAGTGTCAAACAGCACGACTTGTTCAATCTGAGTTTGGTTTCAAATCCTGCAACCTTTCTGATTCACTGATCACAAAGAAATATCTAAGCATTTAGAGCGAGTAAAGTTTTTGTTGGGTATGCTATTTTTGTTCTTTGTGCTATATTATTACAAATAATAGTATCAAGTTTAATTATGAACAATTTTAAAACCATAGAAAGAAGAGGATTAAGCTGTGGTCCTTGCCCTTAAAGAGCTCACAGTGCTGTGGTTGAGACAGGATGTATAACTAAGTCTAAGGATGTGCAACAATGCACTGCTATTGTATTACTTATGTATAGAGCTAAATAGCTAAAGGGCTTCCTGAAACTAAGATCTAGTCCCTACAATGTTCTCCCTATACAAAGAGGAGGGAATGATCAATTCTATACAAGAAAGTGGGCTCATAGTGTAGATGATTCTTACATTAGCTTCTCCAGGCTAATAAAAGGGAAAGCAGTCCCGAGGAGCAAAGGCCCAGAGGCGTAAAGTAACATAGCGCCACCCAAGAACTACGCTTGGTTGTTTAGCTTAAACATACGGTAAGGTAGAGCAGGATGAGAGAGAGCTGGAGAGAGCTGGAGAGAGCTGGGGAGAAGATCACAAAAGGCTTTGAGTAGTTCACTAAAGAATTTGTACTTTATCTCGAAGTCCAATGAAACATTTTATACAGAGGAGTTACGTAGCCATGTCATTCTGAGATCAGTGTAGAGAATCTTCTCGGAGGATGGACAAAAATGAGATCTGGGAGCAAATAATCAATGTAAATTTCAATAGTCAACTTGAAAAATAAACAAAAAGTGCTGAGCGTCTTACCATTCTCTGGGGTGTCATCTGCGTTTGCGTTGGTGAGGAAGGTGAGTCCAGCCAGGTGGAATACATCTGCATTGTTGCGGCCACCACCTGCCCCACAGCCCAGGTCGTTCTTCTCTAACGCCTGTAAGACCTGTCCAGAAAGGCAAAACGTTGAGCCTATTCAGCTGTATAAGCCATTCCTCTAAAGAACTAAAGGTACGAGCTGTTACATGATGATAAACTTGTGAAATACACAGGCCACTCATTCATCATAAGACCAAAGACCACATTTCCCAACTTCATTTCTTTAGCTTGTCCCTTTGTATTTATAAATACATACCTTTTCAAAATTACATCAAGAACTAAGTCTTGATCTTTGACGAGGAATTTCTTAGACCCCAGCCCATGGTGTTTTGTACATGGAATGCATGCTGCAATCAATATAATGCCCCCCTCCAAAAAAAGAATGTGAGTAAATGCATGAATGAGTGAATTAACAAAAAAATTAATGTTTAAGTTGCTAAAAAAAAAGGAGCAAAATCTCTTGTGTTTTAGGGCTCTGGATTGGGAGTGGATGAGGACTTGTTTGGGGGGGCTTATTCCAGTTTTAATTTTGACCCCAAATGTCTTTTCCTTTCTGAATGTTTTTAACTTTAAGTTTCTCAGTTCTCTCTTGCTTGTTCAAAGAAATTCAAGACTAGAAAATAGTAGCAGAGCATAGGGGAGATAAAGGGGACCTTAGGGGCACTGAATCATTTTCAAATTCTTTTGCACCACAGATTTTAATGAGAGTAAAAAAACAAACAAAACAAAAACTCAGAGGTTGCTTGTCCAGTCTTCTGTTGTGCTGCTAATATAAAGTTCCCCTGTCCCATATCCCCAAACCCTCCCAACTGATGGCACTTTTGCTCCACGAATAGAATTGCTAGCATGCTCAAGTGTTTCTAAAATGCTTAACTGTGCACTTGGAAAAACAAAAAAGAATCGATCTGTCCTTTGGGAACTAACATCAGGACGGCTTACCCACCTAGAGCCACTCTTCTGAGTAGATTCTAGAAAAGCAAGCCCAGTCTTCCCTTAATTCTTCCTCCACAACCTACCCTGGTGGCCACACTTTGTGAAGCACTAGGCAGAGCCACACCACACACCAGTAACCAAGGCCATGCCCTACTTAACTCTTTCCATAGGCCTCTTGGTCTTCATTTGGACTCCGTATATAGCACTGTCCACTGCTGATAAAGCCACCCAGGAATCTGACTCAGTTGCCATATTAAGGGATACTTGTTGGCCTGGAGAATATGCACCTGCTCTTGGAGACAGACGAACCTAAAAGGTGATTGGAAAAAGAAAAGAAAAGGTCAACTGTATGATAGAACTTCACAGGGTAGCTGCGTTTACAGTCTCCTTTATTCAGAAGAAAATTTGAGTGTGACTTATAATTTGGGACTCACCTGGAGCTGGTTGCCACACTTTTCTTCAATATTTAACCAGACCGAGTCAGACACTAATTCTGCTGTCTGCTCTCCTGTGACAATGTAATAGACCAGGAGACGGGCCGAAGGAACCATGTTCTGTGTCACTGGAATGTTTATACTTTGATAAGATGAATCTGGAAGTTTCTCCCTTGTGCCAAAGTGAACAATTTTGCCCTTGGATAAAATCTGAAAATAAACAGTAGCAGCAACAATAACTACAAAAACAAAATCTTTGCTTCAGGATAGAGCTTGGTGCTGGAGTAGGAATTATGTTAAAGAAAAAGAAAGTTAACATGTATGGGCCTACTATGTGCCAAGAACTTTCACATTTACTCAACTCCTTTAATTCTCACAATAAAGCTAGGGATTAAGTTCTAAATTGGAGGCATAAGGTTAAAAAAAATTACAAATCACGTGGAGCCAAAACGTCCTCAAAGATCTCTTAAATTGTCCTTAGAGAGCAGGATTGCATATGTGGTTTTTGTATGTCATCCTAAACAAGTTCCCTAATTCTTCAGTCAATATGACCTATGGTCCTCATTTATGTTTTAATTTCTTCCTCAAAAATGTTGAAAAAACCATCACCACCTCTTTGGCCCGGCCATCAGAATAACTCATTCTGTTTCTTTGGCAATTCTTGGGAAGCTCTTATTTTATTTTATTTTATTTTGAGGAAGACTAGCCCTGAGCTAACTATTGCCAATCCTCCTCTTTTTGCTGAGGAAGACTGGCCCTGAGCTAACACCCATGCCCATCTTCCTCTACTTTATACGTGGGATGCCTACCACAGCATGGCTTTTCCCAAGCGGTGCCATGTCCACACCCGGGGTGCAAACCAGCGAACCCCGGGCCACCAAGAAGTAGAATGTGTGAACTTATCCGCTGGGCCACTGGGCCGGCCCCAGCTCCTATCATTTTAGTCACATTCTTTCCCAAGTTTCACTGACAGGCTTGATTGGCCACTTCCGTTTAATATGAGTGATGTAATAAGGCTGTTGCTGAACTGTAGAATTGGAACAGGTGTGATATGATTCAACTCTTAAGAGTAGGATTGGGGTCCCCCTTTTGTGCCAAGAAAATGCACATATTTGAAATAGGTCTAGGCAAGGCGTGTCATCTTTGGCCATGAAATAGAGCGGAGGTAATGTGAGAGTTGAGTCAGGCTGTCTCTGTGGAGTAATCATGCTCTCCTTGGTGAAAGGCATATCAGACAAGGAATTCAAATCAAAACCTTCGTCTTCCAAGCTCAGTGTCTATGACTATGACTATGACGAGTCCTCTCTGTCCCACAGTTCTGTGAAATGGTCATGAAAATCATCCCCTATCATAAAGGTTTTTGAAAAACTGATTATTAAATTAGATGATGTTCTTGAAAGTGCTTTGTAAAAATAAATGTAAGGAATCATTCTAACGCTTCTGTATAAGCAAACGAGAATGTTCCAGGTGGGGGAATAATAGATGTAAATCTATCATTATTGTACTTACCAAGTAATTATAGTGAGTTATTTTGTCAATAAATGGACTTTTGGGGGTAACAATAATACTCAGATGTTCTCCCACGAGCAAAGTTTTATAATTTTCAGTCCAGTCAATATAAAGGTAACTTTGGCTGAGAGATGAATATGCTATTGCTTGGTAATCTTTGCTGGCCTGATTTTCTTCCGGAAGATGTGGGTCATCGGTCCTGACCTGAAAAGGAAAATTTCAAGAAAGACATGTGGACTGTGATGTAATGTTTTCTGTGAAACATACTCTTTAAGTTCCTTTCTTTGCTTTATAAATTTCTAAATTTCACAACACCAAATGCTAAAGAAAAAACCCCTCCATTACTCCAAAGTTTGTACAGCTGTGGTATCAAGTAACTTTATGAAAGATGATGGACAATAATTAGGATAATATGGGGTTATGGGCTGTGGTGGGAAAGTCTGGTGAAGTGAAGAGAGAAAGATGCTCCCAGAACAAATATTGGTAGCCTTCTTGAAATGTCATGGCAAGTTGGGTACACTTCTCCTTATGGATTGGGATGAGAGGAACTGGGGTAAGAGAAGGGCAGACGTGGGGAGGTTTTGAGCTTGGAGGATGGGAGCTATGAATGAACATTACAGAGGCTCTCTGGCCCATTATTTTGGGAAGTAGTGGCACAGAGGAGTGCTTATAAACATGGACTGGGGCAGAAATGACATCATGGCAGCAGTATCCACCTTTGACAGTAAGAAGTTAGTAGCTCATGCTCTGGAGTGAGATATGCACTGGTTTGCATCCCAGTGCCACCATTCACTACCTCTGGATAAGTTATTTAACCACAAGAGAGGTTAGAAGCCTCCATTTCTTCAGCTGCAAAATGGCAAGGATAATATTCTCTAACTCATAGAGCTGCTTAAATGGGAATTAAATGGGTTCTACATAATGAATGCTCTTAGCACTATGCCTCCACTTCAAAAGTGCTCAGGAGGTGGCAGTGAACGTGTGCATACTGCAGTCATTGATGTGCATGATGAGCTTGCCCATTTTTTATATGGGATTGGGAACTTAAATGTTACTTGCTGGGAGAGAAGACTATTAGGTGAGCTCTAAGGCAGCGTGGTTCACCCAGCTAGAAAACAGGGAGGCTTCCACATGTGACCCTTGTGTGGCCCTGAACAGAGATAAAAAGTTGGGGGGGGGGGCGCGGGGAGAGAGAATATTCCTACCACTGACTTCCACTGCTATACCTATTCTGAAACTTCTAGAGTCTAATATGGTCTTACTGATGTAACAGAAAATAATGATTCCCAAACTGATAGATTTATCTACCTCAAGGACCATTCAATGGATTAGCAGATTGCCCCTGGTGGTTTTTTTTTCCTCTGGATGCAAAATTGTGGAAATGTTCACTGGACTCATGTATAAAATCTGCCACATCTGTTTTGCACGCTAGCCAAAACACACAGTCAAAAGTACACATTGTCCTAGAGAATTTAACAGGAGAATTCAGCTCACGTTAAACTCCAGCACCGTCACTCCAGATGGGAGATTAACCACAAATGAAGCCACTCCGTCACTGGACTGCGTTACGCTTTTCTTTGACTCCAAGTCGGACGTCTCTTGGTTGACATCGACCGTTTGTGCATTCAGGGTCACCGGGACCCCTCCTACCACTTGGTCAAGCGAATCCTTCACCTGCACCTGTTTGTCAGAAAGTCCAGATCCATGTCAACAGCTCATCACTTCTTTTAAAGCACAACAATTCTGAAATAATTTCCCTTCCTCCCCACCACAGTATAAATTAATCATGTTTAACTCAGGAAAGAGAAGTATGCTCTCAGTTTATAGAAAGGTTGAATTTTATTTTGTTAAACCATTTTTGAATGGATTCCCTGTATGTGAAGCAGATTCAGAACATAAATATCATTCTGTCAAGTAGATGTGATAAGATCTTCTGCTATCTAACTTCTGTGTTTCTTCAACTGGTTTAGGACTGTATAAAGGAGAAAATGAGGCAATCACTTCTGGGAACGATTCTCCTGGATATGAGAAGCAATAAATGCATCTTTTTTTGCCCCTTAATCTCTACCTCTCACCACCATGCCTATGGTCATATATAACTTCCACAAAGATATACTTCACTTTTATATGTGATATTAAATATATAAGATATTTTAAAATAATATAAATATATTGTACGTAATAATATATTTATGATATATTATATATTGCTCTATATTATCTGTAATATATTATATATTATCATATGTATTATACAGTAATAACCAACTCTAGTGGTCTAGTGGTTAAGATTTGGCACTCTCACCACCACAGCCCGGGTTCATTTCCCAGTCAGGGAACCACACCACCCATCTGTTGGTTGTCATACTGTGGCAGCCATGTGTTGCTGTGCTGCTGAAAGCTATGCCACTAGTATTCCAAATACCAGCAGAGTCACCCATGGTGGACAGGTTTCAGTGGAGCTTCCAGACTAAGACAGACTAGGAAGGCCACCCACTTCAGAGAAAATTATCCATGAAAACCCTGTGACTAGCAGTGAAACATTGTCTGGTAGAGGGTGAGAAGGTGAGAGGATGATGCATAAAGACTGGGCAGGGTTCCACTCTGCTGTACACAGGGTCACTAGGAGTCAGAATCAACTCAAGGGCACTAACAATAACAAGTCATGTAGTAATATATTATAAATTATTATATATTATATACGTACACAAGAAACTATAGGCATATCCAAAGCTTGCCTGGTCTTGGTAAATCTTTTTCTCTTAAAATCCAGTGACCCACAATGAGCAATAAGTCACACATTTTAATTGTACTAAAGTTGATTTTTAAAAGCAACATGTTTTCAAAGAGTAAAAAAATAAAACATTCTGCTCTAGCTTTCTAAATTAAGGACAGGGAACAAAAATTTCCATTTGATAAATAATTTTTAAAAATCAAGTGACTGTTTTAACTTCATACTATCAGCATTTAAAAAAGGAAAAGTAGAGGAAGGAGAGAAAACATTAAAGAGGAAGGAGAAAGCTAAAAAAGACAGAGAAAAGAGAGTCAGGGAGAGAAAGTCAAGATGAAAAAGACAGAGAAGACCACAGAAAGATGAGCTCAGACAGAGTTATTCACGAAGAGAACAGAGAGTGAAAAGCACAGAAATGCAAACTCAGAGACACACAGGAGGTAAAAAGTGATGAGAGAAAGGGGTTTATTTTCAAAAGTGATATCTCTTTCTTAAGGCTTTTAAAGAACAAGCCACCAAATAATGTTAAATGTTAGTATTTTTTGAACTACAGACTTATGGGATTTTATTTATGTATCATTTAATGCAGTGCTTATTTAGGGATGAGTAACACAAGCTATCTTACTAAATACTGACACTTGGGTCGAAATCACTCCTGAGGCTGAAGCTGGCCTGCAGTTTCCCACCCCTGTCCGCACCCTCGGGAGGGGCAGGTTTCACAGAGTGAGTTCCCTCCGTGACTTGCCTCTTCAGCATCCTTCCTCTGTTTGCCACCCCCCATGTTTTCCGTAAACAGAAAAAGACAGTCATACTCATCAGTCTTCCCCCCTTCATCTACCTTCACAGAATATGGAATTCCAGGCTTCAGGAAAAGAGGAGTAGCAACCAAATTCAGTTTGTAGGGAGAGAGGACATATTGGATGCCAGGAATTTCTGCCTCTTCAGAAAATCCACCTAAAGAAATGACAAGGATCATGTTGACCTTTTTAAGGAGTATAATGATCGGCATGAGCATCTGTTTTGTCTCTATATGTCTCTACATGCTCATTCATTCACTCACTCTTGCCACACTCATTCATTTACCAGTGGTAGGTAGGACATGGGTCTCGGTTCAGAGGGGCAGCACAGAGAAGAGCTTAGACCTCAGGAGTTTCCAAAGCCTTATGGACAAGGCTTGTATGTAGAGAGTGGACGTAGAGCTATAGAACTGGACCGAGGAAGAATGCAAAGAAGGGACACCACCTTTTCTCAGTGGTCTGAGTTTCAGTTGAGTATATGCAAATGATTAAGGAGAGAAGGAAAGGGTAGGCCAGAGACTGAGTCTTACAGGGGGTTCACCATTAGAGCCCAGGGATATGGAGAGAGATGGAGAGGAAGACAGAGGAGAGTGCTTGAGGAAGAGAGAACTCTCAGAGCCCACTGGCAGAGCCCAATAGTGTTACCGTCCAGCTAAAACTTAAGCTAAACTATTAAGAACATGCAAAGCTCTAGAACTCCCAAACTCCTTTCCAATATTACATCCCTGACAACCCCTATACATACTTCAGCCAACTGGATAATCTGCTATTCTCACAGATCAAGCTTCGCTTCCCACCCTTGGTATATCCCCTCTATGGAGGGTGCCCCACTTCACCCTGTAGACCATCCCTGTCTCAAAACCCTACTTATCCTTCAAGACTGATCATCTTCAGGACACTGTTCCTGGTTGCTCTACAATCATCTAGGAGCTCACCTTCTTCTGAAGGTCAATAAGCATTAAGCACTTTGCTTAGAGCACAAATGGAATTTCTTTTTGTAACATTCTTTGTTTACCTGTCTTATAGCTGATGCTAGTTTGTAAGCCACCTGAGAGCTAGAATTAGACATCATTCATGTTTGTAAGCCTGCATGTTTAGCAGTACTCTTTGAATATCTCATAAATATTGTATAAAGTGAATTAATTTAAAATAAATTGAGGAAAAATAAAAGTAAGAAAGAAACATTAAATAATGTCAAAACCGATAGCCAGGGAAGGAGTATAAAGTCACCACTGCTCTCCAACATCTACTGAGCACCTGATACGTACCAGGTGCTCCATAACTGGATAATTACCTCAATTCTTCATTCTCCCACCTAGAAAGACAAATTTAAAGAGGTGGGAGGGACCTTAGGGATCATCTGGTCTAACTCTCATTTTACAGGAAAAAAAAAAAAAAAGAACAGACTCATTGTGGCTAAATTATTTGTTCAAGGTTAATTGAGGACTCAATATAAACCTGAAAGTATAAAGAACATTAATAATCAAGATGTACCAGAAGTAAGACAATTTGACCCAACTTGGACTAATAATGAATGACTATTAAAAACCACTGGAGGAGGGTTGAGAGCACTAGACAAGATGTTAAGGATGCTAAGAAAGTAGTAGGTGGACCCACAAAAGAAGAGGAGGAGGAGGAGGATGATAAGAAGTAGAGGAGGAGGAGTGCTAACACTTCTATGGTCTTCACCATGTGACAGATACTGTCTTAAGTGCTTTGCATATATTGACTCTGATCCTCACAACGCCCCTATGAAGGATATACTATTATTGTAGCCATTTTATAAACATTGTTACTTCCAATTTTAGATAGAACTCCTGAATATTACAGCTGAAAAAGGCTTTAGGAGGCATTTGGTTCAACTTTATTATTGCACAGGAGTCTAAAATGATAATAGTAATATCTTTCATTTGCATAGCACTTTATCAGCATTTTTACATACATAATCTCATTTTTATTTTGATTCTTGCCAAAGGAGAACATTGGGGTGCAGATGTTCAAGCCAGATCACCTGCAAAGCCACTCAGGATATCAACTGGGCGGATGTCATCCCATTTTTGTAGTTGAGGCAATAGGGACCCAAGGACTAGAGATGGGCATAGCTAGCCTCTAATCCCAATTTTTAATAATACACTTTTTAATAATTTACTTTTTATAAGTAAAATTTAACTAAGAAAGAAAATAAAATATGAAAGAATCATAGAAATTATTTGTACTTTTAATATGCTGTCTAAAAAAAAAGAAACTTACCCGTAGACTCTGTGACTGTGACACCTATATAAAGGTACTTGTCGTTTATATCTTCTAGACTTTCATAGGACAGTTCTTTAATTGCCGTTTCAGAGTTAAATGTGACTTGAGCAATTCCATTTATCAACTTTTTAAAAGGGGAAAATGAAAGAGTTATTTCAGAGAACTTACAAGGAAAAATTAACAAAAATCTGCTTTTACTAGCCTCTAAATTGAAGGCAACTGTCAGAGGAATCATCACCAAGAAAGTGAATGACTTTTTAATTGTGATTAATTTTTATTTTAATTATGAGTTCACAATTAAGTCTGAATGTTATTTTCTAATTTATTTGTATAGAATTATAGACATGCAAGAGTCTTGAACATCACATGTTTCAACAGATCTTTTTCGTACTAGCTGACTTCCAAGACATCATCCATCTTTCTAGGCCTCTCGGCTTACTTTTGCTCTTAATTGAGAGCTTGTTGGGTTTTATGATATTTAATTTGTACTTCACTGCTTACATGTTTAAACACTAATTTAAAAACATACAATGGGGAAGAAGATATGGGGTTAAGTCATACCACATTATTTTGTTATTAACCACAACAGTAAAATAGATTTTGCCTTATTTTTTCTTCTAAAATTGAGTACCTTGAGGCCAGAGATTTTTGTCACAGCTGACTTTAAATTTCTTTAAATATCTAGCATAGCATTGTGTCTAGCATAGAATCTCGCATTAAAAAGAGGCATCTAATTTATATCTTGAATAAATAAAACTGTGTTTTGAAAAGGCAAACCCTAAATAAGTGATGATGCAAAACTACATGAATGTGCAACAGTGAGCCGAATGACGTGAGCCCTTATCATCTATTGTATAACGTCAAAACACAGAGCAAGGGAAAAGGGGACCAGGGCTCTAAGCTGAGCTCCAGCAACCACTACAGCACTTAATCACAGGCAAGTAACTTTCCAATGAATTCATTTGCTCACAAATATTTACAGAGCACCTATTTGCCAGGAACCATACTGGCTCTGGTCATATAACCGGAACAATTCAGATCCACAAAGGGTTTAGTGTAGAGAATGATAGAAAAGTAAATAAGCCATTACAATAAAGGTTTTCTCAATCTCAGCACTATTGACATTTTGGACAGGATAATTCTTTGCACAGCTCTGTGCATTGTAGGAGTTTAGCAGCACCCTTGGCCTCTACCCACCAAGTGCCAGAGCACCCTCTTCCCCAGTTGTGATAACTGCAAATGTCTCTGGACATTGCCAAATGTCCCCTTGGGGGTAAAAATCATCCCCAGTTGAGAACCACTGCAATACAGTGAAAAACATGCTCCCCTGAGAGAGAGTCAAGGCCTAAGGGAGCACTTGGTGGGGCAGGAGTTTAGAGGAGGCAGGGGGACTTCCCAGAGAAAGGGTGTCAGCTGAGACTTAAAGAATGAGGAGGAATTAGCCAGGCAAGGAGGAGGCAGGAGGTGACAAAGGGAAAGAGCATTCTCAAGCAGAAGGAGCAGGCCGCAAAGACCTAGAGTCAAGAGTGACTAGGATAAGTTCGAGAAACTGGAGTGATGAGAGCAAGGGAGAGAAAAGGGGAAGATGGCATGAGATACGCTGGTGAGGGGGGCTGATGCCAAGGAAAGTGGACTTTATCCTAAGGACAGTGAGAAGCCAATAGAAGATTTTCAGCTTCAATTTCTACACCTATACAAAATAAGGAAGCGCACCAGATGATTTTGAAGTAACTTTCCATCTCTAGCATTCATTTAGGTGCAAGCAAATGTGTCTTGACATCTTACCGTTGTCTTTTGCGTTGCTTTTTGCATCATTTCTTTTTGATCATCTTTTAAGTCTTCTCTTATTCCAAAAAAGACAAAAACTTCAGCCTCACTGACGACTTTATTATAAAAATATCTGTCAAACAGTAATGCCATAAAATTGTTTTGCTAACATGGCTACAATAATAAAATTCAGATAAAATGGAACAATTTGAAATTACATAAAGCACTTGATTCTCTTTATTTTTTATTTTTTTTATTTTTTTAAAGATTGGCACCTGTGCTAACAACTGTTGCCAATCTTCTTCTTTTTTTTTTTCTGCCCTTATCTCCTCAAACCCCTCCGTACATAGTTGTATATCTTAGTTGCAGGTCCTTCTAGTTGTGGGATGTGGGACGCCGCCTCAACGTGGCCTGACCAGTGGTGCCATGTCCACGCCCAGGATCCGAACCCTGGGCCCCAGCAGCGGAGCACACGAACTTAACCACTCGGTCACGGAGCCGGCCCCTTGATTCTCTTTAAATTGTCTTCCATGCACTATTGCATTTCATCCTCACAAAACTAGAATAATAAGGCCCAAGTACAGATTTCTATTACTATGTGCTAGATGAAAAAACTGATCTGAAGGAGATCAAAAGATTCAGGTCCAGGGCTCTTTCCTACAGGACACCTCACTTCTTCAATGATTTTGATGTCAGTCGGGAGCTGCTCCCTAGTTTTCTTTCATATCGTTAAAAGCAGCATGTCCTGTCTAATCTCATTCTTATAAGTTCTTTTTGAAGATTCTAACTGCATGTTTCTTTTTTAGTTTAGAATTAAAGTAACAATAAAGAAAACTTCCTGCAGAGCCAACAATTCTATAGCAAGAGCTAACTTTCTTTATTCATAGTTTGAACAAATAAAGTAAGGTCTTCATCAAAAGAAGCCAATTTCTATAATTCTCTAAGTGAGACTTTTATGTTGGTTTAGACTAGGTGGCAAACACTATCTGAGAATAAATGCTAGCAGGAGAGACAGTATAAGGTAGCATTTGAGGGCATGGACTGTGGTACCAGACAGACCTTGTGACTTACTAGCTGTGTGATCTTGGGAAAACTACTTAACACTTATGCACCTCTGCTTTTCCATTTTCAATATGGGGATAGTAATAGTATCTACCTCATAGAGCTTGCATAAAGATTAAATAAGCTAATATACACAGAGTGGTTTGAAATGTGCTGACACACAGAGCTATACAAATTGGTTATTGTTATTAATAACTACATGATATTGTCATTTTTAAATGACCTAACCTTTTGTGGTGGATTGCTTGCAAAATTAACCCCAATTCTCCACTTCCTCATGTATCCACCACTTTTGCAGCTCCTACCATGGAAAGGGTGTGAAGGGAGTCTATTTCCTCTGGGCTGGTCTTGTAACTTGCTTTGGACAAAAGAATGTGATGGAAACAATGGTGTGCCAGTCCCAAGCGTAGGCCTTAAGAGGACTTTTATGCTTCCATTTTCTCTCTTTGAGCAGTATTGCTGCTTCAGGCTACCCTGTTGGATGATGAGAGACACACATGGTCCAGTCATCCTTGTAGCTTCAGTTAACGGCCAGCCAACAGCCAGACGTGTGAGTAAAACATCCCTAGATCAGCCAGCCCCCAGCTGACCAGCCAACTGACTGCAGGCACATGGGAGAGCCTAGCTGACGTCAAACTGGACCAGATAGGCAGAACTGCCCAGTTGACTCGTAGATGGTTGTGGTTTTACGGCATTGGGTCTTGAAGTAGTTATGCAGCATTAGCTGGCTGATTAAGCCGTTAAAGAATGATAAGAAGTGAAGCCTTCATATCTCAGTCCCAACATCCTAAGTTATGCTGGTTCCTAAACATACACATTGAACTTAAATCTTCAGGATTTTTTGGCTAGTGAATAACCAACAAAGCTACAGTCAGAATCAGCTAAAATCAGAATGAGTAAATAAACTGTAGGCACGATGGGTGCCAGCCAGGCAGCGTAATAGTTAAGTTCGAAAGCGCTCTGCTTTGGCGGCCTGGGGTTCATGGGTTCGGACCCCGGGTGCAGTCACACGCACTGCTCAGCAAGTCACACTGTGGCAGCATCCCACATACAAAATAGAGGAAGATTGGCACAGACATTAGCTCAGCGGCAATCTTCCTCAGCAAAATAAATAAACAAACAAGAAAACTATAGGCGTGATGTCTCCTCAAGCAGTCAGTTCCAGAGTCATGGCAGATATTGCCAATAAATCACAGATCCCAGCAACATATATAAATGTATTAAATCAACACATTGTACACCTTAAACTTGCAGCTTGTTACATGTCAATTATATCTCAATAAATCTGGAAGAAAAAATCACAGATCTCACTTTGGGCAACTATCACCAACCAGAGTTGACACTCAACTTAGCTGGATAATCTGGAAAAAAAAAATAACTTTCTTACCTTGCTTTTATAGTAACTTCAAAATTATTGAAGTCCTTATAACCAATGAAACTATTTTCTGGTTCTATTGAGATAGAAAAATGTGGCAACACTGAAAATAAAAACAAAGAGGCAATATTACCATTTACATTGGAGTAGCCTTTAAAGCATAGCAACCAACTGTACTTTCTGGTATAGTTGGACAAGCTGTAACATCAACACAACATCCACCTAGTCATCATCATCATCATCATCAACAATGACAACAACATGTCTGGGAAGCCTCGCACTCTGCCAATCAGAGGTCAATCCATCCTCTCTGTACCAGAAGCACTTTGCTTATACTCTGATTTCAGCACTTATTATAGGCAATTGATGATTTCCTCCACTGGAATATGGGCTCTTTGAAAACAAAACAGACTGTTCTCTATTTATCTTTGTATATCTCTCCCTTTCACCCTCCTCATAAGTCTTAAACATAGTATATGCTCAACAAGTGTTTATTAAATTGAAAATAGAAAAGGAAAATTTTTGCTTACTTAACACTTTCCCTTTTTTGTCTAGTTGATAGAATCCATTCAGTTTCCAAATTCCAGCATAAAACCCTGACTTTCAGCAAGAAGAGAGAGCTTAAAATTAGCTATAAGAAAGAACATCCATGCAAAATTAGAAATTAGAACAGACAGGAAGGGGGTTTTTGCTATCTCTTTGGTGTCTTGATTGCCCAAGAGAAAACAATTTCACCAGTCAAAATGGCACTGTCTTCTCTTTATATGAACTCAGACCATGTACCAGGGCTTATAGATTTTAATTCTATTAAACTGAACACAAGTTAACAGAAAATTGGGTGATTGCATGTCCCTGATATTATGGACAAAGACTGACACCCAAGGGTACATGAGAGAGTTGGCTTCAGATATGGCTCGTGTGTTCCCTGGATGGTGAAGGCCAGATGTGAAAGAGCAATGCAATTTGTTGCTGTGGGCTGCATTCCTGTGCCATTAGAGATCAAGGCCAGTCTGTTTCCTCCAGGATATGAGGTGGAGGAAAATATTTCATCCTTTCATCTAATACCTACTTGCCATGTAGTGGGCACACTCTTATCCAAGGGATATATACTAGTGAACAAGATAGATACAAACCCTGTCCTTGATGAGCTCACAGTCAGGCAGGGAAGACAGACATTAAGCAAATAATGACACAGATAAATACCTAAACCAGTTATAAAAACTGATATAAATCAGTACAGGGAATCCTTCCCAGGAAAGAGAATTTAGGGGAAGCTTTGCTGAATAAATGGCTTTTCAACTGAGACTTGAAAGGTGAGTAGGAGTTGGCTAGGCAATGAAGAAGGGGAAAAGTCTTCTAGGCAAATGGAACATCATATGCAGTCACCACTGCTGGAGGAAGTGAGGGGAAGAGTGGTGTAAAATGAGGCTGAAGAGGAGGAAGGCAGGAGCCAGCTCAAAATAAGGATTTTGACTTTCGTTATAAAAGGGATGAGGAGCTACTGGGAAATTTTCAACAGTGAAATAACATGATGAGATTTGTGTTTCAAGATTATCTTGGCTAATACCCAGTGGGAAGAGCCTGGAAGTAGAGTAGCAATTAGGAGGTTTTGGCAGTAGTCCAGGAGGAAGGCTTGTGATGAATCAATGGGTGTCTACAGACAATAAGAGGTGGATGAATTCTAGATATACATAGGAAGCAGCAAAAACACTTGGAGGAAGGGAGATGGGTTAGGATTGCATGTTACCGAGAGCCTATAACTTTAAAGTTTAGTTACATTACAACAAATTTGTTTCGTCACTATTTTGTTTACTAATTTTTAAAATTGGTGCGTTTATTCTCCATATTATTATGAGTCTCCCGGGGGAATAAAAAGTGACTTCAAGCAAAAAAAAAAGTTAAATTTGATATCAGAGCATACAAATACTCTAGTAAACAACTACAAGAAATGGAAAGATTAAACTATTTATGTGTTAAATATTAGTCCATTAATATGATTGATTTAAAAATAAGAATATCTTAAATTTCCAGATAAACATGTTAGGGATTTTCGAGCCAGAAGGAAAATAACACTGCACTACGGGTGTGGAAATCCAGTTGGTCTTGTTGCATCACTAATTGGTTGTAATGACTTGAGTAAATCATCTATTATTCTTACTGCATTCTGCTCATCTCCTCTCTGATTGTTTAAGTTTCTCCTAAAATCAGAATTCTGGAAAGGACCTTAACTAGTCAAGCTCCTCAGTGGACTAGGTCTCTTCCAGATCTATGATGAGGAATTCAAGTCGAGAGAGACTGGTGTGCTTGTTCAATGCTAACAAGGGGGTGCTGGAACGAGAGCTCAGGCATCCGGACAACCTCCCACCCCCTCAACCAGTGCTTCTAACCATACCAGCAGGCTGCCTCCTCTTAGTCTGGGATTGATTTGACATTAAGTTCACTAATGACAAGAATTATTGCAAAAACACTAACTCTTTATAGGTAAATGCTTAATTGTCAGAAATTACCATATTCTTTAATTTCAAAATATGCAGTTCCCGTTGTTGAAAAGTCCTCTTTATATTTAGCTTGAATTGTCCACACACCGTATCTGTGGAAGCAAAATATTTAAAATTACAGAAGTCATCAAATATTTTTAATTCACCCAGAGGAAATTAATCATTTCCTGTTTTGAAGAGAGACAAGTAAGTAAAGATGTATATGGCCTAAGTAATATATTTTATTTGTGACAGATTTTTAAGCAATAAACAGAAATAATTGAGCATTTTCAGGGTAATAGAAATTTAGTAATTAGTTTTTTGTACATTGTGTTATTTTTTTCAGGTATTTTCTCTTAATGTAGTCAATAGCTTTGATTTGAAGAGCTTATCCTCCTTGAGAATTTACTTAATTCTGGAGCTTAATTTTACTAACATCATACTAAAATCTACACTATAGTAGAAAGTCCACAAGAATGTCTCCAGAAATGTAAAACACAGGTCAAGCCTATCCAGATGATAAAAGTGACACTTCACATAAATGAAATTGTGGTTGAAGACAAAGTATGGTTTGTTTAAAGAGGAAAATGACCTGGGTTTCATTAACGACCTTCATTCAAAAGTGTTTACTGAGCACTGGATTAAACACTGGAGATAAAAACTGAGCAGGATTGAAGAGTCACTGTCTTCGCAGAGCTCGTGGTCCATGGATGTTCAAATTCCCATGTTTCTATTTACTAGCAGATCCGACTTGGGAAGTTACTTAACTTCATTTGTGAAATGAGAAAAATTATATCCACCCTGCATATTGGTTATGCAATCAATAAAGCTTAACATTACAGTTATTATCATCATCATTATCATTAATTCAATGAACATTTATCAACTGCCTGCTATGCTGAAGTGTTGGAGACACAATAGTGAGCAATACAGACAAGACCTCTATCTTCAAGGAGTTTACAGTCTAGTGGGGAATAAAAAGGCAAGTAAATTAATAAATAATACTTACAGAACTGAGATAAGTGCCACGAGGAAAATGAACAAGAGAGTAAAAGGAAGAGAGGGATTGCATTAGATGGTGCATCCAGGGATAGGCTCTTTGAAAAGGGAGTGTTTACCCTGTGTCCTAAAGGAAGAGAAGCAGCCAGCCTTGTGAAGAGCAAGGTGAAGCACATTCTAAGCAGAGGGGACAACATGTGCAAAGGTACTGGGGATGGGAATGTACTGGTCACGAGAGGCTAACGGAACAAATGGCACAAGATGAAGTTGGAGAAATGATGATAGTTATAAAATAATAAAATCAATTCTGTGCTATAGAGCATGCAGTATTTTTAAAGACATATACAATTTAAAAATTATCCAAATTGTTTAAATCTTTCAATTTCATACAAATTTCTAGAAAATCTTCATATAGTGAATTAACTGCAAAATCCCATTTAGAGGGCAGAGCAAAAATGACCATAAAAAGATTTTGCTTTAAAGTTATACTGCAGCCATTTATAGGTACACTTATCTTATTTGTCTACTCTGAATGCCTTGAAGTCAGGGACTGTGGACTCTTTGTTTCTGTTTTGAATCTCTCATGCCCATTACACTTAGACCATACCGGGAATGTGTTCACTAAATATTTATTACACTGGGCTCTGTTTAAACATGTTCTTAAATCCTTCAGCATGAGGCCAAATGCTAAATGACTCCGAGAACACCCTCTCTTTTGAAATCTGCCTTCTAGCAGTCTATGCAGCAAAGAATACAGAGGATCAATATTTTTATAGCTCTCAGAGCACACCAGCCTTTTAGTCTATTAGATTAGACCACACGAGCTGTCTACACACCAGTCTAGATAGTCTATAAGATTCCTTGACGGGTGGAGGGATGGATGGTTTTGACGGAAGAAAAAACGTTGGGGACTATTTTTGCCTCTTTCAAATTTTAATTTCTGTATGTAAAGAGGATTGATGAGACGTATTTTTTTTGAGAAGTATATTTTTTGAAAAAGGAATTTTTTTTTGCCAGAGACTGAGCCTAGCTTCTCATTAGACTTCAAAAGACTTTGCATGTCCTCATGTCCTTCACACTGGCGCCTTTGTTAACACTAGGTGACTCCATTTGACTTGTTATCTGCCTCATAACGAAAAGTTCCAGATGTGCTTTTTAGAGAAAACTTTATTAACAAATACTTTAAAATACTTAGGATTAGATGGAATCTTGAAGTCAGGAAAAGAGACAATTCCAGTATAATCATTTTCTTCCACAATGTCAACTTCTGATCCTTCGGGATCCTTTGAATAAAAACAAACAACTTCAAAGCACATAAACCACATTTGAAAAATTAACTGATTATATTATCTTTGATACACAGAAATATTTACTAACAAATATCCACATGTTCAAATTAAACATGAAGGAAGAACATGATTTAAATGTTGTGGAAGGCAAACATGGTTCCTTTAAGCTACCTCCCTCCCTCTTTTTGGGCCTTCTTCCATCTCTTGCCTTACCAAAAAAAAAAAGAGAATTGTATATATCAGTCTCCAGGGTATCTTGGTCTCAATTATCTAGAAGAGACTCTCTATTGCATGACTGAAAAGTAGCTCCTGTTCTATCTTTCTTACTTCTGACTCTCTGCTCTGTCCCTCCTTTTCTAGCAATCCTCCCACTTCTCCACATATCCAAATTCTACTCATTGTTCCAGGCCCAGTTCAAATCTCTTTTCTTCCTTGAAGTGTCCCTTGGCCTCCCTGATCTCTTTGAATTTCTGTAGATTACAGTCTATGTCAATAGTTAGCAACCACAATCTTGGAACACTCTGACATTTCACAAGTAATTTGTTACAAAATAGTTAGATATTAAAGTTTGTGAAAGGTTTATAATTTTTCTAAGTTAAAGGATTCAAAGTTATCCTTATACATCACTCTTTTTCACTTGTGTTCTGATAAGTTTTCCGTTTTTTTGAGTAGGAGAAAAGGTGTTGCAGCCTATAGTGAAGGACTATCACTAATACGCCTACTGTTAATAGGTGAGCAGTTATCTTCCCAACAAAATTTGGTAGGGTTGTGACCCAAACTGGGTAAGACCACCGGAGTTGATTGCATGTGTGTCAATGTCATCTGTTATGAATGCCATGGCTGATCAAAGGTTAATAGCTGCTGATCTTTGTCTCATGGTTTAGCACTATTTTTCACAGGTATTAGTATGGTAGTTACTCAACTCTAAGTTCCTTAAGTGTAAGTATCACAGATTGTAATTCTTTTTCTTGAATTGTACAAATCAAAAATCTCATGCATAGTAGGTATTCGATTAATTCTTAGTGATTTATCGATACTCTTTAGGAAAGAAATCATGAAGGATATATTTACATTATTTAGTTGACAATCATAACTTGCTGAGATTTTTACTTGAGCTTATTATATCTGTCCATCCTAGAGGTTTAGACCTACAATGTTATGCTTACAGGAGATGTTCAATAACCATTTACTGAGCATTGAATGAGTTCATGAAGTGTTAGGGCAGGGTTACGGGACAATGGATCTTGTCTTGAAGATGAGTTAAATTATTATCTAAATAAATAACATACTTACTATGAAAGTTAAGACAGTTTCTCTTTTGGCTGGCTTCAAGTCATCATTCAGCGAATAAACTCTAACCTTTACTGTAAGAAAAATTGATATCTGCTAAACACAATGGTATTTTTATTTTTTACAATAATGATCCTTAAAAATGATGATTCAATTAAAAAAACCTCAATCACAAAAATCAATGCACAAAAATCCTTATTTAAGAGAAAGAAAAAATTAGTTTACAGACATGTAGATTACTAAAGATTCTTTTCTTTTAAAGAGAATCCTCTTGGATTCCTTTAAAGAGCTACTTGTAGTGAATTTAAAGTTCAGTTCACTTTATTAAGGTATCTTTACATACAAGCTTTTTTTTTTTTAAGATTGGCACCTGAGCTAACATCTGTTGCCAATCTTCTCTTTTTTTTTTTCTTTTTCTTCTCCCCAAAGCCCCCCAGTACATAGTTGTATATTCCAGTTGTGAGTGCCTCTGGTTGTGCTACATACAAGTTTTTTGGAACACATATACAGGAAAAAATTAGGCAGTTTTTTATGAAAAATCTTGTAGTAGCGAAAGTGATGTTACCATACGAATATATGGGAGTATAATATATTGTCTCATGTTAGACTTGAAGATTTTAATGGAAAATTAGATATTTGATTTAGACATTACACAGTCTTCCACTTACAGAAACCACCAAGGCCCCAAATTATCCCATTGTTGCTGAAGGCAGCTTTGAATTGTATGGTTTTGTTATATTTCTTGAGCCAGATCCTACAATTGTTCTCTCATGGTTAAAGGATTAATGTCAGGGGCCCAATAATGATTAGTTCTCTTCCATTTCTTTCTGTCAGTTAATCTCCATCTTTTAAACAAACACATCTGTTTATCTTTTAACTCACAGCTGTTTGAGACTGCTGATCTATTTCCCTGCAATGACATCTCGTAATTTCTGTAGGGTTTTCCTGATGCTCAAATCTATTCATGGCCAAAACTTAACTCACAAAATAAAATTGAACTGGCACCATAAACATCTTAACGGGTCAATATTATGCAAAGCTCTACATAAGAAGCCCCGTTAAGCTCTCTAAAATTGGTTTCACTAAGATCATAAGGATCAAAGAAAGATGTTCAGCAAATTCTGCCCCCCACCCCCCTGCCCCTCACTCCTGTCTCCCACCTCGAATCCTTCCTCCTGCCTGTGAACACATCCTGTCCGGGACTGAGCATTGCTGGGAAGCAGCCAGGCGCAGTAGGTCACAAAAGTTAAGAGTACAGGCCCTGGAGTTCAAAACTTTGCTTTCACTCCTGCCTCTGCCATTTCCCAGTCTGGCCTGAGCAGGATGCTTAATCCCTCTAAATCTTAGTTCCCTCATCCGTAAAACAGGACTGCTAGTATCCGCTTCATAGTGTTGTGAGAACTAAATAAGGCAAAGCTTTTGCATAGTCTGGCACTAATCAATAAGTGTTTATTATTTTTAAATTATTTTTGTTTTATCATTATTATTTCTACAACTACTACTTGTCTACTTTCTAACCCAGTTTGTGTTCAGGTTAGAAAATTAATCTTGTCTTCCCAGCAATGGCATATTGGAGGTAAGATCAATAAAATTTTTTGTACCAAAGATATGGCTTTAAAAAGTATACTGTTGACAATCATATTGCACTACAAATGTATCAAACCAATATGTTGTACACTCTAAACTTAGACAGTGTTGCATGTCAAGTATAACTCAATTAAAAAAATGTATTGTGTGTCTTCTGTGTGCAGGCACTATGCTAGGCACGGAGGTGTGAGGAGTGGAGTGGAGGAGAGAGGCAAAAACATGATCACACGGGGATATGTAAAATTCCAGGGGTGGGAAGGGCTACAGAGCACATTGCCTGGCTTTCTGAGCATGCAGAAGAGGCAGATGTGAAGTGGTCAGGGAGGTCAGAGAAGGCTGCCCTCTAGACCAGTCCTGCAATGGCATGAAAGGTTGACTAGGAGTTAATGAGGCAAAGGACGGGCATGAATGTACCAGGCAGAGGTACACAGGCCTTAACATCGATTGGAAGCAACTGAAAAGGGGTCCATTTGGCTTGTGTCCACAGATGACAGGGAACATGGTGGGTGATGAAGCTCGAGGGGAAGACAGGATACAGGCTGAATGGAACTGAAGGTTCTGGTCAATACTCTAAAGTCCTTTATCCTATAAAGCCTTGAAGATTTAGGTCTCTATCCTAAAGATGCTTATACTAAAAATCTCTCAAGGATCTTCAGATTAAATGTGTCAGCTGGGATATTACAGCTATAAATAGCAAGATTTAATCAATTTTTTAAAAAAGTACTTTTAAGTAATTCTTTTTCTTCTGTGTAAATACGGCTTTGTGCTACTCCACAGATTAAGTAATAACAGAAAACTCTTACCTAGTGCTTATTCTGTGGTAGTCACTGTTTTAAATGCTTTACATGTAGGAATTCACTTAACTCTCACAGCAACTTTACTAGGTAAGTTCTATTATTATTTCCATTTTACAGATGAGGAAAGTGAGGCTCAGAGAGGTTGAGTAACTTGTGCAGGGTCACAGAGCTAATCACAGCCCAAGCTTGGATTGGAACCCAGACAGTTGTCTCCAGAGTGTGCTTTTAACCACTATCCTTCACTTCCTCTCACTAATGGGTCAATATTTAGGAGAAACTTCCCTACGTTTCCTCTGTGATTAGAATAGATGAGGATACCACATCTTACAGTAAAGTCCTCATAGAGAAATAATAAATGAGGCTAAGAAAGGTCCCAGGCTCTGGGTATTAGACTACTTATCGGACAAAGCCCGAAGACCCTAAGTGGTAGGTAGTATCAACAGGACTGAATTAATGAAGATTCCCCTAATACAGGAGGAGGACAAGGGAAAGAATATGTTTATTTCTAGGTATGATTATGTTTAAAAGGGCCCAAGCTTTATGGGCAGAGATTGTTTCCTTGTATACCAAGTCATCTTTGGAGTCAAGAGAGGGTACTATTCTGACAATGATATTTTGTCCAAGACGAGAGAGTATCTCACCCTCTCTAGGCCTTTCCTTTCTTGGCTGATCATAACAGGTGCTCCTGCTGAAATGGCAATGGTGTAGGCCCATTCCACCCCACTATTGTCATCATCAACATCAACCAACATTTAGCAAGTATGCATTATGTGAAAAGTTTTTCAACAAGTCTCGCTGGTCCTGCCTGCCTTCCTCTGTTCTTTGCCAATCATATCGTTATTAAAACTTCATGACCTCCTCCTCCCACATACAGTTTTCTCATAATTCCATCTCTGATGTGCTCAAAAGTCAATGATGGCGAGAGGAAGAGATGGAGGAAACAAAAACTTTGCAGACACATGAACATATCTGGACAACATTCTCACTTTCTTGTGTTTTTACCTTTAGTTCATTTGGAATAAATCCAGTTATTCCTCAGTCATAGAGTTTTGCCTAGCTGTCCTGCCCTTTCTCCCTCCAACAGAAGAGCCATGAAGATGAAACAATATTCTAACAGGAACTTTCTTAGGTAGATTCCCTTAGAAAATTAATACCCATATATTTCTGTGATCTAGTTTATTCTTTGCTGAAACATCTGATCCCCTAGGGGTGGATTTGTTTTCTGAATTTGAAGATGAGCTCCAAAGTAATGGAACTTATTTATGAACATGGCTCTACAACAAATTATTTTCCCATTGTTAAAATTATATTTACAATTACATATTATATTTGTTTAATAAATAAGATATAACACAACATTTCACAATTTTTAAAAAGCTTTTTTTCTACTTGGAAATAAGTGATGGGGCAGATAATGTAATTGTCAACTTTGTAATTTCCATATGAATTTAAAATTTATATTTAAAATCAAACTTAAATTTAAAATTAAATTCCATTTAATTGTTTATTTAGCAATTTCCATATACACTTAAAATTAAAAGGGTATTTATAAGTGTAAAAGTCATTGGGAATTGAGACTCCTTTGAGCAAGTTGGAAACCTGTCTCCACTTAATTTCATGTTTTAAAAAGCTCTACAATATAGTGTCAATTCTCCCCCCAGAGAAAGAAGCATCTTATGTCCTACCTGACTGGTGTGGAGTGTAAACAGGCTTGTCTGTATGAATGAAGAGAAATCCATTGTCATAGGTTATTGGAATTTTTTTTGCTTTTGAAAAATGCTGAGATACAACATCCAAATACACATGTGAAACTGAGTTTTGTCCTCCAGACAGTTGTTTGGGTTGTACCTGTAAAAGAAAATGTTGGTGGAAAAGAGTACGATAATTTTAATATTATAAAACATGTTGATTTTCTAAATACCACTGTAATGTCACGAGAACAGACAATAAGTATGTGTATTTAGTCATTTGAAAAATAATAGAGGAGCCAAAATGTAAATAAATTTTACCCAAAGCCCTTCATTGTCAAATATAATAATCAAAATTTAGCTTTAAGCAATTGAAAGTCTTTTCAGTTCCATGTTTCCTAAATTTTACACACATTTAGTGAAAGTACTGCCATGGAACTCTCTTAACAAACTTGTGGCTGACTTTATTAGCCCATATTCACCATTCCCTCAATTCAACATCCTGACTGATGTTAAGTACACTTTGTATTCTATCTGCATCCTTCTGCTCCCGTGGGTTGAGCTGCACGCTTTCCAATGTGTGTATGTAATTGTAATTATCCACTTTACATTGCATGATATACAAATTTAATACATATAAAGTAGTAAAAGAAAGGAAAATGTTTCTATGAAAACTTAGGCTTTAGAAACATGTGATAGAAGTTAATCACTAAAATCAACTGCTGTGGAATTAGATATGTGGATACTGTAAACATTTGGAAAACAGGAAGAATCTATAAAGATTTTGCACTCAGATTGCTTTGCAAGTGTCTTTAACTTCTTTCTCCACTTTAAAGAAACAGAAACTGCAGAACAAAGATGATTCGTTAAAGGTGTGACACATCATAAAGATCTGATGCTGTAATGAATGGACCCATACTTAAAGAAAAGACCTTGGCACAACATCAAACAACTGGCAAACATACATACATTATAATGTTAAGATAAAATTAAATGCTGGAAATATGTATTGATTTTTATGCTTTCCCTTTTACCTTTTCAATTAACCACCTAAATGAGCACTGTTCAATAGAACTTTCTGTGATGATGAAAATGTTGTATATCTATGCTGTCCAGTATAGTGACCGCTAGTCACATGTGGCTATTTGAGCACTGGAATGTGGCTAGTGTGACTAATGAACTAAAGTTTTGATTTTAGTTAAATTTGATTGACAAATTTAAAGGTAACAACCACACGTGTGTGGCTAGTGGCATCAGAGAAGACTGCCTCCTGAAAATAACTCTCCTAGGAAGTGAATTTTAATTCCTAATAAACCTAATAAGTGGAAGTATTTGTTAAGAGGTTAGACTATTTGTCATCGAGAACATTAATGAAAGAATTCCTGCATTTGGTTAGAATTGATTTAGATCAGTGTTTCTCAAACTCAAGTAACATACAGACCCCTTTTAAAGGATAAAAGAGTCCTGGAGGACTCTCAGTGTCGACTTTTTATTATTTACAACATAATAAAAAATTATTTTTATTACAATGTTACTTAAATATGTACACACCTAAAACTAGGTATAATTTTCTTATGCTTATGACTTTTATTTAATTATAAAATCAAAACAAATTTATAAAATAAATTCAAAATGCTAAATATTAATACAATTCTAACTCTAAGCTCTTTATACAATTTCAAATTTTAATTTCTTTTTAAAGAACTCACCTTAGAGAAACACTGGTCTAAATGAACCTCAGAGCCCCTTCAAAGTCTAGTCGTCTTTAACTTTCTGGTTCATTTTTTAATGTAATCAGAATTTGAAACAATATTTTGGATTTATGTATTCAGTGTGGTGAATAAATAGTAAGTATTGTTACTGCACAAAGGGCACAATCTGCTCGCCATGAGACAAAAGCCAGTCGTCAAGAGGCAAGATAGTGGCAGAGAAAGGGTGTTTTATTACAGGTTGCTAGCAAGAGGGAAGATGGCTGACTAATGTCCAAAAGAACCATCTTAAGGAGGGCACAGAATCTTGAAGCAGTTACATAGGCCAGTGGGTTATAGGGGAGGGGTTAGGAATGTTGACCCTCTAGTGTTACAGACTGGAAGTTGCCACACCAGGTCTTTCAGTTTTTGTTGACGATGGCTATCAGCATAGACTCTCTTTGGGGGTCACCACATTCCTAAGGAACTCAAAGGAACGAAGTTATCGTCTTATCGTAGCCAGGAAGTACATGTACAAGCAGGGGTCATAAAATCTACAGAGCAGTTAGATCTCCAGGAGTGTGTGCATTTAGCTGGGTTAGTTAGTCAGAAGTCATTCAAAGTTACAATACGGTCTCTTTTCTACAATATGGCTTCCCTTATGTCAACCTTATGTTGAGCTGGTATCAGTATGAAAGTTATTTTTAGTTATCAGAATTTTTAATAAAAAATGAGTTGCAAGCACTTATCTAACCAAGTTATACTATACTTTCTTAATAGAAGGAAAAGTTATTTGATCCAGGTTTTTCTTTCTATTAGCTACAGGTTGTCAATGGGAGCCATTCACTTTAGTAATCAATAATTTTATTAGTTTTAGAAGCTATAGTGATAGAATATTGGAGTTTAAACAAACAGAGATTAAATAGCATCCATGGGTTTTTGTAGGTGATGCATTACATATACATCAATATGCATATTCATAATTCTCTACTTCTTTGTAATGGCAATTTTCACAGTAAACAAGTATTTTCAATTCATTTCCAAATATTTTCACATTAGCACAATTTTGTTTTCCAATAAGAATGTTGCAGTTTACATGCATTGCTCAAAAAGCAGATGCAGCTCTCCTATTCAGAATTTTCTGTTTCACCCATATCATCCTCAGCAACTAACATCATCTAATAATCACACAGTGGAGAGCGGTATAAACGATCAACTCTGTGTGTTATCAATATTCAAACTTTGTAAACATTTTATTGAGAATATTCTCTATGTATAAATAAAATGAAGGATGAATACATACTGTTAAGATTGCAGAGTTTTGGAATTTGTTTTCTGTGGATAAAGTAACATGGCCTGAAGAGTAAGTAAATTGTTTATCAGGATAACTTTTAATAGACACTGCTGCATCAAATGTTTCGGTGTATCCATAAACTTGAATTACAATATTTTCAGACGCTCCAACACGGAATACTTTTGGTGCTGAAATGACATACCTGTTGAAATAGGGAAAGAGAAGAATCAGTATCTTTATACAATATATTTTGTTATACTTTGGATATTTTTTATCTCACTTGAGAGATTCAATTTAAAATAGGCGAATTTTGTCAACTTAAAAATGATAATTTTAAATCAAAATTTACTTGGGGTCTATGATAGTGTCTGTATAGTTTCCAAGAAGAAATAACTGGGAATTAAGACTTGAGAAATAGAGCCAGAGACTTAGTTAACATTTAGAAAAGTACTAATGGCACCTTCCCTGAGCTGCTGCAGCAAAGGAAGACTTTTAATGATGTTGACTGGAACATGTAAATAGTGTCAATATTTTAGCCCAAGGAAGAAAAAAACAACATAAGCACCAGTGATTGAATTCCAGCTCTGCCATCTACTGGCTGTGTGCCCACGGTAAAGTCACTAACCCTCTCTGAGACTAAAATAGCTTAACTGTGAAAATACCAGCTTCTTCACCAGACTGCAGTAAGGACAAAATAAGAGTATGTATATGAAAGTACCCAGGATGCTTAGTACTCGATAGATGTTAAGATTCATTAATTTCACTAAGTTAGATGAAAGGAAGTAATCTTAGAAGTACTGTGTTACACTAGTGAGTGGATAAAGAAAAGGATAGAATAAAAGTGAGCTGGGGGAGTGTATTTTGAAAAGGAAGTAGTGATAGAGGTCCTTGAAGAGTGAGTAATTACAATCTTATAACAATAACGGTAATAACAGTAATTGAGTAGTTACCATATATGAGAGGCTGCATTAGCACGTTACATACAACTCTTTTAATCTTTATAACAAGCCAACGAGGTAGGTACTATTATTATTCCTATTTTACAAGTGATAAGAGGTTAATTGGACCAAGGTCACATGGCTTGTAAGTGAAGGAGGCAGGACTTTATATGCAGGTGTCTCAGTTGTTCTGTACACAACTAAGGTCAAAGTTACAAGCTATGTTCACAACCATAGGCTGTCCCATCAATTTTGTTTTTCATGTGATTTATCCAAGAATGGAAATGAATCTACATAAGTTTTTGAAATAAAAATTTTAAAAGGTGTGACTTTTGGTTGTTTTATTAAAAGAAAACTTACAAATATAAACTAGGTTATTCATTATGTATCAAAAAAGTATCTAATTTGAATATGAGCACTACATATGCTGTTACATAGAAAAAGAAGTGTGTCTCAATCCAAATGGGCATAGTGATTACTAATTCAAGCGGCAGAACAGGCTTGGGTGCACCTGTCACCCCACCTGGCAGAATTATTGCAGGCTTCTGTCAACATTACAACACTTTTTAAAAAGTCTTTAAAAATCAGCGTGTCTTTAGTAACAGTGAAATTAACTTGGAAACAATTAGATCCTTTAAAGCATCTGGCAGTTCTGCTACACGACCATTAATTTGGAATCACTTATAGGCAAATTCTAAGAGAGAAAAGAATCTCCGGACTTCCAACCATCATCTGAATTCCCAACGAACTTAGCTAGGAACAGCAGAAAAGGGGAAAAGTTCAGCTTTGATGATCATAAGGTACATTTACTGAAACCTTATTCTTTACGTATTTTAAAGCACTTTATATGTTTAAACTCACTGTGTTGCTACAACTACTCTGTGAGGAAGGTCTTAGTATCACCCCCATTTTACAGATGAGGAAACTGATAATTAACTTACCCAAGGTCACACAGCTAATAGGTTGTAGAATTAGGAAGTGAACCTTAGCAGCCCGTTTCCTGAATTAACACTTTCAGTTGCATACTAAACTGAACTTATCAGGAGTTTTGCAATCAGAAAACTCTAGGGGAGAAAAGCTATTTTAATTTCAGTATTCTCAGAAGTTGTAGATTTTTCAATTTAGTCTTGTGTTAATTTTGAATTGTCTATATGGTGGTGGTGGTGAAACATAAAATAGTCAGTGTTTACAAGTCCCTGAAAGATGGCTCTGGATCCACCCATCATACAGATTTTGGTCCTTCGTGATTTGGCAGTAGCACAATCTATCATACAAAAAATCTCATCTTTTTCTTATTCTCTTTCCTGTTAGTTGCAGAGGATCAGCCCACTGAGCTTGCAGAGATGCAAGAACGTTACTTTGGCCTCTATCTGGAATGTTCTTTCCCCAGATATTTACATGGCATCCTCCCTCACTTCCTTAAAGCTCTGTTTGAATGTCCCCTCCTTGGAGAAGCTTCCCTGGCCACACTTTTTAACAGTGGCCCGTCATTTCTTTATCCTCTTACTCTCCTTTATATTTCCCTTCTTGGCACTAATAACTACCTGACTTTATTTATTCATTCATTCATTTGTTCATTCATTCTTTCATTATTTGCTTCTCCACTAGAATGTAAGCTCTATGCCATCTACTATCACCCCAGTGCCTATCACATGGTAGGTGCTTAATAAATTTTTGTTGAGTCACTCAATCAATCAATTAATTAAGTTAACTGATTACCATGTTGTAAATGGTGCATTCTCACTTTTTCAGAGAAAGAGAGGAGATGCTTGTTAAGGGTCAGGACTGTTTGGTAGAAAGAATTTAGTATCATGGGACCCAGGTTCTAGTCCTAGTTCTGTCACTAATTTGAAGTCATTTAATCTCAATCTCTTGGAACTTCAGCTGCTTGTCTTTCAAAAAGGAATAAATAGGGGCCTGCCTGGTGGCGTAGTGGTTAAGTCCATGAGCTCTACTTTGGTGGCAGCCCAGGGTTTGCAGGTTCAGATCCTGGGTGCCAACCTATATGCCACTCAGCAAGCCATGCTGTGGTGGCATCCTACATACAAAATAGAGGAAGAATGGGGCTGGCCCTGTGGCCGAGTGGTTGAGTTTGTGCACTCTGCTTTGGCAGCCCAAGGTTTCACCAGTTCAAATCCTTGGTTCGGACATGGCACCACTCATCAAGCCATGCTGAGGTGGCATCCCACATGCCACAACTGGAAGGACCCACAATTAAAAATACACAACTATGTATCGGGGAGCTTTGGGGAGAAAAAGGAAAAATAAAATCTTTAAAAAAAAATAGAGGAAGATTGGCACAGATGTTAGCTCAGCAACAATCTTCCTCACCTAAAAGAAAAAAAAGGAATAAACAAAAACTACTTAGGTATTGGAGTGACTGTGGCCATGTGAGAAAATCAGATTAGGAGTGGGAGAATGCTATACACTTATGATATTCTAAGTGTATGTTTATAATATATTTTACATATTTATATGTACAGGCATGCCTCAGAGATATTGCTGGTTTGATTCCAGACCACTGCAATAAAACACCACAATAAAAGTAATATCGTGATAAAGCATCACAAGAATTTTCTGGTTTCCCAGTGCATATAAAAGTTATGATTACTCTAAACTGCAGTCTGTTAAGTGTGCAATAGCATTGCGTCTAAAAAAATGTACATACCTTGATGAAAAAATACATTTTTGCTAAAAATGCTGCCTATGCTCTGAAACTTCAGGGAGTCATAATCTTTTTGCTGGCGGAAGGTCTTGCCTCCATGTTGATGGCTGCTGACTGATCAGGGTGGTGATGGCTATGCCAATTTCTTTTTTTCTTTTTAACAGCCATTTATTTTACTTTATTTTATTTCTTAAAGATGGGCACCTGAGCTAACATCTGTTGCCAATCTTCTCTTTTTCTTCTTCTCCCCAAAGGCCCCCAGTACATAGGTGTATATTCTAGTTGTAGGTCCTTCTGGTTCTGCCATGTGGGACGCCACCTCAGCATGGCCTGGTGAGTGGTGCTAGGTCTGTGCCCAGGATCCGGGCTGGGGAAACCCTGGGCAGCTGAAGTGCATGAACTTAACCCCTCAGCCATGGGGCTGGGCCCTGACAATTTCTTAAAATAAAACAATGAAGTTTGCCACATCGATGGACTCTTCCTTTCACAAATGATTTCTGTATAGCATGGGATGCTGTTTGATAGCGTTTTACTCACAGTAGAACTTGCAAAATTGGAGACCCTGCTGCTGCTTTGTCAACTAAGTTTCTGTCATATGCTAAATCCTTTGTTGAGGAGTAGACTCCATCTCAAGAAACCACTTTCTTTGCTCGTCCATAAGAAGCTACTCCTCTTCCATTAAAGTTTTCTCATGAGATGGCAGCAATTCAGTCACATCTTCAGGCTCCACTTCTAATTCTAGTTCTCTTGCTATTTCCAACACATCTGCATTGACTTCCTCCACTGAAGTCTTGAACTCCTCAAAGTCATCGTGAGAGTTGGGACCAACTTCTTCCAAATTCCTGCTAATGCTGATATTTTGACCTCTTCCCATGAATCACAAATGTTCTTAATGCCATCTAGAGTGGTGAATTATTTCCAGCAGCTTTTCAATTTCGTTTCCCCAAATCCATCAGAGGAATCACTATCTATGGCAGCCATAGCCTTACAAAATTTATTTCTTAAATAATAAGACCTAAAAGACAAAATTACTCCTTGAAACATGGGCTGCAGAATCGATATTGTGTTAGCAGACATGAAAAAAACATTAATCTCATTGTATATCTCCATCGGAGCTCTTGGGTGAGCAGGTGCATTGTCAGTGAGCAGTAATATTTTGAAAGAAATCTTTTTTTTCTGAGAAGGAGGTCTCAACAGTGGGCTTAAAATATTAAGTAAACCATGTTGTAAAAAGATGTGCTATCATCCAGGTTTTGTTCTTCCATTTATAGAGCATAGGCACAGTAGTTTTCACATAATTCTTAAGGGCCCTACAATTTTCAAAATGGTAAATGAGCACAGACTTACTCACCAGCTGCATTAGCCCCTAACAAGAGAGTCAGCCCGTTCTTTGAAGCCATTGACTTCTCCTCTCTAGCTATGAAAGTCCTAGATGGCATCTTCTTCCAGTATAAGGCTGTTTCATCTACATTGAAAATCTGTTGTTTAGTGCAACCCCCTTCATTAATTACCTCAGCTGGATCTTCTGGAGAACTTGCTGCAGCTTTGACATCAGCACTTGCTGCTTCTCCTTGCACTTTTATGTTATGAAGATGGCTTCTTTCCTTAAACCTCATGAACCAACTTCTGCTAGCTTCAGAGTTTTTTTCTGTGGCTTCCTTGCCTCTCTCAGACTTCACAGAATTGAAGAGAGTTAGGGCCTTGCTCTGGATTAGGCTTTGGTTTAAGGGAATGTTGTGACTGGTTTGATCTTCTATGCAGACCACTAAAACTTTCTCCATATCAGCAATAATGCTGTTTTGCTTTCTTATCATTTGTGTGTTCACTGGTGTAGCACATTTAAATTCCTTCAAGAACTCTTCCTTTGCATTCACAACCTGGCTAACTGTTTGGTGCAAGAGGCCTAGCTTTTGGCCTATCTCAGCTTTCAACACACCTTCCTCACTAACCTTGATCATTTCTAGCTTTTGACTTAAAGTGAGAGATGTGTGACTCTTTCTTTCACTTGGACATTGAGAGGCCATTATAGAGTTATTAACTGGGTTACTGTCAATATTGTTGTGTCTCAGGGAACAGGGATGCCTAAGAAGAGGGAGAGAGATGGGAATGGCCGGTTGGTGGAGCAGTCAGAACACGTGACATTTATCAATCAAGTCGCCATCTTACATCTGCGCAGTTCATGGCGCGCCAAAACAATTACAATAATAACATCAAAGATCACTGATCACAGATCACCATAATACAATAATAACGAAAACGGTTGAAATATTGCAAGAAATACCAAAATGTGACACAGAGACACGAAGTGAGCAAATGCCATTGGAAAAATGGTACCGACAGACTTGCTTAATGCAGGATTGCCACAAACATTCAAACTGTAAAAAAATGCAGTATCTGGGAAGCACAATAAAGTGAGGTATGCCTGTATACATTTATGGCAAACGGAAAAAAATTGAAGTGGTAAAGAAGAGTCCTTAATACAAGTCCTGCTTCTGTCTCTCTCTAGTGGTGTGACCTTTGGCGTATCACGTGCCCTGCTGGATTTATCCTTATATATGAAATGAGTAGGTTCCTTTAGATACTCTCTAGATCCTTTTCAGTACTAAAATGTTATTTCTAGATATGAGATCAATATTTTTAAGATGCAGTTTAAAATACACAGTATTTCAATAATAATACTAAAATTTGTGAAGAATTAGCTCATAAATTTGGAAGTAATGACAACAATAGTTTTTCAAATCACAGTACTAGAATTGATCTCCAAGTAATCCTGCTTTACTGTGTACAGTACACACAAAACTATGCCCCAAATGGAAATAAGCAATAAATGCCAAGAAAGTTTATTATCTTGAGGTTATTTTGTACTTTTTTTGAAGAGGAATTTGAATAACAACTTATGTAAATTTTTATAAATAACAGTTCCATAAAGTTGTCATGTTGTTCGCCACTCATCAAATCAAAATGCATCCATGACTTTCTCATTCAGAGATGAGACTATCCACTTGGTGTTTTCAAAAGTAGAGAGTTATTTTCAAATTAACACAGTCTGTTGAATTTACTTTTTTGCTCATCACAACTAAGATGTATTCAAAAATGAAGATGGGTTCTTTTACTTACGTTTGCTCCTGTCCCCAACTTTTCCCCAGGAAGATTAAAAAACAAAGTACGCCCCAAAGGCCCATGGCTGGAGGTAGCAGTAAACCATGGACGTAACCTTCTTGAAGTTACTCTCTTCTTAAATAAACTGAGCTTGAAGGATTTGGGTAAGTTAGTTTACTGGTTAATTATTAATGTCAGAGAGAGGGACTTCTAAATAGGAAAGCTAAGTAGGCACTGAAACACCCTTTAATGCCCAGGTATAAAGAGAGGAGATATTTTATAGGGACTTACACCTAAAGAATTTATTTTGATTAATACAAATAAAGGGATTCTAACATCAGAGTCTGGCACTATGACGAATGGCTCAAAGCTAAACTAGTAAGTTGCATTGCCTTTGGCCATCACTCTCTTAACCAGGCAATTGCTCTGATGTTGTATCATGTGTGAGCACGCCTCTGGTAGATCCACTCTGATACTGACGGGGACCCACCTGGATTTAGCTTCAAGTTGAGGCGATTTTAGAATGTGTCGGGTTTAGACAGGGCTCATGAGGTGGTCTTCCTAGAGGAAACCTAAGCGGTAGGGTCGTTGGCACTGGGAATGGTCGAAGGATAAGATGGATATGCAAAGCAGGTCTTCAGAATATTCCTTGGTCTGTTCCAGTCTACAGAAGAAGTTGAACATTAGGTGGAGGAAAGATTGTGACCAGCAAAGAAATTGCCATGGTTAGGACGCTGGCATCATTCTCTAGGAAATAAATAACCAATCAGATACTTCAGTAATATCTATTAATTCATAAACCAGAAATTCAAAATTTGAATTTGTTCAGACACAGAATGTGTCTTTCTTTTTTAAAAAATAAACTCATGTTATACTTTTCAGGGAGGATTTTAACAATTTTAATATAAGAGCTCAAGAAAAATGAAGCTTCCTATAACAAATGAATCTAGTAATTAATTTAGAATAAAATAGAATTTTATCTTTAAGATTTTTATGTTTTATTTTCTCTAGAAAAATTTTTATTTACTACCTTCCTTTTATTAGCACTCACTTCTACTCTAGTATAGAATAGGTATTCTATTTTAAAGCAGTAAAATGGATTTCTCTAAACGTTTTTCTATAATTTAGATGTTTTATGGTCACATTGGCATTCCTTGCTTTGAATTAATAAAGTTCTATTTTGCCAACACTTTCATAATGAAGTCACTAGAAAAAAAGATGCACAAGGGAACACTTGATATACAAATTTCACTAAAGGTCTCTCTTGCATGTGTTATTGAAATGCAAAAATCTGCCACTATTGTCTGAACATCTAGCCCATTTATTTCAAAAGGAAATCTGTAAAATGATTAAACTGAGTTGCGAAAGATGGGTCAGGTTGAAACAAACAAAGTACTTTGCCATCATTTTCGGGAAAAGATATTTAGCAGAAAGCAAGAACACTCAAATCATCATAGATAATATTTGTATTTTAGGTACCGGGAAGTTTGTTTGCTTGTATTATAGAGTCAATGTGGATAAATGATATTTGCAAACCATTGACATATTTCTCTGGTAGAAAACATTTGAAAAATGATGGATCTCGAAGGTTCTCAGTAGCACTAAAGTTCAACAATTTATAGATCCTCAACTGTGTTTAACTAAAATGTTTTATCTACACAGTTCAAAGATGGGTTCTTCTTTACATTATGAAATGTCGACCTTTAGGGGAGTCTGGCTTTATACAAACGCTGCGTCTCTGAAAGAGGAGAATCCAGGTCTGGCAGAAACTTTGGTGGTCACCTGACCTTCCTGCTAATGCCACCTCAAATCTACCCTCAAGATCGAGACCAAATAAATGACTTCACTCAGTTCACAGGCCCTTCCTGATCCAGGCCCCACTTGATTCTCCAGCCTCAATGTTCCCTTTCTTCACTCCAGCCAAGTAGCTGAATTACTTGTTACTATTCTCTGAAGTCATCATGACATGAAGGTGCTCCTAGCAGAGTAATAAACAGTCAGCCAAATACTATTACTATTATTTGTAACCTATTCCTACCTTTGATTTGATGTGCCTTTGGAAACATGGGTCAAATAAATGGATTACCGCTACCATCACCGCAAAATGAGACTCACTCAGAGTCTATTTAAGTGCTCGACCATAACACCAGTGTGCAAGGGAATCTTGGGGCACAAACTACATTCAGTTGGGGTACATTGTAAGTAAATATCTCTCATTAGTTATTTGTCTTACTACATACTTAAATGGATGTTAAAAAGACATTTAGCTACAAAAAGCTTATTGAAACAAAGTCTTACAGGGAAGTGAAACGTGTAGAACAGTTAGAATAGAGGTGTCCAAGTGAGCAGAGTACGCTCTGCCCACGTGCTCCCCCAAGTGGCCCTTGAGGAGGCTCTATGGGAACCCTTGGGTCCCCTGACACATGGTTTAAAAATCATTAACTTAAAACACCAAACAACCTCTTCCAAGTGTTCTCATTTCACTTGGTCCATTCCTGTTACTTCCTTCTGCCAACATCCCCAAGTCCAGCTTGAAATTAGTTTTTCAGTCGATCAGGCCAAAGGAGGAACCAACCTCTTTTCTCCTTGTGCCCAAGATCCACTGCTTTAACTGAAAGTTAAAAATCCCTCTCCCAAGTGACTTGCACTAGCAGGGCCAAGCCCTCTAAAAGCCCCTTGTTCTTCACAATCCTGCTCCTGTATCCCACATCCAAGACCCTGCTATCCCAACATCGCATCAGGAATTCACCACAGACGCCAAGAACCCTGGTAGAGGGTAGCGGAAAAATAGACGCTCCAGGTAACACCCTAGAAAAATTTCTCACATCTGCCTAAGGAGACTAGGAATGCTCTTTGTAGCATTATTTGTAATAGCCAAAATTTGGCAGCAACTTAAAACAATGGAAAAATGATAAATACATTACTGTATATTCATGCAATGGAATGTGATGTTGGCTGATAAAACCAACTTGCAGAACGACATGAAGAGCATATAATAACATTTCTATTTATATAAGTTTAAAAACATACAAAGCAATGTCATTGTTTACAGACATTTATATCAGAAATAATGACGCAAACATATGATAATGAAAGGCAAATACTAAATCGGGATGGTAGTTATGTCTGGGAAGGGAAGGAGAAATTTGGGGCAGCAGAAAGGTACATGCTTCCACTGTACCCATTACCTTTTGTTTGAAAGGAACATCTGAAGCCAGTATGGCAATATCTTACAAATAATTCGGTAAAGTTTAGTGGTAGTTATACGGGTGTTTGATAGATCACTCATTGTACTTTTTGAAAAGTTTGAGATAGTTCATTGAAAAAAAAGTATGGTTTGGATTGAGGCAGCCTTGAACTCAAATCCTGGTTCTGTCTAACTAGCTACGTGATCTTGGGCAACTTGAAATGCTTTGAGCCTCAGTTTTGTCATCTATAAAATCAAAATAATAATACCTTGTAGAGCTGATGGGAGAATGAAATGACACGTGTAAAGTTCTGGGCACACAGCATGAACCTGGTTTAAGACATATTCCTGATCTTCTACTCTTTTTTTTAAAAAAAATACGTGCATAGGATCATAGCAATCTGTATTTCATACAGTTCTACCCTCTTAGCAGCAGCCAGGCAGAACGCAACACCGACAGACTCATGACTCTCAAGATGGAAGAACGTCTTTATTACTAAGCCCAGCAGAATTTCGTCCCCTCCACCTTCTTTGTTTGTATGTTTGCTGTCAATTGAAGGTCTGGGATTAAATGACTAACATCTTAAGAGTCCGTCTAATGGCTACATCCTCAGAGTCTGACATTCTAATTTAGACAGCAAAGGGACACAGAAAAGTTCCCACAGACCAGAATCCTTTTAAGAAGCATGTTAAAAATTTTATCTTGTTTATGGCATTGATTGCCATTAGCAGATTATGTATAACCTGCTGCTTTATCTCATAAACTGTAACAGGTCTTTGCTCAGAAATATCCGCCTCACTCTGACCGTTATGCAAGATGTTGTTTGAAACATTTTTCTTCCTTCCTGGAATAGGTCTAGTAATTAAGAAAGGCCATAAATGTTAATTCACCATCTCGACAAGACCTACAAACTTCACTGCATTTTAACAGGTGCTATATGAGATTCAGGCATGGGGGACAAGTTTCCAACCTTTATCCCAAGCTTATGCAAATAATGACAGCACAATAGCTACCAATTAACGTGTAAGAGTTATTGTAATAATTAACTTATGTAAATTGTCTTTAATCTTCACAACCACTCTGAAGGGTTTTACTACCTCAGGTTACCAAAGAAGAAACTAAGGCTCAGAGAAATATAGTGACTTGCCTCAGGGAACAGACACATCTAGTAACTAGAGATGGGGATTTGACTGCATTGGGATCAGCAGGAAAAAGAAGGGAGAGATACCAAACCACGCTGAAGTCTTACCTCTTTGCCACCTCCTCCAGCTACTTTGTCTGTAACTGGTTCTCCACTTTATAAACTCTTAAGGAATTTATAGCCTGGTTCACACATTTCAATTCTTGTTTATATACTATTGTACATTCTAGGCAAAGGTTCAAAGGTACAAGATGGGAGTGAGCGTGACACAAGTGAACAACCCATCTGCCTTATGTCTGGTTCCTTCCTCACAAGGTGCTGGGGTAAAACTGGCTCAAGTGACACCAGGCAATTGGCAGACTGGAGAGAGTACCTGAAAAGGCTAGAGGTGGGAAGAGCCAGAGAACGGCTGGGTAAGCCACGTCCTAGGGAACACAGTGGTTCAAATCCAAGGGCGGATGAATTGGTATCTAAGTTCCAAGGGGTAACTGAAGAGAGCTGCTGCTCAAACTCCTCCTGGAAGTCACCAGAGTCGTGGGTTTGGAATAGCATGTCCCAAAAGGCCACTTCAGGTTCCTGAATCAGAAATGCAATAGGAGAGGACCTCAGAGCAGGGATTTGGGGGAGGTGGAAAATAATGTCAAAAGTGTCCATGATGGAATGCAGTTAAACACATTTTCTTCAGAGAAAACAAAAAGAGACATGAATAAAAGGGATTATCTCTCACAGTTTTATAACCTTACTGAAGCTGTTCTTTCTATACCCTAGAACTTCTAATGGATCAAGCTCAGCCCGTTAACCACTTCTTTGGCTCCACCATCCCACACTTTTTCAGACAATCTTACTTCTTGTGCAGCATAAGTTCTCTTATCTAATTCTAATACCTGTTACTCATCCATGCTCATCTTCTCATCCAGTGGGCTAGATGTGGTAGCCAGTCTCCAAGATGGCCCCCAAAGTCCTCACTTCCCTGTTATTTGTGGCCCTGTGTGGTCCCCTCCCACACTGTATCAGGTTTGGTCCATGTGACCAATAGAATACAACAAAAGCAAAGATGTGTGACTTCTGAGGTTGGGTCATGCAAGACCTTGCTGTCCTCACCTGGCTTTCTCTTGGGTTGCCTGCTCTGGGGGAAGCTGGCCACCATGTAGTTAGGACACTCAAGAAGCCTAGGGAGAGGCCCATGTGGAAAGGAACTGAGGCCTCCTGCCCAGAGCCATGTGAGCAAGCCACCATGGAGGTAAATCCTCCAGCCCCAGTCACACCTTTAGGTGACTGCAGGCCTGGCTAAGATCTTTACTGCAAACTCATGAGAGAACCCAAGTCAAAACTGCCCAGCTAAGCCATTCTCAAATCCCTGCCCATAAAAACTGTGAAGATAATAAAGGTTTGCTGTTATTTTAAGCCACTAAATTTGGGGGTAATTTATTACACAGCAGTAATTAACTTGTGCACTAGAATAGCTGTTTCTCTAAAGATGCAACTCTCGTGAAAGCGCCTTGCATTGGTTACCACCACTAATGTGCACTTGCTCCTCGGTCATCAGCAGTTTAATTTGCAAGTGTACTTTTAAGTTCTTAAAGAACAGCCGACTCAGAGGCCTACTTAAAAGCGCCACCTGCTGGTGGTAACTTAACAGCATCCCAAAGCAACTGGAATAATTGGTGCTGACGGCCAGTGCCTCTCTCCCTTTATCAATTCCTTTCTTTCTGCCTGCAAATATGCAAAAGTCTCTGTTACTACAAAAAGAAAGCCAAATATCACAAACCTTTCAGTGTTTTTTTTCCCCTAAATCACTGCCAAACCTCTCAAAAGTTTAGTCTGCCCTCCCACCCCCACCCGAGACTGCTTCATGGATATCTTCATGGAAGTTAGATAGAAAGAAAATAAGAAATGAATAAAGTGATTGCCTAGCAGCAGAGGCCACTTGATGTTGGTTGGCATGATTTAGCATTACCCTGCTTTACAGACAAACAAACTGATGACCAGAAAGGGTTAAAAGGAAGGAAGGAAGGATAGAAGAAAGCCCAGAATCACACAGAAGGAAGTAGCCAGGGCCACCTGTACAATTTGAGGGTCCCAGTGCAAGATGAAAATGTAGAACCACTTGTTCAAGAAGCTAGAAAAAAGTGGTGTTAAAGGTGTTAAAACATAAAGCCTTTTCCTTTCTTCTGTGGTCTCTCCCTCAACTTGCCATGGTGTTTTGTTTTTTTTTTTTATTTGCTATATGACATCATTCTAAATAAAGGAAAATTACAATTTTAAATTAATGGTATGAATTTTTCCATTCATCTTTATATTATGCAATGCCAGTTTTAAATGCAAATATGAGAGCATTTAATTTGTATGTGGAATCACCAAAATGACACAATTCATATTTCATAGCTCATGCATGCATATATATTTCATTCTTATTGGGGTAGTGGAAACGCTGCACAAACTCACTCAACTGTTTTAATTTTACTTCTTGATATGTATGTATTCTACCAACACTCACTACCTTTGCTTACTGATGGATAAGGAAGGCCTGAAAGGAGGAGGAACTATGGGTTATAGAAAGTGTCTATATGTCATCATATTTAGTGTAAGGGGTTGGCTAATACAGAGTAGTAACACGAGCAAGAAAGAATATGATAAGGTTCCTCCGTCATTTGTGTTTCTGAAGACACCACTGCCTTCTTCCCACACTCATTACAAGTTCTGGTTCCAGCGAAAAATGTGGCCTCCAGGTATTGTCAGCATCCCTGCTTGCTCAGTCATAGACATGACACACTTACTTTGTACTCACAGTGAGTCTCACTAACCTTCTGCACATAGTGGGTTCGCTGGAATTCTGTGTCCACAGGGTATTGTAAATGCTCTATGTGAATGGGGCGGCAAGGAATGGTGACACATGTCATATTGCCCATATTGTCTCTATTTACACGCATGTCCATTGTCCCACCAGATTTAGCTTATGAAACACAAGTTGAAAGATAACATTATTAATAATTTCAACAGCAATGACAAAGCATTAAATTAAGTGTGGCGCCCTTCTGAGTGCTGGGCCACGTGCCACTGCACAGGTCGCACACCCACAAAGCCAGCTCTGAAATAGCTAAACCAAGAGTGAACTCATATCTGACTCCAAAGGCAGGTCTCTTATCCCATCGCCTGGAGTCTTCGCAAGTCAAACAGGGCAAGGCATTGGCAGAGTGATCAAAGAATGTCAAGAAGATGAGAGAGTTTTAGGAGGCTGTAATAGACAATATCAAACTGCTGGCCTTAGCTCTAGGATGGTTAGAGAAGTTCCTGAAGATATAAAGGGCTGAGGACTAGGAGAGTGGGGAGGGGTAAAGGGATTAAAGTCTGGGAGGAGAAGGTTGAGGAGGCAGAAGGGCTTGGGAAGGATATGGTTGTCAGAAGGACAGAACAGCCCAGTTGCTTTCAGCAGACTTACAGACTGACAGGAGTTATGACCTAAAAGGATGTCAGTTCCCAAGCGTGTAAGAGACAACGTCCTAACCTGTAGATGCTTAGGGAACATTCATTTGGGTGGCCAGCGTCTACAGGGTACCTTCAAAAAGGGTCAAGACCAGAGAGACAGCCAGTTTTAGGGATCGGACAAAACGATGTCACAACAGGTAGGTCACCCTGGGATGCATTCCTCAGGAGGCCGCGCAGGAGGTCAAATTAAGGAGGGCTACTGGCTGAGGCCAGGGGACAGCCGCGATGGAGGTAGGGTCTCTGATCAAGAAACAGACCACGAGGGGGAGTCATTGTCTAATGGGTACAGAGTTTTTGTTGTAGATGATAAAAAGTTTTGGGTATAGATGGTGGTGATGGTTACACAACATTGTGAATGTATTTAATGCTACTGAGTTGTACACTTATGAATGGTTAAAATGATAAACATTCTGTTATAGATATATTTTACTACAATTTTTTTAAACCTGAAAAGCAAAAACAAAGAAAGAGACTGGGGTATTACATTTACCAAACGGGGGAGGAGGCAGAAGTTCAAGGATTAGAATCAAGGTGTATGTAATATGAGGAAGGAGAAAGAGATGCCAATATCTACATCACGTGCACTCAGCATCTTAATAACATCTTGCCTCCAGACCAGGTAGAATCACTTCTGGGAGCTCTGCATTTTTCTCTTAGGAAAATCAAATCGTGGATGATGGTGGATGTGATCTGGCTGGGGTGAGGGTGGGGGCTCTTAAAGACTTTTTTCCCCTCCTCTCTCAGGGAAGGAAGCAAAGCAGCTCGATATGGACACCTCCGGCAGCCCCTGCACTGCCTGGACAGGTCTCCCCACCTGAGTAGCTACTGTGCCAGGTCCTGTGATGGACCCTGGGCCTGAGACCACAGGGATTTGGGCAAGGTGGAGGGTGAATTTTGTCATGTGAGAAGGGGCCCCTCGCACCAAGCCCCAGCTCAGGCCACGGCTAAGGGGCTCCTAAGCTGTAAGGTTTAGGTGCAGAATTGCCTTTCAGAATCCCCTTCTGGCCCTTGGAACCTCAGCCCTGGGCACCACATTGGATCTAGCTTCCAGTGTGCTTGGAGAAAAGGCCCAAGTTCACATCCAAGCCCTCCCTTTTAGGAGTGAGGTCCTCAGGTCCCCTTGTGAAATTGGTGGAGTGCATCCTGGTCGTCCCTGGCTTGGGAATGAAGGATGTGGTAGAGAGGGATGGGAATGGTGCAGGGTGAGGTGCTGGGACAAGGTGGAGAGATGATTGCGTTGTCATTAGGGATGGAGAGAGATGAAGGCTATCCTTAATCAGACAGAGAAGTTTGACAGTTGGGATGATACTTAAAGGAGAGGGAAGGGGAAAAGAGGAGAGAGCATTGAGATTTAGGTGCTCCTGCAGTTATTCATTCAACAAATGTTTACTGAGCACGTACAATGTGGGCTAGGGGCTGGGGCAGCAGTAGGATGCTCAAGGAGCTTGGGGTCTAGTGCTGAAGACAGATCATCAAACAAGCAGTTAAACCAAACTGTGATGAGCATTATGATGGAGGAACTGGGCAGGGCCAGGGAAGAAAAATGAGTTCCTATTAATTAGAATTAGATTCTGGTGTATATAACAGACAACCAAAATAACTGTTGCTTAAATGAGATATATGTTTATTTCTTTCCTACATAAAAGAAATCCAAGGCTGGAATGTCAGCTCTACATGTCATCAGAGGCAGGGACCATTATCTTTTTGTTCCACCATGCTGGCATCTAGCTTCTATCTTCAGTGTTACTTCATAGTGCAAGATGGCTGCTGGAGCTTCAGCCATTGTTTCTGAGTTGAGGACTGTAAAAAGAGAGGGCAAAAAAGGGGTCCCTTCCTGTTGAATCAACTCTCGTTGAGAAGCCTTTCTTGAAGTCCCATGCAATTTATATTTCTTTGGGATACTTGGGACTTGACTGTACCCAACTTCAAGGGGAAATGGGCAGCAATGTGGCCAACTCAAACTCAGGCTTTGATAATAAGGAGGAAAGAAAGAATGCTGGGTTAATTAGCAGTCTCTGACACAGTGTTTTCATCTTTTGCATTTGATATTCATGAATATTGACAATTGAACAATTAGAAACGTGACGAATTCTAGTAGAACTACCAACGATTATTATTTTTAGCAATACAGAGTATGTTCTCTTAATGGAAGGCAGAATTCATAAGGAAGATATTTAAATATTTCATTTTAAGACGTTGATCTTAGGGAAAAAAGTGAACTCTTCTGCCAGCATGTACTCAAGCCACAGGACCCTTTCTCTGGCAGTCAGTGGCCAGGAATGAGCAGGCCACCAAGAGGATTCTCAATGCAAGGGCAAGTAGCCAAGACTAGCTGATAGAAATCAGGGTGTCAGGCCAAGTTTGGTCAAGCAGATCTTGCTAATTACAAAATGATCCTCAGTTGCAGCAAAGATGAAATTGATATATTGATGATAATGTTGCGGGCTCACGTCTGTGTTTGGGAGTTTTCCTGTGGCTTGTTTGTTTCAGCAGTTACTTCTTACGCCCATCTCAGGGCCTGGCACCTCATTCAGTGCTGATAAATATGGACTGAATGAACACTGTCCACGAACTTGCCTCTGAAAGACTCCCTCTTTTTATTTGCTTTTAATATATAATGACTGGGAATCCATAGCTTCAAGTTGCGACAGTATTTCAAAGGAGTCCAGGAGCTGAGTGAAAGCCTGAAGATTTGGCTGTGGTGCCGGAATTTGGAGTTGAGGCCTAGGTTTGCATTTCTGTCCTGCAGGCTTGCTCCAGGGCCCTCACCTCTAACGGAGGCATGTGGGGACCATAAATAAGAGCAATTCACTGTTTTCGATTCAGCTGTTTCGTAACCTCTTTCTTTTTTTAAGTAACTATTTATTTCATGGGTTTATAATTAGGACAGCAAATCAAAATTGAGAGACCCAAATAATGTTTTTAAAATGGAAATCAATTCCCAAAAAATGTTAATTGTGTGTTTTTATTCTACTTGAGGCCTTCAGTGAAAGCATAAATAATATACCTAAATCTTGGAAAAGCTGAACCCTGAAGGAAATGAAATTAAGCATATTCCAAAAGAGTTAAGGAAGAATTTAAGAGCTGCGTGGAGCCGCTGTCTGAAAGGCAACTAGCTACCATCACTGCTGAGTGACTCAAGCCAACAAGAATGGTTACCAAATAATGTGCCTTACTGGGACAAATAATGCCATTAAAAAAGCATTTCCATCTTAACTTCTCTTAAAATGTTTTTCTTTTACTAAAATTGAACTCAAGTCTATCATTCTCTCAGATCATTAAAATATTTAGAAGAATATAATTTATGAGGCATACCTACTATCATCCTTACATTTACATTTAATAAAAAATTCATTCTTGTTCAAATTGTTTTCACATCCATGATCTCATCTGTGTGTTTACTAACTCTAAACACAGTAGTTAGGATACATGTTGAATTCAGAGAGGTCAAGTGACTTGCTCAGGGCCACACAGCCCAATATAAGTGATTCCTGAGCTCGAATCCAGGTGATGCATTTATTTGAGAGATATTCAGTGTGCACCCACTCTTGGCAGGCACTGTACCGAGTGCCGAGGAAGCAAACACAGGGACAGTCGCTGCTCTCGGGGAGCTCTCGGGAATCAGACTGCTGGGCTGGGTCCTGCCTCTGCTACTCGCTGTTTCACCTTGGGCAAATTACTTAACTGCTTTGTGCCTCAGTTTCTCTATCTGTAAAGGGGAAACAAATAAAATACCTACCTCACAGAGTTGTGGTGAGAATTAGATAAATTAATTCTTGGGAAAAGCTTAGGACAGAATTGGACCTTGAGTAAGTCTTCAGTAAATGTTAGATATTATTAGTGAGAGAAACCGACACTGATTAAATAAGCATGCTTATGAGTGGATATTGATAAACTTGACATAAATAATTGGAAGGAAAGTAACAGTTCGATCAGAGTTTGGGCTTAGGGCTCATGGAAGGTTCTCCAAGAAAATGGCTCTGGGTGGAGCTCTGAAAGATAACCTTGTGTTAACTATGTGAGCATTCCAGACTGAGATTTGGGATTTTAATTCCTGGATCACATATTCATTTTTAATACACTGCAACTCTCAGCACACTTAACTTAGGACTAATTTGTTGGTCTGGAGCACCGGAAACCAATTTTTTTTGTAGTGAAAAGAACACAGCCCTGGAAGTGAAAAGACCAAGGTTCTAATTTTAGTTCTGCCATGAGCTTACTGTAGGGCTGGGGAAGCTCATTGATTCTGTTTCTGAAATAATTTAGAAGTTCAAAAGAACACATCCCTCCAGGCCCACTAGAATCTGGCCATGGTTTTTCCTTTCCTTACCCTTGCTGTTTTATCAGCATAAAATATTCAAGTCATTACTTCTACTTGTAAAAATCTTACTCATTCTCCAAGATCCTTCTCAAATGTCCAGAGTGGGAGAGGGTGGGACTGGTGATGATTTTATCTGCCAATCTTCCTATTTTTAGGGGAGCGCCCTTCCACTCCTCTCCCCAACGTTAGCTAGAAGAAGCCTTTTCTTTCTTTTTTGTATTGAGGTGAAATTCACACAACATAAAATTAACCATTTTAAAGTGACCCATTCAGTGGTACTACATCCACAATGTCGTGCACCCACCACGTTTATCTAATTCCAAAATGTTTTCATTGCTCCTCAAAACCCCTTACCCCTTAAGCAGTTGCTCCACATCCCCCCTCACCACTGGCATCCACCAGTCCGCTTTGCGTTTTTTTTTTTAAAGATTTTATTTTTTTCCTTTTTCTCCCCAAAGCCCCCCATACCTAGTTGTATATTCTTCGTTGCGGGTCCTTCTAGTTGTGGCATGTGGGATGCCGCCACAGCATGGCTTGATGAGCAGTGCCATGTCTGCACCCAGGATTCAAACCAACGAAACACTGGGCTGCCTGCAGCAGAGCGCGCGAACTTAACCACTCGGCCATGGGGCCAGCCCCTGCTTTGTGTTTTTATGGATTTATCTAAGGAAGACCTCTCACATCTCCCGTCATTCCCAACAAAAATATGACCTCATCCTCACCTAAGCCTCCATTCAGCTTCCCTGGTGAAATGTTAGTTACATACAATTTGAAAGAATCTTTCACTTCCGCTCTCCCCCTGACCAGAGTCCTCCCCGATCAGATGACCTTGACGAACAAAGTGCTCAGCTCAACCTGCATTCAAGTGCAGCGAATTGTGTGCAGTGGTTTTACCATCACATTTCTCAGCCATTCATGACAGCGCCACACATTTACCTACTGACTAAGGTTCCCGGAGTTCTGATGTTGGAAACTGTCCCTTTTAATTGACTCTTGTAAGATTGTTGTTTATGACCAGGAAATGGTCTTTGTTCACCTGCACCCAAACCGCAGCACATCGGCAACACATAGACCTGCAAGAGGTGGCAGTGCCCAGAAGTGGGTTAGGGGCCCCCAGGGGGCTCTCATCTTCTCTCAACTTCTTGTATTTTCTTTGCTTTGAGGAAAAGAAAAATATGATATTGAGTTGCTTTTTTTTCCTTATGTATTTCTTCTTGAAAGTTCTACTTAGCGATGCTTATTTGCTTAATCAATTAATGTTTTGAGAGTCTAGCCTGGGCCAGCCAGTGTTCTAGCCAATGCAGATTCAGTAGTGAATGAGACAGGCAAAATCTCCCCTCCAGTTAGGGAGACATAAACCAATATGTGATGAAATATCAGGAAGTGACACATGCCATACAGAAGATAAGGTAGGGTAATGGGGGAGGCAGCATGACAAGGGATGGGTCCTCTTTTAGATAGGCTGGCAGGGAAGGCCTGAAAGATGTGAGCGAACCGTGGGAACATCTTTGTCTTGAACGTTCAAATAATGGCCATAAATAAAGATTCATTATCATGATTATTGGTAAACTTAGAAAAAACTTTTTGTTATAGGAATTTCAAACCTATACAAAAAGTAGAGAGAGTGGTGTAATAAACCCCTATGTACCCATTACCCAGCTTCAGCATTATCAACTCGTGGTCAATTTTATTTCCTCTGTACCCGTCTCTCCCTGCACTCCCTGGATTATTTTGAAGCAAATTCCAGCATTATATCATTTTATCTGTAAATATTTCAGTATATATTTCTCAAAGACAATAACTTCCTTTTTTAAAACATAGCTCCACCCTCAAAAATAATGGTAATTCCTTAATATCATCAAATATCCAGAGAGTGTTCTATTTCCCCCAACAGTTTATGAACTTTTAAAATAAAGCAGAACATGGAGTAACTTCCATTAGTCCTAGAGTAATTCCTTTTAAGGCACGATAGTAAAAATATTAATTACATACTCAAAACTTTTTTTTGGTACAATTTGTTCTGCTAGACAGTATAGGCCTGAATGTTACTGCATTCATAATGGCTGATAAATAAGGGAATGATAGCACTGTATCCTATTGATTCATATGCAATTTTTTCCTAGAACTTTAAAATTTTTTACCGCCATGTAATAGCAGCTGAACGCAAAGTACATTTCACAGCTGAATGCTGCCAACAAATGAGAACTAGAGTATTATGACATGATGCCTATTCACCCCGACATATTTTCATCTTGGCTCAATTTGGCCATCAGCTTCCCCAGATGTCTGTGCATTTCGTTTTCCCCGTAACTCAGCCGCCTCAGCCCTCCTTCCGCCCCACCTTCTGTCAAGCTACCTTTACTTTTTTTTCCTTAAGACAAAGTACCGTGTTTACTATAATGTTTTTTGTTAGAATTTAATATCTTCTTAACTTTATCAGGATTGTTGCTCTTTTGTTGTTGTTAGTGCACTGGTTACAAAGTTGCATAGATTTTTTTAGCAGTCTGTCCCAATCCTATTTTCCACTGTAGCAAAGAGGTCATTAATTATTATGGAACCCACTTATTGGGTGAAAATATCAAATTGCAAAAAATCAAACGAATATTCCTAAAAGGAATTTACAAATAGTACTGATTTGCACTGTTATCCATAATTTGGGAGAGAACTCAGTAATGAATCCTGTTTTTATCCTCTACCTCAGAATCCCAGCAAATCAGAAAGGTTTTAGGAAAGTGGGAACTTGAAATCGTTACTCACAAAGTAATGGCTTATAAAAGCATTAAATGAACAAATATGTTCAGAGACATAGATATTTCTTTTTTTACCCTAGGTTACAATGAGAGTCTGAAATATGCTAGTCAATAAAATGATAAACATATCACAATGAACAAACTGTTCCCTAATTCAATATATCATACTAGCTGCTTACCTTTATTTGAAATGCCAATACCTTGAATTTTCCAGATGGTTAAAAAATCAGGTAGCATCAACTCCAGCTGATGCCTAGAAAATAAAATATTTCATAGCTGTCACACACAAGTGAGCCTTAATTAACTTGGAACCAACTTAACATGATCTCCTAGTAATCAGCATATAGGCTGATCCCATATGGGCTCTTGAGGCAAAATCATAAGAAAACAAATGTTAATCAGTGGCCAAAGGTGGGGATGAGGTTAAGAAAAGAGCAGAGGATAACAAGGACCTCTTACGTATTCAGAACAATTGCCTATACATGTTATGTTGAACCAAATGAAATTGTTATTTGTGTAGATCAAGAATGTAGAGTATACAAAAACAGTTGAAATAAAAGCAGTTTTCACCATACCAAAGTCCACTAGTTAATTTTTCTTTTCAGTGGACATTTCCCAAGTGTCTATCATGTGCATGGCACAGTCCTAAGACTAAGGACGAGGATAAATAACAAAGGGTCTGCCTTCAAGGAATTGACTCCAGAAGAGGAGAGAAATACATAAACAAGTAATTTATCATGGGAGGTAATAAGTGCTTCAATAGAATCCATGTACAAACTACAGTCATCTGTCGCTGAACGGCGGTAATGCATTCTGAGAAATGCGTTGTTAGGTGATTTCCTTGTTTTGCAAACATCACGGAGTGTACTCACACAAACCTAGATGGCAAAGCCTGCCACATACGTGAGCTATATGGTACTAATGTTATGGGACCACTGTAATACATGCCGTCCATCATGCACTGAAAGGCTGTTATGCGGGGCATGACTGTACAGCGCAAATGCAGAGAAGTAAGTACTTAATTCTTGGAGGGCCACTTTTGGAGAACCCAGTGTCTGAGTTGGGAGTTTGTTATGGGGGTGGTTAAGAAAGAGGATTTCTAGGGAAAGGTATGAAGACTGCAAAGAGCAGGTATTGTTGAGACAGAAAGGGCACAACAGGGGAGGGTGGCAAGGGCTGCTGGGAGATGAGCTGGAGCTGTTGGCAAGAGACCTGGATGAAAGCGTCTTAATCCGCATAGATTTTGCTGGGTAGGTTGTGGAGAAGTGGTTTTAGGTGGGGAAGTGACATGATTGGACGTGGATTTTAATATAATCATGGGAGCGGCTGTGTTTGGAGAATAAACTGGAGCAGAGAATTGAACAAGGCTGGAGTCAGGGAGATAAAAGGAGGATGTTGGGGTAAGTCGTGTTCACTGAACAAAAATCAATCACTTCCCAAGCCTTACAGATAATCAGTGTTTTACAGTGTGTGTTTATTATATGAGAAAAATATTGCCTCCTTTTGTTATTTAGATAAACAGCGTTGGAAATACATGCCTCAATGGATGGTACACATTGTTGGACAGTTTGTTACAAAGCAGTTGTCTACAAAGACTGAAATAATTATATAGAATTACAAACCCAGCTATCACCCCAACTACATGCTCAGTAAAAGTTCAAGTTAAGTGAAGCGGCATTCTTCTACCAAGATCATTAGTTCTACAATTAATCCTGCTACTGAGGGAAAAATCCACCCAACAACCAGCCAAATTAACCTTGATTACACGTCAGTGCTATCGCTAATTATCAAAGAAACCCTTGGAAGAGTGACAGACCATTTATTTATCATATTTGAATATTTTACAAATTTCCTAAAGAAAAGAAAGCTAAAGTCTTAGAATACCTTTCAGGAACATGATATACTTTCCACAACCAGTTTTCTAAAAAAATGCTGCATACATTGCTGCTCATTGTGTACACGTTTGATACCTCTAAATTAGAAATACAAAAACACAGGGTAAACATAACACATAATAAAGTTACATGTTAAAGCATGATGTTAACTTCTTTTTTTTGATGAGGAAGATCGGCCCTGAGCTAACATCTGTTGCCAATCTTCCTCTTTTTGCTTGAGGATGATTGTCACCACGCTAACAACTATGCCAGTCTTCCTCTGTTTTGTATGTGGGATGCCGCCACAGCAGGGCCTGATGAGCAGGGTGTAGGCCCACACCCAGAACCCGGACCAACAAACCCCAGGCTGCTGAAGCGGAGCGCACGAACTTAACCACTATGCCACAGGGCTGGCCCCAGCATGATTTTAACTTTTAACCAAAAATTTTAACGAATTTGGTCAAATATTTAATTTTTGTGATATCAAAATAGAAAAACAAAATCCTTGATTTAAAGTGTCTAAAATATATTAAGTATAAAAACCAAGGTGCAGATTGGTAATATCCCACAGGTACAAACAAAATACATATAAATAGAGATAGAGATGTAGATATAAATGTTTCTATAGGCAGAGAAAATTGCTAGAAGGGTATAAAAATTGTAAACAATGGCAATATCTTAGAAAGCAGGCGGGGAGTGGGGTCAAGGATTTTTACCTTATACTTCACACTCTCCTATACAGTATTAGTTTAATAATGAAAAGTAGTGTAAATTTTTAACAAAAAGGTAAAGAAGGATGTACCAAAGCAAATCAAAAAGGCAAGAAAGGATACAAAGCAACAAGAAACCACATTCAATAGAAAACATAACAGAACGGGAATAAGTACAAACTGAACAAACTTGAATGGGCTTAAAATATCTCATTAAAAGTTAGATGTTCTCAAAACAGGTAAAGAACAAAAAAACTCATCTAGAAATGGATTTAAAAGGTATACACTGGGGCCAGCCTAGTGGTGCAGTGGTTAAGTTTGCACGTTCCTGTTTGGCAGCCCAGAGTTCACCAGTTCGGATCCCAGGGGTGGACCTACTTGTCACTTAGCAAGCCATGCTGTGGCAGGCGTCCCACATACAAAGTGGAGGAGGATGGGCATGGATGTTGGCTCAGGGCCAATCTTCCTCAGCAAAAAGAGGAAGGTTGGTGGCAGATGTTAGCTCAGGGCTAGTCTTCCTCAAAAAAGAAAAAAAAAAGGTATACACTACCACCAAACAATATAGGAAAGTTGAAAATACAGGAATAGAAAATCATATACTAACCAAATACTGACAAAAAGTAAGCTAGTAGTTAAATAATGACTTCTGATAAAATAGAACTCAAAACACTTAAATGAAGTAAAGAGGAATATTTTATGTGCATAAAATTACAACCTACTAAAGAGAAGAGAGAGTCATAAACACTATGCACTTAGAACATAGCTTTGCAATATATACAGCAAAAAACTCTAAGAAATATAAGGAGACATCTTAATCAACAATTTAATATTGAAAATAAACGTAATAAACTTTAAAAAGTTAGAAAAAGAAGAACAAAAAACCAAAAAAAGTAGAAGGAAGAGATTGATGGACTATTAGGGAAAACACAATAAAATAGAAAACAATTATAGGGGGCTGGCCCCATGGCCGAGTGGTTAAGTTCGCGCACTCTGCTGCAGGCGGCCCAGTGTTTCGTCAGTTCGAGTGCTGGGTGCGGACATGGCACTGCTCATCAAACCACACTGAGGCGGTGTCCCACATGCCACAACTAGAAGGACCCACAACTAAGAATATACAACTATGTACCCGGGGGCTTTGGGGAGAAAAAGGAAAAAATAAATAAAATCTTTAAAAAAAAGGAAAACAATTATAGACGTGATCAACAAAACTAAAAGCTGTTTCTTTGAAAACACGATACAACAAACTCTGGCAAGTCTGATGGAGAAGAAAAGAGGATACAAATTAACAACAATACATATAGGGAAATATTTTTGTAACCTTGGGGTGAGGAAAGCTTTTCAAATCAAGACACCAACCCAGCAGGTCTAGGCAGATTTGGCCACCTAAATATTAAATACTCCTAATGCCATAAACAAAGGTTAAAAGACCAATGGATTGCGAGAAAACGCTTGCAACATACTGATCATATTTTACATGTGTGTGCGTGTGTTACATATTTGCAACTTATATAACCGACAAGGATTGGTTTCCATGGTGTACAACAATGCCTATACAATGATAAGCAAAAGATACACAAGCCAAAGCCAAAATTGACAAAGGTATAAAAGGTTAATTCATGGGAGGAATATCACTGAACAACAACATATGTAGACACATGTAATGATTGTCAAATTACATGGAATCAAGTTGCTAAATAAAATGAGATATCACTTTTGATTTATCAGATTGGCAAAAAATATAGATGAATAATATCCCATTTTGGCAAGGGGGTTAAGGAGTAGGCCTTAAATACAATTAGTTGGAGTGGAAATTGGTACCATCTTTTCAGAGGGCAATTTTCAAGTATACATCAAATTTGTAGATGTGCCTACACTTTGATTCAGCAATCCTATCTATGACAATACCATCTATCTTATAGGAAAAAAATACATATATGCACAAAGAGAGATGCAAAATGATATTTTCCTTTGCAAGACTGTTTCTAATAGTTGAAAATCTGTGGAGAACTTAAATACCCATTGTAGGTAGTTGAACAATGGCCCCCAAAAGATATGTCCAAATCTTAGCTCCTGGTACCTGTGAATGTGACCTTATTTGGGAATAAGGTCTTTGCAGACATAATTAAGTTATGGATTGAGAAATGTGATCATCCTAGCTTAGGGTGAGCCCTAAATCTTTATAAGGTGTCCTTATTACATATAAGGTCTAAGGTGTCCTTATAAGAGAAAGAGAAGGAGAAGACACAGAAACACAAGTGAGACAGCCATGTGAAGACACAGGAAGAGACTGGACTGATGCATCTATAAGATAAGGAATATCAGGAGCCAACAGAAGTTCAAAGAGACAAGGAAGTATTCTTCCCTAAGGCCTTTGGAGGGAGAGTGGTCCTGCTGACACCTTGATTCTGGACTTCTGACCTCCAGAACTGTGAGAGAATGAATTTCTGTTGTTTTAAGACACCGAGTTTGTGGCAATTTGTTATGGCAGCCACAGGAAATTAATACACCCATTAGTGTATGAATGGTTAAATAAATTAAGGCATATCAATATCATCAAATACTGGATAATCATTAAAAAGAATGAGACAGCTTTCTCTGTACTGACATGGAAATAAGTTTGTGATATTCTGCTAACATTAAAAAAAGGCACATTGCAGGGGCCCGTGGTGTAGTAGTTGGGTTTGGTGAGCTCTGCTTTGGCAGCCTGGGTTCACAGGTTCGGAACCTGGGGCATGGACCTACATCACTTGTCAAGCCATGCTGTGGCAGTGACCCACATACAAAAGAGGGGAAGATTGGCACAGATGTTATCTCAGAGAAAATCTTCCTCACGAAAAAAAGAAAAAGTACATTACAGAAGTATATGGATCCCATTTATGTAGCATGATCTCATTTATGTAGAAATCTGTTCACAGTAGTTAACCCTCTGGGGCAGGGGGAGTGTAAGAGAACTGACAGAGAATTTTTTAATGTTTATTCTTAAATTTTTTATTTCTTTTCCTCTAAATTTTATTGTTTGGCTTTTTTTTTAAGCCTATAGACTATATTACATATATATATATATATATATATATATATATATTTTTTTTTTTTTTTTTTTAGGAGGATTAGCCCTGAGCTAACATCTGCTGCCAATCCTCCTCTTTTCATTGAGGAAGATTGGCCCTGAGCTAACATCCACGCCCATATTCCTCCACTTTATATGTGGGATGCCTGCCACAGCATGGCTTGACAAGCAGTGAGTAGGTCCACACCCAGGATCCAAACTGGGGAACCCTGGGCCGCTGAAGCAGAATGTGCGAACTTTTAACCACTGCGCCTTTAAATAAAAAGTTATTTAACAAGCAGAATGTTTGCAACTACGGAGGTGATGGACGTTAAACTTATTATAGTAACCATTTCACAATATATAAATAAGTCAAATATATTGTACACCTTAAACTTGTACAATGTTATAAGTCAATTATATATCAATAATACTGGAAAAATTTTAAAAATAAAAGATTTTAAAAATAAGTTTTAAAAAGTCATTGACTTTAAGGGGCTGGCCCCGTGGCCGAGTGGTTAAGTTCGCACGCTCCGCTGCAGGCGTCCCAGTGTTTCGTTGGTTCGAATCCTGGGCGCGGACATGGCACTGCTCATCAGACCACGCTGAGGCAGCGTCCCACATACCACAACTAGAAGAACCCACAACGAGAAATATACAACTATGTACTGGGGGGCTTTGGGGAGAAAAAGGAAAAAATAAAATCTTTAAAAAAAAAAAAAAAAGTCATTGACTTTTTAAAGTACAATGTTAAATTAAAATTGCAATATTTTTCTTAGTTGTTCTCTGCCCTGACTTGTGTGATCTCCACAATCATACAGTTAACTAGAATTCAAATGAAACCAAAGAAAATAGGTTGAAAAGTAGGTCATTAAACAAAATTTTAATAAATTGCATTCATCACTATTGTCCACACAAACCATATGAAACTGAACTAAAGGAAATTCTTTTCTATATATGATTATTGGAATTCCTTCTACTTCTAATATTTCTTGTTGGCTATGCTTTGTGGCAGAATCAAGAATAATATTTTGGTTCTTCAAACTATACTATTTTCTTTCCCCAGATTCTAAGTATCACTCAGGGCCAGTGACACATGCACAGAATGCATATCACAGATTCATTTAGTCAAGTATTTTCATTTTACAAATTAGCTCTTAGAGGATAAATAATGACCATAGCTGCTACACAGTGAATTGGTGGTAAAGCTGGGACTAGTGGTGTCCAAGTTAATATTACTGCCACTGCCTGCTCTGCTTTTTCGAGTTAACTGCAAGAGTTTATACTTCATTTTTTTCTACATTAAACCTATTTTGGAAGTACTTCTTCCCACGGCAGCACGAACTCTGCCTGGCACCCTCCTACTGCACTGCCTAAGGAGTAGGAGTTTTTACATGTACCTTGCCTTCCCACGATTACAGAGATGTGAAAAGTCTCATTCCACAGGTGATTTGCCAGGTTACAACACTGAGAGAAAGCTCTGGAACAAATCGGGCCAATGGTAATCCGTGCAGCTCTTTCCTCCTTTTGATAGGCTCCATAGTAACAGCACTTCCGCATCCGGGGATGTTTGAAATTGGAGGCTGAGATGATGATACCACCATTCTTAGCCAGGGACAGATTCCACATCTTGAGGCTGGACTAAGAGGCCGTGGTCCAACTTCTTCCCGGGTGCCCCCTGCCCACACCCCATCTAGTACCACTGGTCGACCAGCCCCTGCCGCAACAGCTCCAGAATGAGAAATTGTTTCCTCCCTAGGCAGCCTGTTCCACTTCAGAGAGCTCTAATCGCTGGAAAATTCTTCCTGACATCTTCTAAACCAAAATCTAACTCCTATTACCAGCCCCCTTGTTGGTATTCCTCTTGTGCAGAAAAACTCACGTAATCACAAGTTCCTTGAATATTTGAAGATAATCATCATGACCGCCTAAGTCTTAGCCTTTCTCTGGTAAACATCCCTGGGATTTTTTTATTCAGATCATGTGTTCATGGGATATGATTGGTTTCAAAACCCTCATATAGTCACTCCCCACTGGACACTCACTTGGCTGAGACAGTCAGGCTGCAGTCAGTATAAAGCCTGCATGGGTGTACAGAAGATCAAGAGTGTTCACTTAGGTTGTCCTCTTGTTTTCTCAAAAACCGCTGAATGGGACTTTAGAATTGATCATGTCCTTCTCTGTCACGTAGAGATGAGGAAAGGGTGATGCAAAGAGGGGAAGAGACTTGTCCATGTGGCCACAGCTGTTAAGGGGCAGAGCCAGGGCTGGAGCCAAGAGGCAGTATTATGAGGTGAAAGGCCTCTGGACCACAGAATGGAAGCTCTGATACTTGTGGCAGCCCCATCTCACCCAGTCATTTGGACTTGCAGAAACTCACTTTGCCATCAATAAATGATTGTAATTTCTGTCTAGCCTAGGTCAGAACATGGCTTTGGTAAGGGGGCTTTAAAAAGAATAGAGCATTGCGAGTTACTGTTTATTGAGTTCCTCCTGAGCTAAGTGCTTTTCCTGCATTATCTCATTTAATTCTACTAACTCTGCAAGGCAGAAATTGTCTCCATTTTGCAGAAGAAGAAACTGAGGCTCCAGGAGATTAAGTAACTTAGCTAAGGTCACATAGCTATAAATAGTAAGCCAAGAGTCAAGCCCACTCTCTGATTCTAAAAACATTGTTCTTTATGTGATGTCTTCTAAAGATGCTATTTTGACAAGTACCTACTGTAATGGGAAAACTTTATTGATGTCATCATCATTAGTATTAAAGCATGGTATCTGTAACTCCTCCAGTAATTAATGTTATTGACAGTGTACCTGAAATCTAAGTGGTATATAAAAACTGGTTCTTTCAGACCCACCTTCCCAAATAATCTGGACAAGTCCTGAATATCAATGCACCAAAGAAAAGGAGTAGCGCTCAGTAGAACATAGTGGTCACCAGTGCAGTGGGCTCTGCTATCAGTCTGACTTGGGTTTGAATTCTCCCTGTGCCTTTCACTGCTCCATGACATTGGGCGTGTTAATTATGATTAATTTCTCTGTGTCTTGATGTCTTCATCTGGAAAATGGGGGTAATAAGAGTACCTACCGCATGTGATTGGCATGAATGTTCAATGAGAAAATCTGATTATGAGGCTTCCACAAAGCCTGGCACATAGTAAGTGCTTAATTAGGGTTAGCTATGATTATTTCATCCTAAAGTTCATCAGACCTAGCTTTTGTGAGAATTTAATGGAAGTCATACATTTAACTGCTATACCAGCTACCCTGACAGAGAGTAAAATCTGAGACAATTAAAAACTGACTCTATTATAACTACAGAGAATGAACATGATGGTGACCTGTTTCCTTTAGGTTAAGACTGTGATAAATAAATGGAGGTTAATTTACCCAGTTTGCCTTCCCCCTATGGAAAATAGAAGCTGGAAGTGCCCACCGATCTTTTTCACCTGCTCTACATCAACCAGCTAGAATGACAAAATGTAGCAGACCCTGGGCGATTCCATCATAACTTCTGAAAACAACAGGAGACATTGGAGCACCTGGATTTTCTATTTCCTCTTTCAAGTCTCTTCTGGACCTGAGAATTTTCTTAAATGATCCATCTGTTAAAAAAAGAAAAACAGAGAATATCCCTTAGAATAAATGCTTCCATCAAATTATCTGAATGATCAATTCACAGAATTGGACTGGGCACATTTTATCAGAGATCATGTTCTATTTCCTACAGCAATTCTGATCTCTATATGCCCTTAGTACAGGGATGTATGCGAGTAGAGTGAGCATGTTTCTTGGTAGTGGTATCATTATTTGCTCTTTGAAGAGTATTACCTCAAGAAGCTCAAATAGGATAAGAGAAAAAGCAACGAATACATACATTTTAAAGGTGGTTTCTTCACCTCTTTAAAATATATTTAGTGAGTGCCTCCTCTCTTCCATTAGAGAACAGAAAGATCAGTAAAATCCAGTCCCCAGGATCAAGGGATATCTCAAAAATCTAAAGACGTGGAATAGGAGTTCATTCTATTGATATTATAATGCCATACTGAGTACAAGGGAACAGTTAGGGGCTGAATTGTATCCCTAAACAAATTTGCATATTGAAGTCCTAACCACCCCCCACCCCACCCCATACCTCAGAATGTGACCGTATTTGGAGATAGTGTTTTTAAAGACGCAACTGAAGTTAAAGTAGGTCATTGGATGGGTCCTAATCCAATACGACTGGTGTCCTTATAAGAAGAGATTAGAACACAGACGCAAACAGAGGAAAGACCCTATGTAGACACAGGGAAAAAGTGGCCATAAAAAGCCAGGGAGAGAAGCCTTAGAAAACACCAACCCCACTGACACCTTAATGTTGGACTTCCAGCCTCCCAAACTGAGGAAATAAATGTTTGTTGCTTAGGCCACCCACTCTGTTATGGCAGCCCTAATACAAGAGGAGAGCACTAATACAAGAGGAGAGGTCAGTTCTCCAAGGCCAGCTTGGGAGTAGGGGTTAGTGGAGAAGGTGAAGCTTGAGCTTTTATAGCAAATTGGAGGAGGAAGGCACTCCAGGCAGAGGTGTGATAGAACAAGGGTCCCTCTCAGGTGCCCCAAGGAGACAAGTGAGGTTTGAGCACAGGGCCTTTGAAGAAGGAAGGAAGGAACACAAGAAAGGAGATGATCTTGGAGCAGTTTAATCTCACCTAAGATAGATTCTATCCTGTAGAGGTAATTGGAAGCTGACAAAGGGTTTTACACAGAGTGCTGACAAGCTTATCAGAATTGTGCTGTAGGAGTGAAGGAATGGAAAAAGATATTCCGTGCAAATGGTAATCAAAAGAGAGCAGGGGTGGCTATATTTGTATCAGACAAAATAGACTTTAAGTCAAAATTGTCACAAGAGACAAAGAAAGACATTATACAATGAAAAAAGGGTCAATCCAACAGGAACATATAACAATTATATATGCACCTAACATCAGAGCATCTAAATATATAAAGCAAATATTGACAGAACTGAAGGGAGAAAAGACAGCAATACAATAATAGTAGGAGACTTCAACAGCACACTTTCAGTAATGGATAGAACATCCGGCAGAAAATCAATAAGGAAACAGAGGAGTTGAACAACACTCTAACCTAAATGGACCTATCAGACATATACAGAAATTCTACCCAACAACAGCAGAATACAAATTCTTCTCAAAAGTACACAGATTTTTTTCTCCAGGATAGATTACATGTTAGGTCACAAAATAAGTCTTAACAAATTTAAGAAGATTAAAATCATACCAATTATCTTTTCTGACCACAGTGGAATGGAACTAGAAATCAACAGCAAAAGGAAAATTGGAAAATTCACAAATATGTGGAAATTAAAGAACACACTCTTGAAGAACAATTGGGTCAGAGAAGAAATAGAAAAGGAAATTAGAAAATACCTCAAGATAAATGAAAATACAACATACCAAAACTTTTGGGATGCAGTAAAAGCAATGCTAAGAGAGAGGTTCATAGCAATAAATACCTAATTTCAAAAAGAAGAAAGATCTTAAATAAACAACCTAACTTTACACCTTAAGGGACTGGAAAAAGAAGACCAAACTAAGTCCAAAGTTAGCTGAAGGAAGGAAATAACAAAGATTAAAGCAGAAATAAATGAAATAGAACAAATCAGTAAAACTAAGTGTTGGTTTTTTGAAAAGATAAGCAAAATTGACAAACCTTTAGTTAGACTAACTAGGAATAAAAGAAGATTCAAATAAATAAGATCAGAAATGAAATAGGAGACATTACAACTGATGCCACAAAAATAAAAGGGATCATAAGAGACTACTATGAACAATCATATGCCAACAAATTGGATAACCTAGAAGAAATCAAAAGGATAAATTCCTAGAAACATACAACCTACCAAGATTAAATCATAAAAATATAGAGTCTGAACAGACCTATAACTAGTATGCAGTTTGAGTCAGTAGTAAAACACCTGTCATCAAAGAAAAACCCAGGACCAGATGGCTTCACTGGTGAATTCTACCAAACATTTAAAGAAAAATTAATGCCAATCCTTCTCAAACTCTTCCAAAGAATTGAATAGGAGGGACACTTTCAAACTCATTCCAGGAGGCCAGCATTACCTTGATACCAAAGCCAGATAAAGACACCACAAGAAAAGAAAACTACAGGCCAATATCCCTGATGAATATAGATGCAAAAATCCTCAACAAAATATTAGTAAATAAAATCTAATAGCATGTTAAAAGGAGCATACACCAAGACCAATGGAATTTATTCCTGGATGTAAGCATGGTTCAACATATGAAAATCAATTAATGTGATGTACCATTTATATATGGTGGAATACTATTCAGCCTTAAAAGAGAAGGAACTTCTGCAATATGCAGTAACATGGATAAACCTTGAGGAGATTATGCTAAGTGAAATAAGCCAGTCACAGAAAGACAAACAGCGTGATTCCATTTATATGAGGTATCTAAAATAGCCAAATTAATAGAATCAAAGAGTGGAATGGTGGTTGCCAGGTGCTGTGGGAAGGGAAACTAGGCAGTTACTAATAAACAGGCATAAAGTTTCATTAAGCAAGATGTGTAAGCTATAGAGATCCGCAGCACAACATTGTACCTATAGTCAACAATAATGTATCGTACACTTAAAGTTTTGTTAATAGGGTAGATCTCATGTTAAGTATTCTTACCACAACAAAATAAAGATTAAGAAAGTTTTAATTAAAAAAATTATGCTGTGGGAACAGTGAGGATTTGGAGAGAGAATGAGTGTGGGTCCAGGAAAAGCTGTGTATTTCCATAACAAAAATATTAACGTTAGTTGGTTGAAAACAATTACCATCTTGCTGGGAGTCATCTGCATTTGCATTGGTGAGGACAGGGAGTCCCGCTAAGTAGAACACTTCAGCACTACTCCTGCCACCACCTGTTCCACAGTCCTGGTCACTTTTACCGAAAGATCGAAGTACCTGTTCAGAAAGGAAATCATTCCCCCAGAAAACAATATTCAGTGGCTGTTATGAGGAATACCTGACTTGTGGATAGTGTTAGTTGCAAGTCACTCACTTTTAAATGTTAAAATCTAATTCTCCAGTTTTCCAAACCTTTCTTTCTTTCCCTAGTTTTCACCTCATGAGTTTTACAAACACATGCTATTCAAAATTCACTCAAGAGCCAAGACTTCAGCACATAACTTTGATATGGAAGTTCCTAGAAAACAACCTACACTCTCCCTTTTTGAGGCTTTGCATATTGAATTAACTAATAAAATATCCTTTGAATGAACGAATGAATGAATGAACAAGTAAATGAAATACTCACTACCCCTCATGGTCCTTTTCCAGCTCTAGGTTGTAAGTTCTGAGAGGGGTGAGACCCTGCATTTTACTGCTCCACCCAAGATAGAGAAGAGCACAGAAATGGGTAAGGATGCTCAGGGAATTATTTTTGGTGCGGAGGGTTGACTCCTCCTCAAAGCTTGTGACCATGACCCATGTGACCCATGAAAGTGTATGGGCTATTGCGGGTGGGAGGGAGGGACTTGGCTGGGGAAGGGACAGGCAAGGGGAGACAGCTATTCATGACTGCAGTTTCGTATGTAGCCATATAGTCTCCCACACCATGCCCCTGTTTTCTGCTCCCCTCTCCATCACCTCTCCAACGGATTTAATACACTCAGTGCACTAGAACCCCAGCATTTTCAGTCATATCTCTTCCCTGGAGTGAGCAAGAAATTTAATTTTATGCATTAGCTTAAAAGGTGCCCTCTCTCAGAGTCAATAAGGTTATTGCTTATTCCGACAAACAGCTTAGTAAACAAGATGATGTCATCAGTCACTGAAAGGAAGATAGTTTGGAATTGGTTGCATTTGAAGGTTTGTTTCTGAATGTGGATTTAACTACATTTTAGTTTATTCCCAGAGAAAATTGCCTTTTAGCATTTCACTGAGGATATTCCCAAATAAGTGTGTTCATGTAATATAAAATAAATTGGAGGGTAAACTAACTGGATAACTATCCTTTATATATCTAAAAGGATAACTAAAAGAAGTAACTCAGACCAAACAAGTCACTTGCTTCTACTCTGTGCTGAGATTCCACCCAGGCCCTAAGTCACCTAATATCTCTGTGTCTCAGTTTTCCTCGTGGATAACATGGGAACTCCACTAGATAAAGATTTTAAATATCTTTATCATTGATATGCATCTCAGAGGATGGTTGTGAATATTCAATAAGATAATGATTTAAAGTTCTTACAAGAATATTCCGCACACAGTAAGTGTTCAATAAATGTTAGCTGTTGATATTATTATCCTTAAATCTAGCTGAGAAGTCAGACATTAGTATAATTGCATCCTTTTCCTTTATTCTGCTCCCATGACTAACCCCCAGAACCCTTAGAGAATCCTGGTGGCCACTTGGCCCCAAGCCACGCCAAGCATCAGTAACCACAGCATTTACCATACTTAACTCTTTCCAAGGGATTTTTGCTTCTTTCTTGGGTGCCATATATAGCACCGTTCAATGATGATAATGCTACCTACGATTCTGACTGAGTTTCCACAGTAAGAGATATAGCTTCGCCTGGAGAATATATGTCTTTATTTGGAGACAAATGGATCTAAAATTAGTTGAAAAAGAAAGTATGTTAAAGTGAGATTACACAGTCACTCAGGAGGAACTCGGGCTGGGGAGAGTATTCGGCTCCCCTGGAGCTGGTTGCCACACTTTTCTCCAATATTTAGATGGACTGAGTCAGACACTAATTCTGCAGTCTGCTCTCCTGTCATGGTGTAATAGACTAGGAGACGGGCTGTAGGAACCATGTGCTGAGTCACGGAAAGGTTTAAAAGTTGGTAGGATGAACCTGGGAGCTTCTTCTCTGTGCCAAAGTGTACAGTTTTGCCCTTAGATGAAATCTAAAAATACACAGTAACAAATACTCATCAGAGTGGACTTAAAGTTGGGCTAGTAGTTAGGCAGGTGACAAAGAGGAAGAGAATTAACATCCATTGAGCATCTACTACGCATTAGGCACATAAACATGAACATATTCAATCCTCCCAATTGCATATTGTGGTTTTATTCATTTAGTAGTTATAGAAATTGAAGCTCATAAGCTGTCTCATTAGCTTAAAAGGTGCCTCTCTCAGAATCAATGAGGTTATTGCTTATTCCAACAAATGACCTAGTAAACAAGATGATGTTATCGGTCACTGAAACAAAGATAGCTTGGAATTGTTTACATTCAAAGGTTTGTTTCTGAACATGGATTTATCTAGGAAGTGAACTCTGACCTTGCTGACTCAAAGCCCATGACTTTTCAAATATAATATGCTGCTGATCTTGCTAGTTCGTATTTTAAACAGCAATGAACAACGCCTGGGAATCACTACATCCATTCTTGAGCTCAGGACTTAAATTCTTCCCTTCATAAACAGGGAATGTTCTTAAGGAATGCCAGCAAGGCCTGGCAGTCCGATGCTTGGTAATGAAACGTTGACCAAATGATTGGCGGTGAAACGTTGCTGAGGTCACTGACTAGTCTGGGGACTGAAGGAAGGCTCTGATCAAACCCTTGGCATCATGCCATAGAAGGAATATCAGTCTAGGAGTCAGAAGATTGTGAACAAAATCCTAAATCTACCACCAACTACTTGTGAACACGGCAGGTCACGCAACCTCTCCAATCTGTTCCATTGTCCCCCAGCTCTAAGAAGTGTTGTGAGGCTCTGCTATGGGGATGTTTGTGAATGTGCTTTATAGACTATAAAATGCTATGTGAGTTCACCTATTCATTCACTAAATATCAACTGAGTACTGTTTTGTGTCAGATAAGAATCGTTTAAAAGATTATTTGCATAAGAAAATGCTGCAGGTAGGGGACTAGATGCAAGTAAGATAGTATTGAATTTACCAAGTAATTGTAGTGTGTAATCGCGTCAACAGATGGACTTTTAAGGGTAACAGTTACGCTCAGATGTTCTCCCATAAGCAAACTCTTGTAACTGTCTGTCCAGCTAAGGGAAAGGAGACTTTGGCTACGTGATTTTGTAGGCCACTGCTTGATAGTCGTTGCTGGCCTGATATTCTTGTGGATTCTTCTGAATTCTTCTGGGTCATCAGTTTTGACCTAAAGAAGATAGTGTCAATAAATGTAAAACACTAATCCTAAACTTTGTATCAATGATGACAAAGATGGTAATGGTGGTGTTGGTGTTGGTAACCATTAATACTTTCCCAGCATTCACTTAGTGCCAGTTCTGGTTCTAAGTGTTTGACATGTATGAATGTATCCACATACCTTATAAATCTTCAGGCTTCACAGCATCTTATGAAAAGCAGATTGGCATTCCACTGCCTTAACAGTAAGGTAAGCTATGTTATCAAGTGATTACAGAAAGGCCATTGATTAAAAAAATAATAAAATTAACTATGAAAATCTAGGCTACAGTGGAAGAGTTCAGTGAAGTCAAAGAAGAGAAAGGATCTTAGATCTAGGGTTGGCCTTCTTTCTTAAATGACATACCAACTTATTGACTCATTTCCTTCTGCCACAGGCTAGCAGAAACTAGGAATTTGGGGAAAGGGAAAATGTGGGTAGAGATGTGGCAATAATTCTTAAAAGCTAACACAGACATCAGTTGTGAATGGATATGGTGGTGAATAATTTTACCACTTCTCAGGAGAGAGATGGGGAGAAGGATTTAGGAAAGTAAACAAGATCTGTTCTTGAGGGTAAAGTGCAGGGTCACAGTGAACTCATAAATATACGTGCCATGCTGTACTAGTTCTTGAACAAGAGGCTGGAAACATCTATGTTTTCCTTGAAGCTGAAGAATTAGGTTATTTGCTGGTGAATGTAACTTGATAACAAGAACAGAGGAAAAATGGTTCATGCTATTAGAGAAAAAGGAGACAATGATATTTGGCTCTTGTTTAGGTTTGGAAAGAAATGTATGCATTCAGCCAATCAATATTTACTGGTCCCTAATATGTGTCAGGAACTATGCTAGTTGCTGGGGACAAACGTAAATAAGATGGACACAGCTCTCGCCCTCAGGAAGCCTGAAATCCATGAGACTTTCATGGGGTAAGGAAAACATACTCATATTAACAGAGGGTAGTTAGAGAAGGACATGAGTGGAGGACATGATTGAAAAGTTGACCCCCAAATAAGCAGGAGTTAGGGAATCAAAGAACTGAGGAAGGAGAGTTTGAGGTAGACCTGCAAAGGCCTGTGGCAATAGAGAGCAGGCTATTAGGGAGTGGCAAACTGCCCAGTGTAGCTGGAGTTTGAGGTGCGATGGGAAGAGTGATGAGCAATGCGTTTGGAGAGGGGAGCAAGAACAAGGTCAATAAAGATCAGATTTGTGTCTCAGAAAGATGACTCTATCTCCTTTGCCAAAACGAGGAGAGTGACTGGAAGGAGAGTGAATAACTAGGTGGCGGTGGGGCTGTTCACTGAAACAGGGCAGTGGGAGAGGTCTAGGTTTGAGGCTGGCAGGTGGTTGGTTGTTAGTTTTGGACAAAGCCATGTTTATGCTTCTTTGAAAGATCCAAGAAAAAGATACGGAGAAGGCAGCGTCTGTAAGGATCTTGAGTGTTTAGGATGAGTCTTCAGCATAAGCTATGGGAGCAGATGGAATCACAGAGGATATATGTCAAATAAAAATGTGTCGGGTAAGAAGACAGGAGGGTCTAAATAGAACCCTGAGGATCACCCCCGTTTAGAGGGCAAGCTAGGGATTACTGGTCCAAATTGGAAGGTATAAAGAGAACAAAGGAGAAAAAGACAAAGCAAGGAAATGTGGAGTCACAGAGGCTAGAATAGATTATTGAAAGAAAAAGACAATGGTCCACTGCACCAAACGTCTTAGAGAAGGCAAGGACGATAAAGACTGAAAAATATCCAGCGATCTCGGCAAGTAGCTCCAGGTAACCTCGGTGAGAGCAGTTTCAGTGGAGTGGTGGGGGCCGAAGCCAGATCTCGTAGTCTGAGGAGATCTGGGAGGGGAAGAAAGGAATGCAGGCTATTCTTTAGTGTAGTTTGCATGTGAATTGAGGAAGAGATGACGACAGCTGGAAATAATGGACCAGAGAAGACCCTGTCTGTATTCTTGTGTTCCACTGGCAGTTCTTGTTCTAAAGTTTCCTGATTGAATAGTATTATGTTTAGCATAAGAAGAAAAAATTACTTCCTAGACACAAAATTGACACTCATATCCTTTATGGAATGTTCAGTACACTGAATTGTATTCCCTGTGCCCACAAGTCAAATGTTTCAGAGAAGTTCACTAGGCTTATACATAAAATCTCCCTCATCTTTCCTGCATGCTAGCGACCACACAGACTGAGGTGCTATTAGAAGACAGAACAAACGAGAATTTTGCTCACGTGAAACTCCAGCACTGTCACGTCAGAGGGAATGTTAACTACAAATGAAGCTACTCCATCATTGTAATTTGTTGTGCTTTTTCTTGGATCCAGAACTGTCTTCTCCGGAGTTTCGCCTTCAGGGTTACTGTGATCCCTCCTGCGAAATGGGCAAAGGCACCCTTCACCTGCACATGTTGGACCAAGTCCATTCCAAGAGTTAATACTGACTCTTTAACAAAAAGAAAACCCTAACATAATCCATTCCCAAGCACGGGCTTGGTAGAATTTAATTCAGTAGTCAAATGTGGTTCTCTTATCGTTGTGTTTTAACCACTCCTGGCATATATATGAATTACATTCAGTTCAATGTACAGTTACTGAGTGTTTAATAAGAGCAGGGCACTGTGCTATGTGCTTGTATATAAGCCATGGGTTGAGTGAAATTATTACCAGGCCTGGATCTAGACAGTTGTTTTTCAACATGGCCTGGTCCTATTTCTCCCCGCCCTCATTCTATTCTCCATTTAAGTGTTTACACTGAAGGTCACACAGGAGCAACATGTAGCAGAGATTCTTTTCCTCTGTCCTTTCACAGACTAAAAATGCACCGTATTAGATTTTCTAATCTAACCTTGATGGAATATGGAATCCCAGGCTTCAGGAAAAGAGGAGTAACAACCAAATCCAGTGTGTAGGGAGAGAGGATGCATTTGACATCAGTTACTTTGGTTTCTTGGAAGAATCTACTTATTGGAATAACATGCATCATTCTGAGAATTTGGCAAGTACAATGCAGCACATCAGTCTGCATGGGCACCCATTCTGTCCCTCTGGATTTCTTTATCTGGATAAGGACAAGCCATTCATCCATTCCTTGGTCATTCATATGCACTTATTATCCTAAGTCTGGATGATTGCTATGGTCACTGTGGAAGAGCCTGGCCACTCCATGGACTAGTAAAGTGTGGTTTTCAAGAGGTTGGTAAGATCCCCATTCATGAGTTTCAGCTACAGCGTTCAGTGCCAGACCATCTATCAGACCATTTATCCCATTTATTTTTCTTCAAATAACCAAGCAGAGCCTCATGCCTGCAAGTAGTCGACAATCTGGTTAAAACAGACACTCAAGTGTGAAATAGCACGTTCTCATTTTCAAGGCAACATTCAAACAGATACCAGGTAGTATGGTAGAAGATGTGTGTAAAATATTTAATAATATGTAAGCAAACACCCAAATGACTCAGGGATGCTTTCATAATGTGAATAATTTTACCATCTTATTTGTTTATTGCAAGTAAAATTTTCTGGTACCAGCATTACCTGTTCTTTTTAATAACATAAAAGGCTATCCTAGGGGCCGGCCCTGTGGCGCGGCAGTTAATTTCGCACATTCTGCTTCGGCGGCCCAGGGTTCCCTGGTTCAGATCCCGGGTGTGGACATGGCACTGCTTGGCAAGCCATGCTGTGGTAGGTGTCCCACAGATAAAGTAGATGGAGGTGGGCATGAATGTTAGCTCAGGGCCAGTCCTCCTCAGCAAAAAAGAGGACGATTGGCAGCAGATGTTAGCTCAGGGCTAATCTTCCTAAAAAAAAAAAAAAAAAAGGCTATCCTTTGCATGTGGAGTAGGGAGGTCACCACTACAGAAAGATGTCTTTCATGAGCATCTCCCCCTCACAGAGCTGGTGGACAGTATTTTGGCAGAGCATATCTGGCAACTGTACTTGCCCAACATTGCAGATTTCTATCCAAATTTTGGAATAAGAAAAGGCTGTGAGAAATGAATTTCTAGATTATTTTAGGAACTCATCTGTACTTTCATTTACTTCCACAAAAATATTAAGGTAGTTGTTATCTAAATCTTTTAGACTTTTATATGACAGATTTTTAATTGCCTTTGAAGTATTAAAATTGATTTGTGCAGCTCCATCGATCGGCTGTGTTTCAAAAGGGGGACACAAAGATAGAAGCTGTAGTATTAGAGAACTCGCTAAGAGGGAATAGCAAATTCTGCTTTCATCAGCCTACAAAATCTTCACTTGACAATGACATTGTGGTGACAGCTAGTGGTAACACAAAGCATAAGCTTGAGTCTATGAGGTACGCTTATAACTGATTAAGATTTAGGTCATTTCTTTGGAGCCTGAAGCCTCAGGCCATATTGCAAAATCACGGAAAAAGAACCCTGGGTAGGACTGAAAATCTTTGAGTCAAAATCATGTCTCATCCTGTTCAGCATCTGAGGCTATAATTTGGGTACTACTATCTATCTGACGAAACCTTATCTAATGTCCTGGATACTATGTCCACAAATAAATAAAACTGCTACTGGAAGCAGGTTTTTGCAAACTCAAACTTCCAAATCGAAGACAAATATCACTGTAACTTATTTGTTTTCATCAGTGGAACCTCCAGAAACCCAAGTATTATTGGTTTTGTTTTGTCTAGTTTAGTTCTATGAACTTTTAGGAGTGAAAGCCCGTTTTTAAACTCTATACTCTGGTGAATTGCCCCCAATTCTCCATTTCTGTGAAGGTAACTTGATCTCTTCTTACCTTTGTCTTTTGTTTTGCTTCAAGCATCATTTCTTTTCCACTATCATCTAAATCTTCTCTTAACCCAAAAAAGACAGAAATTCAGCCTCAGTTACATTCTTATTATAAGAATATCTGTCAGAAGAGAATATAATAAACCCCTTTTTTGATAAATCAATTACGGGTAGTGAGATATAGATAAAATATAACCACGGGAAATTTGCTTTTTACTCTTGAAACAGCGTTCGCACCCAGTATTGCATTTTATCCTTACGCTCTGCAGAGGCAGAGCTAAGGTAGGTATTTTTATTCCCGTTGACAGATGAGGAAATTCAGTCTCAGAGGGATGAAAAAGAACCTGCTGAACTTCCTGCGGCTTTTAAGTTCATAGCAAATTAGTGGAGAAGTGAGCTGAGGACCCAGGTCTCTGTAAGGGGCATACTTCTGTGACTGAAGCATGGTGTGGCAACAATAGGGACCCTCTCCTCAATGCTCCTTATAGCAAAAGGCGCAACACCACATCCATCCCACATGTACTGGAGGCAAGTTATTTTCAGCTTAGCCCCATATTTGCCTTTTGAGTCAAAGAAAAACATGAACTTTCCCTATTTAAATATAAAACAGGCAAGCCAGTGTTCCCACTAGCTCATCTGCCAAGTGTGATTTTTGGGCCTGTTCAATCAATTCTATAACCACATTTGATAATTAAGTTGTATGATCAATTAATATTAACTAGGTCACAAATAAGACGTGAGTGTTTTCATATCATATTTCTAATACCTAAGCAGTTGTAGTCACCTGAATAGTCACCATGATATTCAGTCTTCAGGATTATTTGCTTACAAGAGTGTAAAACAATTGTAAGACTGGAATCGGCAAATACACTTCAGGAAATCTCCCTGAACCCACTTCCCACAACTCTGGGAGATACTATTAATCACAGCAGCTTTTACCTTGACCCTCCGAGTCTTGCTTAACATAGGACCCCAGGCAAGCACTACCAAGCAGCCATTTTTGACTCTGGAAATGAAACCTGTTTGCCATTCAGGGGCTAGATGAATCTGAAAATAATAATTTTCTTACCTAGCTTTTAGAGTAATCTTGTTAAGTCCTCAAAGTTTTTATGGGTAATGAAGTAATTTTCTGGTTCTATTAAGATAAAGAAGTGTGGTTTTGCCGAATATAAACCTAAGCAAAAAAATTATATCCTTTAAACTCTATTTCAAGCAAGGAACCTTTTATTACAATGAGATAGACGAACAAACACCAGTACCATAGATATCCTTCCCTCTTGTCACACAATCATCAATACCCCTCGGAAGGCTATTTATCCTCCAGTCAGGGGTCAGTCTCATCTTTCTGCTCCAGCAGTGATGGCTTTACTAGAGCATGTGTGTTACTGTCAAAGTGTGAGCTCCATGAGGACAAGTCCTCATCTTATTTATCTGTGTAAACATTTTCCCCCAGTGTCTTTTATATTGTTTAAGTGTTTGATAAATGTTTATTAAATAGGAAATTTATTGCTTCTTTAGCATCTTCTGTTTATCAATTCTCTTCCACTCAGTGTCCAAAATATGAGCATAAATCTCAAACACTCACGTAGGAAAGACATTTTCTAGTTATCAGCTGTAGAAATTAACTTCCAAAAATGAGGATTAGAACAAAGGGAAGTTTTAGACTTTCCATCTCTTTGAAGCTATAATTCAAATAATACTTTTTGGCTGCTTATAGGACTATGTCTATTCCTTATGTCCATTCAAGAAGTGATGCTAGGTTTCACAATGCTATTTACCACGCACTGCCCTGCAGGCTGCTTACCCCAATCTGAGAGGCTGCCCTCTGGAGAGAAGGGAGACTCGGCTCCACGGCGGCCAGGGCAGGTGGTGAGCGGCTGGCAGGAGAGGGGCAGAGCAAGTGTCTCTGTTCTGGCTGCTTCTCTCCGCGTCAGAGAAAAATGCCCTCCAGTGTACCGGTGAAAAGACAGAGCAAGGACTTTGAAACTAGGAACAGTGTCCAAGAGTGTCAATAAGCAACTCCAAAGTTGAGGTTAATTGCTTCAGAGGGCATTCCGCTGCTGCGGCTTTAGCAGGTTATATGTTTCAAATTTTTACACGTGCTTGCTCTTCTCTCCTAATTATAAACACTTCTCTATCCCCTCATCAACCTGCTGTGCAGAAAACATGGTTTAAACAGCTCAGTAATGAATTTATATAAAAGCATACAAATTAATAGTCTAGTAAGCCCCTATGGGAAATGAATAGAAGAAATTCTTTATAAGTTAATTATTAGTACAATTAATATGAATATTTCCAAAATAAGTATCCTATATTTTGTCCCAAACATTGTAATTTTCCAAACACATCATCAATTTTTAGGGCCAATGGGAAGGAGCACTGGCTTGGGGTTCAGAGGGAGCATTCTTGCTCTCAGCCTGGACAAAGTGGCTGTGAGAACCTAGACCCCATTTCTCTGGGTCTGACTCTCCCCACCTGGACTTATCTGTAGATGAGAGGATTGAACCAGATGATTCCTAAGAGTCAGAGAACCACGGGTCTTGCAAGGACATTATCTAATCCCACTCTCTTATAGGATGTGACCCCTTGCAGAACTGTGGTGAGGAAACAAGGCCCAGAAAGTTCAGAGACCGAACAGAGGTGAGCCAGACCAAGAGCCCCAGGTCCTTGGCCGTCTGTCTCCCAGTCCACGTCTGTCCACTGCTCCTCACTTCCCCTTTCTTCATGAGTTTTTAATCTACAAAATTATTGAGAACAGTTTTTTAATTGCACACAGGAAATCTCAGTAATTTATGAGAAATTACCATGGCTTTTAATCTCAAAATATGCAGTTCCTGTTGTTGTGAAATCCTCTTTGTATTTAGCTTTAATTGTCCATAAACCATATCTGTGAAAGCAATACATTTAAAATTTTAGGTATCATCAAATAATATATCTTCAGTTCACCCAATGATTGTAGCTAATATTCAAATGAGCCCCTAGTAAGGGCCAAGCACTGTTCTAAGTGGTTTACATGTGTTAACTCATTCAATCCTCACAAAAATTCTATGGAATAAGTTATATTATTATTTTCATTTTATCATCAGAAAAATGAGGCCCAGAGAGGGGAAGTAACTTGGCCAGGAACACACAGCTACTAGGTGGTGGAGCTGGGATTCAAACTTGGTCATTCTGGCTCCAAAGCCCTCGACCACAACTCCATGCTTAGACGACCCTGACAGCAGCTTCAGATTTATGCACCACTTAATTAACATACCATATTTGAAAGGCGTTTTAAAATTATAAACAAAATTGTGCATTTTAAGAAGTTTAAGAATTATAAACACACTGAAGTTTGATTCATTCTCTAGTATAGCACAGTATATATTCAGCTGGAAAATATTTTTAATTTAAAGGCATTGATTACTCAGTTGATGAACTCATCTTGAAGCTTAATTGTATTAATAGATATAATATACTATACAGTATACCAGAAAATAAGACTACATTTCTAGGACCCTTTGATCAGGTTAAACTTATCAAAATGATACCAATATATAGTTTTGGAAATTTTACAACTCAAGGCCAGTTTCAGAGGGGCAGCATGGTACAAGGAAAGAGCAAGAATGAGTCTGGCCATCAGAGAGATCTCCACCATTTAAAAACTGTGTGGTGAACAAGCTTATAAATTTCTCTGAGCCTTAATTGCTTTATCTTGAAAATGGGAATGATAAAGGACCCAGCAGAGTGCTTGGCACATAGTAGAAGATCCATAAATGTCAGTTCCCTTACCATTTTGAAGTGTTACATTTTCAAGGCATTATGCAATATAAAAGTCTCAAAATACCTTCTAAGTTCTAGGAATAAATGTCAGAGAAAATTCCAAAGCCTCTGTGGAATATTAAACACTACTAGTAGATACCTTCCATTTGTATATATATATATATATATATTATTTTTTTTTTTTTTTGACGAGGCAAAACAGCTTTATTAGGACTGAGAGTGGGAGAATGAGAGGAGGACCTGAGATGGCATATGAGCTAAAGAGTAGAGATTAGGTTCCAAAATGGCAGAGCTCATCAACCAAATGGACCCCACTTTCCAGCAGCTTTGAGGTTAGTACAATCAATAAAGGCCTGCTGGGAAATGTATTTGCCACTAAATCACCCATGTGCGCCACCATTGCAAAAAATGTACAGGGGTTTTATTTTTCCCCCTGTAATTAAATTTCCACAACACCTCCCCAACCACAAGTATTACGAAAGAAAGGGGAAAAAAATCACATTTTACAGATCTTAGACTTGTCTTCAGCTTTTAGTTCAAAGGTCTCATCATCTTCAAAAAATAGTTCTGCTAAACTCATCAAAATAAACTTAAGCTTCGATAGCTCAAGTTCTATCCAAGTAGTGAGAAGACGGCCTTTGCTAGCCCATTTTCCCTAGCCAGTTAGGACTAAACAGCAGATTGAGGCTCAGATTGGCGGGGGAGGGGGGCGGTGTACATGAGGGCTAATTTCCCCCAGTACAAGATGGCATCTGAAGCTTGATGGGAGAGCAGAACTGGAGAGACTTGAGGGAAGGGTCCAGGCTCGGTGTTCAGTCAGAGTCACTGCTGGAAGAGGAGGAGGAGGAGGAATGCTTGCCATGCTTGTGGTGTCTGTGCGCCTTTTTATGAGCTTTCTTCATTTTCTTCTGCATCTTCTTGTCCATCACCATTCCTGGTCCTACCAGGCCAGGAGCCAAGGGATTCACAGGAGGCATGCCAGGGGCAGGTGGTGGGCATGGTGGGGGGTAGGGACCTGAGGGTGGGCATCCTGGATAGCCTGGCGGTGGCACAGGATGAGCAGGCCCACATGGGGGGAAAGCTGGATTCCCAGGGGGAGGTCCTGGGGGAGGGGGGCCTGGAGGAAAGGCAGGATTGACAGGGGGTGGATGGGCAGGATTGGGACCTCCGGTGTGAGGGGGATATGGACTTGGCCCTGGATGCCCAGCATTGGGATTCCACATGTTCAGGTGTTTCTTCTAGGCTTTACACCTCCAGCGCTTGACTCGTCCTTCTCAGACTCCTGTATATATATTTTTCTCTCTTCTATTATACTCTCAGAATTTTCAGAGCAAGGTCTGTCTCCCACAGTATCCACTACCTGGACATTGCTGTGGAAGGTGCTCACTAAATTGGACAGAGCAACCTAGCTTGGTGCTTACAGCTGGCAGTATATATCAGGCCCCCTGCCTTGATGCAGAAGAGCTCAGCTGGGTGCCACCTTCCCTTAGGCAGGAAGGACTCTCACTGGGCCTGAGAAGAATAGCCAGAACCAAACTTCGTTTACATTAGCATCTTTCATCCACGAGTAAATGGCTCCATCAGACGGTTCAATAACCCTAGTTCCCGCCACTGCTTTTAAGAGAAACCACTTTATCAACAAATCATTTAAAATACTTAGCATCAGATGGAATCTTGAAGTCAGGAAAACTGATAACTCCGGTATAATTTTTTTTTCCAACCACGGCAACCTCTGACCCTTCTGGATCCTTTGAGCGAAGAGAAAAGCAAGTTATATTTTTTTAAAACAATCTATAAATACAGAAGTCATACAGAAATATAATATGTGATTGGTAGTTCTTATAGAAATATTCACTAAGTTCCTTCCCCCCACAATTCTCCCAAGGTGAAGTAAGATGTCAAAGCTGCCACTGTTTCTTCTTAAAGTGTTTCCAAGCCAGTCTGCTGCAGTCATGTCACTGTCATGGTCATCTCCACATCTTGCTTCTTCCTGGCTCCAGACCTCTGCTCTTTCTGCATGTCTCCTGAGACACAGTCCAGCTTCTCTCTATGAAACTCTCTCTGTGGTTTCCTTTAAGTCTGAGCTAGGACTTGCCCCTGTCCTTTCATATTGCCTCCAGTGTAATTTAGTAATCATCTCCACTTTGCCTCCCCTTTGAGCTGGTCCGCTACTGGTCCTACATCCTCCCTTACTTGGTTTACTGTATTCTGTGTATTTGTCCGGCATCCTGAACTCAAATGCTCACAGAAGGACACACTCCATAATCTCCCAAATAAATCAAGAGAAGCTAAGTGCTGAAGCTCTGGAGCTCTGGATTTGAGTCCTGATTCAGCTAATTATTATCAGTATGATCTCATGATTCCTTAATTTCTCGAACCCTCAGCCTTTTCATCTATAAAAGGAGATAATAATTATATTGATCCCATAAGGTTGCCATGATGATATAATGCATGCCATGCACTTGTCACAGGAACCACAATTTATACTTCTACAACGCTTGTCACATCTGCCCATGTTTCACGGACAGCAAGAGGATACAAACTAATTAACTGACCCACTTTGGAGATGGTGCCACCAAACGGTGTTCTTTAATGGGGCCATCAAAATATATTTCAATGAACGTTTAATTTATACACAAAAATTGTCAATTGGAATAAAAGTATAAAATTACCAGGTTGCACTCACAAAAGACGCTAAATAAATGCTTGCTGCTATGTAATATTGAATAAATTAACACCACATTTGACTAATATTATAATAATGAAAACTCTTCATTCATATAATGGAAATGCCAAGGTTAAATTTTGATGTAAATTAATGGCATATTAACTATAAAAGTTAAGGTAACTTCTCTTTGTGAAGGCTTTAGGTCTTCATCCAATGAATAAATTCTAACTTTTACTGTCAGAAAAAAATTGTCATTGTTAGAAACTCTGTTCAACTCTAAATTACCTGGCAATATTATTAATAACCCTATAACATGAGGGTCATGAAATTAAAAATAAAATTAATAAAACTGAAAACATAAAATCCAACTTTAAAGGGAAAGATGATAGGATGTTGGACGTGAACTTTATATTAAAGTGGAAAAACCAAATTTTTTTCACAAAAAAATGTCTTGAATGGGTCCTTTTAAATATTTCTCTTTATGCATTTAAAATATGATTCAACTCATTAAGAAATATTTTTACTCAATTTTTTGTATTTTTAAACAACTGATAGGTAAGAATGACTGCAGTTCACTGGTATCTGAATTTATTATAGAGTGGAGGAGGAAAAATCTAAGCAATAAGTTGTGTCAACAGAACCCAGGGAAGCCTTCTCTAAGATTCAGGCGAGGAAGATACAGGCGAGAATCTGTGTGTCTCAAGGTATAATTAAGTACTTGAGTGTGTAGAAGGGTGAGAGCTTCATAGGCACGACTGCTTTCCTTACACAGGCATCTTCTGATCAGATGTCCAAGAAGCAGTTCTGACGGTCTAAAGTACTGGCAGGGACCTTGACCTGTTGCTAAAATTATGCGGTGATCTCCATCTTATCTCAACTAATTAGCATCATCACTATCACCATCATCTTCAGTGGCCATTCATAAAGTGCTGCTGCCTTCAGTCCACCCCCATCAGCTCCACCTTCCTTCCTGCCCCTGAGATAACTTGTAAGAGGGAATTTACTGAAACAAAACTGAAATCATTTTTAAATGGAAACATGAGGAGGCAGATGTTGCTAGGTAGATTTTGCAGTTTAGCTCACAACTTTCAATGTTACTAGGAAATTGAAATATTCTTTGTAAAAGGAGATGATATTGAGAATTAAAAATGAGTTTTTCCAAGCTAAAATTCAGTCTCTGTATTAACTTGAACTTCTATAATACGTCACTTCGTTTTTTTTTAAACTCTTCTTTAAAAACTTCATTTTTTCCCCAAAAGATAAGCCACTTGACCCAATACCATTAATTGATTCATCCCACTTTCCCCCAGGGATTAAAATTCCCTCTTTATTATACCTGACTGATCTGAATTGTAAACAGATTTACCTGTCTGAATGAAGAGAAATCCATTGTCATAGCATAGTGGAATTTTTGCTGCTTTTGAAAAATGAGCAGATACAACTTCTAAATACACATGTGAAACTGCATTTTGTCCTCCAGATAAATCTTTTGGTTGTATCTGTTAAAAAAAAAAAAAAAGAGTTAATGGAGGAATATCATATATTAATCTTAAGATAATAAAAGCATTTGTCTTTTAGGTATCTATGAAAATGATTTGAATAGTTGTTTATATGCAAGAAACATGAACATTTTGTAAAATAAAACTAAACATATTTTTCTCCAGAAACAACTCTGTATTTTGGTTTCTTATCAAATTTAGTTTGAAACAGTTACTTTAAAAAAATTGATCCAGATTTAATGTCTATTAAAAATGACAATCACTGAAAGAAAATCAATTTTTAATAAACAATAAAAAGTCATTAAGAAAAGATCAAAAGCTGAAAAGCTTATCAGCAAGGGAGGGGTGGGAGAATGGGGTGACCCATATGTCAGGTAGAAAGTGGACTAAGTGACTTATCACATGGTAGTGTACAGGAACAAAATCTCTCTTATATTTATATTATATTTGGACTTATACTGAAAGTTGAAACCTGAAACCTTTCTTTTGCTGATGTTTTGCATGTCTTTTGGTCATTATACAATTGGTATGTTGTCCTCTTCAAATATATTGCCTATGGTCAATATATTTTATAGTAATAATGTTGTGGACATATCTCTAATTTTCCTCGCACATTGTTCATAAATTTATTTGGAAGAAAATTTGTTTGATTCAAGTCCAAACAGAAAGTGCAAAAAGCCTATGATAAATAGATATTTCAGGAAAAAATGATTTTTTTCTAGAAAAATATATATGTATATCGTTCAGGAAAACTAATGTTCGAAATATTCTTCATTCAGTTCTCTGAAATTTTTAGATCAACAGAGTCAAACCTATATTTATGTCTCTCTATTTTTTCCTCCTAATATATAAAATTCAAATATAAAAATTAACTCTTTCTAGTATTCATCATGTAATTTTGAAATGGGAACGTGCGTTGGTTGACTTAGTTTTCAACACATTACCAAATCTTTTCACCTTAATAACCTTTATCTGCTTCATTCAAACTTTTACATTTCCTTCCATTGCCTCCAAATCAGAAGCAGATTCTCTATTTAACATTTCCCCCTTACTTACACGTGTAATCATATGGCACTTATCTCTCAACTAGTGAACTCACATAATAGTGCGATGTATCACATTTTTACCCACCTATGTAAACAGGATCAATGTACCATCTACGTATGTATTTTACAAGGAAACTTTTGGCAGATAAAAGAAACTACAAGAAGAATACATACAGTTAAGTTTGCAGAGCTTTGGAATTTATTCTCTGGAGATAAATTAACTTGGCCAAAAGAATATGTAAAATTTTTGTCAGGATAACTTTTAATAGCGATGGTCGCAGCAAATGATTCTGTGTATCCCTGAGCTTGAATTATTACATTTTCAGGGGCTCCAACATAGACTACTTGAGATGCTGATACAATATACCTGTTGAATGAGTGAAATTATAGAATCAATCTGTTAATAAAACATCATTTTTTAATGTTCTTCACTTAGGAGAATCAATTCAAATTAGCAATGTTTTTCTTATACTTAATAATATACTTTTTATTTCTTAAAATTTTATTATCTGTGATAAAGCCAGGATAGCTTCTTGGAAGCATTCTAAGACTGAAATTTCAAGGAGGTAGATGGAAGTGATTTTGATCAGTTACAGCCAAGGAAATGTTTAATAGAGTTCTCTACAGGAAGTGCAAATAGGGATCTTGCTTCGGTCTTTTGAAGAATCCATTTTTAATCAAAATACCAATTGGTAAGTTACTCTTCCCCCAGGGCAGGAATAACAGCCTGGGAAAAATACAGAGTATTAAAATACAACCCATGCGAAGCTCACAAAGTACTCATATTAAAAAACAGAGTAATGGCATTGGACGATAAAGAAAAGAGGAAATTCACTTGGAATTTTCAGAAGTAGAAAGCTAATTTCATGTGGCATTGACTGAATTCTGCTTTCTATAAAACTACAACTAAAATACACTGAAAATGGGATCTTTCACTTACGTTTGTTTCTGTCCCCAACTTCTTCCCAAGTAGAAAAAAATACAGACTATACTTAAAATGTCGATGGCTGGGCTAGCACTAAACTGTTGACACAATCTTTCTTGAAACTGCCCTCCTTTTTGTGAACTCAGCTTGAAGAATTTGGTTAAATTAGTCTTCAGGTTAATTATTAATGTTAGATAGTGGGATCACTGAGAAGGAAGCCTAAGAATTTAAATGACAACCTTTTAGTGTCCACAAGACACTTGATTTTGATGAGTAAAGCAGAAAAGACACCCAAATGGGAACCTCTAGGAAAATGTTTCAAAGGTGGACACAGACACAAAATACTTGGAGGCTGCTCTGGTCTTGCACATTTTCCGAGTATAGCAAATGCAGTTGATGCCTGACCAGATCCCCTCTACTGGGCTCAGCACACTCATCCTACAGGTGCTGTGAGTGTTGGCTGCTAAAGTTTCCTAATTGCTCCCTTCTCCAAGTAATTCAGCTCAGCCATAGGAGACAGCTTGCCCAGAAATGTCTGGGAAGTTACATCCTCTCCTGGGATTAGTCCACAGTCAATAATTTACTGATTCTAGGGGCACAACCGACTAGTTCCCTCGCCTCAAGGTGGGACAACCTTGTGGTACCATTCATGCTACAGAGCCCCTCATGGGATCAGGCTGAGGCTAGACCTCAGTTGAAACCATGTCTTTGCTTAGCTTCTCTCTTGCCCTGTCCTGCTTCCCTGACTGCTTACAGGTTTCTCTTGAGAGGAGTTTTGCAATAAAGCACTTGCATGAGAATCTCTCCGTCTCATGCTCTGCTTCTAGGGAATCACTCTAAACTTAAGGAACATGGGAGGGGACTATCATCCTGGACTCCATGTGGAATGTCTCAGACATGGAAACGGTTCTGAATCTCCCCTGGAATGGGTCTGGTTTGAATTTGGGCCCATGAGGCCTGTACTGATCTACTTTAGAACAAGTCTGAAATCCCAAGGCAGTCTCCCAAATGCTGAGGTGTTCCCAAGAACTCTTGGACCAGAAACGACCCATCAATGACCAGGACATGGCCAGGAAGCTATGAAGCTATTGCTCTCTTAGGCTTTCTCAAGTCTTCATTCAGTTGCATGCACAGACCCATCCTGAAATACAACTCTCTAGGTATAGTCAGGCTGACTGATGGTTAGGGTGATGGGTTTTGTAATTGCCTCTTCACTTGTTTGTTTTCCCCTCTAGACTACAAGTATCATGAGGACAGGTACTGGGTCTAACACATACAAAGGGGATACACCCCAAAACTTATCATAGTGCCTAAAAGACACTTAGACGCTCAACAAATTGTCAAATGAATGAATAAATGAATGCATGATCAGGTGGGCCAAGGGAGATGATGTTGCAAGATAGGTTGAGGGCAGATTATATATGGCCTTTAAGGCCATGCTAAGGAATCTAGACTTCATTTTGTATGCAGTGGGAAATGAAGGACATTTTTACCTTGCTGCTCTGACCTGAGGATATTGTCATCTCTTTATGACCTACAAGTGTTCTTTGTTCCATAAAAAGAATATAGGTAGTACATGCTATGCAAAGTATTAGTGAAAATTGTTCTCTAAGGTAAAATACAAGCAGAAATTAATGAACGTCTGAGATGGATCAAACATTCATCCACAATGGCAACTTTTAAAAATGATCTACCATAAAAGCATTAGATTTTGATAATGTTTGTTACGCAGGAGTCTCACAACTGTAAAGCTAGACATTATAATTTTGTTGGGACTAATGGAATTGTATGAGTAGTTAATGAACGTTCTCATGGAAGTGATATTACTGACATATCTTCTGAACGGGGGCCAGTAGGCTAATATTTAAACCACCGTCTGAGTTCTGAACCATATTGAGCAGGAACAACGGTAGGAAAATTGCTAAGCAACAATAGACTGAAAAGGATGACAATGTGGTGCAACCGATAGGTTGGCTTCAATTCAGTCCAGAATATTTTCAGACCAACAATGTCAGAAACACTCTCATTGCTGACAAGAGTGGTTGCAGCTGCGTTTTAATTTTTGGCCAATTGTCTCAGTAGTTGATGTCATCTAAAGGAAAAAAACATTTTATTTCAAGGTCATATTTAACATAGGGCAACTCTTTTCACACAGGCCTCAAAATTTTGGTCCTAAGAGGACACTTTGTGTTTCTTGTTTTAGACTCAGTCTCATGCATGGACTCACATCATCACCAAGAAGAAATAAACACAGTAACAAAGATTTGGAGCCAAAAATGTTTCTGGTCAAATTTCACACTATTATCAGTACTTGCGTATGCTGAATAGGCCACAAACATTTGACATTCCCTAATACTGAAAGTTTTAGAGTTCTTCCCTCTACCTGTGACAAATCAGAGGAAAAAAATGTACAAGTGGGGTTATCTCAAGGTTTCTCCACGACAGCACTGTTGACATTTTGGGCTGAATGATTGTTATGAGCAGCTGCCCTTTGCGTTGTAGGCTGCTTAGCAGCACGCCTGGCCTCCACCCACTAGATGTCAGCAAAACCTTCCCAGTTGTGAAAACAAAATGTCCCTGACATTGCCAAATGTCCCCTGGTCAGGAGCAGAGCAAAATGGCCACTGGTTGAGAACCAGGGCATTGCTGTACGGTTTAGTATTTAAAGGGAGAAAGAGGAAAGTACTTACTTGTGTTCATATCAAAGATGGAGAATTCAGCAGGCTCTCCACTTGAGTTATTTGACTATTTTAAGCTACCATTGCAAACCATAATTCTCTCAGTTTCCTTCACAAGGAGGAAAGTCATTATTTCAAATGCCACTTCTCTATTGATGACTTCCAAATTTCTCTCTCCAGCGGGGACCTCTCCCTCTGAATATTGGAATACTCCAGAGTTCAGGCTTTTTTCTATGTACAATCACTCACTAGGCAATATTATCCAATCGCATGGATTTGAATACCGTCTATATACACTGACACACCAAAATTTCATTTGCTGGACCTCTCTCCTAAACTCCAGAGTTTTATATCTAACTGCCTTACTCAAAATCTCCACTGGGGGGGCCAGCCCGGTGGCATAGGGGTTAAGTCTGAGCGCTCTGCTTTGGTGGCCCATGGTTCACCAGTTCCGCAGGCATGGACGTATGCACGGCTTATCAAGCCATACTGTGGCAGGTGTCCCACATATAAAATAGAGAAAGACAGGCACAGATCTCAGCTCAGGGCCAATCTTCTTCAGCAAAAAGAGGAGGATTGGCAGTGGATGTTAGCTCAGGGCTAACCTTCCTCAAAAAAAAAACCCAAAACAACTCTACTTGGATATCTAATTGGCATCTCAAACTTAATACATTCAAAATGGAACTTTTAAAGATCTCCTCTCCCCACAACAGATCAAACATCAAATTATCAGACATGTGAGGAAAGCCTATAACATAAAAGACAACGACCAAAATATTCAGAAAAAAAAACTTTAAAGGAAATGTAGGTTATGCACAGTGAAGAAGACTAGAAGTGTATTCCCCTCCCCCGCCAAATCTCCATTAATATACTCATAAAGGATACCACTGAAAGGAACATTCAGAGAACAAAATGGACTCTTGTATATTAAAAACATGACAGCATAAATAAAAAGCTTTAGAAGATAAAGTTGAGTAAATCTTCACAAAAGTAAAGCAAAAAGAGAAAGGGATGGTAAATAGGAGAAAAAAGGATAAGATGATTAGAGGACCAGGACAAGAGGTCCAGCAGATGAATAATGGGAGCTCCAGAAAGAGAGAACAGAGAAGAGTGGAGGAAGCTATCATCAATGAAATAATTAAGAAAATTGTCTAGAACAGAAGGACAGGAGTTGTCAGATTGCAAGAACCTTCCAAGCGCCATGCAGAAAGATGAAAATATACTGATGCCAAGGCACACCATTTGGACCTTTTGAGACACTGAGGACAAAACACAGATCCTACTAGCTTCCAGAGAGAGAGAAAGACAGAGGTGACATATAAAGGATTAGGAGGTGAAAGGATCAGGAATTAGAATGGAGAATGGTCTGGGCTTTCTAAAAGCCACATGAGAAGCAAGAAGACAATCGAGTAATATCTTCAAAGTTTTAAAGGAAAATGATTTCTAATGTAGAATTCTATATTCAACCAAACTATCCTATAGGTGTAAAAGTAGAATAAAGACATTTTCAGAAATGCAAGATTTAAAAACAATTTTTTGCCCCCTACATGCCCTATTTCAATGTGCCACCAGAGAATGTACTCTACCAAATAAGAGAATAAACCAAGTAAATAAAGATATGGGATACAGGCAAAAGGAAGTCCAATGAAAGAGGGAGGCAAAACGGTTTCTGAGTAGGATAGTGAAGGGAAAGTCCAGGATAACAGCTGTGTACAAGATGTCCAGGGAAACCCACCCACTTGGAGCAGTTAAGACTCAAGGGACACATATGCTGAGGACCATCCAGATCCATGCTGCTCTCATGTCATCTTTTTAGCTTCAGGTCAGAATGCCCAGGTGAGCCTGACCCAGATTCTTATTTGCATTCGGCTTGTTGCAATCATGTCCTGATGAAATTATTGCTCTTCATTTCCAGTCTACACTACCCCCTACCAGATGTCCCAAAATAGCAATTTCTGTATTTACTCACTACATGCCCATATACGGTGACATCCCCAGAAATGGCTGTTGTACAAGAGATAAAACCAGGTTGCAACCCAGAAACTATTCACCTATATACTCTAAGGATCCTTCATCTAATAATGGCTGTCTTGACTTTTCCTTAAGTAGCTAGGTTTGGTTTCCTACTCAATTATTCAAAACTAAACATTATATTAATTAAGGATAAACATATACATGGAAAAACTATAAAGAAAAGCACGGACATAACTAATATAAAAGTCAGAACTATTCATATAAAAGTCATTCTCCTCTGGGGAACAGAGTGGAAAATGATATACAGAAACAGATAAATAGGGGTCACACAGAGGGCTTCTATTTCTTTTCTTTTTTTTAAGATTTTATTTTTCTTTTTTCTCCCCAAAGCCCCCCAGTACATAGTTGTGTATTTTTAGTTGTCGGTCCTTTTAGTTGTGGCATGTGGGATGCTGCCTCGGCATGGCTTGATGAGCAGTGCCATGTCCGCACCCAGGATTCGATCTGGGAAACCCTGGGCCTCAGAAGCAGAGCGCATGAACTTAACCACTCAGCCACGGGGCTGGCCCCGGGCTTCTATTTCTTAACCTGAGCAGTGAATACACAAGTATTCATTACATTATTATTATTTAAGCTATACTTATATGTTTTATAAACTCTTCTGTATTTATGATAAATGTAATAATAAATAAATGCCATGCAAAAGAAGATTAAATAATGCATTTTGAGAGTGATGAGGACTTTTGACAGAACAATCAAATTTACATGGAAAGTAAATATGACATACTCTATAAATATTTACTTGCTCTCCTTTTTTTCTCAGCTTCTTTAATAAACTTAATTATATAAGGTAATAATTACAATAAAGCATTGGTGTGCTTGTAACATATACACAGGTAATAAGTATTATAATAGTAGCACAAAAAGAGAAAAGAAGAAATGAAGCTATTTCTATGAGTAACATTTCTATATCTCACTGGAATTAGGTTAGTATAAATATGAAGCAGATTCGGATAAGACAAGATGTATACAGTAAGCCATAGAGTAACCATTAAGAAAATAACTTTTAGGGGCTGGCCTGGTGGTGTAGTGGTTAAGTTTGCACACTCTGCTTCGGCAGCCCGGGGTTCTAGTTTGGATCCTGGGCACAGACCTAGCACTGCTGGTCAAGCCATGCTCAGGTGGCATCCCACATAGAACTAGAATGACGTAAAAGTAAGATACACAACTGTGTACTGGGGCTTTGGGGAGACAAAAAAAAAGAAAAAAGAAGAAGATTGCCAACAGATGTTAGCTCAAGGCCAATCTTCCTCATCAAAAAAAAAAAAAAAGCAAAAGAAAAGAAAAGAACTTTAAAAAATAGAGTGAATAAAAATGCTAACCCTAAAAAATATTCATTTAATGTAAAAAAAAAAAAAGCTGTAAAGGAGGAATAGAGAAACAAAAAATACATGAGACACACAGAAAAGAAAAAATAAAATGGCAGATATAAATTCAGATATATCAATAATAGCATTAAATGTGAATAGGTTAAATTATACAATCAAAATATAGAGACTGTCAGACTGGATAAAAAAGCAAGATCCAACTATATGCTGTCTATAGGGTGTACTCTTTTGATTCAAAGATACAAATAGGTTGAAAGTAAAAGGATGGGAAAAGATGTATCATACAAATGGCAACCATAAGAAAACTGGAGTGGCTACGCTATATCAGACAAAACAGACTTTAAAACAAAAATGCTATGGAGATAAAGAGGGATTTTAAAATGATAGAAGGGTCAATCCATCAGGAGGATATAACAATTATAAACATATAAATACCTACCAAGAGAGTCCCAAAATATGTGAAGCAAAACCTGCAGAATTTAAGCAATAGACAATTCAACAGTAATAGTTTCAATTATGGACAGAACAACTACACAGAAGATCAACAAGGAAATAGAAGATGAACATCATACACCAACTAAACTTAGTAGACATCTATAGAGCCCTCTACCCAACAGAACATGTTTTTCTCAAGTGCACATGAAACATTCTCCAGCATAGACCATCTGCTAGGTTACAAAACAAGCCTCGATAAATTCAAAGGGATTGACATAATACAGAATATGTTCTCTGATCACAATGGAGTGAAATTAGACATTAATAACAAAGGAAATTAGAGGAATTCACAAATACGTGGAAATTAAACAACACATTCTTAAATAATCAATGGTTCAAAAAAGAAATCACAAGGGAAATTAGAAATGGACTTTGAAATGAATAAAAATGAAGACACAACACACCAAAACATATGAGATGTAGCTAAAGCAATGTTTAGAGGAAATTTTGTAGTTGCAAATGCTTACATGAGAAAAGATGAGGACTGGCCTGGTGGAATGGTAGTTAAATTTGAGAGCTCCGCTTTGGCGGCCCAGGGTTTACAGGTTCAGATCCCAGGCATGGACCTACATACTGCTCATCAAGCCATGCTGTGGCAGCAACACACATATAAAATAGAGGAAGATTGGCACAGAAGTTAGCTCAGGGACAATCTTCTTCAAGCAAAAAGAGGAAGATTGGCAGCAAATATTAGCTCAGGGTCAATCTTCCTCACCAAAAAAAAAGAAAAGATGAAAGATCTCAAATCAACAACCTAACTTTCACCTTAAGAGAGTGGGAAGAGAAGAGCAAACTAAATGCAAAGCAAAGAGAAGGGAGAAAATAATAACGATCAGAGTGGAAATTAATGAAATAGAGAATAGAAAAACAATAGAGAAAATCTAACCTAAGCAAAAGCTGGTTCTTTGAAAAGATCAACAAAATTAACAAGTCTTTAGCTAAGACCTCCAAGAAAAGAGAGAAGACTCAAATTACTAAAATCATGAATGAAAGAAGAGACATTACTTCCAATATTCCAGATATGGAAAGGATTATAAGGGAATACTAGGAACAACTGTATGCCAACAGATGAAAGTGGACAGATAAAAGGGACAAGTTCCTAGAAATATACAAACTACTAAAATTGACAAAAAGATACAGACAACGGGAAAAGAACTATAACAAGTAAAGAAATTGAATTAGCAATTTTAAAACTACCCAAAAAGAAAAGCCCAGGCCCCAGTGGTTTCACTGGCGAGTTTTTATCAAACAAAGAAGAATTAACACTAATTCTTCTCAAACTCTCCCAAAATTTAGAAGAGGAGGGAAAACTTCCCAATTCATTTTATGAGGCCAGTATTACCTTGACACTAAAACCAAAGACATCATAAGAAAACTACAGAGCAATATCACTTATGAATATAGATGCAAAAATCCTCCACATTATACTAGCAAATCAAATCTAGCAGCACATAAAAAGAATTACACACCATGATGAAGTGGAATTTATCCCAGAAATGCAAGATTGGTTTAACATCCCTAAATCAATTAATGTAAAACACCATATCAATAGAATAAAGAACAAAACCACATGATTATCTCAAAAGATGCCTTAAAAGCATTTGACAAAATGCAACACACTTTCATGAGAAAAAAACAAATCCCACTCAACAAACTAGAAACAGAAGAGAACTTCAACCTGATAAACAGCATCTAGGAAACATCCACAGTTAACATCATACTTAAATGATGAAAGACTGAGTGCTTTCCTCCTAAATCAGGAAAAAAACAAGGATGCCCACTCTTGCCACTTCTATTCAACATTATACTGGAGGTTCTAACCAGGACAATTAGTGAGAAAAATAAATAAAAGTCATCAGTATTGGAAAGTAAGACACAGACGACATGCAGATGACATGATCTTATATATAGAAAATCCTAATGAATTCACTGAAAAACCATTAGCACTAAGAAACAAGTTCAGTAAGGTTGCAGGATACAGGATCAATATACAAAAATAAGTTGTATTTCTATTTTTTTTTCTGCTTTATCTCCCCAAATCCCCCGGGTACCTAGTTGTATATCTTAGTTGCAGGTCCTTCTAGTTATGGCATGTGGGATGACGCCTCAACGTGGCCTGACGAGTGGTGCCATGTCAGCGCCCAGGATCTGAACCAGCGAAACCCTGTGCTGCTGCAGCAGAGCGTGTGAATTTAACCACTTGGCCATGGGGCCGGCCCCTAAGTTGTATTTCTATACAGCAGCAATGACTAAACTGAAATGAAATTAAGAAACCAATTCCTTTTACAATAGTATTAAAGAAAATACTTAGGAAAAAACTTAACAGAAGTACAAAACTCCTACTTGGAAAATGATCAAACGTTGACAGAAATTAAAGAAAACCTAAATAAATGGAAGGATGTCCTGTGTTTATGAGTTGGAAGACTTAACATTGTTAAGATGGCAAAATACCCCAAGCTGATCTACAGATTGAACACCTAATGTGGCTCATCCAGCCCCTTCTACTGTGGCACCTAGTTCAAAGTTTTATTGCTCCAACTCTGCTCTAGCTCTACTGATGAATTTCTGGTTTTCCAAATTTGCTTTCTCAAGTATCTTTGGTCTTTGCACAAGCTACCTAGTCCCTTTGCCTTAGATGTTCTTCCCAACTTCTTAATGTGACAAACTCCTACTGGTTGTACTCAGGTCTCAGCCTACAAACCATATTTCCTGGATACTTTCCTTGATCTGCTTTGAAGAGAATAAATGCCTCTTCCTGAGTGTGCCTTTAAAACCCTATTCTTACTGACCTTTAACGCTTCCCATAAGATTCTGTCATTTCTTTTAATATTCTACTTGTCTGGACTCGCCTACAGAAATGCAGCCGTGCCTGGTAAGCAGGGCTAAATCACATTTGCCTTATTTACTTAACAAATCGAAATGAAGAACTGACATGCTGATTTTGCCAAATGATACTTCTTTAGCTTCCACCACCAACTAGATTAGTGGTTCTCAGTCTTGGCCATACATTAGAATCATCTGGTGGGAGTTTTTTAAAATCCTGAGTCATAGGCTATACCTCGGACTGATTAAATCAAGATCCCTAGGTTTGGTGGGGTGGGCAGGCATCAGTATTGTTAAGCTCCTCACATGATTAACCATGCAGCCAAGGCTAAGAACCACTGACCTAGAAGTAGATTGTCTTCTAAGGGACCACCTCCTAAGATTCTTTCAACATACCCTTTCAGGGTACCAGCTGGAACCTGAGTGTCACCCTAAGTGAAGGCCGCCTAAGGCCTAATTACTAAAGAGGTCCTCAGAAATCATTATAAGAGAGAGTAAAGAGGATTTCAAGCTCCCGCATCACGCTACATGGAGCTGGGAAGATAATTCTGATAAAAGCACATTGTCTGCCATGCTGACTTTCCTTGAGCTCAGCTTCACTGGAAGTCGTTGGAATTTAAAGCTTAAAATATTTCAAAGCTGGACATCAGCAAATCGTATTTGGAGACTGTTTTGGTCTTAAATATTCTCTGATCATGTGGGAGGTGAAGGATAGATAACAGTTTGGACTCAGGCAGTATAGTTCAGAGACAGAGGAGTTCAAGGTTTGCCCGAGTGGGTCTGGTTTGGACCTGAGCACCTGAGGCCTATCCTAGCCCTCTTTAGAGTAGGTCAGAACTCACAAAGCAGGCCCCAGATTCCTCAAGTCACGGTGTCGCCACAAACCTTGACACTGGAAACAGCCCAAGGTTAACCTGAGTAGGGTAGTTATGAATTACTGGACATTTGTCACAGTCTTACTTTTCTATATTTATTGCAGTCTTTTTGAGGGCAGAAACCGTGTGCATCTCATTTACCATGACAGTCCCACAGACCTGGCACACAATAGGGTTTTAATATATAGACAAACAAAGAGGAGAGCAAGGAGGTCAACAACAACAACAAAAACAAAAATCAAAAAACAAACCCAGAACATTGAGGAAAGATTATTAAGGGCTTTGCAAGCCAAACCCAAGGAATTTATTTGGTACTTTGCAGATAATGGCAGGTCATCCTACATTCTTTCCAAGTCATGTTATTTTTACATATCAATATTTTAGGTATCTAATGCAGAATTTGGATTTAGACATAGCACATGATTTTTTATATTTCAAATTATAAAATAAATGTCTTACTCTGTGACATTAAAAAAATAAGCATTTATTTAAAAATATATCTGTGAGCCAGTTAATTTTTAAAGTCATACTGCAAGTCATGGGAAGAAATGGCAATAATGGAAGCTGTCATCCCTGCCTGACGAGCTAGTCTGATTCTCGTCTAAAGCAAATTTGCAAAATGATTAAACTGGGCTGCAAAACATGAGGCAAGTTAAAACAAACAGAATAGTTTTGCTATCATTGGGAAACCAGGACCGAGGGATAGCTAGGTCACTCTGCCATGGCTAGTATTTGTACTGTTAATGCAACTTGGAAGAGTGACGACTTCTTCATATTAATCGGATAAAGACAAATTAGTGTGGAATGAAAGAGCTGCTCTCACTCCTTCCCTATTCTCACTCCTGCTTTGGGGAGAGGGATTCTTTCAGCATGTTAAGAGAGGCAGTTAGTATTCAAATTAGCTACAGAAACGTTTCCCCTCTGACGTCTCTAATGCTCGAGGTCTATCCAAAGCCTTTACCCGTGCTAGACACCAACAGAGAGTACTACGTCTGAACGAAAGAGGAAAACTGGGCAAGAAGGGACTGGAAAGCACCCATCAAGGTTAACTGGGTAAGGATTGAGAGACTACCCAAGGGAAAAATAAGTGTTTTGTGCCATCCTTTGGATTTTGCATATATATATATTTATTTCCTGTTTTTGGATTTTGCATATATATATATATATATTTTTTATTTCCTGTTTTTGGATTTTGCATATATTTTTGATGGCTACCAAAATAAGATTGATAATGAACTATAGCAGCGCATGGTGATTTGATAATGGATGCCACCTGAATATCATTACAGACTTTGAGGGGCACAGCAGTGAGGTTACACAAGAAATCCAATTCTCTGGTGGAAAAGAGAAAATGAAACGAGTGTCAAAACAAACAAACAATAGTAGAACTGAAATTCAACAATATCCACGTTCCAAACTAATAAATACCATCTGAAACTCCAAGTGCTTTCTTCTGTGTCCATAAATATTTGGGGAGAGGGGAGCATCATTCAAGTAAATGTGAATGTGAATGGTGCCCCCTGTTGGAAGTCACTTGAATTTCCATCTCTGCCTTTAGGAAAAATTACCAATGCCTAACGTGCCTTATAATGGGGTCCCTCTTCCAGCTTCTTCTTTTTTAGCTTCCCTACTCCAAATTTTTGCACCAGCCATACTGATCTACTCAACATCCAGCTGACTGCCAAGCTCTTTTTTCCGCCTCCTCTTGGGATTTGCACAAGTTGTTCCCTTTGCCAGCGAATTCTTCCCCCACTCACCTACTCCTTGACTAAATTCTTTCCCTCTTTCAGGCCTAGGATGAACGTCGCTTCTCCTGGAACACCTTTGCCTAACAATAAGATAACTAAAAACAGATTGAGGACTTACCATGGGGCAGGCACTGTTCTAAGTTCTTTCACATGCATTAACTTTTATAAGTAGCAGGAAAACTTTAGGAAGTGGGTATGATTATCTCATTTCCTAGATGAGGAAACTGAGGCACGGATACAGAGAATTTCTAAAATACTGTTCCAAAGATGGACCATGAGCTCTAACATGAAGGAAGGAAGGAACTGCTTGTGAGAAATGGGTAGGAACGAGGCTCTGCACGTCACAGTGAATTTAAAAACTGTGCTGGGACGGGGTCTTTGGAGCAAGCGAGCTGTTAACGGTTCGCAGAGAGGGAGCGACAATATTGGGAGATTTCTGGAGACGGTGCCGCCTCCGATGGCGACACGGTCCAGGGTACAAGCTCGGAAATGGGAAGCTGGAGTGGAGGAAAGCGTCCTTGGTGACAACGTTTATAAAAAGATGCACTGTCCTTCCCTGGCATCCAGCACAGTATCTGCTCAATTCTCTTTAAATATCTGTGGAATGAGTGAAACGCAGCACTTTCAGGCAAGCGCCACTGGAGTCTCAGATGCTGCTCGCTTTAGCTTCCCCGTCACCCGCCAGAGGAGCCTTCTCCTCCGCAACCAGCGGGAATGTTCTCGGTCCGGATCTCCGGGCCGCTGTCGCTCCCTGCACCCCGGGCGGCAGCGGAGCCCTGGCCGCGTTCGCGCAGCGCTTCCGCCACATCTGGTCGGTTTGGTCCCTGAGAAGAGAAGTCGCCTCCGAGCGCGCTGCGGGGCCTTCAAGCTCAAGGCCGGACCGCCCGCCTCGGAAGCGCGGGGGCTCGGCGACAGCGCCGCGTGGGTCCCTCAGCCGTCCTCCGGGCCCGCCCCCAGGGAGCAGGTCCGCGCCCTGGCGGGAGGCGTCAGCACCTTCGCCTCGGGAAAGCAGATAGGCTCGCCCGGGCAGCGGCGGGAAACCTCGCCTCCCGCGGCCTCCGCACCAGGGTTCCCCGCGCCTTTGCGCGCCGGCGGCGGGAAGCCCCGCCCCCAACGGCTCCAGGGGGCGTGGCCGCCGCAGGCCCCGCCCACGTCGCGCGCGCTGCCCCCCGGGCAACCGGCACAACACAACAAAATGGCCGTCGCGCCGCCGGGCGCGTAAAGGGAACGACCGGCGAATCTCTGTCCCGCGTCGCCCCGCAGGCCCGCTCTCCTCGGCTCGGCTCCTCGGCGGTGAGTGCCAGGCCCGGTCGAGGCCGTTCTCCGACAGCCGGACGGGGCAGTGGGGGCCGGCGGCGAAGGCGGGAGGGCCTGGACCGAGCGCGGGGTGGGCCGGCTTGGGATGGATTCGGGGCGGGGGTGTGTGTCTGGGAATTGGGATTGGACGGGAAGGAGGGGAGGGCCCGGAACGGGCGTGGGGAGGAGGATGAAGGAGGAGGTTTAGATGAGAAGGGAGGAGGTCAGGGGTGGGGATGCGGGGGCGCTTAGCGGTGGAGGACCAGAGTGTGGGGGAGGTGTGGGCATTGGGGTGCGGCGCCGAGAAGGATGGGGGTCCCACCACCGAGAGGACGGGGGAGGGGCTGCGGTGTGCCAGGTGGCTGTGGGGAATGACAGCGGTAAAGGATGGTTGGGTCTCCTGACGGGTGTCATGGGATCAAACGGAATATAGTACGTGGAGAAAAATGAGAGTTAGGATATTGGGATGGAGGAGGAGAGCAAAAGGAGAAAGAGCAAATACTTTGTTGTATAATGGTTCAGGGACGAGTGAATTTTGAGGTCAAAACTTGAGTTCAAGTCTTGATTCTACCGCCTTGTGTTACTTCATCGGCTCTGTGACTGTGGGCATGTTCCTTAACCTTTCTGAGCATCTGTTTTCTCATTTGTAAAAATCATTGCTAATTACTTTTGAGTGTACGCTGTGTGTCAGGTTTAGTTCTAAGTCCTTTGCGTGTATTAACTGATTTAGAACTGAAAATAACTTATGTGAGGTTACCATCCCCATTTTAAAAGTGATGAAACTGAGGATGATAGAAGTTAGGTAATTTGCCTAATGTCACACAGAAAGTGGAAAACTAGCATTTGAATTCAGGCTGTTTAGGTCTGGAATCCAAGCTCTTAATTCTTAACGATACACTGCCACTTGTAAATGAGGTTAATAATTCTGATCTTATTCACCATCTGCGAGGATTTAAATTTGGTCATTCAACAAATATTTATTGTGCACCAAACAATAGACAGAGTCCCTGCCGTCTTGTAGCTTAAACTCTAGAAGAAGAAACAAGCAATAATCAAGTTGTTTAACAATTATCATTTAATTCTAATAGTAAAATGTTATAAAGGAGACTACTTGGTTCAGAGACCGTGTATAATAGGGAGATATAATCCTGTTGTGCATCTTGAGTATAGCAACCCCGCCTTCTCAGCTCTGTGTTCTTAGAGCTTAGTGCAGTTCTTGGCACCTAAAAGTTGCTCCATAAAACTGAATGAATAAATCCTGGAAAGGAATGGGAAGCTTGGGTTTTGGAGTACCTGAGTAGAATGAAGAGAAATGTGAGAGGAGAATTCAGGATGTTATTAGGATGGAGAAGGACACAGAGGTCAGAGTGTTAGAAGGGAAAGGCAAGTAGGTAAGTAAGTGTGTTGGTATGAGGAGGAATGGGTGGAGGTTTGAGTATTTTGTTCGAGGAGGGGAATAATTAGAAGAGTATTGGAATGAATTAGGATGTCAGAATATTTGCTGGGATGAGCAGTTTGGGAAATCAGGATGAATACAGAAGTGTTGAGGCAGGGTACTGGAAAGAACTGTAGAGAGAAACAGTGTTAGGGAATTGGGACAGAATTTGTGGGAAAACTTAGCGGTCAGAATGAGGTGAGAGATAGGAAGCAGAAGTTGACAACCACAGGATAAGAGAACTGTGGAAAGAAGAGTGGCTGGAGTCTCTGGAGGGAGGAACGGCAATCAGGCATATGAAAGGACTAGAGAAGGTTAAAGAGGAGGAGTATTTAAGTGGGTTCAGGGGTATGGGATAAAGTCGAATTGTAGGGAAGATACTGAGATGTCATTAGAGGGCCAAGGACTGTAGTGGAGAGGGATATGGAGGTCAAGAAGTGGGGGTGGATATTTGCATTTTGGAGTGGGCTGGGAAGAGAGATGGAAGGTTTGGGGTTTATCCAGATCTGTGTCATTTGGAGATCAGAGAAGACGACGGAATGTTAGGAAGGGCTGGATGTAGGTGGAGGTGTGGTGTCTACTGAGCTGTAATGGACAGGGTCATTGGATCAGAGCAAATATCTGAGTCTGGGAGTGACGACCAGTGTTGCCTGGGCACGTGATTCTGATTATCACACCCTTCCAATAGTTTTCTCTTGCTCTGCAGACCACCTTCTGGGCCTTCAAAATGTGTCTCCAGCTCTAGACTTGCTTTGCTTGTTTTATTTTCTCTTTGTCCTGCCCCTTCACACACTCTAGCCCTACCTCAGCTCTGTCTTCTCTTTTCTATGGCTTGGTCTTTGTTTATGTAATTGCAAGCTACATCCTAGGGTCAAACAACATCGGCATTGCTCCATTAAAATTGTAGTTCAAGATTTACTCCCTCTGGGTGGTAGTGTCTGAGATAATGCCAGCCATTCTTAAACGCAGTAAATCTGTAGGCCCAGTTCACTGAGTTAGCTATTCCATGAGATGGTAATACATATCTGTTCAAGGACCAGGCTTTACAGGAGCTGTAGCAACCCAGGGAGGGGATCTAGGAATGCATTGTGGCTTTGCAACCATCACTTAATCTTCCCTGTTACAATTCATAAAAGGAAGGAGTTGATCTAGATTTCTGGAATCCATTCTAGTATTTTTTTTAACCCTGTAAGTGAGTAAGGCAGAGTTTTTCTAATCAGGAGAGGTAACACAGGACGTCATGATAGTCCAATGAGGCCCAAAGGGTCTTGGTCATTAGGATGTTATGAGACGAATTCAGGATGGTTCGGTATTTCAAAAATTTAGAGAGAAGCCTAAAATGCAGGATACAAAATAATTGCATTGCATGAAAACATAGGATGTGCTTTTTTGTCAACCAAGAAACTAAAAAAATATAAAGCATATCTCTGTAACATGTAGCATGCACTATTATTCTAATTTTATAATTTTCTATCATGCTATGGCATAGAGAAAGCTACATAGAAGTAGAAACTGTGCCTTGTCCCTCCCTTCTTTTATTTTTTTAATCTCTTGCCCTGTGAAAACTACATTTAATTTGGGAATAAATAAAATTTTACCTTTAAAGCACATGCCTCTTAGCTCTTATTAAGTTTGAGTGTATTATTCTTATGGAGAAAGACAATGCCAGTACAGATTAGCACAGAATCAGTAATATTGCTAGGAGACTTTTTCCCATAGCAGAATGGTGTGATATAAGACACAAAAATTGTCAGCCACACTTGTGAAATTAGGACCAAAAGCTCTGTGGCTATGGCATAAATAGTGGTTATGTGAATTAGGGGGAAGCTTCTCTGACCTATGGCTTAACATGAAAAAAATGAGTGAAAGAAAAAGTAAAAACACATGTAAGTTTGCAGTCTAAAGTGAACTAGACTATTGGAACAAGGCAGTTTGCCATATTATACTGTATAACTGTGAAAAAGTCACTTTTTAAAAACAACTGTAGTAAGTTTTTTTTCCTTTCAAGCTAGTCACCTTAAGAAGCTGGATCATAGTCAGTGATGCTATCGTTCTATTAAATTGTCTGTTTTGTGTTCAGAAATTGGTTTCATAGTATATGACATCCATTAATCAGGGTTATTTAGTGGCATTTTTTTATGATCTGTTTTGTGCAAGGCACCATGAGAGCAAATCAAACATGGTCTGGGCTCCAGAAAACTCGGTCAGCAATACGACATCGTAATGAAGATGTGGGCTTTGGAATCAGATCAGGATTCAAGTCTTGGCTTAACCAATTAGTTATGGAACTTTGAAAAAATTGTTTAACCTCTTAATCTTTGAAATGGAAGATGAAAACACCTATTTCATAGAGTTGTTGTATTTAATCCTAATGTGATGATACATGTAAGAGCTTATCACGATATTTGGCACCTGGTAAAGTTAATGATCAAATTGGGAAAATAAAAACAAACTGCAGCTGAAGTGATGGGTCTGATTTTCTTGTGAGACTTGTAAGTTAATTCTGAAAGGACCCAAAGAGGAATTCCAGAAATGTTTCAGGCAAGATCAGCATTCCTAGAATGATTATATAGTCATTGAAAGGTGACATCTGCCAAATGTTGGTTAATTGATTGAATATACTAATGGCAGCTCTCCTCTACACATACTATATATGTTCCAACCATTTAAAAAATAAGTTTCTTCATAATCCCAGCCTGTATGATAATACTCATATACCTGTAAAAGTATATTATATATGAGGATATTCACGTATCAAACTGTAATAATAACTCTTTCTAATACCAACTTAAATGGCATAAGATTTGAGCTACCCCAAATCTTTGGATTGAAGGTAACTTTTCTAAAAAATAATTTGTGTTTTGTCTTCACTTCTTAAGCAGTGAGAATTGGGGATATTATGGATATTGAGCAAAAATAGGATCATTGTTAATGCAGCCTTGCTGAAGACCTATACATCTTATAAGTTTTTTTGTCTAAAAATTTGTCAAATTTATAATTTTTGCAATGTTTTCAGACCGAATGTACTTATAAGAGCAATTGTATATCTTGAAAAACTTTTTTGCATAAACCTAACCTTGGAATTAGGACTCTTGGTGTTGAGGACTAATATTCCTCATGAAGATATCCTTTTGTTGAGGTACTAAATAGCATTTTATCAGTTCCATGTTATTTATGCATAATTCATTCAGTAAATATTAATTATCTGCTATCTGCTAGGCTCTGTTCTAGGCCTGAAATACATCAGTGAACAATGTCCCTGCCTTCATGGAACTTACATTCTACTAGGTTAATTATGTGATTTGACTTACAAATTAGTTTGAGAGGAGAACTGATTCTCATCATTACTACAGCCAGCATTATGTCTGACCCAGTCATTTAGCATTCTGGGCCTTAATTTTCTTATAAGAAAAGTAAAGGAATTTGACTAAGGTCCCTTTCATCAATAAATGCTTTAGTTCCTCTGGAATACCTAAACTGCAATAAAATTGATTTTTGTGGACAAGCAATAGCAGACATGGGAGTTTGAAGCAATCAGATGTTTTTCGAATAACGTGAAGCAGACATGAATGAATATCAGAAGCATAGTGTTTAACAAAAGAAGGCAGATATAAAAGATAGTCTATGATTTCATTCATGTAAAGTTAAAAAATTGTTTAAAAAGAAGTCAGGGTAGAGATTACCCATGTGTGGAGGTTAATGACTGGAAGGGGGCATGAGAGAGCTTCTGAGGTTTTGGTAATATTCTGTTTCTTGATCTGGATACTAGTTACACAGCTTGTGTTCACTATATAAAAATTCATGGAGCTGTATACTTACAATTTGTGTGCTTTTTCTATATGTATAATGTACTACAACAAAAACATATACACTCATCCTCATACAGAGAGAGAGTGCACACACACTGTTGAAAGTATGGTCTCTAAACAGATTGAATTCTAGATGTAAAATGTTAGAGACATTCATAACCTACTGTTGAGGGGCTGGGAATTCAAGACAAATAAGACATCATCCCTCCACTTGCGGGTGTTACATTCTGGGCAAGCCAAAAATGTATAGTAGAATGAGTTCTCTGACAGAGGAATATTCAGTGTGATAACAAGCAGGGAGGATTAATTCTACCTGAAAGAAGTGGATTTCTGGAAAGCCTTCACAAATAAAATGACATTTTAGTTGGTAGAGAGGAAGAAGAGGATGCCATTCTAAGAAGAGGGAATTTCATGAGCAGAAACTCATGATGTGTCTAGGTAATAATAAAAAGATGACTAGAGTGAGTGCAGGGTGCATGGTGGGGAGGCGTGAGAGATTAGGCCAGAAAATTGGGCCAGATTGTGGTGCGCCTTCTGTATGGTGCTGAAATGTTTAGACTTATAGGCAGTGAGAACCATCAAATTTCTCTTGTTTTTATAAAGTAAGTGAGTGAAAGATGGAGAATGGATTGAAGGCGAAGCAAAGAAAGATTGGAAGCTGGTTATGAGAGTATCATAATAGTCTAAGCAAGAGATGATAACAGTTGGATCTAAGGTGGTAGTTGTGAAGATAGATAGAGATGAATTTAGAAATAGTTCAGAACTAGAATCAATGTCTTGATGGGTGAGGGAGAGGGACAAGTGGAAAATAACTTCATTTATTCATTCAACAAATATTTATTGAGTTCTTGCTAGATGCCAGGCACTATGCTAGACTGGGAGACAGTGGTAAACAAAACGGAAGCTCTCACGGAGCTTACAGTCCAGTGGGGACACAGATGTTGAGCAAATAATAACATAAATGTATAATTGCAAACTGTGATTATTTGAGGAAAAAAGACACATTGATTGAAAGTATATAACTGAGGACTTTCCTTAGCCTGCCCTACAGAGGAGGCTTTCCTGAGGAAGCAACTGTTGTTGAGCTGATCTCTGAAGGAAGACTAAGAATTAACATGATAAAAAGACTGGGGACGCCAAATAGCCAAAACAGTCTTAAGAAAGGACAAAGCTGAAGGACTCAACACTTCCTGATTTCACAACTTACTACACAGCTACATTAATCAAAACAGCATGGTATTGATATTAAGACAAACATAGACGAATGGAATAGAGTAGAAAGCCCAGAAACAAACCCTTGCATATGTGGTCAAATAGTTTTTGACAAAGATGCCAGGACCATTCAAGGGGGAAAGGGCAGTGTTTTCAAAAATGGTGCTGGGAAAACTGGATGTCCGCATGCAAAAGAATCAAGTTAGACCCTTCCCTGACACCATATACAAAAATGAACTCAAAATGGATCAAAGACCAAAATGTAAGACCTAAAACTATAAATCTCTTAGAAGAAAACACAGGGCAAATCCTCATGACAGTGAATTTGACAGTGATTTCTTGGATATGACACCAAAGGCACAGGCAATCAAAGAAAAAATAGACAAATTGGACTTTGTGAAAATTTTTAAATGTGCATCAAAAGACAATATCAACAGAGTAAAAAGGCAGCCCACAGAATGGGTGAAAATATTTGCAAATCATATATCTGATAAGGGATTAATATCCAGAATATATATAGAGAACTCCTAAAACTCAACAACAACAACAAAACAACCTGATTTTAAAAAGGGCAACGTGGGGCCAGCCTGGTGGCGTAGTGGTTAAGTTCACACGCTCCACCTCTACTACCTAGGGTTCGCAGGTTCGGATCCTGGGCGCAGCCCTAGCACCACGTGTCAAGCCATGCTGTGGCAGCGTCTGACATAAAATAGAGGAAGATTAACACAGATGTTAGCTCAAGGCCAATCTTGCACACAAAACAAACAAAAGAGCAAAGGACTTGAGTAGACATTTCTTCAAGGAAGATATGCAAATGGCCAATAAGCACATGAAAAGATGCTCATCATCACTAATCATTAGGGAAATGCAAATGAAAACTACAATGAGATGTCACCTCACACCCATTAGGATGGCTGCTATCAAAAACTAAACATAAATGTTGGCAAGAATAGGGTGAAATTGAACCGCAATGCGCTGTTGGTGGGAATGTAAAATGGTACAGCTGCTGAGGAAAACAGTATGGTGGTTCCTCAAAAGATTGAAAATAGAATTGGCATATTATCCAGCAGTTCAGTTCTGAGTATATACTCAGAAGAGATATTTGTACACCCATGTCTGTTGTAATATTCACAGTAGCTAAAACATGGAAGCAACCCAAGCATTCATTGACGGCTGAATGAGTAAGCAAAATATGGTATACATACAATAGAATATTATACAATCTTAAGAAGGAAGTAAATTCTGACATATGCTATAATATGGATGAACCCTGGGGACATTATGCTAAGTGAAATAAGCCAGTCATGAAAAGACAAATACTGTGATGATTCCACTTATATGAGATACTTAGAGTAGTCAAAATCGTAGAGCCAGAAAGTAGAATGGTGGTTGCCAAGGGCTGGGGAGAGAGGAATGTGTAATGGGTACATTGTTTGATGGGTGTAGAATTTCAGTTTTACGAGGTGAAAGGAGTTACGGAGGTGGAAGGTGGTGGTGATTGCACAACATTATGAATGTTTTTAATACCACTGAACTGTACACTTAAAATGGTTAAGATGGTAAATTTTATGTTGTGTGTATTTTACCACAGTAGAAAAAATTGGGAAAAAAAGATTAAAAATAAAAAGACAAAAAGACTGAAGGTAAGCATTTGCGGCAGAAGGCAGTATGTGTGGAGGTCAGTGTGGCTGGAGCCCACAAAGTTGAGGGAACGAGTGACAGAAGTGAGCTAGAGAGACAGGGCCATATCATGGGGGACCTCATAGGTCCTGGTAAGTATTTTGTGCATTACAGACCGATAGATTTACTTTTTAAATAGATCACTCAGGGTTGTCTGACTGCAGTGTAGTGATGGGGAGGAAGGCAAGACAGCTTGTAGGGAGATCAGTTAGAAACTATTATAGTAGTTTGATGAGATCTTGGATTAGAGTGGAGATGAAAAGAAGTAGACTAATTGGAGAGATCTTTAGGAGGTAAAAGTGACGAAACTCGGTGATTGATTGGGTATGGGGAAAAGAGAGAGGGAGGCATCAAGAATGACTCCCAGGTTTCCAGCTTATTCTCATGAGCATTGTTCACTGGTTAGGGAATGCTGGAGGAGGAAACAGGATGGGAGGAAAATTAGGGAGGGATGGGGGAAATGATAAATTCAGTTTGAACATGTTGAGTTTAGGATGTCAATGAGATATCAAGTAGGCAGTTGAGAATAGGAGTCTGGAACTCAGAGAAAGGTTGGATTGAACATATAAATATCAGTATACAGGTGGCATTAGGAGCCATGGGTGTGCATTAGATTGTCTAAAATGAGATTCGAGAGGGACTAGAAAAGACTTGAGGAGCTCTGACATTTAAAGACTGAATAGAGGAGTGTGAGCCAGCAAAGGAGGCCAAGGAGTGGCCAGGGAGGCAGGAGGATACCAGGAGAGTGTGGTGTCCCAGAAGCCAAAGGAAGAAACTGTTTCAGGAAGGGGAGAGTGCTCATCAGTATTAAATACTGCTGGTTGCCAAGTATTTCCAGCTTCCTACATTCAAGGACCCTTTGTGGGTAGAAGGAAGCATTGTGATTAGTTCAGTCCAGTACGTTGAGAACAGAAATGACAGGTGAGACTTCTCGCTGGAGCATGTGTCAATACAAGACCCTCTGGAGGTCTGTTTTTCCTCTGGCCAGGTGATCAGCAATGTTTGAAATAGTGTCTGCTCCCATCTGTTTGGAGGAGCGTGGGTCCTAGCATCTACAGCCTCTGAGTTTATAACTTTGTAGTCTTGAAAATTCTAGAAATAGATTAATTTAATAGTTTTGGTAGCTCTAAAAAATTAACCTTGCTAAATATACTGAAAACTGTTACAGGTTTTGATGGACACCTGGCTTTATTCTTGCAATGAAGAAAGGTTCTCAGCAAAAATTTTCCAAAGCAAGGATGCCACCATCATCTCATTCTCCTAGTCCATCATCTCTTCTGTCCAATATGAGATCTAGGTCCTTGTCACCTTTAAGCGGATCTGAGATTCTCCCTTTTCATTCTGGAGGACAGTGGAGTGATCAAGACGAGATTACACATAAAAACACTATGCTTTTGGACTACCAAGACCAGAAAGGTATTGCTTTTTAATCTGAGAATTTGACCACATACTCTTATGCAAAGATGGAAAATCTTGAACTTACATTTTTGGTCCAGATGTAACATATATCCTTGTACTAACTTGACCTATTGTTTTTATTGACAGAAGTTGTGTCAGGACAGTGGAGGATGGAAGCTTCTGGGTGAGGGTGAAGATGTCAGAAAGAGTTAGGAGAAGGGAGTTTCCAGAAAAAGGAAGCTTTATTTCCTGTGGTGGGAGAGCGCCTTAAAGCTCATATGCCAAATTTACAGTCATCCTTGGTTAGGGGGAGGGCATATCTGTTCACTTCAGAGTGGAGTGCCTTCATTCAGTATAAAAATGTTATCCACCCTGGGGCTATTCCAGTTTGCTTATTGGCAAACTGCTTATCTGTGAATGGACTGATTTCCACGTAAGGGACATGTATATGTTCCACCAAGGTTTTTATTTTTTTCTTAAAAGCCTTCTGTTAGTCTGGGAACCTATTTTCAAAAATAGATTCTTTTTTTCTAAGAATCTATTGAATGTGATTAAATGTGAAAGAAAACTGATTTCTTTGTTGAGTAATGAAATCACAGCCACCAAACTATTGACCTAAATATCTGATCAGTTTTTAGTAATAAATATTGACCACATTGAGTTTAGACCTATACCCTTGCTGCCAATTGGTACATTGTTATTTCTAATTTGATTAATATTTTAGAATATTAGTCATTTTCTTTCCTAGAACAGCCCAAATTAAAGGAAAAAATCATTTTATTTTAAAACAAAATAAATGTGATATTAACTTATTATAAATAATCAGATGGACTCTTTGGCCCACAAGCTGGATCTGAACCCAGGATTAATTTTTTCTGACTCATAAAGAAAGAGCCAAGAGGCAGTTTTCTTTTTATGGCTGCTTTTGTCAAATGTAACATGACTTTAACAAGCTTTGATAGCAGTATCCAGGAAGGTCTTAGGACAAGGTGTGCTATCCATCAAGTTAGTGCTTTCTCTCTACTAAACATGTGCTGATCTTCTCTATTTAGAAGACCAACGAGTTTGAGTTTCTCACCATAAAAAAAGGATTTTTTAAGAATTTAAGTATTTCTAAACTTTAGATTAGAATTTTAAAAAACAAACAACTAAATAGTGCCAGTTTATTTTTTAAAAAACTAACATTAAAATATTGCTAAAAACTTCAGTGCTCCGTGTGGTTAAAAGTCTAAGTTTTGGAGTCATCTGCCTGGGTTCCACTGCTGGATTTGCACATAACTAGCTGGAAGATCTTGAGCAAATTATCATAATTTTTTTATATAAATTGGAATAATAATTTCAGTCTCAAAGGTGTGTTATACAAATGAAATTTTCTAAATGTAAAGCATTGGCACACAGCTAATATTTATAGAGTATAACTATTATTGTCATTATTATGAAATGCAATATAAAGTAAAATATTATTATTAAAATATTACGTATAGAACCAGCCAACTGTTTTTACATTTGCATGACTTGAAAAAAATTTTTTGTTATATAACATCAAAACAATCTATTTTTCAGAGTATTCGTGTGTTCCTTTGCTGATAATGATCTGTTTCTCTAATTTCAGAAGCTGATTCACAAGCAGGAGTTCGATATATTACAGAGGCCCTTGTTAAGAAACTTGCTAAACAGGACAATTTGGCCTTGGTAAAGTCTCTGAACCTTTCACTTTCTAAAGATGGTGGCAAGAAATTTAGGGTAGGTTACCAACATTTCTGAATACAGACATTGTTTTTAATTTTTCTGTGCTTTAAAACAAACAAAATATTAGATTTACAGAAACATCTTATCCTAATATCACCTTATTTGCAGCAAACCTTTTATTGTTTTCAGTGGAAGTTCTACATCAGAAATATGACATCTTCAAATTCATAAGCTCCTATTACTCTCTTCGTTATTGACTCTCTCTAGAGAAGGATCGGCAGATTACAGCCTGCAGGCCAAGTTGGGCCTGCTGCCTTTTTTTGTAAATAAAATTCTGTTGGAACACAGTCACAATCATTTGTATGCATATGTCTGTGGCTGCTTTTGTTTCTCCTGTAGCAGAGGTAAGTAGTTGTCACAGAGACTATACGGCCCCCAAAGCCAAAAGTATTTGCTCTCTGGCCTTTTACAATAAAAGTTTGCTGATCCCTGCTCTAGAGCGTTTACTGCTTTATTCAAAAGCTAAACAACATGAACACACTGTAATAGTCAACTTAATTTTTAATTGGAAAAAATATACACTTGGATGCCTACTACATTAATCACACAAATTAATTCCAGAAGGTTGAAGATCTTAATGAAAACAAAACAAAAATCAACCAACAAAAATGATATAAAAGTATTAGGAAAGAATATAGGAGAGTGTATTTTAAAATCTTAGAGTTGGGATGTGTATATATGGAGGTAAATGATTGGAAAGGTCTGGATGTATATACACCAGCCTCTTAACAATGCTCATCTTTTAATGGTGGGATTTTTTACGGGGGCCTGGGGACCTGATGAAGAGGGCTTTTTGTGTTTTGTTGGAAACTTGTATTAAAATATAGTTATGTCTTGTGTAATTAAAAAGGAAAAAGGAGACATGCTGGAGTTTAAAAGTTGCAAAAATGAAATATCAAATTAGTAAATCTTTGCTGTGTGATTATTATATGCGAAGCATTATGTTAGTCTGTTGGAGTAGATAAGCTTCATAAGTAGATAAGGTAAATAAGCTTCATTTTTGATCTCTGGGAACTTAGAGCTTAGATTGAAGAATGCCTAGGATTGAGAGGAGAAATAGTGAGGGGGAATCAGAGAGAGAGACAGAGCGCGCGCATGCAGGGAAGAAGCAGACCCAATGAAGAAGTCTGAAAGGGCTACTGGAACAGGAAAAGATCCAAGAGTACGATGAATGGAGGCCAAAGGAGGGAGAACTTCAGGCAGGTAGGGATGATGTACAATGTCACAGAGTTGTCAAATAGAATGAAAACTTAGAAGAAGTCATTTGGATTTGTCAGTTAAAAAGCCCTTCTTTCTATTTCTCAAACCCACCAAGTTCATTCTTTTAGAACCTTTGCATTTTTTTTCTCTGCCTGGTATTCTCTGCTCCTAGGTGTTCACACAGCTGACTTCTTGTTCTTAACTCAGTGTACTTCCCCTGTGAGGCCTTCTCTTACCAGCCAATGGCTATTAGCCGCCTTCTCCTCAGTCACTCCCTCTCATTCTTTCAATCAACAGATATTTATTTAGCACCCAATTATGTGCCAGGCTTTAGTGCAATAGCCATGAACACAGCAGACAGATCTGCCCTCTTGGTGCCTTGCATTCTGTCACATCATGTTTTCTTTATTTTCTTGTTAGTACACTTCAGTGTGTGAAATTTTATTTATTTGTTTATTGGCTTTCCCTGTAAATGAAAACAAGAACCTTGTTTTCCTTATTCACCTCTGTATTTCCTGTACCTAGAACGGCTTCTGGCACATAATCCGTGTTTGATAAATGTTTGTGAAATGGATGAATGAATCACGATCTTGGAGAGAACTATTTGAATACAGGAAAGGGCAGACAATACTTTGCCTTACCCATAGAATAAGAGTGAATAGAAGGCCGCGTGAGCAAATGTACACAGGTCTTGTGAGAACGTGGTGGCAAATGAGGGAGATAAGGTGATAGCTTTGATAGGAAAACAAGTTCAACGTGAGGTGACTGGTTTTATATAGAGGAGATTGAGCATGTTGAACATAGGCTCCTGCAGCAGGGGATTGTCTAGTTCACTGCAATATCTCTGTTTCCTGATGCCACACTTGGTATATAGTAAGTGCATAGTGAATAACTGTTAAATAATGACTTTTTAAACTTGCGGGGAAGGTCCAGGAGAGAGAAAGACATTGAAAATGCAAGAGCATGAGGAGAGGAGATGAGTCAGGTTTACGAAGAGCCTTAAGTACCGAGTTGAACTTTGAAGAAAGGAGGAGGGGAGGGAGGGAGAGATGTAGAAAAGCTGAAGTGGAGGAAAGGATAGTGGAGGAATCCTTGGTGGGTAGACTGGCGTTTCTCTGTACGTAGGAAGTGTTGTCCACTGAGGGGCAAGGAGGGTTTGGCACCTTGAAGAGAGCTGCTACTCCTGGTCAAGGAGAGCCACACCAAGGGCTCGTCCAGGAGAGCAGTAAGGGTTTATTATTCTCTGATGACTGATTAGGACAGCCCCTAATGCACATATTTACATGTTGTGCTATGTCAACGCGTCTGTTGTATAAAATATTTATTCATTTGTTTCCAATTAGTATATCGAAAATTTGGAAAAATGTGTTAAACTTGAAGTACTGAATCTCAGCTATAATGTAATAGAGAAGATTGAGAAGGTGGACAAGCTGTTAAAATTACGTGAACTCAACTTATCCTATAACAAAATTTGGTGAGTAAATACTTCTTTAGGTAGCGTTGCAGGGTCATCGTGTTTGTTAAAGAGGTAGATTAATGCTGCCACCTTACTGCAAGAATCTTTCGAAACAGCAGGCACTTTGATCCTTAGTCGTTGATAGTCTAGCCTTCACAGGCAATTACTATCTTCATGTTTTGGCATTACTAAAGTACAGAAAAATATCTCATCTGGCATCATCAAAGAAGGAGATACATCTTTTGAGTACCAAATTTTATCTTCATTCCATTTTGACAGAAATTTTTCCCACATATAGTCTATGATTCACTGCCTTATTACATTGAGAAAGTTGACATGAAGCAGAATGTTTTAACTCTGTCATTTTGGTCCTAAAGATACTTAACTTTTTTTGATTCTGTGTTTATCCTGATGTTTTTTGCTCATTGCTATAAGAAACATACTCTCAGTCTTGTTTCCACTTCATAATATATATTACTCTGAGACATAAACATGGTAAAACTGACTGTGGCTAAAACTGCACCTAGGAAACTTGTCATAGACAAAATGATACAATTATCAAATCTTGGAAATCTTTATATCTCTGTACTTTCCCTACATTAGACTTGATATATATAATGGCCAAAAAACCCCAAAACAACTAAAAGTGGCAGAAGCTCTGATATGGCAAGAATGAAATGGGAAAAAAAACTGATTAATGAATCAAATCCTTAATATAAAGTTTGTAGAAAAAATAAATGATCCTAGGGGCCAGCCCCGTGGCCAAGTGGTTAAGTTTGCGCACTCTGCTTCAGCGGCCCAGGGTTTCGCCCGTTTGGATCCTGGGCGTGGACATGGCACCACTCATCAGGCCATCTTGAGGCGGCGTCCCATATAGCACAACCAGAGGCACTCACAAATAGAATATACAACTGTGTGCTGGGGGGCTTTGGGGAGAAGAAGAAAAAAAAGATTGGCAACAGATGTTAGCGCAGGTGCCAATCTTTAAAAAATTAAATAAATGACCCTGATGAAAATAATTTCAACAAAATAAAAATAAAAAATAAAGAAGCTTGGAAATACTTGCCCAGTATAGAAAATTGACCAAGGAATTAGATTGGAATCAACTTTGGAAAGTATTTTATCAGTGAAAATTCATCAATATGTGTGATAAATCTTTTATTAATTTGAATATTCTGATTAAAATGTTTATGTTCGTAAGTATGATATCCTTTTGAGGGGATCCACTAGCTCAAAATGGCAGCCATATCCTGCTGGCATAGCTAATGTTTTGGTAATAAGGTAATAATTAAGGGCATCTTCTCATGTACAGGGCTGTAGCACATAGCACAGTGTGTGCTGTTGAGTTTTCCAGCTCTCCCCTGGCTGTCTGCTAGTACTCTTCACAGTGGTTAGTGACAATGCCATGGACAGACTCTTCTTTTCTGTGTTGTAGATCATAAAGTCTGATAGTAAGATAGGTGGGATTCACAGGTAGAGTAATGAAGAGTTTGCCAGAGCTGTTCTGGTAAATTTATTTTTAGCCATTTGTTTTTTGGTTCCCATTTATGAAAAGGCTTGGCAAATTACAACTATGAAAAGTAACCCTGCATAAAACCAAGGCTGTTTGTTCTGAAAATGCAATTGAGGGACTCTTTAATTGTACTTACTAAGTTCGATTTTACCTTTTGGTTTCCAGCAAAATTGAAGGCATAGAAAATATGTATAATCTGCAAAAGCTAAACCTTGCAGGAAATGAAATTGAACATATTCCAGTATGGTTAGGGAAGAAGTTAAAATGTTTGCGAGTCCTCAATCTGAAAGGCAACAGGATATCGTCGGTAAGTTATTCAAAGTAGCAAGAATTTTTTCAAACTTTTGGACTTATTGAAAAAAGATTAAAATATAAGTTTTTAAAAAGTGGAATTTCTTCTTTTAAGGTCCTTGATCCTTTACCAAATATCGAATTCGTGTATAACCTAGGATTCTCTGCGGTCATTAAATATAGGCAGTCCTGGTTTTGCATGGTTCCATGGTGACTGAGGGGGACCTCTTGGCATTTGCACATCTGTCATTTCATTTGAGCTCAGAACACTGTTGTTAGGAGACAGTGCAGGGATTATTTTTATAATACTATGAGTCAGGTACCATAGTCTGATTCCAAGTAAAGTCTCCAAGAGGTTAAGTCTCTTACCCAAGGTCACACAACTTGTTTTCAAATCCAGGTCACTGAATGCCTAGAACAGAGTTCTTTTTTCAAACTTATGATTTAATCTTGATTCTAGAGTTAGGTGTTGTAGGAGGTTAATCACTAGTTTGTTATAGTAAGGCAGCTATGTTATCATGGTTCATATATCTGATAATGTATATTTTTCTCTGGAGTACAGTTTCTGAGTTTCATACGATTTATACAGTTAGATGTTCAAAAAGTATTGCTAAGTAAAAACATTAATGTATTTAAATATGTATTCAAATTTTAACGATCATGCCATAGTAATTTAAAGGACATCAGTCTTAGAATAGAAAATAAAAGATGTGACTTCTAGTATGGGTCTGGACTTGCCTTTTGTGACCTTGGAGAATCCCTTCATCTCTCCAAAATTCACTGTTTAAAGTGGAGAAAACAATCCCTCCCCACCTCCTTTACAGGTGCTGTGGGATTCAGATGAAATGATAGATGTGAAAATACTTTAAAAACTTTAAAACGCTAAATAACTCTAAGATTGTATTCCTTAAATCTTCACCGTGGAAGCTAATAATAATAATAAGCAGCATTTGTTTAATGCCGTGTGTTAACAGTGTCCCTGCTGTCTTATTTCATCTTCGTAGAGATCTGGTAAAGTGGCTCTCTAGCATTTCACGGTGACAGCCTGAGAGCCTCAGAGCCCCCACCATGCTGCACAGCGTCACCTTGGAGCTCTTGGGGTTTATGTGGTGATGGGAAGAGGGAGCCATGAATCTAAAATTTGCCACAAATATTCTTCCAAGTAGCAGTCCTTAGATATACTCAGCATCAGCTGATGTTAACAGGAAAATCAGTCAATAAATATTTATTATTATTTCTCATTTTGTGTGACTTTCTCATCCCAGTTCCTATTTGACATTGGCATCAGTAAGAGTGATGCATGTTCACCTGGGAGGGATTTATTTGTACTAGCTATTAGCAGTAGTGTTTCTCAGCCTTTTAAAATCTTTCTTTGGATAAATGTAAAAATCTCACTTCAAAACTGTAAGTAGCTCTGCATATCCTTATTTCTTTTAACTATCAATTATAACTGTTATCTGAAGATTTACTAAAATCTTTTTCTATAGCCATTTATATTTCAATTTGTTTAATCAGTATAATGAAAAGACAATAGGTTTAAAGTTACACAGACTTGAATTCAAATCCTGTTTCATTCACTTGTAAGCTCTGAGCTTTGGGGAAGTCACCTAACTTCTTTGAACCTCAGTTTCTTCATCTGTAAAATTAAGATGATACTTATATCATAGGTTGTTGTGAGGAGTCACTAATGAAATGCTATATGGAAAATGCTTAGTGCTGCCCTGATACACTACACTCCAATACTCCCTTTCTATTCCTCCCCTCACACCTACTTTTGGGTAATGGGTTTCATGAATAGGTTCCTTGCCATGTTAATAGCAATTTCCTTGAATATTACTTCCTTTAGATGTGTTTATGATTTTTAAATTATACCAATAATAACATTTCATATCATTTCAGCTCCAAGATGTAAGCAAGTTGAAACCACTTCAAGATTTGACTTCTCTGATCCTAGTTGAAAATCCAGTTGTGACCCTTCCTCATTACCTCCAGTTTACCATTTTTCACCTTCGATCACTGGAAAGTTTGGAAGGTCAGCCAGTAACCACTCAGGACAGACAGGAAGCTTTTGAGAGATTCAGTTTAGGTAAGGTGACATTTTTAAAAAACTAAATTTGAGTGGGAGAAGAATTTATTTTCAGAAGTTATTCAGAGAAATATATTCTATTATAAACTTTATAATGCTATTAAAATTAGCATGGAAAGTGGCACCATAAATCGGTTAATTCAACAAATATTCTTTGAGCATGTGCTCTGAGTTGGACACTGTATCTGGCACTAAGGATACAGTGGTGAGCAAGACATGGTACTGGCCTTTGTGTAGCTTATGTTTTAGTGGAGAAGACAGACAAAAAGCAAGTAAACCCAGAAAAAGTAACAGAGGAGAACCCCCATTTTGGTAAAGTGGTATAAAGGAATGTCTCTCTGAGGAAGTGACATTTAAGCTGAAGGCAGAGGCAAGAGAGGATTAGCCATGTGAACAAAGGCATCAGGGGGAGGGAGCAACTTGTACTTCGAAGTTGGAAAGACCCTGGTGAGAAGGAACTGAAAGAAAAACAGTATGACTAGAGGGTAACTCAAGAAGAAGTTTGGAGAGATGGGGAGGGGCAAGATGGCACAGGGCCTTGGGGTTTGGCTTTTATTCCAGGTGCAGTGGAAAGCCCTTGGCAATTTTTAAGCAAGAGTAGGACGTGATCCGGTTTATCTGTTGAGAAGATTATTTTTGATGCAGGATGGAGAATGATTTGGAACAGGGCAAAGTGGAGATAAAGGGACATGTTAGGAGGCTATTGCAGTAATCTAGGCTAGAATTGTTGGTGGCCTGTATCTGGGTGGTGGATGTAGAATAGACAGATCAGTTTTGGAGGAGAATCAGCAGCACTTTCTCATGGATAATGCCCAGGCTTCTGGCTTGTGTAAGTAGTTGGATGGTGATAGTGTTTATAAAATGAGAGAACTCAGAATGCTGAGTTTGAATGTTTGTGAGAAAACCAAGAAGAGAGTCAGAAATGTGAGTCTAGAGTTCAAAGAGACCTGTACTAGAAATATAAATTTTGGAGTCATCAGCATAAAAATGGTATTTAATTCTACCAGAATCGATTAGCTCACTTGGGCAGGCATTGGGATGAGCTAGAAGGGGAACTAGCCAAGGAAACTGAGAAAGAGGGGCCAGCAAGATAGGAGAACACCAGGAAATAATGGGTTGCAAAAACCCAGAGATGATTTCAAGAGAGGAAGTGGTCAGCTATGTTGAATGTTGCTGAGACATGAAGTAGTAAGATGAGCACAGAGAGGTGCTTTACATTGGCAGTATTTGATGATGATCTTGACAAGAGTGGCTAAGGAGTCGTTGACACAAATGCTGGATTACAGATTGAATAGTGAATAAGAGGGAGACATTTGGATGAAGATTTGAAATTTCCTCCCACAATTTCTCTCCCCTAGTACCTAATAAATGAGTTTAAAAAAAAGTTTAAAAGTGAAAAAAAAAAATTCACCAATAGCTTTCAGACCAGGAAATGGGCAGAAGAGATTGCAGTAAACCTCAGAGCTAGTAATTAAAGAAACAGGATATTGAAGAACTAAGTGGAGAGACAAATCATGGCTCAATTCTTTTGGTACTTGAGAAGACAAGTAGATGAGATCAAAGAAAGAGAGGAAAGATTGTCTCTTGATAAGAGGGGTGGGACACTTTCTCCAACAGAAGGGAGAGAAGATATGTGCAGCTGTGGGTAATTTTGTTGCTTTGGTGGTAGGAAAATGAAGAAGTTCCCACTGGTGTTTTTTCAATTAAATATGAAGTCATCAGCTGAGAAAAAATAGGAGTATGGGAGGTTTAAAGAGAAAGAGGAAGGTATGAAATAGCCATTTTTAAAGGCTTAGGAAATGAGCCTGTATGTTCAACCATTTGGAATTGATGTTGGTACATTTTGACTTATAAAAATGCAATTTCATGTGGTTTGATCCAATACTTGAGAAATATGGTGAATTTTTATTAGTTTGGGATCCACCTACCTCAACATTTGTTACCCTGAAGTTTATGTTTTGGAATCCGTAAAAATATAAATAATGCAAAGAAAAGTCATCATATAAATATACTATTGGGAGAAATGTTTAAACTGCTTATGATTCATTCATGACTTTGAATATTAATTAGGAGCCTTTAAATATGCTGAGCTCTTGGGATCCATTGGTGAGCCAGATAGAGGCAGTTTCTGCTTTCGCTAAAGTAGATAAGGCAACAGCCAAGCTATTTGATCATATTTTACAACTCTGTGTGTGATGAGGGCCACAGCAGAGGTGCAGGGTGGCGTGAGAGCATCCCCGAGAAGCATCTAACCTGGGGAAAGGGTAGAGTCAGGGCAGGCTTCTCAAAACGTTTTTTAAGACTAAGACCTGGAGGATGCAAAATAGGCCAGTGGGAGATGGAGGAAGACAGTTCCAGGCAGATGGTGTGACCAAAAGCCTGCAGATGAGAAGAGGCATCACAGATCTGAAGAAGTGGAATCATTGCAGAAAGGCTGCAGTGGGGTGTGCTTGAAAAAGGCTGGAGAGGGAGTTTGGGACCAAATCACGAAGAGCTATGTCAGTTCTTCATGTAAGCTTTTTGGATCCTATCCTAAGCATAATAGGAAGCCTTGAAAGGATTTTTAAGATAACACAGTATTTTGCAAATACGCTTGCAGCATTGTTTGAAGTGTAATTACTAATATCAAATAAAATATTGCATGTCTTTGTAGGAGACCTGGGAAAAACCTCATTTATCACACACTAATTGAACACTTGGAAGTGTTATCTTTTAAAATTGTTATCCAACAGATAATGCCTTCTTTACCTCTTACTATAAATCACTTTCTAGCTCAAGGTAGTCTTTTTTTCCAAACCTATAGTGAATAATTTTAAAAGTGGAATTGTATTTATACAATTCTAAGACTTCTTTTGCTCTTATTTGAGAAATATTCTTAGCTTTCTTCAAGTAGAAGATACAATGATCAATACACTATTAAATTTGTATCGGCAGAAGAGGTAGAAAGACTGGAAAGAGACCTGGAAAAGAAGATGATGGAAACTGAAGAGCTTAGGAGCAAACAAACCAGATTCCTCGAGGAAATTAAAAATCAAGATAGATTGAACAAATCCTTAAAAGAGGAGGCCATGTTACAAAAACAGAGCTGTGAGCAGCTAGAGAGTAACCTAAACACGAAAAATGAATTGGTAAGTCCGTATTTTACATTGCTTTGACTATATTCTCTTGAAATAGAGAATTCTTTGTCCTTGGGTCTAAGAATGCAACTTCCTAACCATAGAATGGAGAAGATGTGGTTTAACAGAAACATGTGCAATAGGTTTTACAAGTTGCAGTTGACTGTGCACTGTATGGTGTGGCTGCCCAAAAGTCGAGTGCTGCCTTGGGCTGCATTATGTGACGTAGAGGATCCAGAACAAAGGAGGAAGGTGAAGCTCCGTGCTATGAGGAGCTGGTCAGACTGCCCCTACATGTGTGTATTTTTTTAACAACAACATTGTTTTTGAGATTGTACAATGGCAAAAACTTTTAGAAGGCAATTTGGCAAAATTATTCAAATTTAAATGGACATACCCTATGTCCTGTATCTTGGAAATATTCTGTGTAATATTTATATTATATTTCCATTATTTATTATTCTATAATAGTTGTAATATATAATATTTCAAATAGTATATTCTGTAGAAATGGTAGCAAGAATGCATGAGGATATTACATATGTGTGCATACATATACATATATATAAGTACACATACATACATATGTATACAAGGACATTCACTACAATATTGTTTACATTAGTGACATATTGAGAATAACTAAGATGTCCCTCAGTGGATATCCATGTGGTAGAATAATCATGTTACTCTTAAAATGAGTTAGAGCTGTATGTGCTGATGTGGAAGGATATCTAACACATATTGCTATGTGGAAAAAAGCAAGCCGTTAAATAGGATATCAAATATGACCCTATATAGAAGGATAATATATAATAGTATAAGCATGTGTAGGGGAAGATGGTAGAATATATACCAAACTCTTAACAGTAGTTGTTTCTGAGGAGTAGAATTATAAAGCACTTTCAAGTTGCCATTTATGCGTATCCATAATGTTTAAATTTTATATAATTTGGGTTTATGGTTGAAATAGGTAGAAAAGATGTTTTAAAAGAGAAGGGTTTAGACAGACTAGATGGCATGTGATCAGAAGGTGCCTAACTCAGAGGCTCCAAAGGTCTTGAGACCATATCCTATGAGGAATGTCCAAAACAACCGGAGTGTCCAGGCTGGAGAAGAGGAGACCCAGTGAGCTGTGACGTCTGCCTTCAGATAGGCAAAGGACCATTTCATGGAAGAGGAGCTAGAGTTATTGACTAAGGTCCCATGAGATAAAATTAAGAAATGGTAAATAGTTTTATAGGAAAGCAGTTTTTCATTTAGTAATAAAGAAGAAATTTCTAATAGCTGTCCTGAGATAAAATGTGATAATTCTGGAATGTGTTTGCTTTCACGAGAACAGACATATACTCAGGGTTTGACATTAGACATTAGGCAGGGAGATGGACTAAATGACGTAAAAGGCCTTTTCAACCCAGAGAATCTGATTTCGTAAAATTATTACACTGTTTTCCCTAAAGGAAAAAATAGCTATTGGTACCTTCCTCTTTTTTTTCCTTTTAACACTTCTTTTTCTGATCAATGCATAACTTAAATAATTATATTTCTCATATAACTAAGAATCCTAGATACAGTTATCTTTTTTTTTTTGCATCCCTCTTTCAAGATTAGCATTCTGGCTTAATTACTTAATTTGTTGACAAACATTCTGCTTAAGCACTTACCTTTTTAGCAAGAAAGAAACTTCCCTCCTCTGTGTAGAAAGGAAAATTGGTACTTGAAATCTGAATACTTAACTACCTTCTTCTTGAGCTCTTCTTTGCCTGAGAAAAAAGGTAATTTATACTAAGTGGACATGATGAAAGACAGGGCTCTTCCCCAGCTCTATTAGTCAAATATTCAGAGCATTTGTGGGTTCCTTTGTATTTGAAGTTAGTTTTCAGGTATGTCAGCTGTATTCTGAAGGCGTACTATTTAGCAGTGAGCTCTGTGCCATCACTTACTATTTGTATTTTAAATACAAAAATAAAAAACAGTATTTACTATGCTATCACTTGACATTTGTGAACATTTAATAAATTGTCTTGAGTTATTGATCTTTTTTGTAATATAGAATCCATCTTTTATTACTAAGATAAAAGAACTTTATAATTTCTATATGCTGATTCCCTGGTGCATGTTAGTTAACCCATTGAAAACCTTGGAAAAATGTGTGTTTTATGATTTTGCACTATCCCCAAGTCATGGATTATTATAGTTGCCTAGTTTTCTCTTTTATTTATAATATTTTTGATATATTTGAGCTTTGAATAAATGTTTTGTAAATTGTCAGTAGTTTTTGCTGGGCTTTTTTTCTGTAACTGTTTTTGGTTAGAAGACAGATTGTGCTTTTCTTTGGTTCATTATGTTATTTTTATCATCAACTGTTTGAAAATATATTTATCTACAAAGTTAATGTATGTTTATTTTAACAAATTCAGACAACATAAATTTATACAGTAGAAAATGATCTCACTCTTCCCCTCCCCCATTCCCTGGATGTTAATACATATCCTTTTTGTTTTCTATGCTTATACAATATATATGTAATTACATAGTGTATACATACATATATACTATGTAATTACATATATATATACCTTTGAATATTTTTGTGATTATAAAAAAGAATTTTGCTACATATTTTTTAAAATTCTGCATCTTATTTTTACAAAAGTGTATCACAGACAGCTCTCCAAGTTAAAAAAAAATACGCATGCACACACTTGCGCACACACATATATACACACACATAAATCTTCCTTATCTTTTTCAAAGTCTACTTTGTGTTCCATTATATGGATCCTTCATAATTTATTTAGCCTACTGTTATTGCTGACTATTTAGGTTGCTTGCACTTTTTCGTTATTAAAAATAATACTGCAGAGAAAATCTTTGTGTGTCTATATATCTTATGCATTTATACTAGTAATTTCTTAGTATAAATCACTGCAAGTGGAATTACTGTGTAATTTGCATTTTAAATTAATGCACCCTTCCAAAAGCTTGTTAACTGCTTTACAATTCTACAGCAGTGAGTACAAGAGCCCAATTCTCCACTTCATTTTATTATTTTGAACTTGTGAATAGGATAGAAAAAAACATGGAATCTCATTGCTTTAATTTCACATTTCTTTAGTTGTTGGAGAGTTGAGTATTACATATGTATATATTAGCTATTTTGTATTTCCTCTTTAAATTTCTTCTTTTAATTCATATTGTTTTACCTGTTCTTTTATTATTCTAAAGGAGTATTCTATGTTTAAAAAAGGAATTCTGGGTTTTGTTCTCAGAGCGTACATTTGAAAAACATTTTCCATTATCTTATGCAGAGTGTATGGTGATAATATCATCTACAGTTGTATATGTTTTCCAGTTTCCTAAAGTAATTCTTCATATAGTAGGTAGATTAACCTATAAAAGAAATGTAGTAACATTGATGGCCATTTAAACTGTAGTTGTCCCCCTCTCTTCTACCAACAAATATTGACTTTACCTTTAATATTAATGTAACTCTTTGTCTTTTTGCAAGTTATTTAACTCCTCTTCTTCAGTTTCCTCATTTTTAAAATAAGAATGATTTACCTGTCCTGACAGCCTCACATAGTTGTGAGGACTTAATGAGGTAATGAATGTAAAAATAATTTGAAATGAATCAAGCTAAGTAGTGGAAGGTGGTAAGTTTGTAACTCATGGTTAGAATGATGATAAAATGTGTCCACGTAAGAATAATGCAGGTGCTAGTAGTAGTGTCTTCCTAAGGTAAGTTGTCAGCAGAGAGCCGCTCACATTGTTACAGCCTCGCTCTCTACAGTTCTCCAGGTGATGGTGTCTGTTTGCTTCTTTCCCCTTTTAGCCTTTGTCTTGGTTTCTTGCAGACCGTTTTCTGCCGATTCTTTATTCTTCCTTAAAGGTAGTTCCTTCAGGGCCGAATGGCACACTGTGTGTTTCATGGTTTGCATGATAACTTGTATTAATATGCTTATGTACATTTTAAGTTTTGAAACTGGCTTGCCTTCTCGAGAAATGTGCTTGTGTGTTTATGTACAATTTTTTTAATGGATGTGTACATAGGAGAGTGAATTTGAATGTGGGGGAGAGAATTTGTATCATTTTTCCTATTGGTAAATATGTTAACTGCAGTCAGCTCTTGATTATCCACAGCTTATACCGTAGCTGGCCTACTTTCCAGGTCCGCTGACTCCTAATTTGCTCCTTTATATATTTCCGCAATGAACATTTATTGATTGCTTACTATATGCTAAGCCTAGTGCTATAAAAGACACAAAGTGACTTTAAGATGCACAGAGTATTTATGATTATTTGCGCAGAGACCAGTCCGTGCATTCTCCATGATTCCAGTCACATTTGCCTTTGTTTGGCCCTACTGCCAATGATCTTTGGGGAGAGAAGCCCAGGATCAGTTGATATTGTTGGTGTGAGTTGCATTCTTGAGAATCGGGGACTTTTTAAGAGCACTCAGTGACTGCGTCAATATGAGTACTATGTGGATGCCCTGCAGCAGGACATTGAAGGCAGCACAGTACAGTAGACAGAGTTGGATTTGAATGCAAGAGACTTGGTATTGAACTCTGTCTCTTCTACTGCCAGCTGTGCAGTTGGGCAAGTTATTTAACCTCTCTGTGCAGCTTTTATCATCTCTTAGGGTAGTTCTGAAGATTCGCTGAGACTGCACATGTAAGGTGCTTAGCCCACTGTCTGGCATACAGTGAGCACTTGATCAAGATTACCTGTTATCCAGGTTAGCATTGCTTCCACTTTGGCGGATAATCAGGAGGTGACTGTAAGCTAAATCATGCACGACTTTGATTTCCTGGGCCTTGTAAAATGTTCATGTTAGTTTATGTTTTGTTCTCTTCAGTTTGCATTTTTATATTAATGAAGTTTTTCTGCATGTTTTTTGTCTGGTATCTACTATCAGACGCTGGCCAAAAAAAAGCCTAAAATCACTTTGTAGACCTTTGAAATGAACTCAGAGGATTGGTTTAGTAGAGATGGGGCTGCTACTGGTAGTTAATTTTAGCCTCTGCCACTAATCTAATATGTAACTTTTGACAAGTCAATTTACCAATCTAGGATTCAATTTCTTTATTTATACATTCAGAGACTTAGATTGGATGATTTCTTCTAGCTCCAAAAAGAAGTTGTAATTATAGTAGAAATACTTTATTAAAAATTTAAGGTTACTTATTTAGATCTGATTGAGCTTATTCACATCCCTTATCCTCTATTACAAAGAATAATGTTCTGAACACTTAAAACTGGGAAGGCATTAGCCACAATACTACAGCAACAACAGTACAGCAATTAACACCAACTTCTTAATTCCATCCTTCTCATTCTTCCTTCTGATTCCTTTGTAATTAATGTAAAATATCATTCTTATCCACAATTTGAAGCTATCATTAAAATCGCAGAGTAAGTTAAATAAATTAGTGCTAATTATTGGGAAATCAGGAAGCAGGTACTTAGTGTACTACTTACTTAAAAATAATTGATACAGAGTTATTTTCACTTTTGGATAAGCAAATTTAACTGGTTTTTAACATCTTTATTCATTATATCCTGAAATAGCATATAAACTTCAAAGGTCTTTTATGTGATCCCTTTGATAATTTCGTATTTCATTCTTTATAATACTTTAGAATTAAGGTAAAATGCTCTGAGTGTTGTGCTATTTGCTTTGGGGTTTAAAACAATCTACTTATTCGTTATGAGTAGAATTTGCCATTGTACTTTTATACTAACTTACTGATGCTATGTTGTTTCATATCAAATTGGGCTAATAGTTAAAACAGAAGACCATGGAACTAACACGAGCGTGTCAGAAACAGTATGAGCTGGAACAGGAATTGGCCTTTTATAAAATTGATGCTAAATTTGAGCCACTAAATTATTATCCATCAGAGGTGAGTTATTTTAATTTTTTAGTAATCCAAAGTTAAAGCCACCATAGAGTGGGGCAGGGGAGCCTGGACGATGGAGACATTCAAGGGATGTTGTCAATAACCACTCCACTTTCTTATTATGAGGGCATCAGCAGAGTAAATGTACTTTGGTTAAATCTGCAAATTATTTCTCTCAGTAAGTTAGAGCAGTGTCAAAAGAGGTTACAAGCCCCAGCAGGTTTTTGCCCACAGCCCTATCCATAATCTGAAGCAGCCTCCTAAGCCTCAGTTACCTTACTCAAGAGTGTGGTTGATCAGCTCCTTTAAATCTGAACTCCCAGAAAAAGTGTGCTGTCTGCTTTGGTGACCATGGAATAGTCATTTCCCTACGTTGTTTGTTCAGTAGTCAGTGGCTTCAGTATTAGTCACCCATTTACAAATGCCACTACAACAGAGGAATCGCTTAACTTCTAAGATCCAGTGATTCCAACCAATACCATATATTATTTAGTAAAAATTCAATTATTAATATTTATTAGACTGAGATTTTGCTTCTATATTGTCCAAGAAACCAAGATAAAACACCTAGATTTCTGACTTGAGAGATTAAGCAGTGCTAAAAATCACATAACTGTAGGCGGTTCGTTAATCAGCCAATCCAGTCAATCCAAACTCACTCGTCAAGGGTAGGAGGAGGAATCCTTTGAGATCATTTTTTATTCTAGTTCATTTTTGGTATAATAAGAATAAGATAAAAGAATGATATATATTAGAAAAAAAGAATGATATATATTTTTCAACTTCTAGGCCTGTAGGATTAACATGTAGGCAATTCTGTGATATGTTCTTCACTAATAAAGTGAATAATGTCACTTGTCTGCTGTGAAGTTGCTTATTAAACCATAAATCTGTTTATTTTGCCTTTAGTATGTTGAAATTGATAAAGCCCCAGATGAAAGCCCTTACATTGGCAAATCCAGATACAAGAGAAATATGTTCACCACAGAGAGTTACATTCTCGATAATGCCCAGCCAATAGAGATCAAGAAGATGGAGCCAGGCGAAGGGGAACAACTCAGAAGCGAACATGTGACCCTGAGAGCCCACACACCACTGGACATGCAACTGGAAGACAAAGAGAGAAAAATAAGTGCAGGTTAAAAAAAGTTACTTTAAATTCTTTAAAAATATAAAAAGATTCACTATATAGGCAAATTTTGTTTTATAATTCTTTTAATTAAACATGATGAAGGTATTTATTGTTGTTTACATGAAAAATCCAAACCAAAAGTAGTGATTCATTGAGCAGATTATTTTTTAATGATTCCTGTTACGGTTGAGAATGGGGTTTTTGACAGTAATTTGGTGGCACCTTGTCCAGGGGATCCAAGAATGCATAAATCTCGTCCTTCCAACAGGTCCTTCTCACCACTGGAGCTATACATTCAAAGGTATAATTAGTAATAAATGAAGCAAGTAAAGTACCATTTTTTGATTACTATGCATGTAGCCCAAACCTGAAGCAGTGCTTTGAATAAAGTGGATCAGTACACTCTCCTTAGGCTTGGACCTAAGGTGGCCTCTGACTCTTTCCAGCCTCTTTCATACTCCATGTCATCAACCTTCTTCCCTACCCCAAAAAACATCTAATTCAAGGGATCTTACCACCTCCTGGCAAGTCACAAAGAGGAAGAAGTCAATCCAAGAGGGCACTTAAGAGACCCTGTCAGGGACCATTCCCATGGCCACGAGGTTAAGTTTGCGTGCTCCACTTTGGCCGCCCAGGGTTTTGCTGGTTCGGATCCTGGGTGTGGACATGGCATCATTGATCAAGCCATGCTGAGGTGGTGTCCCACATAGCACAACCAGAAGGACCTACAACCAGAATATACAACTGTATACTGGCGGGCTTTGGGGAGAAGAAGAAGAAGAAAAAAAGAGAGGATTGGCAACAGATGTTAGCTCAGGTGCCAAAAAAAAAAAAAAAAGACCCTGTCAGTGACAAACTTTGAATCCACTTACCCACTCGGCTGCATTGATATGGAAGAAGGAAAAAGCACAGCTGAGTTCATGCATCCCGCTAGTAATCATGGCCCCATGGTGGGGCTCTCACCAATCAGATTAGCAGCTTATCTTCCCTTGGTTGGTAGCTAAATGGAAAACATATGGAAGACCAGTGGAGGTTGACTTGGAGAGGGGAGAAAAGAGACTCAGTGGTCCGTGTCTACATATACTGTATCCAAAGTTCTGGAGGGAAAAGCAAAAATGAATCAGATATATGTGTAGACTAGCTTCAGGGGCTCACGTTTTCTAGGAGGCAGGGAGGGAGGGAGGGACAGAGAGAAATTGAAAATTTGAGGGAGAAAGTAGTTGATCTGAGATTACCTCCAGCTGGGAGAGACTGTTCAGTAGTGAACTTCTTGATATTGAGTTCTCTCATAAAGCATTTATCTCTAGCACAGGTTTTTTTAAATAGCTTGAACTTAATTATAATTGGTAAGTGCATATTTACCAATAAAATCATTCTCTCAAGAGAGTCTCTTAGTATTAGGAATATCAAGGAAAGCCCATTTTATGTTAAGAATTTTACAAATTAAAGGGTCAATTATAGTTGTATAGCAAATCATGAAACGATTCTAGAGATTAAGAGAGAGGAAAATCATCATAAGAAATTACCTTTTTTTTTTCATCGCTGTGATCTATAATGACAGAATTTAATTGGGGAGGAGGAGGTTTTGCAAAGAAAGAAAATCTGGTAGAAATTTGAGAATTCAAGATTTTTCTTGTGTCTGTGTGTGTCCATGGTTTTTAAACTTGCAGCACAAACTCGACTGTCAAAACTGCATGATGAAATAGAAAAGGCAGAACAACAAATTGTAAGAGCTACTGAAGAATTTAAACAACTGGAAGAAGCTATACAACTTAAAAAAGTATGTAAAAGCAAAGCAGCAGTGCTAAGAGGAAGTGCAAACAATGGCATGTTTTCTTCTTTCATAACCATGTACAACAATTTGAAAATCAGTGCTGCCTCATTGTGGAGTAACGCATTTCAGAGTCAAATATCATTCTAGCATTTTCCAGTTATGTTTTCCTTCCACTCATTATGACATCCTGTTAGCATTTTATAAAGTTTGTAGAAATAAATTACTTACAATTTACGTAAAGAAACATATTCAGTCTACTCTATTATGAAAGTATATACTTTACCCAGGGAAGTTACTTTCTGATCTCTCTCGTCTAATTAAATTAAGCATTCCCCACTTTTAAGATCCTAGGACCTAGATTAAGAGCCAGAAGACATCTCTACTATACCATGAACATTATCAAACACAAGCAGCAAAAATGTAAATGATATAAATATAAAATACACTGCACAAAAAGATGGAAATGATAGACTCTCAGTAATTACCAATGTGTATCATGAAGAAGTAAGCAGTTTAAACCCATGGTATAATTGCAGAGGGAGAAAATTCAGAAAAGGAAGTATTTTGACATTTTAGTTTTTAGATATGTAAAAGGTTTAGTTATCTGCAACTTATAAAAATCGTTGTTTCAAAATTATGATGTAACTGCATTCATCACATAAGAATGTGACTTCCAAATTATAGATTCTTTTAAAAGACGCACTGTATCATTACTTTCAAATTATATAGTAACTAGAAATTGATTCAGGTTTATTGGAAGCTTGCCATATATGGCACTCGCTGACTGGGCTGGGCCCTGAGTAATGAACAAAACAGGTCTGTGTCCCCCACCTCGTGGACAGGCTTGTAAAGGAAACAGATGATAAACAAGTAAAAAAAGTAAAAAAATATATGGTTAAACATGTGTTGTTTAAAAAGATAGAAAAATAGAAAATGAGTAGAGAAAATAAAAAGGATATAATTTAGATTGTGGGGACCCACAGGAACCACTCTGAGGAGGTGACAATTAGTCTGAGACCCAAAGGATGAGAAGGATCCAGTGAGGCAGAGTTAGGTGAAAAAGTATTCCAGGCAGAGGCGACGGTGTGTGCAAGGGACGTCAGACAAAAGATTGCTCTGCAGAGTGAGGAGAGCGTAGTGAAAGATGAGGTTAAAGATCATGCCAGCTATCACAGGCCATTTGAAGGAGTTTGAATTTTATTCTGAACATAATAGGAAAACTTTGAAGGACTTTAGGTAGTAGAGTGGCTGATCCTGGTTGTATTTTTATAAGGTCATTCTAGCTACTACATGAAAGTGAAATGGGGTGAGGGAGATGCAAAGAATGGCAGTGCCTGCATCTGTTAGGCTATTGTTCAGTACAGACAAGAGATGACCGTGGTTTGGACTAGGAAGCTGGTGGTGAACATGGAGAGAAAGCAGACTGATTCCAGGTAAAATCTGGCAGTAGAACAGATAGGATGTAAAGATGAATTGAAAATGGGAGATGAGGTGGAGGGAGCTATCCAGAATGGTTTTAACAATTAAGAATGTTTTATAATAGTACTGGCCAAAGCATTGTGTACATAGATTGATAGATGTAAGTAATGTACGTAATTTTTAAATAAGTAGATGCTTACAAAGTGTGCTTGGAAAAAAATAGTTTTAAATGAGTAAGTATAAGCCTAAATTTTTTCATTACACTACTAATTTTCTTGACATGCCAATAACAAGGGTAAGTGGTATATAAAGTCAGCTACCATTAACACAGTCATGTACTGTATAATGATGTTTCAGTCGATGGACCGCATACATGATGGTGAGCCTATAAAATTAGTACAGCCTACGTGTGTAGTAAACTATACCACCTGGGTTTGTGTAACTACACTCTATGATGTTCGCACAACCACTAAATCACCTGACGATGCAAATCTCAGGGTGTATCTGGTCATTAAGCAATGCATGACTGTATTATGGTTATTATTATTACTATTAATTTACATGTTGCTTGTATTAGAATGACAACTTTATTTCTACCTTCTATTATTAGTTTTCATAAACTTTTATAAGATTTTCTACATGTAATAAACGTAAAAGTAGGGGCCAGCCCTGTGGCCAAGTGGTTAAGTTTGCACACACTGCTTCGGCAGCCCAGGGTTTCGCTGGTTCGGATCCTGGGTGCATGCGTAGCACTGCTCACAAGGCCATGATGAGGTGGCGTCCCACATGCCACAACTAGAAGGACCCGCAATTAAAATATACAACTATGTACTGGGAGGATTTGAGGAAGAAAAAAGCAAGAAAAAAAAAAGATTGGCAACAGTTGTTAGTTCAGGTGCCAATCTTTAAAAAACAAAACAAAACAAAATAAAAACAAAGAAGTATAAGATAAGAATGAAGTGCCTAGATAACTCCTACATTTTACTTTTATTTAAAAAACCTGATAGAGTGTAGAATACCCTTTTAAATTGTAGGGGTTGTCTTCTTTAAGTTTGTAAATCAGTGTTGCTGTCCTCTGTTAACTGTGTTTTGGGGTGTGGGGGGAATTAGATTTCAGAAGCAGAGAAAGACCTTCTTTTCAAGCAGTTGAGTAGTAAGATACAACTTCTAAATAAATTACGCCAAGAAGCTCTGGATCTAGAAATGCAGATGGAAAAGCAAAGGCAAGAAATTGCTGAAAAGCAGAAGGAGATCAAAGACCTGCAAATAGCCATAGATAGCCTGGATTCCCAAGACACAAAACATGTAAGTAAATGAAGAGATTTTGGCTTGTTCTGTGGGCACTAGAATGTCATTCTATCTAGATATTACATCTCATTATTTTTAGTTTCAGAGTCCTTTCTGAAAGTCTCTTTTATTTTGATACACAAATTTGAGTGATAGATATGTTTATGTGTGTGTGTATATAATATGTGTGTACTGTCTATATAAATATATGTGTATTATGTATGTGTGTGTATATATATACACATACATATATGTAAAATATATGTGTGTGTATGTTTAAAACAAAGCAACCTAGGGCTTGAAGGAGGCAGCTTTCAGTAGGATGATGGATGCATGGTACACTCTTTTTTTTAAGCAGAATTTCATTATATTTTGAATCAGGAGAAACCTGCTCCAAGGTGCTCTCCAAACCTTTTGTTCTTTCTCTCTGTTTGGTGAGATGGGAAAGCTAGAGGGGTTCAGAGTCCTTTTCCTACCCTCCCTTAATCCTTTATGCAAATATTCCACTAAAGCTATTTGTCATCTCATTGTTTTGTCCTTAAAAAGGAGACATTTCTCTTGAGTATGTCTCCCTAAAATGTGGCCAGAGCTGGTCAGGCGGTTGGCTGATAGAGTTAGGTTCTTGTTTCTTTCTGTTTCTATGCTGAGAAGTCTTACTAATGGCTTATCTTTTAGCCAATATTTGTAAAATAGAAATAAAAATATTTCCTGCATATTTTACTGCTTTACTTTGAATAATAAGATTATTTTTTTAAAAGAACTTTAAGATTTCTGTATTAAGAGAATTAGAATTTAACATGGTAAAGACAGTGTACTGTAATTGCTTTAAGTACTTGACAGGTTATTTAATTATCCCTGTGAACATTTTAGTAAAATGTCGTAGATACTTTTTTCAGGCCAGCTAATTTTGACACAGGGTAATCTTATCGTCACAGACATAAAGTCTTTTCTAACAAAAGCCTAAGACTTAGTATTAAAATTGAAACCAAAAGTGGTCTTGATTATTTTAAAGAATTTTTGTTACATGAAAAATGAGATTTAAAGTAATGTGTAATGTGGTCAGTAGCCACTCTTGGTGGTCTAGTGGCTAAAATTCCATGGCTGTCTCCACCAGGGCCCAGGTTTGTTTCCTGGTCAGAGAACCACACTACCCATCTGTTGTCTGTCATTTGTCATACTGGGCAGCTGCATGATGCTGTAATGCTGAAAGCTATGCCACAGATATTTCGAATACCAGCAGGGTCACCTATGGTGGTCACGTTTCAGCAGAGCTTCCAGACTAAGACAGACTAGGAAGAAGGACCTGGCTACCCTCTTCCGAAAAAATTGGCCATGAAAACCCTATGAATAGCAGCAGAGCATTATCTGATATAGCCCTGAAAGATAAGAGGATGGCGCAAAAAAGACCAGGAAGGGTTCCACCCTGCTGTATGCAGGGTCACTAGGAGTGGCAGTCGACTCAAGGCACTAACAACAAAAAATTTGGTCAGTAATGTCTGACTTTATTGCATTTATTTGTTCAAATATCTACCACTCCATGTAAGGCCCCTGTGGACAGGAACTGTCTCCCCAGGGGCCAGCTCTGTATGCATGAATACTTCCATCAAGGAAGGTAGGAAGGAACTGGCCTATAGGTACTACCCATGGCCTCTCTGCTGCCCCTTCCACTTCTGTGATCTGTGAGTCTGATTAGAACCTAGATTGTATGTTTGCTTTCAACAAACAACTGTAATATTCTTGACATACCAGGAGTCTAATAGCTCACTGGATTTCTGTAAAGAATTACACGTAGAAAGGAGTTAAAGGAGAAGTAGGAATGGCATACAAGTTTTGAAGGTAGTCGAAATCAATATGTGTTAGTAGAGATGAAACATATAAACCAGACTTAAGGTCCCTTTTTGGTATTGTTAAAACTAGTAAAGGTTAGTTCTTAAGGCTACAGTCTTAGTCTGGGCACCAAGGGACATCTCTTTTTAATTTGTTCATCTGGAGGGAGCATCTTTTCTAATGTGCACAAGGTCGTCTTATTGGCTAGTCTTAGGCACCCTATTTTAGCTTACAAAATGTGAACATTGTGGTAACAGAGAAATGATCAAGAGGGATCCCTGCATATTTTTCTGTAGATGTAGATAGACTTTTATTTAATTAACTTTTATTATCTAATGAGATGAAGGAACTTTCTGAATAGCAAATAGAATTTAAAAGTAAAAGCTCGAGAGATTAGAAAACAGTATATGACTCTGAGATACAATGGAAAACAAATGTATTAAGTGCCACTGATGTGTCTTGCATTGTGCTGGGTTTTTGCATATACTGGTAAGAGACTTTATTTTATCACATCCCCTATATGAGATTGGTGACCTTTTTTACAATTTGCAGGTGATGAAAATGTGATTGAGAAAGGTTAAATGATTTCCCAAAGTCACCCTTTTAGGAAGAGGCAGAGCCCATGCTTATGCTACCACAATGACCCTCTCCCCACAAAGGAATTAAAGTCTAAAGAGATTAATTATTTTTTTAAAATTAGCTCAGAATCAAGCTTAGTCAAGTTTTCAACAAACATAAGCATTTAACTAGGTTTCAAAAGGAAAAGGTACTATTTAAAAATCAGATTGCAGTTTAGTTATAACAAGTGCTCATAGCTAGAAGCACAGATATCCCAGGAGCACATATTATAAAGGCAGGTTGTATGGCTCTTCCTTATCTGGCAATGCCCCATGGAAGCAAAAGGTAGCTAACTGTGCTCTGGAGGGAATTAGCCTGTAGTAATCTGTTGCAAAGGTGGTGCGTGATTGGCCCTCGTGTGCTTCCTGTGTTGTGATTTAAAGCGTGGAAGGTGGGGCCTGCCTGCAGAGGCTACTCGTGATTGGACAGGCTGGGCTGCCGCTCACTTTTCGCCAGGAATGTGGTTTGAAGCCCTGGGAAGTTACAGAGGCTCCGAGGCACTTACAAAAATGTGGCTGTCAGAGAGGGAAGTGCGCGTGAATTTGAAGACAGCGTTAGAAAGCGTTCCGCCCACAATTTCCCTGTTCTCAACGGCTCACTTTTGACAGGATGAATTCTAAGTTAAGGTATGATCATTTTCTCTCTCTGTACAAAGGACTTAAAAGGAGGAGGAGTCAGAGATGTAAGTTCCTGTTTTTACTGTAACTCTTTTGTGAGCTCCACTGTGGTGAAAATCGCAGAATCTACTTTTGCTCCCATGTGTTTAATGCAAATCATTGTCGTATTAAGCCAGTTTTTTTTATCCTGCATGTAAAGAGGTTTCAGTGGAATTTTTAATGGTGAATTTTAAAGATTTATTGATACAGATATGAGTGCAGGAGTTTTTAAATTCTTTCTTGAGCCATAAAAAGCCTAAATTTACTTAGAATTTAAGCTGTTATCTGCAGTTACCTTTTCAGAAAGATTTCAGATGGGTATTTTGGGAGAGTAGGGAGAAGAGTTTTGAAAATCCCATCAAGTTTTACCAGTAGTAAAATGAAAACCTTCCAGTCAAGCTACTAGTCATTTGTTCTTCGGAAATGAAGAGACTTGTCTTATCTTTGGAGGCAGCAGACGTGTGAAATTGAGAAGTGTTCTTTTATAATCAGATGGGTCTTAGACTTGAGAACCTTGGAGTTCTTTGTTCAGATTGTAATGTAGTAGTTTGTCTTGATTTATTTTCTGTTCCTTTGATCCTGCGGGGGCCAACTAGAGCCATGAGTGTGCGATAGGAAGAGCGAAGGTTCTCTGGGGAATTCTTGTGTCTCCATGTGAACAGCTGCCCAAGGAGACCTGGGCAAGTCGTTTGATGGATCTGAGATTCCGTTTTCTCATGTGTAAAAGGAAGAGTTAGACTAGATCATTGGGTCTCAGCTTTTTACCCCAGCACACCTGAGAAATACAGTCCAATCCGTTCGGTTAACTGTAGCTCCCTAATGCAGTGACTGGCAGGGTGTGAGAGTGTGGGTGGGTGTGTGAAAGCTCTCTTTTCCACCAGGGGCGTGTGTAGTGGTTGAGGGGTGTGCCTCCAGAGGGCCCTCCATCTTGAGAAGCACTGGGCTAAATGGTCTTTGAGGTCTCTTTCAACTCCCAGTTTATTGAACTTACAAGCAAAATGTTTCTTTGTAATAGGAAGTGAAAATAAGCTTAAATTCTAAGTAAGTGTTTATTTCATGTCTCTGTTTTTCTCCTACAAAACCTTTTTTTAAGTACATTTAATGTCGTTTTTCTGGATTTAAAAGTATTATCTATTATAAAACTTTTTTAAATATAAAAAACTCATAGAAAAGAAAAAATCTCCTGTAATCCTTCTACCTGGGTATAATCCTTGTCAACATTTTGGAATACAGTCATTTTCTACAGATATATGTATTTATAATCAACTTTTTGGAGACCTTTTTTAAAAGACATATTTTAATACAATGCAAAAAGCACTGAACTTGGCTACATTTATACTAGATGTGCCCTTGGAGAAATCCCTTAACCTCCCTATCCTCAATTTGTTCATCTGTAAAATGGAGAGGATTCCCACATCAAGTTATCGTGAGGTTTAAATGAAAACTCATGTGAAAACACCACAGGGCCTGACACAAAATGGATGCAAATTGTTACAGTTTATTTTTCATTCTTCCTTAGAAATGGTGTCAAGGATTATTATTTTTTAAAGAGTTTAAAGAATTTAGGATTTTGTAGATTTTCTTTTTTTTCATTTCAGTGCCATATGAAGGCTCAGAAAAGGGGTAAAGAACAACAACTTGACATTATGAACAAGAAATACAAACAACTTGAAAGCCGTTTGGATGAGGTACTTTCTAGAATTGCTAAAGAAACTGAAGAGATTAAGGACCTTGAACAACAGCTTACTGAAGGTGAGAATTTAAGTATGATTTAAGGTCAATCAGTTTCAGTATCACTAAAAGACAAACGACAGCCAGTCAGGCATTAATCTAGATATTAGCTGAATATCCTTCAACTGTTAGTACAGTATTTGCTATGGAAATATTTGCAGAGTAATCAAAAATGTTTAATAAAATTAAAAAATTATTTTATTTTTGTTGATTTCCTAGTGAGTCAGGTCATCCGTTCAATAGGCAAGAATTCAATACATGAACATCATAAACTCTGGCATGTGATTGTCTTCTTTTAAGATATAAAATCCTTTCAGGAGCAAAGAGCCCGTTGACATCAGGCCCTCAGTGTCTAGTTATAACGGGAGTGTAGAAAGAATTTTAGGATCTGCTTTTGCAGTGCAAATTTAAATTGTGACATTGCCTTAGTAGTGGAAGAGAAGACAATAGGCTGTAGTGGTGAGAGCCTTGGCTTAGTGTAAAAAGATCCCAGTCCTTCTTTTGCCATTATCGACTGTGTGACCTGGGACAAGTTACTCCTATCACCATTGTTAGTTGTCAGGAAGATTAAATGAGATAGTGTTCCCAAAGTGCCTGGCACTTGGTAGATCCGCAATATGTGGTTTGGTTTTTTTAAGTCTTCAGGTTACGTGTTTACGCTGCCAGTCTTGGATTAGTCTAATCTGTTGAGTTTTATGTATCTAGCAGCAAGAACTCAGTTTTGCTGCACATATTTCGTTATTTTATTTGGAAATTACTGCTTTAAACTTTTTACAGCATAAGTTAAGCATTTTATAAGCAATGTCCCTGAATATACTATTTTTATTGTATACCTGCTTAATTCTCTTGTATGAGAATTATATTCTGAAATTATATCTTGAGAAATAAGACAGTAGAAATAATTGAAAGCTTGAAATTTCATTCTTAGTAACAAATAGCTAAGGAGACTAAATGCAGTAATTATTTCTATGTCTTGAAAGTGTTTTCTTATATGCATTATCGCCTTCTCTTTTTCCGTCTTGCTTAGGCCAGATAGCAGCAAATGAAGCCCTGAAGAAAGAGTTAGAAGGTGTCATCAGTGGGTTGCAAGAATACCTGGGGACTGTCAAAGGCCAGGCAGCTCAGGCGCAGAATGAGTGCAGAAAGCTACAGGACGAGAAAGAGACACTGTTGCAGAGATTGACTGAGGTCGAACAGGAGCGGGACCAACTCGAAATAGTTGCTTTAGATGCAGAAAATATGAGGAAGGTATGGTTTGTGTTTTCCTGCCTGCTTTCCTTGGCCTCAGAAGTAGATGATGTCCAAATTAAGTTAGTTAAGGAAGTTAGCAGTAGTATTGTGGCCATTTAGCTTTTGTTTTGTTTTTTTCCTTTAGTTGTGATATACTTGGAATCATTATTTTTCCTTTACTGTGAAAGGAAGATTGTTTTAGCTGAGTTTCTATCCCTGTGTTTCTATCACTTATCAAGTGACTCTAAGGAATATGAAATTGTAGCTATTACAAATGCTGTATTAAATGTTCATATTTTATTATTTATGCCCCCAAATTAAGCAGAACATAATTTTTCTTATTACTTCATAATTTTAACATTGTTTTACAGATAACAAGACAGATACAGTATTGTAAACTATACCCTTCACTTCCCGAGTTGTTACCATTTCTTTGGAGATTTCAGTTGCTTTGTTTTAGTTGTTTGGCAAACTTTATCATGCATGAGAACCCAGGTTCCCAAACCTTGTCCTCAGGAGGGCTGGCTCTGGAAATTTGAATTAATGTATTTTAATATTATGAAATTTCTCATGCATATAAAAATGTCGAAAATAGTATTTTACACCGTGTACTTACAACTCGGCTTAAGACATAAAACATTGCAGATATATTTGAAACGTTCTGTGTACCCCCTCCAGAGGCAACAAAATCCTGAATATGGCTATTATTTCTCTGCATCTCTCTTGTTTTGTTATGTATGTATCCATCTATAAGCATTAGGTAGTATTGTTTTACATAATTTTAAGATTTATATAAAAAGTATCATGGTGTACATATTCTTTGGTCATTTCTTTCTTCCTTCATATTTATGTTTTTGAGAATTAGTCACATTGATGCGTGTAGCTCTACTTTATTTTCGTTGATGTATGTAGCATCCCACTGTGTGTACATATCACACACTTAGTGCTTATTCGTTCTTCTCTTAGGGGCCCTCTAGGTGGTTTCCAGTCTTTTGCTATTACAATGTTGAGAGTAACATTCTTGCACACGTCTTGAGCGTGGGGACTATGTTCTGCGTGGGACTGTGAGTCAGAGAGTATGTGCCTCAGCTTCACTAGACACTGTCAAGTTACTGTCCATAGTAATTCTATCAATTTCTGCTCCCACCAGCAGTGTGAGGGCTACCATTACACCACATCCTTGCCAACACCTTAGTGCTGTCCAACTTTTATTTTTTAAGCTTTTATTTTGCAATAATTTCCAACTTACAGGAGAGTTGCAAGAATAAATCACTATACCCTTCATTCGGAGTCACCAATTAATATTTTCCCACATTTGCTTTCTCTCTATCTCTCGTATATAATTTTTATATACATTTGTATACAAATTTTTTCCTCACCATTTGAGAATTAGTTGTAGACATCTCTGCTCCTTAGCTCCTAAATATTTCAGCATGTGTTTCCCAAGAAGGACATTTTCTAACATAAACATAGAATAATTATCAAATTCAGGAAATTTAACATTTTGTCAGACTTAGTGTTTGCCAATCTGAGTTTGAAATAGTATCTTTTTATATGAAAATTTTTACACTTATAGGAAAGTTGAAAGAATAGTTCAGTGAACATTTATGTGCTTTCCTAGATGCAACAAACATTTTGCTGTATTTGGGGGTTTTTTGCTGTGTGATTTGAAAGTTGCAGACATCGTGACGTCATCCCTTCAGTACACATCTCTTAAAAATGCAGACGTTTTCCTACCTCACTACAATACCGTTATAAGACCTAGGAAAATTAACAATAATTCCCTAATGTCGTCTAATATCTGCACTGTATTCAGAGTTTCTTAGTTGTCCCAAGAACGTCTGTTATAGCTTGTCTGTGTGTGCGTGGAGTCCAGGCTGGTGGTCCTGTGGAGCGTCCCATTTCTGGATTTGTCTGATTATTTCTTCATGGCCTGTTTAACTTGTTCCTCCATGCTCCTTAGAAAGTAGTGTCTTATTTTAACTGCATTTTCCCCTGATTACTGGAGAGATTTATTTGCCATTCAGTTTTTCTCTTAATGAATTTCCTCTTCGTATTCTGTGCCCATTTTTCTATTGAATTGTCTGTCTTTTCCTTAACGATTTATAGGAATTCTTTATATGTTCTGGATATTAATCCTTTGTTAGTTATATGTGGAATCTGCATTTTGAACAAGCAACACAAATGATTCAGATGCCAGACGGTCTCTTTGGACCACCCTTTGAGAAACTCTTGTATAGAAGTTCTCGTCACAGGATCCTCCTTTTTAATCCAGAATAGTTTGATCTAATTCTTTAAGATTCCGAATAAATAGATCAAGGCTATAATGTTTAGTCATAAAAAACAGATGGGCTAAAATGAATTAGAACTGTGGTGTGCTAACCAATGTGTACTTATATTCTTATTAGCACTCATTTGAGTTGCTCTGTCATCCTTAATATTAGAGAGTGCTAGTCCCATTTTGTTCTTCCGATAAGTGAACATACTGTGGTTTAATAGAAAGAGTGTGGGCTTTGGAGTCAGAGAACTGGGTTTGTATCCTGACTGTCTTTTTTTACTACACCACCCTGTGCAATTTACTTAGATGTTCATTCTCCAGTTCCTCGTCTACAAAACGGGGATAATACCTTGTCTGACAGAGTTATTGTGACGATGCAATGAACTAATGAATGTGAAAACATTTATTCCAATGTCTGATGGAAAATAGGCCTTAAATTTTATCCGCCCCTCTATTTTTCTTCTTATATATTCAGACACATTTAAAGTATCACACACCTGGTTTCTTTGGAAAGCATGTTGGTAGCTTACTGATTTTTCTGATTACATTTGGTCAGGGTTTTGTTTTCCAACCTGGATATGTACAGCCTGTGGCTTCATCCTATTGCTAATGAACACTTTCTGTGCCAGGCCAGCAATGGCTGGCCAGCATTCGGTTTACACTGCTCAAGTTACTTATAATGACTTGCAGATGCTTAGGCAACACAGTGAAGGTTCTGTAGCTAAACATACACTCAATCCTTCCAGGAGCTTGCAGATCTAGAGAGCGCCCTCCAGGAGCAGCATGAGGTGAATGCATCCCTGCAGCAGACCCAGGGAGATCTCACTGCCTACGAGGCTGAGCTAGAGGCTCAGCTGAAAATACGGGATGCTGAAACCAACCAGCTCAGGGCAGACTTGGAAAAACTAACAAGGCTTAGCCAGGTAAGTAAGAGCACAAAGCCATAGAAACCAAGTAGCCTGTGGCCTTAACATATCAACCTTCCTTTAATTTAATATAAGATTAAACAATTTTTAATATAGTCTATGTGGAGTGATGGAAAGCACATTTTTGGAGTCAGACATTATGAGTTCAAATACTACCCCTGCGTGAACATGGGCAAATCACTTCATGGCTCTGGGCCTCTGACAGGTGCCTCTGGTCTGCAAAATGGGTTATGGTGAGGATAAAGGAGATGATGGGCATGAAAGCACCTAGCAGTTGGTATTCAATAAATTCTAGTTTTTCTTTCTCAAAACAGCTTTAAGAGATCTCTTTTAAGTTGATGTTAAATTTTATTTTGCTACTTCCTATTTTGGTCAGATAAAATATCCACTAGTTTAAATTATACTTGCAAATTAGAGAAATAGTTATTCGTCCCGTAAATACTTATTGATTAGCCATTGAAGACCAGGTACTATGGATGCTACTGGTGCTATGGATGCTACAGGGAACAGCACACACGTGGTCACTGTCCTTGTAAAGCTGATGGTCCAGTAGGTAAAACAGGTGTGGGAGAGAGGAAAGGCTAGGGTTCTGTAGCAGGGGAGGGACAGTCAGGGAAGAGGGCCCTATAGAAATGATGTTTCAGTCGAGTCTTGAAGGATGAGTCAGACTTGACCATACAGAGGGAGTGGGAGCGAAAGGGGTTGGGGTAAGGGATGAGCATTCTCTGAGAGGCAAGGAGAGAGAGCATAGTGCATGTGAAGTGCTAAAAGTATGCCTCCAGTATGCCAGGGGCAAGGAGAAGAGTAGGGAAAGAGGATGAGAAATAAAGGCAGAGAAGCAGACAAAGACCAGCTATAGTGTATTGTTTATCAGATTAAAAATATGTTTTTGTTTAGCTATTAGTCAAATGGCTGCACCTTCCTCCAGGAAGCCCACTCTCACCTTTCCTTACTGCCTGCTGAAAATCTGGATTCCGTACTGTGGTTTTCCTATAACCTGTGCTTGGTCAAAGCATTTTATCACGTGTATGATGATCATCTGTTGAGATTGTCCGTCTCCCCCGCTAGACTCAGAGCACAGTGAAGGCCCAGACTGTATGTGTCTGTTTCTGTTTTCTCAGTGCCTGGCACATGAGGAGGGTCAGTATGTTCTTATTGGATAAAAGTGAAATAAAGTAAGATAGTTTGAATCCCAGGAATTTATGTAAAATAGCATGCATATGATTAGAAAAGGAAATAACAATAGGTCTGGCATATTATAGTAATTATGTTACTTTGTATTCCTTTACTTATCAGATATCAAATGACCACTTGCCAGTTGTCAGGATTATATGTTAAGAGTACCAACTTTTACAAAACTACAGTTGACAAGATCAGAGTACAGAAAATAGGAGGTTGGGAGAAAACAATTAAAATAACAGTAAATAAGTATTTTTAAATACTAGTACATAAAATTTCTAGATGGTCTCTCCTTTCAAATGAATTTTCTTCTTTTAACAGTTTTTAAGCCAGCCCATACTAGCTTGAAATCTGTTGTCCTTTGTACTTCCATTTGCCTTTATTTTTTTTCTCACAAGTCCTGACAAAAATATTTAACAGCCTGGCCTTTTCACAAATTCACTTGGGATTGAAAGGGACACTCCCCTCCTTGGCATCAGGCCTGACAGGATTGGTCTCCAAACCACACTTCAAACCACAAACCACACACGTGAGAGTATGAAGCATGACAAACCTTCCCTCTCTGACCTGCAGATCTCTGATTGGTACACTTAGTTATGGGAAATGACTTGTGAAGCTTGTTAAATGCAGATTCCTGGGCGTCTAGCGATTCTGGCCCGTTAAGTCTGAGATGGAGCCTAGGCATCTGCATTTTTAACAGGCATACCAAGTGATTTTGGTGCAGGTATTTGAAAACCACAGTTCGAGAACGATTGGTCTGAGGGAAACGAGAGCAATAATTGCTGAATCACTCACAGAGCTTTCTGTTTACTGTGGTTTTACTGTGGTTTACTGTGCTGAGCGGCTGCTCATGCTTACTCTTCCTTAAGTATTTCTCGTTTAAGGAAGCATATGAAAAAATTACCTTGGCCTTTTAAATTTGGGAGTACAAACATAAAACTGAGTTATTATAAAAACATAACTAGCAAGGGGTTGCATGTGGATGTAAATTTATTTATGCCTTTTTAGATCATAAATTAATGCTATTTTACGTTTTCGTATCATCGCTTCCTATGGCAATAGTTAGAACAATCAGCCCTTCAAGCGGAACTTGAGAAGGAAAAGCAAGCCCTCGAGAATGCCCTCGGAAAAGCCCAGCTCTCGGAAGAAAAGGAGCAAGAAAATAGTGAGCTCCACACCCAACTTCAACAGCTGCAGGTAGAGACTTGCTGGTTCCAAATATGTTCTTACGTAGGACACCCAGTGATGTTGCTATTTTCAGGCCAACACTTAACACCCTGCTCTCACTTGTAAGCAACTTGAATTATTAGAAAAAAGGAATTCTGGGTGGGACAGTCCCATAGCCTGTGTTTCCTTGTGAGCCCATCGTTTGATGATTATTAGTATGCATATCCTTTGTGTTGTTCTGATGGTGCAAAGAGGTGGAGGCTTGTTGATGGTAAACAGAATACTATGTAAATTCATGGACGAAGACAATACCTTCCATTTCTCCTAGAAGCAGATTTGTCACCAGACTGAGCTAAAATTATCAGATTGATGCCTCCTCCTTCCACTGAAATATCTTTATAATTATCCAGGAATTTCACTCGAGTGGGTTGCAGAACTTCTTAACCGTAAGCAGTTTTCACAATCCACCTCTCAGAAAGGACGCTGTTAAAAATGCAGTCATTTTACATTGTGGGGCAGAATTTTCTTTGGCAGAATTTTCTTACAGCTATTGTCACAGTAATCTGCCCAGCAAACTGCAGGAGAAGCAGGTGGACAGGGTTTTCCAGGTAATTAAACTCTCACAGAGCACAGATGTCTGAACAAACAAGTACCTGGATCAACACTCAGGTCTCCAAATCTGTGAGGTCAGAGGCCACTTGGCTGACTGAGGTGGCAGCTGGTACACTTCACCAGAAATAAAGGGGCAGAGTTGCTATGGTTTTGGGGAAGCCTTCCAAAAAGTCATGCAGGGGGATTTGTGACAAATGAGACTAATGAACTCACCCAGATTCTCTGTCTCTCCTTCCAAGGCCTTGAATGTTTTTTTCCTCAAAGTTTAAGGACATCTAATAACCTAGAATTTAATTTTTACTATTAGTTCAACTTCTGAAGCAAATATCGTAAAAGATGTTTTCCATTCTTGTGTGAATTGTGTGCATGTTGTGTGGTGATTGGATGATTATTTTTTTTTGAGGAGGAGGATTAGCCCTGAGCTAACTGCTGCCAATCCTCCTCTTTTTGCTGAGGAAGACTGGCCCTGAGCTAACATCTGTGCCCGTCTTCCTCTACTTTATGTGTAGGACGCCTGCCACAGCATGGCTTGCCAAGCAGTGTCGTGTCCGCACCAGGGATCCGAACCAGCGAACCCTGAGCTGCCGAAGCGGAATGTGTGCACTTAACCGCTGGGCCACCGGGCCGGCCCCTTATTTTTTATTTTTATGGAAATTTTAAAATAACCACAAAAACAGAGAGAATAGTCTTGTGCCCTTTTGTTTACCTGGCTTAAACAATTAGCAACATTCTGCCATTCTTGTTTCAGTTAGTCCATATTTTTTTTGCCGGAATATTTTAAAGAAAATCTCATATATCTTTATTTCACTCATAAATACTTTAGTATACATCTCTTAAAGAAAAGGGCAAACATATATTCTTAGGAGCCTTCTCCAAGATAGAAACTGAAGTCAGCTTTCCGGAATGTTGGCCCGTGCTGTGAGACTACCTTAGTTGGAACTAGGTCCTTGGCCCACTAACCTCCTGAGACGGAGTACAAGTTGAACTCACTCTGCATTTGTCTTTGTCAGAAATCATTTCGTTGCAATGAACTGAAACCTACCAAGAAACTGAAACCTAGCTCAAGAAAGGAGGCAGCTTACTAGGAACCAGAGCTGCTCTGTGATTCTTTCAGGGCTACACAGCTCTCTCATTTCTCCTCTGTCTCTCTGGGCATTGTCTTTGGCCCAGCACGGACCCCAGCCCTGAGCTGACTTCTTTTTACCGACCCAGCTCTTATACAGACTTGCCGTACTGGATCTTGGTTCAAATTTTGGAGAGAGTGAGGACTTGTTTTCTGGCTAGTCCATGGGTTGGCTGGCCTTGGGTCAGCTCCCCTGCAGCCAGGATTAGGCAGTAGTACAAGCATGGGTGCCTTGGGGCCCTTGGCAGGACAGTTTACAGATAAGAGACTCCAGATGGGACAAGCAGTTACCATATTCGTTGCAATTCTAAATTCTCCATTTTAGTTAACAGTGTTACATTGAGTTTGAAGTAAATTAATCACTCAGGTAGGATATAGGTATTCAGGGAAATATAATCAATAGTTTAGGATGTAGAACTATTTTTCTTTACAATTTAGGATGAGTTTAGCAATTTCTTTTTACTTGAAAGAGACATTGTCTGAATTCAGTTCTGGGGTCTAGATATGTTTGTTTGTTTGTTAGTAGAGAAAATATGCTGGCATATAACAAATAGTCCCACAGAGAATTGTAAGGTGTTAGAGAAACTTTAATATTAGATGTTCTGTTTTTTAATTGCTTGGCAGATAGAGCTGAGTATTGTGGCAAAGTGTTTTTTTTTTTAACTTTAAATTATGGACATTTCAAGCATATGAAAAAATAGAATACTGAAATGAATCCTCATGTGTATATCACCCATCTTGAGCAATTATCAGCACACAGCCAGTCTTATTTCATCAGTAACGCCCTCCACACCCCACCCGTCAGACCTATTGACACACTGAATTATTTTGAAGTGAATCCTAAACATCTTATCTGTAAATACTGTACTATTGTTATGTATCTCTAAAAAACAACGGCTTTAAAACAAGGGTAAACACAGATACTATTTTATACCTCGAAATTGTAATAATTTCACAATATTATCAAATACCTTATCAGTATTCAGATTTTTCAAATTATCTCATAACTTTTTTACAAGTATTTTGTTGGAATCAAGATCCAAATAAGGTACACACATTGCATTTGGTTGACTTGATTCTTAAGTCTCTTGTAGTCTCTAGGTTTCCTTTTTTTTCCTGTCTTATGTATTAAAGAAAACCAGGTCTTTGTCCTATAGAGTTTCCCATATTCTAGATTTTATGGGTTGCGTCTCCATGGTCTTGATTAATACATTCTTATGTTACATGTGGAGACTTATTTAGGTTTGAGTTAGTTACTTTTTGGTAAGACAGTGTTCATAGGCGCTTCTCTCTGTATCACATCAGGAAACATCGTAATGCCTGGTTGTATCTTTTATGACTTTAATTGATCAGTAGATTCAGAGATTGTCAGCCTATTAAAAAATTGGTAAAGGGAGTTGAATAGAACTGTCATATGATAAGTAATATAGGCTCTGTGTGTGTATGTGGCTGTATTTTAGATTTTGTTTTGTAAATTTTACCTCCCATTTCACCACCCTCCATAGGATGACAATAACCTGTTAAAACAGCAACTTAAAGATTTCCAGAATCACCTTAACCGTGTGGTTGATGGTTTGATTCGTCCAGAAGAAGTGGCAGCTCGTGTAGATGAGCTAAGGAGAAAACTGAAATCGGGAGCTGGAGAAATGAGGTAATGGAAGATCAGGACCTGCAAGTGCAGAGTGGCTGTGTTTTGAACGTTAGCTTCAAAGATGAGCTCACCTTTCCAAGTATTGTTAATGGCTGACTTCTTCTGTAAGGTTTCCTTTATCATAATTTCATGATTGTGACACCAAGATTGCTTAGTTCAAATTGTCTTTCACTCATTTTTTTACATTCGTCAATCTACAAAAGCAGACACCAGGTTAAGAGGCAAAACATTCATTTGGGATCAAAGAATTGCAATTCAGGGAGCACAGATTCAGGTAGAAACCCAAATAGTGTCCTGATTACAGGATCGGGGCTCAAGGATTTTATGGGAAGAGGGAGGATGAGGTGAGGTGTGTTAAAGAAGAGTTCACTGGTGCCAGAGGAGGTGAGGCTAGGTTTGTACTTAAGAGCCTGGCCTGAGGTTCGATCATTAGGCGAAAAGCTAGACTTGTACTTCATTGATTGATTAGCAGTCCAGTTTCATCAGTCCTTACAGACAGGGTATTCTTGTCCTTACTGACTTCTTGGAATGTTGGCGGTTTGATCCAGTTTAGAAGATAAAGAAAACAAGATGTGCAAGGAAATCCCTCTGGAATGGCAGCTCTGGCTCTATTTTAATATGGCTCCACTCGTGTCATCTTTCATATATTTTAAATCTTGTATACTTTTTGGTATTACTTAATTTAAAAAACATAAACGTTTTAAGAGTAACTCTTTCTTGAAAGTTCATTGCACATGGTCAGGGAGAAGAGCCACATGATGCACTTTGAATAGAAAACAGATATCAAAAGAAAACTGAGGCTAATTTAAATATACACAATGGACATTTGTTCTTTGAGCAAACATTGTTAGCCTGATAGGAGCTTGTGTTTTCAAAGTGGTGACAGTCATTTGATAAAATAGTGGTTTGTGCTTAGGAAATGCTCAGTAAGTTGCTATGGACTGACACCAGTTCCATTCCACACAACCCTTTACTCCTGCACTAGTGTTACCAGTATGTCTGCAACCAGCATCCAGCATCAAAAATAAAATATCATGCTTATACCGTCTTTTTTCCCCCCTTACCAGAGTCCATAGTCCTTCTGATGTCTTAGGGAAAAGCCTTGCTGATTTGCAGAAACAATTCAGTGAAATCCTTGCACACTCCCAGTGGGAAAGAGAGGAAGCACAAGGGAGAGAGAGAAAACTCCAGAAAGAAATGGCTCTGCAACAGGAGAAACTGGCCACCGGACAAGAGGAGTTCCGACAGGCCTGTGAGAGAGCCCTTGAAGCAAGAGTAAGAAAGGGGCAGGAGGCGGCTATAGGGAAGTGTTTGGCAAATATTCATGTTTTTCAGCAAATTACAATGCTTCCTTTCTTGTATAAATACAGTATAGTTATTGTTATTTTCACTCTTAACAAGTCAAACTAGGTATGACTAAAATTCAACCCTAAATGTGGTGACTGATGTCAGAGTCAGGCTTCTTTGTGACGCTGTGTTTTCCTTGCTTTGGAAGCAAGTGAGAAATGTTTCTTAACATGCAGGTAAATAATACCACATTGCTAGAGCATAGTATAGGGCCAGAATCTGATTTTTTGATGTAATTATTTTAATGATGAGGCAAACATTAAAATGGTTCCTAGAGAACAGTTGAGATAAAAGCATCCTCAGTAATTCATTAGTACAAAATTTCATTACATTCTTTAGTAAAATGAAATATAATTTTCTAAAAAGTTTCTATGTTGCTTAAAATATATTTTGCTTAGAAGTCATCTTTGAAACTTGATTTCCTCCCAGATTAATTTTGATAAGAGGCAACATGAAGCCAGAATCCAGCAGTTGGAGAATGAAATTCGCTATTTGCAAGAAAATCTAAAAAGTATGGAGGAAATTCAAGGGCTTACGGATCTCCAACTTCAGGAAGCTGATGAAGAGAAGGAGAGAATTCTGGCCCAACTCCAAGAGTTAGAGAAAAAGGTGGGGAAGCCTAGGAAAGAGACACATGAGTCTCTGCTGCCGGGGTCCTGCTGTGGCAGTCAGGCCAGCCGAGAGGGACGTGGGCCACAGTCGCCTCTGACTGCATTGCTGGCCCGGAGGTGAACCAAACATGGGAGGGGCCTGGATGCATGTCATCAAATCAAGGGCCTGAGACAAGGGTGCCAGGAGAGGTGGAAACAAGGGAATTGGGAATGTAAGGACTGACTTAGAGTTAGTTAGGTGGTACTGAAACGCTATTGAGATGAGTTGGCCTCCTTCAAAATCCCGTGCCCAATTGGACACATGTGGGAAATTATGTTTAAACTCCTCATCTTCCTTTCTAATACCCTGGCCTCTCTTTGGACTTCTCTATCCTACCTCAACCATGTACTCTTATTGTCACGTCCTAGACTTTGTTCAGATCAGAAATTGCACCCACCACCTCTGAAATCACAAACTGAAGCATCACATTCTGATCATAACCTCATAGTCTGTTAGCACTCCCATGCTGACAGTTTTTCAACCTTGTTGCGAATTCCAGTGTATTAGCCCCATCTTTTCTGTCTGTTAAGCCTTCCTGTCTTTACTTTCCTTCACGTCCACCTTAAATTCCATGGTCTACCGCTGTAGCCATTTTTTGCAAATATCCTCAAATCCATTGCCCTTTTTTCCTGCCTTACTTCCATGACAAAACTGCAGCTGACTGCCTTCTTTGGGCTTGCCCCCATGCTCATATTCCTGGAGGAGAACATCCCCCATCCAGGCATAGTGGTATCACTATAAACTCTTGGTCACCATCTTCAAATGGACAACATTACCCTTCTCTCTGGTAAGCTTGCTCTCCCTTCCTCCACTGTCTCATACCTTCTCACTCCTCACTCCTACCCTCCCTGCTCCCAGCCTCAGTGAATGACTTGCTTCATACCGCACTGAGAACCCATCAGTCTCCAAGTCCTGTTGAGTCTGCCTCCCAAATATTTCTGGAATATATGTACTTTTTCCTTCTCTGATGCCACCACCCTCATCCAGCCGTCATCTGTTATGGACAACTGCTGTGGCTACCTGACAGATCTCCTGCTTCTGCTGATGGCCCTACCCCACAGAGCAGCCAACATGCTCTTCTGAAAACATGAATTAGCTCTTGTCAGTACCTCCATCTTCCTCCATCTCTAGTAGCTTCTGTTGTTTTTTATAGTTAAGACCAGAATTCTTAACTATGAGGCTCTGCATGATTTGCCTCTGTTTAGCTCTCTCCTTTTCTCACCATGCTGCTTTCATTTCCTCGAAAATGCCAAGTTCTGTCTTCCTTCTTGGCCTTCCCACGTGCCATTCCCTCTCCTGGACCGTGTTTCTCTACTGTTCTTCTCCCTGCCTGCCCCCTCCCCACCAACTTAGGTCTCCCCTGCTGTTCTCTCAAATAGTACCCTGTTCTGTCCCTTGATAGCACTGACCACAATTTTAGTTATATATTAGTCTGAATATTGGTTTGGTATCTGTCTCATAAGCTCCTTGATGGCAGCAGCCAAGTTGGTTTTATGTACCACCATATGCCTGGTGCCTGACTCAGTGATCACAGGGGCTGGTCTATCACTTGGCAGTGGTGCCAGGAAATGTCTTTCCAATGAATGAGTGAATCTCCTTTCACTAAGATTCTTAAATTAGAAGGCTGATTTCATTCTAGGTTTACCATAGAGTTTTGAGATGATTTTATGTATTCTTTTAGTCAGTAAATATTCCTGGAGCACCTCCCGTGTACCAGGTATTATTCTAGGCGCGGGCGTGGAGCAGTGAACAGGGTCCCTGCCCTCGTGGAGTTTACATCTTAATTCACGGCTACCAAATGATTCATCTGCTTAATTAACATTTCTTTTATTCTAGAAGAAACTTGAAAATGCCAGATCTCAGGAGCAGTTTCTGGGTTTAGATAAAGAATTGAAGAAACTGAAGAAAGCTGTGGCCGCCTCTGATAAGCTAGCCACAGCTGAGCTCACCATTGCCAAAGACCAGCTGAAGTCCCTGCATGGAACTGTTATGAAAATTAACCAGGAGCGAGCAGAGGTGGGTCCATGTGTACAGAACGAGTTTCCACCAGTGCTGTCAGGAAGACATAGCAACTTGTGTTATTAATCTCTTGTTACGGATTTTGGCTATTTTATAAACCACTATAAAGTTGTCTGTTTCCGTTCAGACCTGAAGGTGGTATTTTCCCAGCACAGCCCTGCCAGGGGTCCTGCACTCTGTTGAGTCCTAGAAAGAGCCATCAAATGAAGCATACTGTCCTTACCTCAAAGTGTGGGGCTCTGCTTAGGGAGGGAGCGGTCAACACACTTGAACAAAGGTTGTGAAGCCTCTCCATATAATCCTTCTGAACCTCAAACTTGTCAATTTGTGCAGTCAGATGATAATACGTTACCTCATAGGGCTCTTATGACTCCTAACTGAGGTAATGTCTGCTACGGTCTTTGTATGGTACAGTCCTGGAAGACTGTGGAACAGTGAAGGAAAAAGAAGGCCTTGCTCTTTCTGATGCGGCACTGCCCCCTTGGCCCCCATGGAGGGGTGGGGTGGGCGGCCGAGTGATGGGAAAGCGCAGGATAAGGGGAGACTTGGTGCCACATGTGCGTGGGAAGCCAGGCAGGCAACCTGACAAAAACAGAGGGATCGATCTGCGAGGAAGAAAGAAATGAAGAAGACAACCTGTGACGGCAGTGGTGCCTTTCTCTTTCCGTTTGTCCCGGCAGGAGCTGCAGGAAACAGAGAGGTTCAGCAAAAAGGCAGAGCAGGCGGCCAGGGATCTGACCCGAGCAGAAGCAGAGATTGAACTCCTGCAGAATCTTCTCAGGGATAAAGAGCAGCAGGTCAGTGCTGGTACCCTCAGACCTCCTCCTCATTGGGTCCTTATCAGTTCCTAAGAGACTAAATGACTGGAGGTGACGTCTCAAATAATTTTAAGTGCAGTCAATAGTCAGTCAGTACTTTACTATGTGCCAGACGAAGTGTAGTTTAAATATAAGGAGTAATGCAGTTTCCTCATTAGTGAAGTGTAAGTAAAAATTAGAGAATTACAATCAAGTTCAAGGATAAGTGCATCCGGGAAAGAATCTTCATTGGCAACTTTGTGTATGTGATGTTTTAATAGTTTGGAGTGGAGATGGAGAAAGTAGATGTCGGCACTGGAGGAGCAAACTCACAGGTGCGGGAAGTCGAGAAACTCAATGAGACGATGGAGAGACAAAGGACAGAGATTGCAAGGCTGCGGAATTTGCTAGACCTCACTGGGGCTGGTAAAGTATTGGGCTTTGATTTTGGTAGTGGGTTTGCGTTTGTTATAACATCAAGTCATTGTGTTTGTGTTTTACCTTTAGAAAGCTTATTTAACTGTTACAGATCAATTCCCTGCTTGATTTACAGAGCTGTGACAATTAGCTTAATAAATAAAATCAAAGAATTTTAAAAACATTTTATATAAATACAGTATTAAGGGACTTGATTACAAAGAAACTAGAGATTTATTTTTGTATTTTCAAAAGAAATAAGGTTTACAAATCTCTTTCTTTTCTTTCTCTGACTCACTTTATAAGTGAACAACAGAAGGATATGTTTATCCTCTTTAACTGTTAGCAAAAACTCATTACCAAAGGGCAGGCTGAAAATCTGCTTTGAGCAACTGATAACAGCCATTGGCTGTCATGGAATCACTTTTGTATTTTGAGAGAGAAAGGAAGCAGATAATTTCATACCCAACTTCACAGAATGGCTTTCCTTTACAGATAACAAAGGAAGCTTTGAAAATGTTTTGGAAGAAATTGCTGAACTCCGACGTGAAGTTTCTTATCAGAATGATTACATCAGCAGCATGGCCGATCCTTTCAAAAGACGCGGCTATTGGTACTTTATGCCACCACCACCATCATCAAAAGTAGGAAGTCTGTGGTGCTGGGAGTGAATACTGAATTTTCTTGAAGAAAGCCTGACAGTGGTCCCTTCCCCAAATTTGTGCACAAGTGTCAAGAACAACCTTTCTAGGCTAAGCCCTGCATTGAGGATCTTAAGTGTTTTTAATACTTGAGGTGAAAATAGGGCCTTCCCAGGAAGATGGCAGTTGCCCGTTCATACTCGGGTGGCATGTTGTGGGGTCCCCTGAATGAGGATGCTCTAAGGGGATAAGGTGACATGAGCCCCGAGAGCCTGTTGAAAACGGGTATAGAATTGGGCAGAGGCTCAGACAGAAGGATGGGCACCTGGATTTCATTTAATTTTAACATTCATTCATTGTTTACTGAAGTCTAGGTCAAGTTCTAGGCAGTGTAGGGGTACCATGATGAATGATCCCCCTGCTCTCAAGGAGCTCATGGACTGGTGGGGAAGACAGGCACAGCAATGTAATTATAAAACAGTGACATACATGTGACAACAGACTTGACCTGTGTGCTCCAGTTGCAGAGAAGGGTTAAGGATTCATTTTGTGGAGAAGTTCAGGAAGGAGGGCTTCACAAGCAGGGTCTCGAAGTCAGCACTTAGCAACGGTCAAGGGCGGGCTTTTAGGAGGGACAGGACAGCTTGTGTGGCAGAGGAGAGTTGGTTTAGCTGTGGCAGGGAGCCTTGTGGGGCTGGAGGGTTGGATGGGAACAGTGAAAGGTGCAGCTGGAAAAGTAGATTAGGATCATGCTTTTTTAAAAAGGGCCTCAGAATCCCTTGCTCTTCGTTATGTAGGCCTTGGGAAATTGAGCTTGTCTGTAATGTGGCCAGAGCTGTAGTTTAGGAAAAATATTCGGGCAGAGTATGGAGGCTAGACTTTCGGTGGGTGAACTCGTGTGAGGGTGTTTGAACTCATTCAGGTGCAGGATAGAAGAAGCCAGAGATAGAGCAGTGGAGCTGGAGAAGAGATGGCATTGAGGGATGTTCAGGAGACAGAATGATCAGCGCCGGGGGCCCGAATGTGGGACGTGAGGAGAGACTGTAAGCAGCACTTAGCCAAAGCAAAGGGGCTGGGTGATGTCGTGCTGGAATCAGCTGATGAGGAACAGTCAGGGAGAAGCAGCTCCGACACACTGGGATCCCGGGTCTGTGTAGACTTAATCAGAACCCCGAAGAGCAGAATCTGAGATCCTTCTCCCAGAAATCTAAAGGAAGCCAACATGCTTGGCGCAACCAGCGTTGGAGGTGGAAGCAGTGTAGGTTAGAGCCAGACACCGCAAGCCCGAGCTAGGTGAGGGTTTGGAGGATAGACCTATGACTGGGAAGGAGAGGGAGAGGAGCAGGGTAGAGCTCTAAAGCCATGCCAAGCTCCCGGGACCGCGGAAGAGTAGTACTCCCAGATTGCTTTGAAAGTTCACTGGTTTCCTTTGCCTCAGTTGCTGGGCCATCAAGCACAAGGCAAGAGAAGAGAAACCACCAGGAAAGATGAGTACAGGAGAGAGGCTGACAGCCATGTGCTTTACATGACCATGTAATGACATCTCACTTCTGCCCGTGAAAAATGGGAATTAGGATGTATGAAAAGAAGCCAGTTCTTTCTCAACTTTGCTGTATCTCAACTTTGGTCTGGACTTTGACATTTCTCCAAATTTGCCTTTTCATTTGTAATAGTGTGCTCTGCTGTTGTTTACTTTAGGTTTCCAGCCATAGTTCCCAGGCCACTAAGGACTCTGGTGTCGGCCTAAAGTACACAGCCTCAACTCCTGTTAGAAAACCACATCCTGGGTGCCAGGATGGGAAGGAAGGCACTGGGGCTCCACCTGCCTCAGGATACTGGGTTTACTCTCCCATCAGGAGTGGCTTACATAAATCATTTTCAAATAGAGGTAAGTTAAATCACATAAGGGAAGTTGCATTTCTCTTGCCTGTTTAATCACCGTTTATTGGTTCTCTGAAATCCATAAGACACAGTCCAAACTCCTTAGCTTGCTCTGTGACCTGGTCTTGGCCAATGACCTCTTCTCTCACCTTCCATCACTCCCACACATGAGCTATACCCAATTGCTTAAGATACTCACAGCAGGCCATGTTCCTCAGACCTCCATGTTTTGTTTTGTTTTGTTTTGTTTGAGGAAGATTAGCCCTGAGCTAACATCTGCTGCCAACCCTCCTCTTTTTGCTGAGGAAGACTGGCCCTGAGCTAACATCTGTGCCCATCTTCCTCTACTCTACACGTGGGACGCCTACCACAGCATGGCTTGCCAAGTGGTGCCACGTCCCCACCTGGGATCTGAACCGGCGAACCCCAGGCTGCTGAAGCAGAATGTGCACACTTAACCGCTGTGCCACTGGGCCGGCCCCCTCAGACCTCCATGTTTTAAACCCTCTGTTTAGAATGTCTTTCTTCCTTCCTCTCCCAAACCTACTCCTACTCATCCTTCAACAAGACCCGGTCCTCAAACATCACTTCTTTTCTGGAGCCTTCTTCTATCCTGCCTAACAGGCAGACTGAGTAGCTTCTTCACATGCGGTCCTGGATACATCCTTTATCATGGCATTAATTAGCTCAACTAAAATGACATTTTATAGTTCTGTCTTCCAAACCTCCAGGGGGAAGAGTCAGACCTGGGGTAAATCCTATCTCTTTCAGTAAGTAGCTATGTGATCCTAAACAAATTATTTAGTTACTCTGAGACTGTTAATATATAAAATGGGAATAGCACCTTCTGAGAATTTGCTCATTCAGGAGCTGTTTATTGAGTGCCTGCTGTGTGCTAGTCATCAGTGATAAACATAGTTCTTGCTAGTAGGGGACATAAGTAAGTAAACCAGCACTTTACAGAGTCTGTGTGTCATGAGAGTGACAAATGCTGAGAGCTCGGGGGTCTCACTGCATCTCTCTGTTGGTCTTTTATGTGGTGTGAAGCAGGCACTCAAATGGCTGCTGAAATAAATGAATGAATAAAAGAATGAAGGTGGAAAAGAACAAACCAACAGATCGGCATAGGGAAAGCTCACGTGTCAGCCACTGAAAATAATTTGAATCCCTGTTTTGATCTGCTTTTCAAAACTGCTTTTGACCTTTTTCAGAGAATTTTATTCTCACATTTCTGGCATCTTGGCCTAAATGCTGCTGTTCTCTATTAAACTTGTTTACCTAGTAAGCCATGGGAGTAAAACACTCTTCCGTTTCTTTCTTTCGAGATGCAGACAGTGGAGGAGATAGCCAGGAAGAGAGCGAGCCAGATGACCAAGAGGACCGCCCATTTGTGCCTCCTCCTGGATACATGATGTATACCGTGTTTCCCGATGGTTCTCCTGTACCCCAGGGCATGGCCCTGTATGCACCACCTCCTCCCCTGCCCAGCAGTAGCCGACCTCTCACCCCTGGCACTGTTGTTTATGGCCCGCCTCCTGCTGGTGCCCCCATCGTGTATGGGCCTCCACCCCCCAACTTCTCCATCCCCCTCATCCCTGTGGGCGTGCTGCATTGCAACGTCCCGGAGCACCATAACTTAGTAAGTGGAACGATGTAAGACTCCCCTATCCACACTGCTTCCATGGGAGACTAAATGCGGCTGTATACTTAATGAGTTGACCTGTTTGTGAATGGATGACATCCTGACAGTGTGTTTGTAAGGCTGATAGTTAGAACTGAGCAAGCATTCTCTTATTAAAATACTGTTCTAGACAGAAGTTAGTGTACCGGGCCAGTCAACAAACCTGATTTAACCATTTTATAACAAAAATGCTTTCAGTCCAGAAATTAAACATTTTTAGAAAGTTTATTATGTATTTTTCTGTTGACAAATACTATGTTAATGTGTATGTATAGGTATATTCACATACTAGTGCCTGTACTTGTATACAGACATATATGTGTGTGTGCACACATACACATATATGTGCTTCTGTATACACACGTGTATGAGCAGCGTACAGCAAGTTTTTGGTGGGGATTATCTCTGCATAGTGAGGTTAATGATGATTTTTTCTTTCTTTTCATGTTCTTGTTTTATTGTAGAGACAATTTTGTATTCTGTTTTTCTCACTTAATGTTACCAGCGTTTCCGCATGGTTTTACAAATGTTTTTAAGCAGTATTTTAATGACTGCGTAACCTTTCTTTAGGCACTATAGTTGACTTAACTGTGTGTAAATTTTTACTGTAGTTGATATTCTGTTCTTAGGCTAGATTCCAAGAAATGATCACTTCCTAATCACTAGCTTACTTTATAAGGGTTTTGGTTCTAAAGAAATAAAATGCATTATAAGCTCCTTCAAACTCAAAACACCTGGAGCGCTGTATTGTTCCCTTTTCCTCTCGGCAGATTGAGAGGAAGATGAAGGACCAGGACACTGGGTGCCGAGCCGTCAGCCTCATTTTAATAGGTCAGACTAGTTTCAGAGGGACTGTTGATATCTACATGGTTGAAAGTGGTAGTCATGCACACGATCCTTCAGGTTTTCACTTGTATTTATAGCAATTCTGTGGGTTCCGCATTTGATCGTCTCTTGAGTTGGCTCTTTGACACTGCGTCAATGCCCAGCTGGTTCTGTAGTCCCCGGGTGCACTTCTGCGTCTCCCTACAGTTGCACGTGTTATTTCTTCAGCTTAGGTCTTTCCCATTTCATTGATTCTCCAAAACCCAGGCAAAACGTCTCGTCCTTGGGGCACCCTTCTCAGACAGCTCCCCTCGCACGTGCCTGGAGCAGGGAGAGACCTCTGTGTCTGTCTCTTCTGCTAGATGCTGAGCTCCGGAGGCAGAGGTCATCCACAGGGGGTGCTTGGTGAATGTTATCAACCATAGTTGGACTGATGGAAGCATTAAAAGCTCTACTAGTCTGTCAGTTTCATCATGGCGTGTGAAAAAATTGACTTAACTTTTCTTTTCATACTGAAGTCTTAGAAGCCACCACCATTTTCATGTCATAGATACCACTTTAACCACAGTTAATTTCAGCTTTTCGCAGGAAAGAAGGGAAACATCTTATGTGTCAGTATTGCATTTTTCCCTTTGTTTAGGAGAATGAAGTTTCTAGATTAGAAGACATAATGCAGCATTTAAAATCAAAGAAACAGGAACGGTGGCTGAGAGCTTCCCAGCGGCAGTCTGAGAAAGAAAGAGAAGAATTGCGTCATAACATTGATGGTCTTTTGCAAGAGAAGAAGGACTTAGAGCGTGAAGTAGAAGAATTACGTAGAACCATCCAGAAACATCAACAGCGAAAGTAATTATTATTAGCCAGTTTGTTTTCATCATTGATGAATACGATGTTAGTTTGTTAAGCTAACCTAAATCAGTCCAATAGAACATGCTTTCATCTTGGAAACATTCTAGATCTCTAGTGTCCGGAACAGTAGCCTCTAGCCACATGTGGCTGTTGAGCGCTTGAAATGTGGCTAATGGAACTGAGGGACAGAATTTAATTTAAATCAATTTAATAGCCACATGGTGTTTACCATATTGGACAGTGCAAGTTCTCTTGGCTGCTAGTTGAAATCAGCTCTTCTTTTAGGTGGATGATTGTTGTGGGATGAGTTTATTTTTATACCACAGGAGAATAGAAGTCTCAACGTCCTCTTGACCAAGTGCTGACTAAAAAAAATCATCTTTATATTAAGAAGGACAAAACAATTGCATCATACATTATACATCCTATGCAGTGAGTGGCCCCAGTAGGCCGTGTTGAATAAAAGGTAAACATAGACCTTGAACATCATCCACGGAGCTGTCTCTCCCAGCCCTTCGCATAGAAAACCAGAAAATCATTGTGCATCTTTTTATCAGTTAGGCTACAAATGTCTGTATTGTCTACATTTAAAATCTCCTAATGTGTGTGTACGTGATTTTTTAGAGACTTCATTGATGGAAATGTTGAGAGTCTTATGCATGAACTAGAATTAGAAAAATCACTCAAACACCATGAAGACATTGTAGATGAAGTTGAGTGCATCGAGAAGACCCTTCTGAAACGTCGAGCAGAGCTCCGGGAAGCCGACCGACTGCTGGCGGAGGCTGAGAGTGAACTTTCATGCACAAAAGAGAAAGTATGTTCTGTTGTGGCTTGGGGTGAGCCAGTGTGCTGTCACCAGCAAGGAGGAGTAGAAAGAAAATGTGATAAGAGCACAGTCATCCGCGTCAGGCGGCCGGGTCCAGGCTGGAGTCTGCTAGTTGAGGAGCTGGGAGAATTGGGGCAAGTCACTTAAGTCCCCAAGCTTTGCTTTCCTCAGCTGTAAAGTCAGGCTCAGGACACCAAGGCTGTTCAATATGAATTAAGTGGAGCAGCATATTTAAAGCTCCTGAGGTCGTTTAGTTCCTAAAACATCCCACTTCCTTCTCCTGAGTGTGTCTTTTTTTAATTATTTGGACTCTGATATCTGTTTGTTGAATAAGTCAGTCTTATATTCTTACAAAGCAACGATGGACCTCACAAGACTCCTACTGTTACTTTGTTCTCCAAGTTGATAAGGATATAAAACCAAATATTTTGGGGTCTGAGATAGTGTTCTTGAGACTGCAACACAGAAGGGAGCCTGGGAGGAGAAGGAGCTGCCTTGTATTGAGCCCCTACTATAGCCACACATTGGCTATTTTATAAATACCACTTCATTTAACCTTCCTGGCAACCCTGTAAGATGGTTGTTAGCCCAGTTCACGGATGTAGCTCGGAGAGGCTGGTAACTGGCCCAGGGTCCCACAGCTAAAGTTCTGCCTAACTAAGAGAGCTTTTTAGTTAGATGAGAATTCCAGAATAAAAAAGGCCCGTCCCCACACGGAGCACCTCAGAAACTACTCTTTTTTTATGTTGTTGTTATTTCAACATGGATCGATTTAAATGAATAGAAATCTCTTACCCAGGAACTGAAATGAAGGGTTTATTAAAGGAATTTGGTGAGTGATGGCTTTAATGAGTATGTAAAAACATCCTCATGTCTTTTTAGATGATCAATTCCTTCTTCTGTCACGTTAGATTACTGTGAGAGAAAATAGGTGTGAGCAGGACTAGCGAAAAATTTACCACTGATATGTAAAAGAAAATTAATGATACGGGCAGTAGGAAGAGATAGTAAGTGGACCGAGGCTAATAAGCTCTTCCCCCTGCATCCTCCCAAAATGACTCGGGGAGGCAGCTTGCTAAGGAGGAAGAGGGAGGAAGTGCTGTGTTTTTGTAAGGAATGTGCCAGACGTGTTAAAACCTGATATAGAAGGAGACGAAAACTACTTAGAAACATGGCTTTCTGGGGTACATACTGAGTTTTGTCCAGTGCTTTCCTGATGAAACGGACAGAAACCAGCTACCTGAAGTGGAAGGAAGGGTGGGGAAATACCTATCTCTTGGGAGCTTGCCAGCCCTTTTGCATCCACACAGAATAGTTAATAGACTAGTTTAACACACTGATGCCTCTGCCTTGAGTGCAACTGCAAAGCTTGAGTTTTTTGGCTGCAAGTGAGTCATTGCTCAACCAAGTGCAAACTGAACTCTATTTTTGGACCTTTGTTGACGTTGTTTTCAGCCTCTTATTTTAGAGAGAAAAAGAAACCAAGTTGATAAAAAACAAATACTGTTTTTGCCAAATCTAGGAAGGTTTTTGAAATACTTCAGAAGTATTTAATATTTGTATTTCTCAGCCATAATTAAATACTCTTCAGATTAATGATGTTTTACTTAACATAACAATATGTAGAGTACAGCAAGAATCTCTAAGTGAAGGGAATATTGGTAAAATCACTTCATTGCCACTTAATTGGGTAGATAATTTTAATTGAAAAATATGATATATAATATTACAGATTATTTTTAAATAAAAAGATCATCCACAGTCTTGCCACCCTCAAATGACTATTTTTCTTTTTGTAACAAGCCTTTCTATCCCTGTTGACACAGATTTAGTTTACATAGTTTCTCTTACAGTGCCTGTACCATTTTAAATTTATTTTTTCAGCCAACATAGTATCATTAACATTCTAACCTGTTTTAAGGCTGCACAGTATTCCATTGTGTTGATGCATTGTCGCTTATTGACTCTATTATTTGTCAAGTCTTGTATTATTTCAGTAATACCATAAGCGTTTTTATGTAATAGTTCTTCTGAATTCTTTTCTGGGAATTGGAGAGTCAAAATGAATGAACATTTCTATCAGTCTTTCTGTATTGCCTTGTTGTTTACCAAAAGAGCTCTACCAATTTACACTATCAATAGCTATGAGAGGGTATGATAACTGAATTGCTTTTTTTTTTGAGCAAGATTAGCCCTGCGCTAACTACTGCCAATCCTCCTCTATTTTGCTGAGGAAGACTGGCCCTGAGCTAACATCCATGCCCATCTTCCTCTACTTTATACATGGGACGCCTACCACAGCATGGCTTGCCAAGTGGTGCCATGTCCGCACCCGGGATCTGAACCGGTGCACCCCGGGCCGCTGAGAAATGGAACGTGTGAACTTAACTGCTGCGCCACCGGGCCGGCCCCAACTGAATTGCTTTTAATGACAGTTTCTTTTCTAGACAAAAAATGCTGTTGAAAAGTTCTCTGATGCCAAGAGAAATTTACTACAAACCGAGAAAGATGCTGAAGAGCTAGAAAGGAGAGCTCAGGAAACTGCTGTTAACCTTGTCAAAGCTGACCAGCAGCTCAGGTGAGTGGAGCCCTTGGCCACTGAGGTATTCAGTGAGATGAATGAAAAGTTTGGTTTTAAGAGGATAATAATTGCTTTATGCTCAATAATGCATTCAGTCTAAGGGGCCTGGGAGGAATAAAGCGATGTGTTTTAGATTGCTCCAGGCTGACGCAGAGGATTTGGAGCAGCAGAAAATCGAGCAAGAAGAAATCTTGAAAGAAATAAACAAAATTGTTGCAGCAAAAGACTCAGACTTCCAAAGTCTAAACAAGAAGAAGGAAAAATTGACAGAAGAGTAAGTACGGCCTCTGTCGGGCTTCAAGGGGCTTGTGCGTTAAGACGGCTCTTGGGGTCAGTCTCCCTTCGGACCTGCCCTAGTCCTGCTGGTGCTTTGCAGGCTGCAGAAACTGCAGAATGACATTGAGACTGCAGAACGCAATGAGGATCACCACCTGCGGGTCCTTAAAGAGTCAGAGACCCTCCTGCAGGCCAAGAGAGCAGAGCTGGACAAGCTGAAAAGCCAGGTACAGCAGCAGACGCCGGAAACCAGTGCATGCTGCCTTGAAAGCTGCATTCGTGTTATGATTATAAGAGTAATACATGTGTGATTGTAGGAAAGACTGTATACCGTATAAAGCACAAGTAAGGCTGTATGTCCTAGTGGTTGAGACTAGAGTCCAACCCAAACTTGAATCCCAGCTCGATACAGTATATTATTGAGTAAAAAATTGTCTCAAAACAGGATCCACTCTGAGATCATTTGTGTTAAACGTGTTTTTGAACACTTATATTTCTAGTCTATACCAGAGTACAAAAGCAGTCATCTGAGAAGAAGGGATTATGACTATTTTCTATATTCTTCCTTTTTGCATATCTGTATTTTCTGCTTTTTCTATAAAGAAATATGTGTTGCCCTTAAAACTGTAAGTAATTTTTAAATTTACAAAATGAATGAATTTTAAAAATCCTAACTTCCATTGCAAGGTAGTTGTCAAATGGAGTAAGGTATAGATATGAAAGTTCTTTGAAAACCGTAACCTGAGGGATAATCATTATCATACTGTTTTAGCTGTGATTTGAGTGATTTTGCGTATATGAGCTCAAGGGTGTTCTTTAGGCATTTACGTCTGCTCCCCCAGCCTGGCCCGCCTAGCTTGCAGCTAGGATAATTAGAAGTAGGCCAGCTCCTAATTGCCCCCACCACCTTTAGCGGGACTGAATCGTCTCCATCTCAGCACTGCATCTGAGCTTTTGTGCAGCTTTGCATTCTTCCCTTTTTCAATGCAGGTGACAGGTCAGCAGCAGGAGATGGCCATCTTGGACAGGCAGTTAGGGCATAAGAAAGAGGAGCTGCATCTTCTCCAGGGAAGCATGGTCCAGGCCAAAGCTGACCTCCAGGAAGCGCTGAGACTGGGGGAAACGGAAGTGACTGAGAAGTGCAATCACATCAGGGTATGTTTCTCAGCAGGTTTTCTTCAGAGTCCTAGGACAGTGCTGTAGATTTATTTTGAGATATTTTCATTGGTTCCTCCCCAAATGCAAATATAAATTCCCGAATCTTGACTCCTCTGCAGCATCAGTGTGGTGTTACGGTATGTATCCGTGCTGTGGCTGCTGTATATAGCTCCCCACGTAATGTTTTCTGGGCATGTCCAAGGTTTTCTGTCTCTGTGCCTTTCTCATACCCTTTCTTCTCCAGGAATTCTCTTCCTGGGAATGTCCAGATCCTACCCACTTTTCATGGTCCAGCTTCATGCCACTAAGAAGTCTTCCATGACCCTTCTTTTACCCCAGAAAGGGTTTCTCTTCTTCTGAGTTTGCTCGCACTCTGTGCATTTCCTCGGGCACCTTAGGCTTTCGTGATCATGTTTATGTTCCTGCCTTGCTTCCCCACGAGGTGCTAACCCCTTGAGGACAGGAGATGTATGGGACTCAGCCTTTTGTCTCTACAACACATTATCCTGTACATAGTAAATATTGCCTATACATTTTACATGAAGATAATATGTTACTTTCTTACTTCTGTTATACAGAAATGTTAGTGTAAAATGTAGTGCTCTTCTTGACATAAAAGGCAAAAATAAGCTTGTTTCCAAATTTGAGTGTCTATGAAATGAGACAGTTAATAACAGAATTGATGTTAAGGTAATTTCCATGCATAATTTTGTGCAGGAGGGGTTGACTTTTTTTCTTTTTTTGTGCTCAGGAAGTAAAATCTCTTCTAGAAGAACTGAGTTTTCAGAAAGGAGAACTTAATGTCCAGATTAGTGAAAAAAAAACTCAACTTACATTTATAAAGCAGGAAATTGAAAAAGAGGAAGAAAATCTTCAGGTGGTTTTAGGGCAGATGTCTAAACATAAGACTGGTAAGTGTAAAGGAAAACAGTCAGCGTTTCAGGTTGGAAATGTCTGTATTCCAGGTCACAGAAACAATACAAAAGGTCAAATCAACTTCTTTTAAAGTTTAACCTTGTTACTAATAAGCAAAGAAAAGCAGATTATGAAAGGAATTTGACATTTTATGCCATTCAAACTGAGAAAGTTGATTTAAAAGCAAAATAATTATATTCATTGCTGACCAAGATGTGGTGAAAGGAGAGCGCTCATAGGCTGTTGATTGAAGTATAAATTGGAACGATCGCCTGATGTTTTAAAGCACTTAAAATTCACACCTGTGCCACCACTTAGCCCGTTTCTGGTTATCTAGGGAGGGGGATGTATGCATATCATAGCAATATTTTGTTTATCAATACATATATTTTAAGAAAAGTAAGCCTTTATTTCCTTGTTTCGTAAATTAAGCTGGCTGACTTGGCTACTTGCAGCAAAGTTTATAATGACCAAATTTGGAAACAAATGACCAATTGAAAAGCTGTATTTTTATCATTTAATGACATGTAAAAGTGCTGATGAGCAAAGTAAAGAAATAGATGAAAATTGAATATAGAGTATGGTCCCAATTTATTTAAAAATAACTGTGTGTGTGTATGTACATATGTGTCCTCCTGAAAGGAAATACGTCAAAATGCTGTTACAATAATGCTCGTCTTTGGACAGTGGGATAATGGTGGGTTTTTGGGTTTTTTATTCTTTCTTTTTCAAATTTTCTATAGTGAGTAAATATTTTTATAATCATTAAAAGGTTAGTATTTAAAAATCTGTTCAAAGGGCAGAAAAATTGTTACATAAATCTCGGTTTATATTTTAAAGTTTTTCCTACTTATTTTGATTAAAATTCTTTTAGGTCGGGGTAAATGCTTTTAGAACTAGATCTTTGTTAAATGTTTTTGTTAAAATATTTTTAACAAATTAAAATTTAACAAATGTTTAGCAATACTTTTAAAGGATCTTTTCATTAAGAGTACAATTAATTGGCTCCATTAATTCAGCACAACAAAGATGTTTTTGATTATCTATTGTTTTTTGTGTCACTCAATGGCATTATTTTCTGTTTCATTTTGTAAATATTTCCAAGTTTACTTACTAGCTTGGACCATGCTTTGTTTCCGTTAGAACTAAAGAACATTCTGGACATGTTGCAACTTGAAAACAATGAGCTCCAAGGTTTGAAGCTACAACATGACCAAAAGTTGTCCGAGTTAGAGAAGACTCAGGTGGAAGTGCTAGAGGTAATAAGCCAGGCTGTTCGCCCTGGGCAGACCCCAGCCTTTCTCTGTGTTCGCGTGTTTGAGTTCTCTTTTGTCTGATCTAGGAGAAGCTGGAGTTGGAGAATTTGCAGCAGGCAGCCCTTCGACAGAGAGGGGAGATAGAGTGGCAGAAGCAGCTCCTTGAGAGGGACAAACGGGAAATAGAGCGAATAACTGCCGAGACCCGCGCCTTACAATCGTGTGTTGAGTCTTTGTGCAGAAAAAAGGATGATCTTGAAGAGAAATGTGACAGCTTGGAACAGAAGTTGGCACAAACCAAACGGTGAGAGCAGGAGCAAATAAGCTTGCAAGATCACTTCTTGAAGGCTAAAGCATTATAAACACACTATAAAAAAATTGGAAAATAGAGCAAAGGAAAAAAGTACTCCACAAACTGAGTATCACGATATAATTCACCAGGAGCATTTTTGGGTGAATTTCGTTTTAGAGTTTTTTTCCCTGATGCATTTTTTTAAATAGCCTGTTGTGGGTTTTTGTAAGTAAAATAATACATTCTGGAAGATATAAACAAATGGAGACATACACCTTAGTTGTGGGCAGAAGACAGTATGTTAAGATTGAGTTCTCGTCACATTGCTCTATAGATTCAAAACAATCACAATCAAAATCCCAGTAGGCTTTTTACATAGAAGTTGATAATCTGGTTCTAAAATCCATTTGGAGATGCAAAGGACCTAGAATAGAGTCTAAAACTCTTTTGATGTGACGCCAGAACACCTTTGAAACAGAATGAAAGTTTAGGGCTGACACTACCTGATGTCAAGACTTAGTATATAGCTGTGGGAATCAAAACACTGGGATTGGTATAAAGACAGAGAAATAGACGAATGGAACAAATACACAGACCACGAGTAAACTCACAAATACCTGCACAACTGAATTGACAAAGGTGCAGAGGCTTTTCAGTAGAGAAAAGAGAGTCTTTTCAAAAAAGGTTGCTAAACTATTGCGTATCCAAAAGTCACACACACAAAAAGGAACCTTGATCCATATCTCATATTATATATAAAAATTAACTCAAAAGGGGCCATAAACATACATGTAAAACCTATATATAAAACTTCTAGGAGAAAATATAGAAGAAAACCTCTGTGACCCTGAGTCAGGCAAAAATTTCTTAGATATGACACCATAGCATGATTCATAAAAGAATAAATTGATAAAATTGGACTTCATCAAAATTTAAAGCTTCTGCTCCTCAAAAAACACTGTTAAAATAATGAAGAGATGTGTCACAGGTGGGGAGAAAAATCTTGAGAACCATTTATCTGATAAAGGATTTGTACTTAGAATATATATATAAAGAACTCTCAAAACTCAATAATTAGAAAACGAACAACCAAACTTTTCAAATGGGCAAAAGATTTGAACAGACATTTCACTTAAGAAGATACATGGATGACAAATAAGTACATGAGAAGATGCTCAGCATCATTAACCATTAGGGAAATGTGAATTAAAACCACAATGAGATGCCATTACACACCTATTAGAATGGTTAAAATGAATAATAATAATATAATAAATATATAAATATTATAATATAATAAAATAAATAAACTGACCATACCAAACGTTAGCAAGAAGCTTTCCTAGATGATTGGTGGGAGTGTAAAGTGTTAGTAAGAACACTTTGGAAAATAGCTTGGCAGTTACTTAAAAATTCAAATGTATGCTTACCAGAAGGTCTGGCTATTCTACTCCTAGATGTTACTCATGAGACATGAAAGCGTGTGTTCACACAAAAACTGTACACTAAAGTCCAGAGCAGCTATGTTTGCAGTAGTCAAAAACTGGACACAGTCTAAGTGTCCATCTCCTGGTGAGTGGATGGACAAATTATAGTAGATCCATACCATGGACTACCAGTCAGCAATCAAAAGAAAGTGGAGTATTGATCCACGCAGCATGGATAAGTAATTGTGCTCAATGAAAGAAACTAGACAAACACGAGTCCATACTGTATGATATGATTTATGTAAAAAAGTGCATGCTCACGCGTGTCTGTTCTTTGGACAAATCCTATTACACATACAATTGTGTTTCCTGCTTCTTCACTTATTAGAAGCTAGTGATCCATTTTAATCACTCAGAATTTTGGGATTCTGAGTGCTATCTATGTTTTTAGCCCTGATTTTTTATAAAACTTCAATTTAGTACATGATTTTTTGAAAAATCTCCTACTTAGAAAGCTGAAAATAAGGTTTCTTTTGAAAGTGAATTGAAGAGCCTTAAATTTTGTTCCCATTTATAATCATCCAGACTCCATAGCTGCGTTATGAGAGCATAACACTGTTGCTCTTTTGTCTCGTGTGTGCTTGAGCATTTTACATCTGACAGTTGGACTTATTCTCTGCTTGCATGGTAGGGCTTTAGCAGCTACAGAAGAGGATAGCAAAAGGGAGCAATCCAACTTAGAAAAGTTGGAGTCGGATGTCAGAAGACTGCAGCAGGAACTAGACCAGCTAAACAGAGACAAACTGTCCCTGCACAGAGACATCGCAGCAATGCAGCAGCAGCTCCAAGGTGGGGGCCGCACAGCGGGAGGGGCGTGACCGTCTTCCTTTTGTTAGATTCTTCTTTTAATTGTTCAGTTTCTTATTACAGAAATAATTCATGCTAATGGGCATGGGGTTACTTTTAGAAGTGACAAAAATGTTCTAAATTAGACTACGGCGATGGTTGCACAGCTCTGTGAATGTACTAAAAGCCATTGAATTGTATACTTTACATGGTGAAATACATGGTATGTGAATTATATCTCAATAAACCTGTTACAAAACAACTAATTCATGTTCTTTAGAGAACAATTTAAAAACAGCAAAAAGATGAAATAAGAATTACTATTGACTTCACCCCTCAGAGAGAACTTCTGTTATCAGTTTAGTGAATATCCCTCCAGATTTCTCCTTGGGGTGTGTTGTGTGTGTATAGTTTTAAAAACAAAAAGATTCAGATAACATCTTTATTACCAAATCTTTGTAAATACTCATGATTGTTTATTTAGGAAAAGTTACTAAGTAATTCTAGCTAATGATATACTCGTTGAGTGTTTACTATGTCTAGGCATGATGCAAGTGTTTTACATGCAGTTTATCATTTAATCCTTGTAACATTCTTATGAGATAGAAACTATTATTTCACCCAGTTACAGATGAGGCAGTTTAATAAGCTTAGTCTCCGTGTGACTTGCTTAAGAGAGAAGTGACTTGCTCAAGCTCGCACAGCTAGTAAGTGACAAAACCAGTATAGATATAAAATTTATTCTCAAATTGTCTTCCTGAAAAGTTATACCAAATGTATATTTCCACCAGCAATTAGAAGGTACCTGTTTTTAAGCCGTGCACCTCATCAACACGAGGTATTATCTGTAAATTTTTGTCTTGTGAGATTTTGAACATGTAAGTCTTTAAAAACCTGGGCTCCAAGCCCAGATCTGGGTTGTGCATGTAACTCTCTCATTTGGTCTTTAAGAAGATAGTGTAGCCTAGTCATGCATTTACCAGGAAGAAGTTTAAATTCACTTCCACTCTACTCTTTTGGGGGGCTGATGGGAAACTGGAAAATGCATACATATGTACTTCTTATTTTATGTAAATGTTTTTTCTGTAGAAAAACGAGAAGGATTGAACTCACTACAGGAGGAGATAGCTGATGTTCAGGACCATTTGAACCTAGCCAAACAAGTAAGCTTAACAAATGTCATCTTCTAGTAGTATCCCGAAGGCATGCAGACAGTCGGTTGAAATAACAGATCAGGTAGGCTGGTTCCTTTTCACACCAGCAGATCCCAGAAAGGCCGTTTATTTAACACAAACATCATACACACAAGTGTTGGGCCAGTTTATTGTTGCAGAGCAGTGATTTTCTAATTTATTTTAGTCCTAGAACTCTTGATTCAGACAATGTTTTACTCAAAGCTAATAAGTAAGGTGATGGCAGGCCCAGAGCCCAACCCCTCCCCACCCACTCAGCAGCCCCTCTCGGGGTTCAGGGACCAGAGGGCCCATCTCTCATCCACAGTAAGGCTGAGGCCTCCAAAGGCTAGGCTTAGATTTGATCCCTCATTGACCTGCAGAACATCTGCCAGCCCTGGGCCTCCATCTTGACAGATGTTGACTAGAGCAGATTCTTGACCTTGTACTTCTGATGATCTTCTTAAAGGCGATCCAGTGCTGTTCTGTGAGAACAGTGCTATAATTTGAGTTTGAGAGACTCTCAATCAATTCTGGACCTCGTTTCCACTATGGAAAAGAAGGCTTAGATTAGACATCTAAATTCTCTTCCTTCTACCTTCAGGATCCTGTGTTTCTGAGATGTATAAAACTTAAAATCAAAGTATTCTATTAAAAAGTCTTACACGGGTTCTTCTAAATATTTTCTGTGTTGTTAGAAATATGGTAACTTTTTCAAAATGCTTATTTTGAGTTCCTTGAAGAAAGAATATTTATTGTTTTCTGAGTTTTTTAACCTATATAAGTATATCAAGCAGTAACCAAACCATGACTTTAGGTTCATTTTCAGTAAGAACTAAGCCTCATTCACAGCTTTTCTTCGTCTTCTTAGCAATCCTGTGCGGTGAGTGTTGTTTATTCCCACCTCAGTGACAAGGGAACGAAAGCCCAGAGGAACTGAGTCTCTTCCTGAGGTTCTAACATCTTCTGTCATCCTACTTCTTAGGCACTAAAAGAGGAAAGCCGATGATTAAATTGAGCCCTGGTACCTTTGGTCAAGTTTGTTGGGATAACAAAGGATGTGGGATTTTTGCGCTTCTCATTTTATCAGACTGAGTAGATTCTGGAGTGGCGCCAGCCGCCTCAGGGAAAGATGGCTCCATTAGTAGTTTCAGTTTGTTCTTTCACTTGCAGGACCTGCTCCACATCACCAAGCATAAGGAGGCGCTGCTCAGCGAGCAGGCCAGGCTCCAGAGGGACGTCAGTGAATGGGTACAGAAGTCTGAAGACTGCCAGAGAGAAGGGGAGATGAAACGGCAGCAGCTTCAAGCTCTTCAGAATGAGGTGGAAGAGAACACGGCCAAACTAGCCCAGCAAGAAATGGTACTACACGTTTCTGACCATATCTAAAGAAGACACTTGGTCACCGTGTGAGCTTTTTCCCTGGCGGAAAGCTGCTGAGACTCCCCTTGGGACTAGCTTCCCTTGACTGCCCTGGGTAACCGGGGGGGATTTCACACCAACCCTTACTCCCTTGATGTTAATATTTATGGACCACTAAGACCGTAGAGCATGGGTCCCATAAAGAACCTGGAGGGCCACGTGCCATTTGCTCCTGGAATCCCCTCCTCACATGCTGGCCCTGTTTGGTCATCTTTGTAAAGGGAGCTCACCCTCTGTCACCGTGGGCTGTTTTCTGCTTTCTGTTGAACTGGACCCTGTCTAGGGCCCATGAAGTTTCCTTCATCTGGGACACTCAGTGTTGGTTATTTTATGAGTAACTAAGGTTGTTCTCTATTAAGCTGTTTCAGAGACTCCAGAAAGAGAGAGAAAGTGAAGAAAAAAAATTCGAAGCCAGTAAAGTGACCCTGAAGGAGCAGCATGAGCAGCTGGGAAAGGAAGTAACAGACCGGAAGGGCCGCCTGGACGAGGTGTGCGCAGAGCTGTCGGCGGCCGAAGAGCGCGTCAGGGCCCTGCGGCAAGAGGAGCGGTGGGGTGAGAGCCTGGAGAAGACGCTCTCCCAAACCAGTATGTATTCTGGAACATCGCGCTGAGGGAGGGGGCGATGCTCGTTGTCCTGGAAGTGTGTAAAGGAGATCCTGGCCCCAGCCAGAGCTCGAGAGAAGCCCAGCGGGCAGTATGACTCCCCATTCGAGGCTCCCGGCCCCGTGAGAGATGAGGAGGCGCTCAGGGAGACACAGGCAAGTGTCTCTGTGGAGACGGCATTGGATCCTGAGCCTGACCGTCAGGTCTTTGTGCTTTACTCTGTTGCCTTCTTCGGGAGTGCCTTCTCAGGAACGTGGGACATTGAGGCAAAGAAGTGCCAGAAGGTGCTCTAAAGGCTTTCTGTGAAGTATGTTAGTTACGAGCTTTGGGAACAATGATCCATTTCGTTTCAACCAGTCAAAAAAACAATGTAACAGTCCGCTTCTGCCCAAACGCGACCTAGTGAATGGAGGCAGAGTACGGGTTTGCCTTTGGGCCTGCTTGCCCTCTCGTGAGCCGCGTAAGCAGACACAGGAATCCAGGGTAAATGATTGTTCTAACATCAGTCAGCGATTTTTCTCCTCCTTAGCTGCAGGCTTTACTGATGCTCAGACAATGTCCCTTCAGCTGTACTCAGTGGACTTGGGGATCTGAAAGGATTGTTAGTCCTTTTTCCCTGGGAACTCTTGATACATCTGGACCCAGCCATGTCATTATGAAAATGAAACTTAACAAATATGCTGAGTGTGACCGTGCCAGAGGTGTGAAAAGTGAAATCTGGGCAAGGTGTTCCTCTGCAGAGGCTGAGTAGAAAAATCTGTTTTAAATGTCACTCTTCTTTATAAGCCTTATTTATTGAGTGCTCACTATGCACCAGGTGTTGGCGTATATGGTTCCCATTGAACGCCAGGAGGTGGGTTTTCCCTGTATAGAATAGGACTCCTGCAGCTCCAAATCCTGCGTTCTCTCCACCGCACCATCTCTGTGAAGGGAGAAGTGGTGGTGTGGCTCCCTGTATTAAAATCAGGGTTTGTAGAAAACATTTCAGCAGTCTGTTCCATGTTTCCTGCACCTCAGGATTGGTGCTCTTTACTCTGGCTGGTCTCAGAGACTCCAAGGGGAAGACAAGAGCTGTCTGTCACTTTGGAATCAATTGTGTCATGAGGCGCCCTGATCTGGGCCTTTTTCTGGGCGTCTGCTGTGGGTTCTGGAGGATCTGGAGGACTCTGGGGTGGGGGAATGCGTGGCATGTCATCATGTATTTGCCCATGAGGGAGGGTTGTGTGGCTCTGCGCACAGCCAGCCCAGAGCCTCTGGCTAAACTACTAAAACTGCTCATTCCAGAACGACAGCTTGCAGAACGGGAGCAGCAATTAATGGAAAAGTCGAGTGAGCTGCTGGCTCTCCAGAAAGAGATGGACTCTATGAGGGCAGACTTCAGCCTCTTGCGGAACCAGTTCTTGACAGAGAGGAACAAAGCTGAGAGGCAGGTTGCCGGCCTGAAGGAAGCACTTAAGACCCAGAGGAGCCAGCTGGAGAAAACCCTCCTTGTGAGTACCTACTGCCCTGGCAGTTGATGAGGAAAGGATGCATTTAAAATCAAACTAAAACACTCCTTTGCTGTAGAGAAAATAAGTTGCCTGTCAACCCAGTCCCTAAGCCAACTGTTATTTTTGGTGTATTTGTGCATAATGTGTTCTTGAAGCCGATGGTAAATTTTGCCTGAGTCCAGGCTGCAGCCCTCGTGGAGCCCTCGCTGCCTGGGAAGACGGTCACGCGGACAGACAACGTCCGCACAAAGCAGAGAGCACTCCGAGCTAGCGGCCTCTGCTCATGCCTCCCCTGGGGGCGGGGAAGGCTTCCAAAGACGTTTTACACACCTGCAGTCGGGGCTCGCAGACTTTTCTCATCCTGCCCTTTTCGGCCAACATGAGCTTTAGTTAATCATTATCCTAAAGCCAGGAAGCTCCCTCTACCATGCTTTTATTTCTGAAATACATTTTCAGAGGTGATACTCAGATGAGTTGAAACAGTTTATGGTGGGTGGAGGCAGGTGGGCAGCAATAGGGACTGTCGCAGGAATGGATTTTTCTAACACCCTCTAGAGGAATTCATGGAGCCCGGTTGTGTGAATGGAACTTTCAAACCACATGTGTTTCCCAAAGGGCAACATGCTTACAACCAGCGATAGGCAACGTGAGTGTAAAGACAGTATGTGGATGTCTAGATTTTAATCCTCCCAGTAACCCTTTGAGGATGTGTATTATTATTCCCATTTTACAATTAATGGAGGCTCAGAAAGGGGACGTAACTGATTATCAAAAGTAATGTTGTAGATCTAGGAGGCCCTGGGCTAACAGACTCTGACCACGTGTGTACTCCCAGCTCTACCACAGCTGCTAGAGAATTAGCCCCATTTTACAGCCAGAGAAGCTGAGGCCCAGATGGGAAAAGAAGTTAGAGAGCTAGTGAGTGTGTCAGCTAGCCACGCACACGTCCATGTGCTGGACCCAGAGTTATTTTCCTCCTCCTCTGCTAGGAGCAAAAGCAGGAGAACAGCTGCATGCAGAAGGAGATGGCAACAATCGAACAGGTGGCCCAGGACAACCACGAGCGGGCCAGGCGCCTGATGAAGGAGCTTAACCAGATGCAGCACGAGTACACGGAGCTCAAGCAACAGGTGTGCACCTGGGCCCGGCTGGCCACCCGGGACGGGGGGCTCAGGCATGCTCACGCCCCACTGGGCGCAGACAGATTCTGTTTCTTAAATAGCTCTTTGAAAAGGACCATTTCTTTGGGGAAATTGTGAAAGCTAATTATAAGAATATCCTTTAAGTCAAATCTGTTTTTCTAGTCTTAAAATTTAGAAACGTACCTCCCCAAGAAAAAAGTATTTATTCAAAATATACTTTTAAAATTCCCGTAAGTTCAGGGGCCGGCCCGGTGGCGCAGCAGTTAAGTGTTCACATTCCGCTTCAGCGGCCCGCGGTTCACTGGTTCACATCCCGGGTGCAGACATGGCACTGCTTGTCAAGCTATGCTGTGGCAGGCATCCCACATATAAAGTAGAGGAAGATAGGCATGGCTGTTAGCTCAGGGCCAGTCTTCCTCAGCAAAGAGAGAATTGTCAGCAGTTAGCTCAGGGCTAATCTTCCTCAAAAAAATTCCCTTAAGTTCAAGCTTTTTATGTTAGTTTTTGAAAGAAAAATGGCAATTTTTCAGCATAAAATTTTATCAGGTCCCAAAGAACTGTGTTGGAATGTTAGAATTTATGCCAGAAACAAGTCTGTAAGAGCCAAACCCACGGGCAAGAAAAAATGACTCGGGGGAACCTTTGACATCCTGTGTGTAACCAGGCTGAGGATGTGAGAGCAGTTCACACTTAGACTGGGAGAGTCTATTCCTAGATGGCCCTGTTGTCCCTTAGCCGGTGTCAGCGTCTGGGCCACTCCTGAACTCTCTAGTAGGGCTACTGTGGCCACTCTGTTGACCCTGCCAGACTTTGTCCTTTGGACGACCCCGTATGGCCATTCACTTTCATCTGTGCCTTCAACCTCCCCCCCCCCCCCCCCCCGGCCCCTGCACACATACCCTTTGGTTCAAGAAAAAAATAGCTGTTTTATTTAAAGGCCCCAAGCCTCTGCAGACTTGAAAGGGCCATTGGCAGTGGGTGTGACTCTATTGTCTTCACTAAGCTCTTTATGGGGAGAGCCACACAGAGTCGTCTCAGGTATTAAACAGTCTGTAACACCTGAGGAAGCCTCTAGACTGCCCCAAACGTGAGATTTTTCACTTATAAAGTGAGCATTTGACCAGATCATTTCTGAGGCCCCTTCCAGGACTAACATTTATAATCTAGATTCTTTCAGTAAATGGCCCTTTTCTCATCTGGGGTTTAATTACTGTGGTTGCCATTTATTGGGTACCACTAAGGTGCTTCATACCGATTCTCAGTTCTCACATTGCTGAACGCAGGGCGTCATCTCCATGGAGAAATGAGGTAGCAGCGGTTCGGAAGTTAGCTGACTCGCCCCCGTCTTCCGGGTAATGCTGACTGGAAATGAGATTGGCATCCCGCTCCATCGAGCTGCCTTCCAGGGAGCAGCACGCCTTCCGGGACACTGTGCCCCGCTTCTCTAAAGGGGAGGTCGCTGCGGTCCAGTTGTCAGTGAAATTGTTTATTTGGTAGTTTATAGGTACTTGAGTAGTTGAAAAATCACAAGTTTTTACAGTTCTAATGATCGCAGTAGTTGACATTTGTAGATCTTTAAATACATGACGTGTTAAACATTTCAATTCTAAGTCAGTCCCAAACTTTACCCCACGGTCAGTGACTCTCACTCACTCTTTAGATGGCAAACCAAAAAGATTTGGAGAGAAGACAAGTGGAAATCAGTGAAGCAATGAGGACACTTAAATCTGAGGTGAAAGATGAAATTAGGAGCAGCCTGAAGAATCTCAACCAGTTTCTTCCAGAACTACCAGCAGATCTGGAAGCTATTTTGGAAAGAAACGAAAACCTAGAAGGAGGGTTGGAAAGCTTGAAAGAGAACTTTCCATTCCCCATGAGTGAGAGACCATCACCTTTTGAAGAAAAACTGAATTTTTCCCAGGTTCACATAATGGTAAGGGTTCATCTTGCTATTCTTGGACTTGCCAGAAGGACAGTCTGGTTCCCAGCTCCTCCAGATAAGCTAAAAACAGACTTGGGGGTCAGGAGTGGTGGGAGGGAAAGGCTGGCCGGTTACTGAGAGTGGCGGTTGGTGACTCTGTGATGTTTCCGTTTCCCTCTGGAAAAGGATGAACACTGGCGTGGAGAAGCACTCCGAGAGAAACTGCGTCATCGGGAAGATCGACTCAAGGTTGCCCTTTACGAAAAACAACTATGAGATACTTGGCACATTGAGGGAGTGGGGGGAATTGCGTACCCTTACGTACCTCCGTCACATTCGCTCCACTGCCGCTCACAGCAGTGGTGTAGATCATGGGGTCGAGGCTCAGAGCAGCTGGCATCACACAGTCAATGGCAGGGCCAGCATTCACAACCATGAATTCTGGTGTTAAGCCCAGTGTTCTTTAACCTGAGTAATGCTGCTTTGCCTCAACTAAAACTGACAGAACCTAAGTATTTGGGACCGGAAATAGAGATACAGTGATAAACGACGGGGAGCTCACAGGCCAGTGGTTGGGGAGAGACTAGGAACACTGGAAAAGTAGGCTTGGGGTTAGATGAGTTGTTTAGCTCAGATCCCGTTGAGTCTGGAGGCCTTGTGAGACGGCCAGGGGAGGATGGCTATCTCTAGGCAGCCGGAAATGGGAGTCTAGGATTTATTGGTCAGTGTTGGCCTCAAGGTTTGGGGGTGAAGAGTACAGGTGGGAGTTCCAAACTAAGAGTGAGGCAGAACGAGAGAGGACAGAATGCGCCTGTGGAGAGCGGCACACACGCAGCATGGGCTGAGCGAGTGGAGGCCCTTGACGTCCCATAGCCTCCAGCCACTATTTAAATGTAAATTCATGACAATTAAATCAGGTTAAAAATTCACTTCTTCGGTTGCCACATTTCAAGTGCTCACTAGCCATGTACTGGACAGCACAGATACACAGGGTTCCCATCATCACGGAAAGTTCTGTCAGACAGTGTGGCTGTAGACTTTGGGAGAACCATTTCAAAGGTATGGCATGGGGGAAAGCCAGGAAGCAGCCTAGAGTTGAGAGGTAAATCCATTGTGAGACGCTGAAGATATCGAGTGTAAACCAGTCTTCTTTTGAGTCTGGGCAGAGACTGAGAAGTCTGGTCTCTGAGAGAAGGCAGTGTTACTGGGGAGGCCGGGGATGCAGAAATCCTAAGCACTGTTACAGCGGAGAGGCCAGGCTGAGTAGAAGGCCCGGTTAATGACACCACGGAGTGGTAACAGTTTACGCACACGGAGTAGCCATCTGGCAGTGCCTACGGTTTTTTTTTAGGACGAGCATTTGCAGCAGCCATTCCTACTTCATGATAGTTGAGTAATAGTTCTGGTGCATTTCTTCTATGTAAAACCCTAAACTTTACCCTAACACTTTCAGGCCCAACTGCGACACTGTATGTCTAAGCAAGCCGAGGTGTTGATTAAAGGGAAGCGGCAGACAGAGGGCACTTTGCACAGCTTGAGGAGACAAGTCGACGCGTTAGGGGAACTGGTCACCAGCACCTCTGTGGAGTCCGCGTCGTCAGCCAGCCTGTCTCAGCTGGAGTCTTCCCTGGCAGAGGACTCTCACCTCGGACCGAGCCAGGTGAGAGGAAGCTCTTCACGTGGGTCTGAGCAGTGGCTGGCGGGAACCTGAAAGCTTCAGAGTGCCTAATCTGGAGGAGACTGAGAAGGACGGAAATGCCCCCTTCAAATCTCTGCCAAACGTGTAGGGAAGACTGTTTTCCCTGGTCTGGGAAAGCTGGAATCAACTGACAGTAGATGGAGAAAGACGACAGGCTGATGGCTTAGGAAACAGACTAGACTGGAGACGGCGTGACCTGTCAGGGACGGGGTCATTCCACTATGACTGTCCTCCACTTCCGGAGCTCCGTATTCTCCACTCGGTCAATAGCGAGTTCAGACCTGGGAGGCCGATCTGAGTCCTCATTTAGTCCGTCTCCCTGTATCTTGGGGAAAGATGACTGACTGTGCCTACTGTTATTCCTCAGGAAAAGTCTGAACACAGACCTCTTCACCCAGGGTCTCCAAAGACTCCTGAGTTTCACACAGCTTTTGTGTGAGACGAGGATAAGTTAATAGTCATTTAGGAGGAACATGAGATACAGTCATGGAACTGGTAAATAGTAATTCTGTCAGAGACAGATAATAGCTATCATTTTTGAGTGCCTACTGTGTGTGTATACCAAACACTTTACATATATTATCTCATTTAGTCTTTACATCTTGGGAGGTAGGAATTATCCCTTTATATACATAAGGAAATTGTATAACATGAAAAATGATGTCAAGATCACAGGAAAAGACAAAACCAGGACTATGGGCTAATCTGTCTTTACCACAGAGCAGTATATGGGATGGCTGAGCCACAAGTAACATTCAAGGACAACTGCCTCTTTAATAGGCACACAGCTCATTAGCGGCAAAACCAAGATTTGAATATAATTACCTTAAAACTTTCTGTGGTAGGACCCAAGGCCAGAACCATCATGGGCCTCAGGGCAGGCCTTAGGGAAGAAAGTGTCAGAGGCGTGAGAGTAGTGGGAGATGAGTGCACAGGGGCTTGGGGGCCGGGTTCAATAATCAGCTCAGGGTGGCGGCCACAGGAGTTCAGGTGCTCTAAACTGAAGAGAGTAACAGAGGTGTTAGAGGCACAGTGGGTAGGGCTGAGATTGCCAGAATTATTTTGGAGTCTGGAGTCATAATCCAGGTCTTTGTGGGACAAGGCCTGAACTAGGGTGGAGTTAGGGGGCTGGCTTCTGAGCCTAATGTTTTTCTCTCCCTTTTTAGAGCTCCTTCTAGCCAGTTCTGCAAGGTTCCTCACAATCACTAGACAGTTACTGACACTGATGCCTTTTCCAGCTTCCTGCTCACAGGGTACATATGTTACAGAGTTCTTTTAACTAGCACTTTCAGTTGGAAGATTTTGAATTCTAACTAACCTAGAAAAAGCTTTTCTCTCAGATAATTCTGTACAGCATTGCCTCTTAAAATATTTTTCCAAAGAGGTACTCAAACACATATTTTACGTATTAGCTATCATGCTATCAATTGTGAATTTACTTAAGACCTGCTTTTTACTGTTGCAAGAATTCATCCTTCCTTGCTGTCTTACTGTAGGAAAAGAATGGCTCTGCTGGATGAGGAAATCTGAGGAAATACCTTCCCCACTACCTCACTAACTTCGTAATTGGAACGCCACTTCGTAATTTTATCAAGAGCCAGTGAATTCAGATGCTGAAACTCCACTGTAGTTTATTTCACTTGTACCATTAATGCCAGGGACTTTGTAAGTCACTTGTGTTGTTATAAAACCAATGCTGACTGTAACTGCAATCTATAGTTACAAAGGAAAAAATGTACTTAAGCCCCTCTTCATTTATAGTGTCAAGAGTTATTTTTGGATTTTGCTTAAAATCTATTTTCATATAAAAATAAAAGATAAAATAAATTTGAGTTTGTCATCTGACTTTACATTTCAAAGATCTAAAGTAAAGCCCTCAAATTTTTACCTTAATTCCAAGAAAATTACCATCTTTCAAATGGTTTTCCACCTTTTGCCTGGAGGTTGCGGTAGTTGTGCCTATCGATGAATGTGTGTCATCATTTGGAAATATCCGTTATAAAACTCTTATACTTCAGGTGATTTTCCTCAACCAAAAGTATTCTTTGGTAGAAAATTAAGAGCTTTGTACTTTGGAGAATCTGACCCAGTGGTAAATTTGTGTTCAGACTAAAATTCTTGAACTATTCTAATTAATGGTTCAACTCCATGAGCTATAAATACATTATTTCTTTAAAAACAAGAATAGCAATTACTGTCACAATAGAATGTGTGGCAACAGAATGGCTCCCCTGGGCTAAGTGAAGTATGAAACTGCACGGAAGAGATCAGGTTCCTAAACATTCCCAAGGACTCTTCTCTGAGCCCCTAGATGGCTTCGCAGCCATGGCAGGTATTCTGCCGTGTTCCTACAAAACAGAGCCGCACGGTGCAGCGATCCCTCACCACCTACTGAGGCTTTTATTTCTGAAAAGTTGTTTGGCTAGAAATGAACCATTAAGATACGGTATAAATATAATTATGATAAAGACAATGAAACTGGCATAAAATTTATTAACAGTAAATTTAGAAGGCATCCACTTCCAAAACTTGATTCGGTAGTGTCTTTTGTACTTACATTCTCCTTTGTTTCATTTTCACAAGTCTTAGCAAAATGCCTAAAAGCCTTGCCTAGTCACAACCATTGAAATTCTTCAGGGACAGTTTCCTGTCCTGTCTGAAAAATACCTTCTTAAACTGCCACATGAATGCTATATTCCCACAGAAAAAGGAATGGAAGGTAATCATTTGGTCTTCTGTTTAAGGAGAGTGAACTGAATCACACATCTATTAAAAAAAAAAAATCACACTTAAAACAACGGATGTGTGAACAAAAAGTTCTCAAAACTATAGGCTTCTGGAATTAATTACAGAGGTGAGGTAATTAATGTGTGAAGCCAAACACCTGGTTCCAAGACATCTTTCCAGAGAAACTAGACTACTACCTCTTACTAGCATTACATGAACATTACCAACCAAAGAAAAAAATCAAGATTACTGCATCAAACACTTTATTATCCATGAAAAATACTTGAACACTGCACCGAAACGTCTAACATATAAAAAATACTGAGCACCAATTACTCATCAGGAGGGCCTGCTCACAGGAGCGAGCACATCGAGTAACCCAGAGAGGGAGGTGACCACGTAAGTAGTAAGCTCTCACGGATTAAAAATTAACAGAATTTCCACATTCTCTCCGAAGTGTATTTGCCCAGTGCCTGGCGCATGAATGTTACAATATGACAAATTGCTCCTCTATTTTTGAGCACCCAGGTTTATTATAGGGGATTACACATGCAAATAACAAAATGTGGCCCCAAGTACAGTCAAGGGAGAACACTATCAGGCACAAAATGTGCTGATCTCACACTGAAAAAGGCTGACTGAGAACACTGCAAGAGTGATCCTAACACAAGGGTACACTTGTAGTTCAATTACTGATGTGGATTGCTACGCTATATCCGTAGACTTCTCTCTTTATACAACAAATAAGGACAGTTCTGCAATAAAAACTGACAACTTATGCCAAGTAACTGCCTGAAGAAAATATGAAATCCTAGTATGGTTCAGAAAATAATGCAAACAATCTTAATTTAATCTAGATACAGGTACTTTATTTACAAATATTTAGATTAATAGCATTTTGTTACATCAAATGAAGAGTACAGCAGTCTGAATAAATCCTGTCACAAAAACAATAAGACCCACTGTAAGTAACTTTGGGAATCAGGGTATTGCACCTAAACAAGCCGCAGTCTTCAGTCTGTGATTGCTACCTTAGATCCCAATGGGTGGGCTGTTTGTTTTGTTTTTGTAAATATATACACACACCAGCAGGTCATGGTCCCTGGGCGAGTCCCTTGTGATGCAAGTGTAAGCAAAATGGATCACTCTAAGTCTTTAACAGAATATACCAACCTACTCCAGGAATCTTGTTTTTAAAAAAAGTTAAAGACAAAAACAAAGATGAGTCCACAAATTAACCAAATCCTATTCTCTGCACATTCCAGTTTTGGCTTTTATTTAACAATGACTATACAATACTCTGGTACTACCACGTTTACAACCCAGAAAGCTCTATTTTTCACTTTAGTGTCTGTAAAGAGGGATTTAAAATGTGTATTTTAAACACAACAGTAGAGTTGAGTGCATTTTACAGAATATACTGAGGTTTACCTATCCTACTTCAAATAACTTCTCAATTCCCAGCCTGAACCATAAACTCAATCAGAAATCAATTAACAGAAGTAAAGAACTTGATAAAACCTAAGTTTGTTGTCTACAGAACTAAGATTGTTTCCCTTGCAATACAGTATTCTTTCAGTGGCCAAACCACCGGGGACGAAGTAAGAACTTACTCTGCATTAGCACAAACACTGGAACACCGTTAGAAACATTTTCCCTTTTACAAAACAATTTATGCCAACATGACATAAAATAGACCCTCATACTAAGAACACAAGGGATAGCTTAAATTATCTCACTGTAGTGTTAAAAATGCACAATTTAAAATCCCTTAACAGCAGACCTGTGGTTCTGGCTGTCTGGTTCAGAATCTCACCATTCCAAGAAGATAAAGGTATAAAAGCTTAAAATGTGCAATAATAAACCCAGCCTTTTTTCTTTTTCTATACAGTAAGGCAAGAAATGCAGCCTGTAATGCAAAACGTTTACAAAAAGAGAAAAGCAGGTTAGCACATTGTCGATTGCACAAGAACAGTTAAGAAAATCAGCAGGTAAGCCACAGTGCAAAGATGGAACAGAATCTGCTAGTGTTAATCCTCTCACGCTAGGAGCTCTTTCCAGCATAATGTCCCCAAACACTGCCAGCACCAAAGGGTGGAGCCAGTATTACTTGTGAACTGCAGTTGTGTCTATTTCCTTGTGTGAAATGGAAGCGAGTAACATGGTCACATATAGGTCATACTGTACAAACTGGTATTTTATACTGTTCCAATGCCAGTAATCAATTTATTTTCTTCATTAAAATAATATACACAGAATGTATTGTTAGTTCGGTTCCTTCAAATTTTATACATATTTACTTTCTGCTAAAGAGAAAAGGATAAAATGGTATAAAAAAAAGATAAAGCTATTAAGCACAAGAGAAAAGATAAATGGATATTTTCCCTGTGCAAGGCTAAGACAGAAGCAATAAAAACGCTTCTCTAAAGAGAAGCATTTCTTTCTCCTCAAGAAAAATGCCACCCACACAACAGGGAATTTATCCGACAAAAACAAACAAAAGCAGTTATAGAACCCCCTCTCTGTCATCAGAAGTCGCTTCACAGCAATAAACTTAATGGTTACAACAGACATACTTAACAGTTAAAGATGGGAGAAAGGCTTAAGATACCATCAAAGTAAACCGTACAGTGAGACAAAGCCTTGCCAAAAAGAGGGAGGGGTAAAAATCATGAAGTCCAGCATCAGTGCTCAGTTTAAATCATGTGTTGGTGACATACCTATCACGAGGACAATCAAGGGGAAAAAAAAAAGTCTAGATTTACCATGCAGGAGAGATTACTCTACTTGCCTTTGATAACCTGATTACATCTAGTTGTTTAGCAGTTTAGTATTGTGTTAAACTGTTTTTACAACAGAGTTGTTTTTTTCCTTTTTTTTTTAATTAAACCCAGTAAGATGTACAGAAGACAATGAAGCAGTAAAAAGTACTGCTTCCAACAGACAGAGGTGAAAGGTCAAATGAGAGCCACGGCAAAGAGGTCACTAGCAGCCACAGCCTTCTCTCTGGGGTTGGGGTTCACTGGTTAGCCGGCCTCCCTGTGGGGCTGAAGGTTTGTGTTGTACACCAGACTCAGCAGCATTCAGATCCAGGCTTCCGTCCTGAATGTTCTGATAGATTTTCTTGGCAGCCTCAAGGAAAGCATCTTCTACGTTTTCTCCCCTAAGAGGCAATTAACAACTTGATTCGAGAACCATAGCTTTCTAAAAAGATAAGACGTTATACACTGACCTTTTGCTAACCTTTAGTCAACTGCCATGATGTCTTCAACTTAGCCACTGTCATCTAATAAGAGATTACCAGAGGACTGAGCTAACAGAACAACATGGGAAAATATTTTCTGTGGAAAGCATATAAACATGGTACTAAGAGCTGTTTCTACAAACCCTATTTAGATAACTGTATGTGTTCTAATCATTAAAATGATATATGTCAATATATAACAATTTCTGTAATAAGAGATGGTATTCCAAACAGAAATGAAATATCTCCAAATATGCAGAAGAGGATTCAGGATTTATATGGTCTGACTCGCCAAGCATGGACGTGTACTGTTTTTATCAGGCGATAGTGACATATTCCTGCTTAGCCATGTTCAAACTTCAGCTCCCTTAGGACTAACAGTGCAGATGAGGCTAACTAAAAAGGGGCTAGCTTTTCACCACTGCAAGGAATTTCTGGCTTAATGAAAAACTACGATGGGAGTCCTGGGGTTCAATTTTGGACACAGAATAACAATTAGAAAATGTTGATTATGCTTCTGATTATTTTTAGACATTGAGTATTTCCTTAAGTCATGCTTTTTACTGTGATCAGAAGTATTAAATGAACAGGGTGACCAAGCTTGGGTCCAAAATGTCAAACTCAACCTCAGTTGTGAAAGTCAAACACTTTGAAATGTTAACACAATTTCATTTATTAACCTGGATTACCAGTGGGCATAATCAAAGTACAATCTTTTAGGTAGAATAACAAAAAACATTATTTTTAAATGTGAAACAGGAAGCAAAGAGATGTTTTACTGTTCTTCCTGCCATAAACATTATATATTATAGATTATATGAATATATACATTATATATTTTTCATATATATGATTCTGAGAAATTTTAATGTAATTGAAAATGATCTACTAATTCTAGCCATACTTACGTTTTTGCACTTGCTTCAAGGAACAATAAGCCTAAAAATAAAATGCAGACTATGATTAGGACATTTGAAATTAGCTCACAAGGGCATTCTCTTCAGTAACATTGGAATAAGTTTCCCATGAGATTTCAGTACTCCTTCCTACCACAGTATTTTACGCAAGGGTATCTGTCTAAGATGGAGGGAATCTTCTATTTGCCATTAAATAATTATACTAACCCCAACATGAATCGCAAATAAAAAAACACATTTTGGGGGGCCAGCCCCATGGCCGAGTGGTTAAGTACGCACGCTCCACTTCAGCAGCCCAGGGTTTCGCAGGTTCAGATCCTGGGCGCAGATCTAGCACCACTCATCGAGCCACGCTGAGGTAGCGTCCCACATGCCACAACCAGAAGGACCCACAACTGAAAATATATACAACTATGTACTGGGGGCTCTGGGGAGAAGAAGGAAAAATAAAATCTTTAAAAAAACCAAAAACACATTTTGGTATTTCCTCATTCTTGAGATGTCAACAGTTAGCATTAAAAAAAAAAGTTGTCAATCTGCACTATCAAAATCCCACTTTCCTTAGAAATTCTCCAAAAAAGCCATTAAAAGTCTTAAAAGAAACCCACCGTTTTCTTCAGCAAACTGTTTGGCTTCTTCATATGTAACATCTCTCTGTGCCTCCAAATCTGCTTTATTTCCTATGAGAATTATTACCTAATTTGTGACCAAAAGAAAACAAAAGCAACCATTTAAATCAACCATGAAAATTCTGAAATCCAAAAATCTTGATAGAAAAAAAGAAGTGGGCCAGAAAAGGAAACTAAGTACTAGCAATTATCCACCAGACAGGACAAAAGAATCATGAACTCACTAGTATTAAGAAGGACCTCAGCAACCATCTAGGCCAGAAGTTGACAAACTCTCTGTAAAGGGCAGGGAGCATGTATTTCAGGTTTGTGGGCCACATATGGTCTCTTTACACATACTTCTTTGCTTTTTGTTTTATTTAATAACTCTTTAAAAATGTAAAAGACATTCTTAGTTCACAAGCCATTCAAAAACAAAACAGCCCATGAAGCAGACCTGGTGTGGCCAAAGATTCTGATTTTTCTGAGTAAGATTACTAAGGATCCACAGACAAGCTCCAAGGGATCTGCGAATGCACTGAAATTAAGCACAAAATGCTATAAACAACGACATTCCCTGGAAGTCTGTGGCTTTCATCAGATTTTCAGAAGTTTCGGAAACCCTCAAAAAGTTTAAAAACTACTAGAGTTCTACTCCTTCAGGCTACAGTTAAGGAAATTAATGCTCAAATAAGGCAAAGAGACTTGTCAAAGGTCACTTAGTGAGTCAGTGGTAGGAGGGCATTAGAACCCAGGTAGAAAACTCAAACTGTGACCTTCAGACAAATACTAACCTACCCCACACTGTCCCTAGGCTAGCAACTGATGATAAATGTCTGTGTATCCATGGGGACACTGGAGGTGGGAGGAGGGGGTGAATATGAACACATATTCAGTGAGTTCAAATCCAAGGCAAAATATCATACACCTATATGACTTTGGAATCATTTATACAAGTGAAGTTAGGCCGAAGTTAAAGGCAGTCTGAAAAGTTCTAAGAGTGTGCAGCCTTGAGAAATAGGGCTTTGGTTTTCATTGGGGGGTCAGAGGAGAGATTTGTGGATAAACTGTCTCTGTCTATATATAAGCTTATTTGACACCAAATGGTAAACCTGCCCTCCTTCCAAACAGATGTGGCAATCCAGATACAGATACTTTAAGAATGGATGGTTTCAACTAAAAGGAATTTCCAACATTAAGTTTTCTTCATATAAAATTATGGCCTCTGGCTCTCCCGTGTCCAATAAACTAAATACCTATTTTGACTTGAACGTGAACTTTGAGCAAAGACAGCTGGGTAGTACAACAGAAGTGAGCATTCTTCAATCAGTGTGGACAAGTGCCCACTGAGGAGGGAAAGAAGTTTTCACATATAATCCACTAGTCTTTTAAAGAATAAAGTAAAGACACAAAAAAGGAAATCAACTTTTTAAAAATTCAAGTAGCACAGGGCCAATATAAGACAGGTACTCAAAACAAGAAACATTTGCTCAGTAGAAACACTGCCGCCTCTCCCAATTCCTTAAGAATTTCCAAACCATGCTTCCTACCATCCTGAAAGGAAAGACATAAAGTGGCATGCTAAAAAGACAGAGGTACAAAATACACCACCAATATGAGAAGGTATGTAACTACTATGTAAAATCAAAGGCAACTTTATAGAAAATGTCACATTTGAGCTGGACCTTAAAGAAGAGATTTTCTTTCCTCTGAAGATCTGGTAAGATTTCAAGAGGTATAAATGGGGCAGGAAGGACATGACTAATTTTTTATTATACTCCTCTAAGGACCCTCTACAATGAGTTTTTTGTTTATTTTATTTTAACGTTTTACTTGAAGTAACTATAGAATCACAGAAGCTCGTAAAAAGCAGTAGAGAGGTCCTAGCAACTCTTCGCCAAGCTTCCCCAATAGCAGCATCTTACAGACTTACAGTACACTCTCAAAACCGGGAAACTGGCACTGGTACAATCTGGAGCCCTGACTCAAGAGTTCACCAGTTTTACACCTGTGTGCATAGTTCTAAGCAGTTTTATTGCGGGTATAGATTTGTGTCATCACAGTCAGGATACAGAACTGTTCCATCACTACAAACGAGCTGCTTTGTGCTGCCCTCATTTTCGTCAACTCACACCACTCACACTCTCCACCCTCATGGCTAACCCCTGGCAACCACGAATCTCTTCTCCATCTCTACAATTTTGTCTTTTTCAGGATGTTTTATAAGCAGAACCATCCAGTACGTAATGCTTTGAGACGGACTTTTTTCACTCAACATAATGCCTCTGAGATCCATCTAAGTTGCTGCATGCATCAATAGTTCACTCCTTTGTATGGCTGAGGAGTATTCCACAGTGTGGATGCACCAGACTGCTTAACCATTCACTTACTGACGGCCATTTAGGTTGTTTGCAGTTTTCGGCTGTTGCAAATAAAGCTGCTATGAACGTTCACCTATAGATTAGTATAGCTACCTAGAGTGGGTTTAATGTGATAATGGATGTGAAAGTTCCAGGCACACTCCCTGACATAACAGGCAGACCATGTTAACTGACCCTCAATGTGATTAAACTGCTGTTCCCTGGTAAAAGCCACCCTTACCATGAGTACTTATTTACTGAACCAGGCCTCTGCCAGGTGCTGGAATGCAAGGCTTAGTGAGACACAGGCCTCGTTCTCAAGAAGTTCGGAGTCGGTCAGAGCTCAGTGCCTTTCCTCTCATGTTCCCCCAAGAGCATCTACTGAAACCATACTCATCCCTAAAACCCCAGCTCCAACACCACCTGCTCTGTAAAGCTTGTTTCTCCAGATGGCGCCACTCAGCCCAGGCGCCCCCACCACAGCACCAGTCACTCTAACTTAGATTTCACTCCCTTTTCAGCATAGTTATTTGTATACCCGCAGGTCATCTCCCTGCTCGATTATAATCTTTTGTGGGCCAAAGATCCACATCTGTCTCTGTATACTGCAGAGTCTAGCGTGGTGGTTGGCCTTTAAAATCTCAGTATCTTCTCAGTCTGGCTACAAAGCTAATTTTTTTAAGCATGCAGAATTCTTTTTATTTTTAATGGAAATTTTACTGAGATAGTTGTAGATTCACATATACTTGTAAGAAACAATACAGAGACAACCCTTGTACACTTTACCCAGTTTCCTCCAACGTGACATCTTATGAAACTGCCATAGATCCTTCCCTTTTAAAGTGATAGTTTCAGATTTCACAGTCGCCGCTTGACATGAGATCATCACCCCATTCAGAGCTTTCTCTTTTCTTTAACCACAAACATGAACAAAAACTATAAGATGCGAAACTTGGGGTAATTAGTACCAAAAAAAATGTTAAGTTTTCTTCAATTAATTTAAGAATAAAATAAAGATTTTTCTCATTCTTGGTATCCAAATACAATAATCCCACTAGCAAATGGCTTTCTTTTTCGAGTTAGCTTAGATCTTAAATTTTACACACAGGAGACGTCATTTAACTTACAGTATTCGGATTGGTGAGATTCCGTGCATCTGTCAACCAGCTGCTTAAGTGGTTATACGTACTTCTTCTGCAAAAATCAAAGTTTACATTTGTGACTGCCACATACAACTGCCATTTCAATAGAAAAAAAGGCAACCAATATTTAAGATACACACTTTAATCAACAGATTCTAAGAAAGTATTTGCTTTGACTAGATTGTTACTCTAAAGAATAACAGTTGTGGATGCAAACACATACTTTTACTAGCCAAACCTCTTATTTTTAAATTAATAATTCAATATCCAACAATTCTCCTAAATGTCAGGAATAAAATGTTTACATTTAAAAGCAGATCCATAAACAGACCAATAAGCAAGCAAAGAACAATAGAGAAAACTGACGAAAAACAATTCTGAACTCAGGATTTCCAATCTGAAAAAAAACTAAAATTACTCTGAAATCATCCAGATTTTCAATCACAAAATGGAGAAAAAGTTGTACCAAAATGTCTAACCAATAACACATTGAATGGGAAACATTTTTGCATCTGTCTTTAAATTTTTCAAATTAGAAACCAAGATAGTCACACTACTGTAGGCTGATATAAAATTCACCTTTCCAGGGCCGGCCCAGTGGTGCAGCGGTTAAGTGTACACGTTCCGCTTTGGCGGCCCAGGGTTCGCCAGTTCGGATCCCGGGTGCAGACATGGCACCACCTGGCAAGCCATGCTGTGGTAGGCATCCCACATATAAAGTAGAGGAAGATGGGCACGGATGTTAGCTCAGGGCCAGTCTTCCCCAGCAAAAAGAGGAGGATTGGCAGCAGTTAGCTCAGGGCCAATCTTCCTCAAAAAAAAAAAAAAAATTCACCTTTCCTTAAAAGGTAAGTTAACTACAACAAAATAAAAAGTAGGTTTAAAAAAAGCATTTTATACATTTGACTGGAAATTCAAGTCCCCAGATATCAGAGAGTGAATTTATCCTAACTGTACTCTTATTTACCAGCAGCTAAATCATTTTGGGATTCAGACTGCCCTTTTTCTCCACTTTCTCCAATCAGGAGTTTAAAAACTCATAGGCTCATTTGCACTAGCCAAGTAGGCCCTAAGATAGCAAACAAATCCAAATAGTTTACAATATTATACACAGTGTAACATTAATCAGATTTTACTAAAGGGGTCAAAATAATTAAAAAAAAAATTTTTTTTTTTTGAGGAAGATTAGCCCTGAGCTAACATCTGCCACAAACCCTCCTCTTTTTGCTGAGGAAGACTGGCCCTGAACTAACATCCGTACCCATCTTCCTCTACTTTATATGTGGGATGCCCACCACAGAATGGCTTGACAAGCAGTGCATAGGTCTGCACCTGGGATCTGAACCCACAAACTCCAGGCTGCTGAAGCAGAATGTGCGAACTTAACTGCTGAGCCACTGGGCTGGCTCCCAAAATAATAAAATTTTTGAAGGTTAAAAATGTTTCTGAATTATATAGACTCAAGAGAACATTAATCCATCTTATTCATTTAACAGATGAGGAAACAGAAGCCAACAAAGATTTAAATGATTTCAGAGCCAGGCCTAGAACCCTTTATATGCATGGTGTCCTCAAAGTATTTTGAGTTTAGCCTTGTGAATATATTCCATGATCTCCAGCTGCCAATGCTCATATAAACTTTGATATCCCAAACATTTAATCCTTTCCCAGCAGGAACTGAAAAAACTCCTTACTCAGACTCTCTTTTCACTGTGCTATATCAAATTATATACAAATCACCAATGAAATGGCAAAAAAGAGGTCACACAAATCAAAACAACTTTTCCCCAATGTCTCAAAATTTTCTAAGTAAACACTGGTCAGACATCATTTTAAAAGAGCACAAGCATTATCACTGTTCAATATTTGTAGAACTGGCACACCTTGTTTTTACAAAACAGATATCTCTTGCTTCGTGCACAAAACCTTAAATAATACAAGTCCACAAATATTTATACCAATTATGATGAATTTTAAAATGTCAAAGCTGACAGCAACAGTGAATTACATACTGCCACCACTTTGTTAAACAAAAAATCTACACAACCTTCGCAAGTAGCATCAAAATCATGTAAACCATATGATATACATGTACCATAACTTCTGTAATGATTCTGGTAATTGTTTCGTTATTACTTTAAAATTCACCATCATAATTTCAAATCTATAAATATAGTACCATCCAAATATTTACTAATTGGTGGTACTAGTGCTAAAAAAAAAAAAAGTGCTAAAATATCCCTAACTTTGGCATAGATGTTAGATCTAACATATCAAAACTGATATAGTCAAACCACCACGAAAAGCTGTGATGCCAATTTAGGAAAGCACTCAGTAACAATTACAGTTCATGCCAAGAATAAAAAACATTCTTAAAGCAGGGACTTAAGTTAGCAAAATGTCAAGGATAAATAATAGAAAAAAGTGGAAAAAGAAATCAGTGTCATGGCTGTAACACTAACGTCAATATGAAGTATCACTGAGTCAAGACAGCACCTGTCTAAAGCCTGAAGGACTTTTTCTCAGTAAGTTTTATTGGGATACAACAAACAGACTATAAAGCTCATCCTTTTTTAGTATATTCACAAAGATGTGCAATAATCACCACTATCTGATTATACAATATTTTCCTCACCCCCAAGAGAAATCCCACATCCAGTAGCACTCACTCCCCACGTCATGGCAATCCACTTTCTGTCTCTATGAACTGGCCTATTCTGGATATTTCATATAAATGGAATCCTACAACATGTGACCTTTGTAAAAGTCTAGCTTCTTTCACTTAGCAAAATGTTTTCAAGGTTCAGCATGTATCAGTGTTTCCCTCTTTTTAACGGTTGAATTATATTCTATTGTATAGATATACCATACTTGTTTATCCATTTATCAGTTGCTGGACATTTGGCTTGTTTCCAGCATAAGTACTTTTTGACGACTTGAACAGACACAAATTTTACCAAAAGTATTCACTGTGCTTAAAAGGTATGTTTAAAAGCAAAACATATACATGTATCAAACCATCACATCGCACACCTTAAACTTACACAATGCTGTATGTCAATTATATCTCAATAAAGCTGGAAAACAAAACACACAAAATTGGCAAAAAGTGCTACAACACTACTACAGACTGATATACTCTAAGCACACATCACCATATTTAAATTTTATTAATAATGCTTGGAGTTTTTAATTATGTGAAGTCTCTAGAAGGCACCTCTCATAAAAGGATGTCCTGTACAGATGGCCAGGTTTTCAAATAGTCTTCCCACAGAACTATTTACTGATCACGTTACCCATTGCCTGGCTATAGTGAAGAGCATTAACGCTGTTTCAGCCTGTTTTGCCCTGAGACCACCCAATTCTAGAATTTAGTGAAACTTCAAGCACTATAATTACAATCAACCACTATCTTTTTTTTTTTTTTGAGGAAGATTAGCCCTGAGCTAATATCTGCTGCCAATCCTCCTCTTTCTGCTGAGGAAGACTGGCCCTGAGCTAACATCCGTGCCCATCTTCTACTTTATATGTAGGACGCCTACCACAGCATGGCTTGACAAGCAGTGCCATGTCCGCACCTGGGATGCGAACCGCTAAACCCCGGGCCACTGAAGCGGAACGTGCGCACTTAACCAGTGTGCCACAGGGCCAGCTCCTCAACCACTATCTTTACTCTAAGGCAACATTTCCCAAAGTGTGTTCCTCAATAAAATAAGCTTAGGAAACATCAAATTAAACGAAGTTAAACAATTTCTTTACTGCAGAACTTCTCAGGGTCCCAATATACTAATGTGCACTGTGACTCTTCAAGAGGAAACGGTATAAAGCATTTCCCAAAGGAAATACGCTTGAAAGTCTAATTATCAGTTGGTCCCACCCACCCATGCCTACTCCCACAAACAGTGAGACAAGAGTCACACCGCTTTAGACTATCACTTTGCATTAATATGAAAGGTGACCCAGTTCATTTTCTAGCTTACAGTAGACAGACAGCACAGGGTTTAATGAAGTGACACAAGTTTCCATGTTTTACAAAGTCAAACATTTATGGTCCAGTTTTGTTACTTTATATCAAGTGCTCTGAGTTTCCAGAAATAGTCAAACTGAAATAAATTTAATCTTGCTACTTGAAGTATTGTAAACCACTTCAATCCTTTTTAGGACAAAGAAGAAATTAAGTAAATAAACAAATACTCAAAACACCTTCAGATGCAAGCATAAGAACTTTTTATAATCTACCAATTTGGATTAGCAACACTACTTAATTCCTTGCGTGGCCTTATTTTGCAAAGGGGCAAACTTCGACAATAGAGACTGAATAGACTAACTCCTGAAGACTTGCTCGCTTTCTACTGAAGTGAAAAGAACAAAGTTTGGTATAAAATATTATTTCACCTCAAATAATTCAACTGATGCTTCTTTTCAGAATAGTATTCTTCTATTAGCTTCACCAGCATCTCCTAAAGTTTTTCTTCAGCATATCCACACTCAGAAAAGGAAATCAACATGTTATATCAAGTCTTACACAGCAATTTAGAGAAGAAATCGTCAAAACCCAAATAAGTTCATTTACAGTCACATAACTACAAAGAATGCCTAAATCAATAAGAAACCACGCTGCCTAAAGTAGATTTCTTTTTTCAGGTATAAAGGTTAAAAAATTACCCGTCGCTTACCTAGTGATATCATAGACCATAAGCGCTCCCGCAGCTCCTCTGTAGTAGCTTCGTGTAACAGCCCTAAACCTCTCCTGTCCTGCTGTATCCCAAATCTGCAGTTTGATTTTTTGGCCACTAACTTCAATTATTCTTGTACCAAATTCAACACCAATTGTGTGAGGACAATCAGCCATAACTGTTAAGGAGGAAAAGAAATATAATATAATATTCCAACTTCCAAAAAGCTTCAAATTAAGACTAGTGGGAAAAAAAATCCACTGGATAATCAAATGACTTATTAATGCTTGTAGGCTATAAACAGGCCAAAGCTAGGACTAAAAAATAGAAAAAATTCAGCAAAAACCCAGAAGTCACAGAAATGTGACTGGACTAGAACAGGGGTCAGCAAATTTCTATCAAGGACCAAATAATAAATATTTTAAGGTTTGTAGGCCAAAAGGTTTTTATCACAACTACTCAACTCTGCTGTTGAGACACAAAAGCAGCCACAGAGAATACATAAAATGGACACAGCTGTGTTTCAATAAAACTTTATTTACAAAAACAGGCCACTACTGGATTTGGCCCACAGTCCAAAAGACAGTTTGCTGTCCCCTGGAATAAAAGAATCTGCAAGTTAAAAATAAAGATTTTAATAAATTCTTCATAATACCAACATTATATTATACTATTTAGCCCTCTGACAATCATTACATATAACAAACCAATCAATGGTTTTAGGACTTCTAGGAGCTGTTACTCAAACAAATTTTTATCCCGGAAAACATTATCAAGATCTCAAAGAAAATCAAGCTTAATAAATAATTATAATTATATATTGGCAAGTTATATATGTCTAATCCAATATGACAAGTTTGTTCGTCCTTTCCTTGTAATTAGGACACTGAAAACCTAAATCCACTACTCTCTGGTCCAAGTACACACAGACCACTGGACTCTGCATCAAAACGTTACAATAAGGAAAAAAATACCACAGAAAAAATTTCAACTCTATGGAAACAATTTCAACGATATTTAGCCTATCAGTTTCATAAAACAAAATGGCCCCTTCTGCTACCACCCAAAACAGAGTTGTACTTTGAATCTTAATCAACTGGTCGTAAACGTAGAAAGAATTCGATTTTAAATATTTCCAATCTATTATTATTTAGTTGACAAATGATATACACAGCAAATTTCCCCTAATAAGATAATTTCTGTAATGGAAAGTCACATAATAAAAAAAATCAGATTATTTAAATTTGACACTATAGTATACATTTTTTAAAATTAAGTTTTACCATGAAAAATTTAAACAAGTGAATCAAACTATATATAGCATATAAAAATCAACACTACATACAACATGCGAGTATATTTCATTTAATCTGCATCTAATAAAAAAAATCACCTCCTAAAGACAGAAGAGCACATGCAGGAAAAGATTATGTTCAAATGCATAATAGTACACTGAAGATGACACTTTTCAAAAGGTGGGAAAGTGACAATAAAGAATTTACTGTTTCACCTTACATACTGAACTTACATTTTTTTTCTGTAAATTGGTGAAGTAAGCAAGATTTTCCAACTCCCATGTCCCCTGTTTAAAAAAAAGTTTCAAGTTGCAATTACATTCCTCGATTTAACACTCTTACAATTGTATGCAATGATTGCTATACCTCTTACCATACATATCACAGCGCAAATTTCTGGGACACAGAAAAGATGTATTTCCCTAATTCATAATGAATTCAAAAGATCATACAGGTCAGTTTTCATTGTGATGTACAAATTGACTATGCCTAATATTTGGCAGTGACAGAATTTGGTTATAAATTATATTAATAAATAGCCACTAGTGGGGAAGTGCTTTTAAACAGAGAAACTGTTGTAACAGTATTTTTCACTTTGAGCTATTTCAAGGTTTTATACTGTTTTTTCCCCTTAAACCCATGCATAAAAGCAGAAGACTCCTAGGAGTAACAAATATGGCAGCATAAAAGAAGCAGAAATAAGTTTTGGAAGTTTGACTCACTACATCCCAACCTACCTCATAGTTCTTATACTTCTTATAGAATTCCACAAAAGAAAAGAATGTACATTACATGAAAACCACAACAGAACAGATGTTATCCCTGACTGTACTACAGCAATTTAACCCTTGGTGAAGGAAGCATTATAATAGCTGCATAAGCTCAACATTAAACCAAACTGTTCTAACGTAAAGAATTAACTGAACTGAATTCAACTGTGCTCCTACAACTATACTTGGATAAACAGTACTGGTCTTTTAATTTAAGCAAAATCTTCTTGAAACTTAAGGGGAAAACCACCAATACTATATTGTATATACATTACTGCAATTATTCTAAATCAATGTTCTCTATCAATTTTTGGAATCCAGGGGGCTCTAAGGGCTTTCACGTTATTTTTGGAATGTATCAGCACTCCTAGGAAATTAATCTCATTCCTAGTGTTAACAAGCTTTCAAGTGGCCCTCAAGAACAACCAGCATCACTTCAAAAGGTACCCAGCATTGTACTAGAAGTACCAGGGCCACAATGCAAAAGGTACATTGCTAATGCAAAAAATAAATCTTATCAAAGGAGCTTTAATTTTGCAGGGAGAGAATCATTCACTTCTTCCAGAATAGTACGTTAAATATTATTATTTAAATAGTTTGTAATATTAACCCTCTTTGGAGAACAAGAGCGTAAGTTAAATAAACTTACCGATAATAATATATTTAAAGATGTAAGAGTAGTTGTACGGTGCAGTTGCCATGGTGGCACTAAAAACAAAGAAAACTGTTACTTTAGAAGTAAAGTATATACAAGTTATCCAAGCTGATCATTACTATCCCTTTAAAGATCTACAAAACAAAGCACATTTATTAGAAACAAAATATTGGTTACAGTAAGTCAGAATAAAACTGCATTTCCCAAATTGATCAAATGCACAAATTCTCTTGGATGAACACTGCTTTAACATTCTCATGTATTAGCCACAGAAATATAAGAAATCATTTATATCAAAACAGTCCCAATATTTCACTTTAGGAAATATCCAATAAGAAACGCTACTCTGGAAAATCTCAAACAAGGAAATCTTTATAAATTTAAGATAAACATCATCACAAATAGTCCTCCTTCCCATTTAAGGTCCCCATCCCTGTTAACTGATCAAGTGAATCAGTTATGGCCTACTCAGTCAGAACTCTGATTTTACAACCGAATGTCACAAAAAGTTAATTTATAAATGCAAAATATTTTTACTCTACTTTAAATCAATGGTTAGCATACCATCCAAAGAAAGAGCAATCATATTATTCCCCCAAAAAATTAATGTCAAAATTAGACAAAACCACATGAAACTGTTGTTCTTATAAATTTTTTAAAAAATCAATTACTGGCAATTTCATATGGCTCAACCTAACAGAGGATTTGAAGATTAACAATGTATCAAATGTCTGCTATTCTAGGAGCTGAGAGAAACAACGGCATAAAATATTACTTGCCGTGGTAAAATCTGAGTGTATGCATTAGAAGATATTTCAAAAGATCACAGTCCATTCCTTTCCCTTAGACAGACTTAACCTAAAGAATTCTAATTTCTCTCCTACTTTTAATAACTTAAAAAAAACCACACCAATTTATTCAAATGAATGCCTTAAATGTGTCAGACACTGTGCTAGGTGTTAGAGAAACAAGAGGTGAATTCTAAACTAGTAATAAAGTCAAAAAAAGTTTATTCTCAAGTCAGTTTTCAGCTCAAGGAAAGACAAAAATTCTTCATATATATGAACATTTAACCCCATTTTTAAAATTTTGATTTCCAGTATTTTTTTTAATCCAGTTTTTAATGTTTTGGCCAAGTGTCACATTACACAAGCCAGATATTTGATATGATTGGAGATATTCATTTGCTGAAATTAATAGCTTACTGTATATCATATTTCAAATAAAATTTCTATATAACAAAATTTAACTGTAGAAGAAGTATACACTTAAGTGAATTACTGTTCTCAAAGAAGAGGAAGTTGTTAATTATGGTAAATTATGAGACAATCACTTCACACAAGATAGTCTTTTCACTTAGCTGTATAAATTACATTCAACAAAAGTGGATGCCCTGCTACCCAGTCCACCCTGACATGTTGTAACACATTTATAATCAGTCTTTGACATCACAAAAAACTCCCTTAACCAGTTCTTTCAGGAAAGGGAGTTTTTCTAGTTAGATTAACTCCTGATTCTGAACATCATAATAACTTCATTCCCTTTTTCCAGACACAGGGGACTCAAAACTTTTATGAATGAACTTGGTCCTCAGGCTAACAACGGTCTGGTTTATTTACCAGATCTCTGAACCAGATCCCAAACACAAGGAAAAAAATAATCTCTCACAATAAAAACGATATTTATGGGTTATTAACTTCTTAACCTGCATTCCTCCCAGACTCTTCTTCTAAATTAATTTTTAACTCCATTCAAACTTGGGGAGAAATAATGAGTTACCTTTAAATTACTGTTTCTCTCATACTCTTCCCCTTCTGATTTCCCTATTTCCTTTCCCTCTTCTTACTGAATGTGTAGCTGTGCATACTTTGCTTCCATCCATTTTATTATGTTAAAACTGTGGCCTTGGGGACAGCCCCATGGCCGAGTGGTTGGGTTTCACGTGCTCTGCTTTGGCGGCCCAGGGTTTCGCCGGTTCGAATCCTGGGCACGGACACAGCACAGCTCATCTAGGCCATGCTGAGGCAGCATCCCACATGCCACAACTAGAAATACACAACTATGTACGAGGGGGCTTTGGGAGAAAAAGGAAAAACAAACAAAAAAATCTTAAAAAACAACAACTGTGGCCTCTAACAATCCAATGTCCACTTGAAATGCCTAATGGCTAATCAAGAAATTATATCCAAGTACTAATTTTGTACTTGCTAATTTATCACAGAGCATTCATTAATTACATATCTACTGAGATGACTAATTTTGACAATGTTTTTTAAAATTACCAAGCATTAATTAGTATAAAACACTTCCAAATAAAAGAATGATCACTATTTCAGATTGAATACCAGTACCTGTCTCCACCTCACCACACAATTTTCTGTTTCAGGTTTCTTAAAAATTACAAATAAAAACCCTAAAAGTATAGTTAAAGGAAAGCTAGTCAAACTTACTAATTTCAGTAGACAAGCAGAAAATATCTAGCACTGCAGCCACTAACACTCACAACAGGACCCCCTTTCTTATTCTAAGGTAAGATATTAGCTAGGTTTAACTATACTCCCATAGTTTCTTGGTAACATTCATGCAAAATTATGTATTTTCAGGAGAGCTATATGAATATATATGCGGCCCCTTTTACATATTAACTATGCTTAACATTGCTTGAACAAAGAATTTCTCAATCTCATTTCTTGAACATGAAACATATCACTGTCAAGGTAAGGAATGTATTTTTAACTAGCTTTGGAAGGGGAAAACAAAGTTTTTCCTCTATTACTTAAGGGTGCTTTTGCTTTACTTTGAGAACTCAAAAGTCAAAAAAAAGGGAGGGTTAGCAAGAAATGTTGGTCTAGTTCAAACACTCTGAAAACATGAGGCCACTCAACACTACAATCTCCACTAATTAAAAATCTTGATAATATTCTGTAACTTGTGCACAGTTACTGGTGTGGTTAACATGTACTTTCTTCCATTTTTTTTTTTTGTAAAGATTTTTTTATTTTTTCCTTTTTCTCCCCGGTACGTAGTTGTATATTCTTCGTTGTGGGTCCTTCTAGTTGTGGCATGTGGGACGCTGCCTCAGCGTGGTCTGATGAGCAGTGCCATGTCTGCGCCCAGGATTCAAACTAACGAAACACTGGGCCGCCTGCAGCGGAGCGCATGAACTTAACCACTCAGCCATGGGGCCAGCCCCTCTTCCATGTTTCACTAAAGCATCTGAATAAAGTTCACATGCAGATAAGATCTCTTTTAATGCCTTTGACTCCTTTCAGAAAAGAGTACGTATTACATTCAGACAACAGGCATCATTAAATACATGATGAACAACTTGCAAACTAATAACACACACAATTGTATAGTTACCATTTACTGGGAACTTAATATATGCCAGGCATGTGCTAACCACTTCACATGCAATCTCATTTAATTCTTACTGCTACCCTTACAAAAGAGTGACTACTACCCTTACTTTACAGAAGAGGAAAGACTCAACAGGTAAGTAACATGCCCAGAGCACACAGCTAAGCAGTCAAGTCTCTACTGAACCTAGGACTGTTTTGACTGCCAAGAACCCCCTCTTAACCACTACACCATCCTGCCTCCTCCAGTTATGAGATATACTATGAAACCCTAGAGTGGTACTTTGGGCCACAAATCTTTCTCAGTTCACTCACTTGGTTCTAATTTAATATTCTGAATAAGCAGTATTAAATAATTACATTCAGAGGATACACTGTGACCAGGATTTGTAGATATGGATAAATAATAATAGTAATAATAATTCATTTCTATCTACTTAGAAAAAAGTTTCAGAAGGGAACTAACATTTGTTGAGAGCAAACCGTGTGATGCTCTGCACTACTTTTCCCTGTATTGTCTTACATAATTCTTCCTTAATTCTCACAGCTCTGCAGAATCATTATCACTATGTCCACGTAAAAACTGAGGAAATGGAGGTTCAGAGAAATTCACTAATTTGGCCAGTGTTAAAAAGTCAGTAAATGTCAGAGCTGGAACTCAAACCCAGGCCTGATTCCAGAGAACAGGATTGTCTCCAACTAAGGTAGCCTTTAAAGGTATATATATGTAGATTGATAAAATAAAAGCAAAAACTCAAAATCAGATGAAGATGGAGGATAATTATACTAAAATTTAGGGTAACAGTTTTACTATTGGTGCATGTAAAATTTAGCTCTACACTTCCTGGCTGTCAAGAGAACTGTTTACTAAATCCATATTAAATACTACTAATTGTTGTGTGGCCTCTTTCAAATATTAACTATGCTTAATATTACTTTAACAAAGGATTTCTCAATCTCATTTCTTGAACATGAAACATACCACTGCTAAGGTAGAAATATATTCAAAATGGGTTATGTTATTGCATAAAACTCTGTAACATGCTTTTTTAAAATTTTGCCTTATTTTTTTACTTTATTGAGATTGCACTGGTTTATAACATTACATAAATTTCAGGTGTACATCATTATATTTTGACTGCAACATGCTTTTTTTCACTTAACAAAATCATGGATCTATTTCCAGGCCAATACTTACAGATCTAAATGTTTAATAAATGCATATTAACCACTAATCATTGTTGTGCCAAAAATAGAATCACATGGTCTCCATATACTGAGTCAGACACCTTTCAAAATGAAATTATACAGACATATAAATGACTAGTTTTGAAATGTGCAGATACAGATGAGAAAGTAGGCACTTCCATACATTCTGCTTGTGGGAGTCTGAATGGCCACAACATTTTGGGGAAGAAATTGGTATATTTTAAAATCTTAAAAATAATCCAAATCGCCCTTTGGCCAAGGAACCCACTTAGAAGTAGCCTACAGAAACAAAAGCTTCAGTCCACAGGGTTAAAGGTGGAAGTTCATCTAATGCAGCATTTTGACAGCAAAAAAACTAGAAACTACACTGCCATCAACAGGGAAATGACTGAATAAAGTAATCTGTACTATGAAACAACAAACATCTGGCTTCAAAACTATTTAGGTATATATGTACTAACCTGGAAATATATCAACGATTTTGGTAAGTGAAAAAAAGCATGTTGTAGAGTTTTAAGCAATAGCATATCCCAGTTTTAAATACACACACATACACTCAATCCTATATGTATCTAATATGGACGAATATACACCAAATTGTGAAAAAAGAATACATGTGCTGAGAGTAGAAAAAAGGAAAAGGCAAATTATTAACTTTCTTTATATATCCCTGCACTGACAGTATGAGCAAGTACTACATTCACTGGTAATATTCTAAAACAGTAAAGAAAATAAAGGACTGTTAAATATTTTAAAAGCATTTTTATATACAATTCTAATACAAAACAAGTTAAAGAATAAACAAAGGAAAAAAACTCCTATTCATATCTCCAAACATTACTTCCACATTTACCAATAATATGGGGAACATCATATGAAGCTAATCATACAATCGGCCTCAAAAAACAAACAAAAAACATCCTAATAATTGAAGGTATTTTTTCCTTTTTTTTAATAGTTTGGCTCCTTACTGTGTTAACTTATGCACTATGCCTGACTAATCCTTTCACGACTGTTATATATCTACTTTACTCTATTCCTTAGAACATATGATGTTACTGTGTAACTTTTACATAACTGATTCAAGACAACCGAGGAAAAAAGCAGCCCACTAAATATTCCAGGTGATTTAAATTCTGATCTTCATTATTAAAGTTAGTAAGCTTTCTTTTTCTTTTTACATGCAAGACACTTTGTTAAGAACACCAAAGCCAAGATAGACTCCTTTTGTGATTCCAATATAAAAATATTTGTTGAGGGGCCAGCCTGTGGCCGGAGTGGTTAGCTTCCTGCGCTATACTTCGGCGGCCCAGCGTTTAGCCGGTTCGAATCCTGGGCACCAACATGGCACTGCTTATTGGGCCATGCTGGGGCGGCATCCCTCATGCCACAGCTGGAAGGACCCACAACTGGGAATACACAGCTGTGTACTGGGGGGCTTTGGGGAGAAAAGAAATATAAAATCTTTTCAAAAAAAATATTTGTTGAGCATCTACTACTAAACACAAAGCCTTGTGCTAGGCTTTGACAATATAATAATGATAAAATCAAGAACATTGTCCCTGCCTTCGCGGAACTCAAGAACAAGCATCTTGATTTGCTTATAGATCCTCTAAGGTGGAATGCTACTTGATCCGTCAGTCAAGTGGACACAAAACTTTGGTATTTAATCTAATCTAAATGAGTGATCAATTTCCTTTCCTCAACAGTATGCATTCTCTGAAAATAACTCACCCATTTCTGAGACTCACTTAAAAAAACCTTCACTTCTGACAAGCTATTTAATGTCACACTTTTATATAAATTAATGTAAATAATAAAAAAGATTGGATTCCTTAATGTGTTAAGAGAAAGACAAAATTTTCCAGCTAATTATGATGGTATGCTAAGAATAGGAAATAAAGTACTCCAATACTGCACCTCTATTCATAGACGGAAAGTACTTAAGAGTAAAAAAAAAAAAAACCCCAAACCCTGCACTTACTAAAGTTAAAAGGATTAGTAATACTGAAAAATTTACCGATGAGATGATATGATGTCTGAGATTTGCTTCAAAATAATTTGGTGGAGAGGGTACAGGTGTATATAGATGAAACGAGATGGACCATTGTCGACACTGGCTGATGGGTACATGAAGCTCAATATACTACTCTATTTTGTATATGTTTAAAACTGTCTAGAATAAAAAGTTTTTAAAAAGTAAAATATAGTATCTTTGATATCTCTATCTGTACATTGCTGTCTCCAGACATACCTGGCATTTTTAACCACATGAAAATGCTTCAAGCTTTTTTAAAAAATGAAACATCTTCCAATAGCTCTACTTTTAACATATTCTATTTGCCTTAATCCAAAATTTCCTCTAATAGTACAATACCCTGCACAGTTGAAGTAGGCAACAAATATAAAGTCTTAAACGTGAAATATAAAAAGCAAAAACTTTTAAAACTATAGCTTTAATTCCAAGGAATTTTTTAGGTTATTAGAATGTAAACGTTTTACATCTTTACAATAACTGCCATTTATTGAGTGTCTAATATATCCCACCTACTTTATAAACAATCTTTAATCCTAAAAGCTCATTTTACAGATAAGGAAACCGGCTCAGAGAGATGATACATCCATGGCCAGACACTGCTAAAGGGAAAGCTAAGACTAAGGCCCAGGTCTAACTCCACAGCTCTCCAAAGCCACGCTCCTCTCACTGATTCAACAAATATCGAACACCCACTACAGGCCTGGCGCTGTTACAGGCAACGGGGCACTCACTATATGCTAAGCAACGTGCTAAAGGTTTTCAATGCCATTTAATCCTCACAACAACTCTAAAACGCAGGTACAATTATCCCCTGTGTAAATAAGGACACTGAGTCCGAGAGGCTAAGTAACTCGCTTAAGGACACTCAAGTAAGGAAGTGGCAGTACTGGACTGGGAACCCTCGAAAACTGTTAACCACTACATGCCTCAAGGCACCACCAAGTAAAAGAGCCTAAGCAGAACTCTGAAGACAAACTGTGGAAAGTCTTGGAGGAAGAGGAAGCGGGAGCTGGATTACTGCAAGGCCAAGTTTATCCTCGATAAGCACATCTAAATAAAAGGCAGCGTGACAATTAATAAAGAAACGAGCGGTCACCTCCGCAAGGGCTCAAATCTGCGCTCTGACACTTGCTGTGGGACCACCAGGAAAGCACCTGCCCTCTGGGAATCCCAGTTTCTTCTTCCAGCAGAAAATGGAAATCTCGCCCTCTCTCCCCCGGGGGTGCGAGAATGAGGAGGGGCAGCGTAGTGGCTGACACCACAGACTGAGTTATAAACGAGCAATCCGATGTCACCCAATGCAAACACAGGAAAAAAGGAATTAAACCGCAGCTCCACTTTAAAAAGCCACGTCTGTACCCCTGGCCTAACCTGAACGTGGTTAACCCCAGCCACCGTGCAGGGAGAGGCCAGTTTCCACGTCCCACCATCAACCAGCCACATCACAACTTCGAGCCTCAGTTTCCTCGCTTGTAAAATGGAGACAACTCTACTCATCACCGAGGGCTACGCGAAGCGACCCAAACCCACGTGAAGACACCTAAATCCGTGCCCGGCGCACAGCAAAGTGCAAACCATCGAAACACGCTCGTTCCTTCTTTTCTTAGATTCTAGAAACGCCAAAACTTTTGTCTTCTTCGTTACTGCTCGATGCTGCCCGGCCTCTGGGCCTTAGAGGGACTCACTCAAAACAGCACCCCGCACGCACAGACCCCCAGACCCCTTCCCCAGCCCGGGCCCAGGGACGTTCGACCACACCGACAAGGACACCGGAGCGGCTCCAAGATGCCGGCGGGGCTGCGAGGCGCTGCCTTTTGTACTCGGGGCCCGATGCGGCCCAGGAGCCGGGAAGGCGGCGCCGGGGGTGGGGGGCGGCGCGGCCCGCGGGGGTCCACAAGGCCGGGGAGGTCTGCGGCCGCCGGGACCCGCGGCGGGGCGACGGGCCCAGGCCGGCCGGGGAGGCGGGCAGGGAGGCCGCGCACACCCTTCCCGCACGCCGCGAAGCCCTCCGCGGGCCGCCGAGGAGCGGCGCGGGCGGGCGGGCGCCGCGCGGGGACCCCTCGCCCCCGCACCGAGTCCTGTCAGGCCCGGCGCCGCGCCGCCCACCGCCGACCCCGGGCGCGCCGCCGCCTGACAGGCCCGCCCCGCGGCGCCGCCCGCCCGCCCGCGGCCCCGGCTCGCCGTCGTCCTCCCCCCGCCCCGCGGCCCCGGAAAGCCGGACACAGAGGCCTCGGCCCGACGGACACTGCGGAAGGCCCCGGTTACCTGGGGGGTTGCTGGTGGCTGGGCAGCTTTCCGGGCGGGAGGGGGGCGTCAGGACGAGGAAGAGGAGTGCGGGCGCAGCGGGAGAAAGGCCCGGGCGGTCGGCCGAGGCCCCGGCAGGGAGCGGGCGGGCCGAGGAGGTGCGGACGCGCCGGCGGCAGTAGCGGTGGCGGTGGCGGCGGCGGCGGCGGCGCCTGCTCCGGCGGCTCCCTCAGGATCTTCCTCGGGCAGGTCCAAGATGGCGGCGCTCCCTGCACAGGGTTTCCTGTCACCCTCGCAATGGGCCGGACCACAAAAGAAGGGGGAGGAGGATGCGCGCGCAGCTGGCGGAGCCCGGAAGAGAGTGGCCGGGGCCCGGCCCGCTAGCCACGCCCCTTCCTCAGCCCGCCCCTCTGGACTCGTCGCGCCGCCGTCGAGGCCCGCCCCACCGGCCCTGACGCCTGAAGAGGCGGAGGACAGAGCTTATGCGCAAGCGCAGTCGCTTGACCTCGCTGCCTGGGGAAGTTACTGCGCGGGCTTGCGTCGAGCGAGCCGAGGTGTCTGTGGGTCTTACAGGACTGGGGTTGTCGCTGTGGTGTCTTTTTACCATTTTTAATGCCAGCAACTACCACTTGCTGGACGCTTACCATACACAGCCACTGTGCTAAGCACACATTTCTTGCATTCATTCAACATGTCTTACTGAGCGCTCCGTACATAGCGGGGAGCAAGGCGCAGTGGGTCCCTATCCAACAACCCCAGGGGGTGCATATCCCCATTTTATCGATGGCGAAACTGAGGCTCAGATTGATCGAGTCACTTGTTCAAGATCATGTAGCTAGGAAGTGGGGCTTTCTGCCCTGTGTTTCACCTCTGTCCCTTTTAACCTCCCTTTGGGGTGCCTTTGATGGGAGGAGAGAAATTGTGGCATTTTTCACAATTTGTCCACCACCTCCCATCTTCTAACTTGGTCTGCTATTATCATCTTCCCAGAAAGTTTAGCGCATCTTCGTGCAAGGCTACGTTGTAACTTTCGTGGGCCCTGGGCACCTTTGCCTGTGCTTGTGGCTATATACATATTACTCCTTGTGGATATATATATAGGTTATGTATATATATAAAACTACATATAAAACCTATAGAGCTATGCCTCTATTCCTATATTCTTTAATTCTAACAGATACAGTGCGTTTGTGGTCACGCTTTAACATCTCTAAAATCAAGAAATTTGCCTGTGCCAAATAAAGGAGAAAGCTGTGAACCAATTGCCATTACTTGCCCAGCTATGAACTTAGGCCTGGCTAGAAAGTTTCTGAATATCCAGTTGTCACCTGAATTGAAATCTTTATGCATATCTAATGCTTATTGAACACGTTAGGTGTCAGGAACTGTCCTAAGGATCATCCATATTTTCTTGTTTAATCCTTACAACATCCCCATTCTATATTGGTTACCATATTCAGCCCATTCATTTTATGAATTGGAAAACTGTGTTCTACAGGTCTATAGTCATAAAGGTAAAAATTGGCTGTACTGGGACTTGAACTCAAGCACATGCGACTTCAGAACTCCCGTTCCTAAGCACCACTCTATGCTTCATCCCTTATTTGCACTTGTAGCAGGTTAAATGTAGATCCTTAATTGTTTCTTAAGTCTATGTCAAAGACGTTACACTTTGATGCAGCATTGAAGAGAAACATTGTTGTGCATGCAGTGTACCTGTCACATGCTAAGCAATGCAATTAAAGGCAGTAGAAATTGTCACTTCTTGTAATAAAGTCACAGAATTTTCAAAATTAGGAGAGACTGCGTGTGACCAATTGCAGCATAAAAAGGAAGGACTGTCCTTTGGATGCCAAACACCTGTCAGGGTTTCTAGCGAACTTTTTAAAGAGGTTGTTTATATAAAAAGAGGTATATACACAAAATATTCATTGCAGCACTATTTGTAATAGCAAAAGACTAGAGACTATCACTAGAGAGCTGTTATAATAAATTTTAGTACATCCATATTGTGGAATATATGCAGCAATTAAAAAGAATGAGGCACACGTCCTGATATTGAACAATGTCCAAGAAATACTTGAAGTGAAAAAAACAAGATTCAGAAAACTAAATAGCATGCCAACGTTTGTGAAACTATAAAGGGAGGGGGAAACGGACATGTATGCTCATGTAACTGGACATTGAGAGGGATTTTTCCTATTGTCCTGAAACTGCTGATGAGGCCCAAATATGAACCAAAAGTCCATAAGGAGCCCACATTCTACATTTAAAGAACCCGTGCTTGGAATCCACTTTGTTCCAGCAGGGCGTCTGAGGAGCCATTATGTTTCTTCTACCAGCCCTTCCACCAACCCCTAAGTCCACTCCGCTACTCCCCACCCCTTCCTCAGTCCCACCCCTCTCCCCACCGACAAACCACGACCAGTAATCAGTGGAAAGAAAGAAGGGAGAGATGGGAGGGAAGTTAGCCTTTAGGAAAATGCAGTGTTCTGGAAAGAGACCCATCCCTTCCTCTCCCTCTGTGGGGGGCTGTATCCTCTCCTAGAGGCAAGGGAGGAGGGCTCCAAGAGAATCGCTAGTGAAGATTGGGTGCGCCTGCAGGAAGAGGAGACTAGTAACACCTGATACCTGTTTGAGCAGCAGACTTACTGATCTAAGCAAAAGAAAACACAAGTGGAGAGAGGCCACGTGGCACGTGGCTTTGGTGGCATGGTGGAGGGCTCTAGAGGGAGAGGGACTGAAACTGCTGCCACCACATCCACACACCTTGACTTCCCAGTCCTAGTCTGGAGCACAGCAAAGAGATGTTCATCACGGAGGTGTGGCGTGAATGACAGAAGCTGGCAGCCAGCGGGAAGATGCAGCCTATGTCACCCACTCCTAGGGGAGATGCGTGGGGTCACTCCAGGTACTGATTCTTTGTCTTCTCCACCTGTTCTTGTTTCACTTCTCCCTGTTTATGTTTTTATAATTTCTTTTGTAAAAATAGATGTTACTCTATTTTTATCTTTTTCCAGAGTCTAAACATTTAGAGTCATTTTCAGATGTGTCTATTGTATTTATTTAAATCAAATTAATTCATCTCTATTGGTTTTATAGGCTTATTTTTATTTGTTAATTTCCCTCATATATTTTAGAATTTTGGTTCATGGGCTTATCTTGGACTGTAGATTATTTTTCTTTATCTCTCTCTACACTCACCCCATTTTGTGTACTGCCTTTGGAGTTGCCACCAATCCAGAACTACATATTAAAATATTGGTGTCCCAATTCCTGAGTTAATATTGAAAATAGAGCAGAATCAATAAAATTTATATTCTAAATTTTATTCTATGTTCATGTGCTACCTAACTTAAAAAACTAATACATTTGTGGGGCCAGCCCAGTGGCACGGTGGTTAAGTTTGCACGTTCCGCTTTGGTGGCCCAGGGTTCTCCGGTTCAGGTCCCAGGTGCAGACCTGTGCACCACTTGTCAGGCCATGCTGTGGCAGACATCCCATATATAAAGTAGAGGAAGATGGGCACGGATATTAGCTGAAGGCCAGTCTTCCTCAGCAAAAAGAGGAGGATTGGTGACAGATGTTAGCTCAGGGCTAATCTGCCAAAAAAAAAAAAACTAATATATTTTTAAGTGTCATTGATTAACCTCGAGTAAGACATGGTTCACTTATGTAAAAATCATCAAAAAATCAAAAAATACTAGTTTAACCAAAAAAGAAAGAGCGATTGATATACTTCAGAATTTAGCAGGTTGACAAAGAAGTCAAAATCAAGTCCATGAGACTCCTTAGTCTCTGGATATGAAAAAGGATTAGATGCAAATTTATGATATGAGAGGAGAAAATGATGCATAAATGTAAGGATCAATACATGCTATATTCAATTGTATAAGAAATTTGTGACCATTAAAATAGTCACCCCTCCAACAGATCCATACACCTCGTACCAACCCCACCAAAACAGAATCCTCTGAAGTCACACCATATGAGGGCCTGACTTCTGAAGTTGACCCATAACAGCAACAACAACAAAATCATGTAAAGTGAAAAGTGTACTTGAAAATTTCTCAGGAAAGCTCTGGCCTGGAGTCTGATTTGTAGTCTCTTAGTTTTCCTCTGATCTGGATCTGATAGCCACCTCTTCGGCTGACCACCAGAAGAAGCAGGTGGTTTAGATTTAGAAGCCATGTTCCGTGAAAACAATATGCATCTTTGAACTTTAGAATCAAACTCAGTGTGGCAAAATGACCACACCATGAGATCCACTTGAAAACTGAGATCTACTAGGAAAATAGCAAAGTTGACTCTTTCTTTCTTTTTTTTTAAAGACTGGCCCTGAGCTAACATCCGTTGCCAATCTTCCTCTTTTTTTTTCTTCTCCCCAAAGTCCCCTAGTACATAGTTGTAGATTCTAGTTGTAAGTCCTTCTGGTTCTGCTATGTGGGATGCCACCTCAGCATGGCTTGATGAGTGGTGCTAGGTCCACACCCAGGATCTAAACTGGTGAAACCCTGGGCCACCAAAGTGGAGGGCACAAACTTAAACTCTCGGCCATGGGACTGGCCCCTAGATTTGACTCTTTCAACACAAGCTTACTCCAAAGCATGTACTTATTTTTTTAAAGGGAGGGCAGAGTAGTATTTAAATTTTCTTTATTGTTTTGTTTGACCTTGTACATTTAGTTGAAATAATATAAGTTAAAAGCATGTGTGATGTGACACATGTATTAAGCAGATGGTAACTCTCCCCATGACACCAATACGGCAGGTACTGTCAAGAACTGAGATTTTACCCTATTTGCAAGCCAACAGCTTAGCCTAATACAGTTTCATGGATACAAGCAGAAGACAGGAGACTTCTACGTCAGAGACAAAGGACTTTATCATTCACAGCACTGCATGCAGCGTGAGCATCAGCATATTCGCATCATTTCCTGGATGTCTGAACACTCTGTATGTTATAGGAAAGGAACCCTGAGCTTAGAAAAACAAAATCTTTTATAGTGGGGAGTAAACATTTCTATCCTTTGCTGTGGAGGGAAACACTATCTCTATCTTTGAAGGCTGGTTGCTCTACAAATATCCTTGAAAAAATAGTCTGGGGCAAACGACACTCAGTGCCTCTGTTGACAAGATGTGCAGAAACACAAGAGACCCATGCAGGGTTGTCTCCCAACAGGGGCAAGATTTTGTTGTGTTGCTTTATATTAAATTTGGCAGAAGGGGACAATGAGTGAATGATAGGCTATAGAGGAAAGAATATGGTTTTGAGAATCACACTGACCTTAACTTCTTAACTTAAAGTTAATAATAGCTTTTTATTAGCTATGTGACCTTAGTCAAATAGCTTAACTTCTCTGATCCTCAACTACATAATGAGATAACAGATCTACAACCACAGAATTGTTGTTTAGATCAACTGAGAAAGTGTAACTGAGAGTATCGGGCACAGTATCTGGAATATTCTAAGCATTGAACAAAAGCCCAATCCTTCTATCCTTCCCTCATTCACTGATTCCCTCATACATGTGAATCAGGTGCACAGTTAAGCCTCTACCAGAGCCCCACATCCCTCCCCCAACTTGAGAAGCAACTTCTTGGGTCCCTACTTGTGTTAGATAGGATACATGGTTTCAGGTGCTGTAAGTAAGGATCCCCAAAATGACACAGGCTTTCACAAGTTGGAAGTTTCCTCCTCCCTCACGTAGAAGTCTGGATAGGTAGCCAAGGGCTGACATGGCAGCTTGAGGGTGGCGATTTTTAAGGTCTTCCTTGGTTGTTGCACTGCCACCAAAAAACAAAGCTTCTACCTCATGGCTCAGAATTCTTACTGCAGCTGCCACCGTCATGTCCCATTCCAGCCAGCAGAAGGGACAAAAATAAGTGGGCAGCGAGTGCTTTCCCTTTAATGTATGATCCAGAAGTTGTGCTCTTCTCTTCTGTTCACATCCCATTGATGAGTCACGTGGTCACACCTCGCTGCAAGGGAGGCTGGGAAATTTAGTCTTTTTTCTGGGGAGGATTGTTATTACTAGAGGAAGGGAAGAACAGACATTGAGAAACGACTAGCCATTTCTGCCATCCCAGCCTTCTTTGCTTAAGAGGGGGCAGGCATTAGAGCTCACAGGCCTGGGGAAGCTGGAGTTACACTCTGATGTCACCAAGCAGTAGACCATGAAGCTTTCCCACCGGCCGTAGTTCCCTCAGAATGCCCATTTTGGGCTCTCTGGGGGACTCTGAGTAAATAGCATCCCATTTGCCTTGCCTGAGTTCTGAACAAGTTGAGGAATAAAAGAAAAAGAAGCAGAGGGAGGCCAAAAGATCGCCTTCGTTACTGGTATCAGCCGTCTTGGAGAAGAAGCGTTCAGAGCTGGTAGCTGAAGGGCGCCACTAACAGTGAATCCCCGAATTGGGCTGCAAAGACTAGGGCAGGCCCCCTGCCAAAGCGGGGCAGAGCCCCAGGAGCAGCTCCCTCCCCGTAAGACGAAGGACAACGCTGAGTTGAGCATGACCAGGTATTCTCAACTTTACCAAATAAATCAGTCCCTCATTGAACCAGGAATGGATAAAGCAGGAATAGGAACCAGGAATGTACTTAGGAAAAACTCTTCCTCACTGAAACCAGGGCCAGGGAAGAGGGGCTCCCCTCTACCATCCATGGCGAGCAAAGAGTGAAACTTAGAAATATCAGAGCAAGCAATTATAATACAGCCTACAAATCCAAGAAAGAGTCAGACTGACAAGTCAGAAATTACCCAGCACTATAATTAGATTTGTGTCCCAGCCTTGCCTCTTAGTAGCTGTGTGGCTTTGGATAAGTTCCATAAGGTCTCTAATTCTTCATTTCCTTGCCTCTATAATGAGGAAATAGTAGTATCTAATTCCTAGAGTAGTTGTGAAGAGAAAATGAGGTAAAGCATGAAAAGCTCTCACAAAGTGGGTGGCAGTGAAGAAGCCTTCGGAAGCAGTAGCTGCAATGATGATTTCTGAGAGCCAATCAGTAGCTCCTGAAGCAGTTTCTCCTGTAAATTGGGAAAGAAAAAATCTTTATCTGCTCTCATGGAATTCAACAGAGATCTGAAGGGTTTCTACAGAATAATAAAAATAATTGGGGGAGAGAGAGAGAAGAGGGAAGAATGGGAAACAGGCCCCTGCAGGCTTAGCTGGTTTCAAAGACTGACTGGAATAGGGTCCAGGACAAACTGGGCTCGGCCTTCCGTTTTCCATACCCTCTGTGCACCCCAAACACACACGCTTTGGGAGGGGGTCGAGAGAGGAGAGACCCCACTTATCTGGACTTCCCTGGCAGACTCTGAGGTTCAAGTGGGTTCTATCCTTTCTCAACCCCCTCCCCAAGTACCGCCCCTCCGCCCGAAAAAAACATACAGCAGTTAATTTTGTGAAGGGTTTTATGGATGGGGCTTCTGTTTAAAAACTTTAAAGTCAGCTGGATAAGGGATTCTGAGGTCTCTGATGTTCTGTGTTTTCTTGCTGAGAAAGCTGTAAGATGCCCTCAGGAGAGGCTGCGGGAGATCACACATCACAGTTAACAGGGCATTCCCTCATCAGGGATTCACTCATCAGTGACTAATGATCCTGCTTGGACTTGGGCTCCTCACTCCTCCTGTCCAAGGAGCCCCTCAGGGCTCCGGTCCTATTTCCTGCTCCAGCCCTTAGATTGGTAGACAAGGAAGGGTCAATGGAGGCCTTTTTAACCAAGTCTCTGTTACGCAGAAGAGAAAACGCAAATTCCAGATATTTACTGACTTGCCCAACAGTCACTCAGCAAGGGTGTCCAGACTTTGGATTCCTAATCTATTGCTTTTCCAAGACTTAGATCCCGACGCCACAGCCCCTTAGCTCTAAGACTTGGGCAAGCTTCTCAATCTCTCTGGGCCTCAGTTTCCTCATCTGTAAGATAGTATGGTGGCCCTTAGTTTGTTGCATTTTGTGAAGGTTAGAGTAAAAATCCTCTCCACCATACCCCCCTAATTCCCACCCCTCTGCTCTCCCTGCCAGGGTGTCAGCCCCCTCCTGGAGGAGGCCCCTGCAGCCTTCAAGCCTGATCTGGGCATTGCTCCTGACTTTGCTGGTGGGAGGGGGCCATCCCCTTCCTTGTGGTCCCTCAGTACAGATGAGGATTTAGTTATTTTAGAAGCCCCAGAGCACAGTATCCATGCAACAAATGAAACTTTTGAGAGCAGATAGACATAATTTTTATGCTTAAAAGTCTTTATCTCATTCTTTGGTCATGCCAAAGATCCTTTTCCCCTCCAGATGCTGAAGAGACAGCTAAGGAGAAAAGAGGGTGTGGAGGAAGAAGAACATATTTATTCTGGGTTTTACAGGTTTACTGTCTGACCTCCCCGACCCTGAGCTAAGGACGAAAGGTGCCATTTCTGTTGGGTTCACTGCTTTAGACCTGGTGCAAGTATGTACAGGATGTAAAAACAGAAGCAAAAAATAACTTGCTTCATCAGTAAATGAACACAGGGCAGCTGGGCTTCACTAAATGACCGATGCCTTCAAGCAATCTCTGTTTTAGGACAATAGCTGGGGTCACTGGTTTTCAAAAACTATTGGGGAAACCACTTCCTGCTTCCCCCAATCACTACTCCTATTCTGATATCGAAATGAAAAAGCTGGCAGAGCAGAGCATATTGGACGTGCTCCACAAGAGGGCGTACCAGGCCCATGCTGAGCCTGCTCAGCCGGAACGCCTAGTCATTGGTCCCATTTGTGTTGCTCCTGCAGATCTGGTTCGGCAGCGCTATTTCCTCAGTCTCTGTTTCAGTTCCTCTCTTTTCAAGACCGAGGAGGAAGTGAAGAAGCTTCTGGAGTCAGGTGGACTTGGATTAAAATCCTGGCTCTGTCATTTGCTGAGACATTGGCAAATGAGTTAGCATTCTGAGCTGTTGTGTTAATAATTGGTAACTTCTTCCCAAGGCGGGGGACACACAGAATTATGACTCTCGGCACAAGAAGGGACTTTCAAGATCAGCCAGTAGAGTTCCCACATTTCACAGATGGGGACACCGAGGCCCAGGCTAGCCCAGAGCCCAAGTCTCTAAGCACTTGAGCCTGTGCTCTCTCTGCTACACCCGGCTACCTCCTTCAGAAATGCATAAAATATAAGAACATTCAATGAACAAATGAATGAAAAAGTAAAAAGCCCTTTACCAACAAGCTTGTGCCTTTATAGAGCAAGGACTTTGGATCCAGACAAAAGCACGCACTGCTTATATCCATCATCCCACTTCACTGGTGACTGACTTCAGCAAGTCACTTGACCTCTTGTGCCTCAGTTTCATCACCTCAGTCGGGGAGCAGGGAGATAACTGGAGATAATAACAGTACCTGTCTCAAAGGGTGTCATGGGGGTTCAATGATCTCGTGCACAAAGTGCTCAGCTCAGTGCCTGGCACCTAGCGGGCAACGAACAGATGCTAGTTCTTAGAGTGGGGATTTTTATTATGTTGTGGGGAGGATTAAATGATACAACATATTAAAGCCCTCAGCATAGGACTTGGCTCATGGTAATGGTATAAAATACAATATATAATACTAAATATTCCTTTATCCCCTTCCATAAAGTAAAGAATGACTGTTTCTAAGAACAAAGTTTTTCACCCCCCCCCCCCCCCCCGAGTTGCTACTGCATCAGTTGAGACCTCGTCTTTTCTCCCCTGGACTATTGCTACAGAGTCTGCACCTTAGGAGGAATGAGTGGTGCCACCCGACAGGAGGCTCACCTCCAAGGGGGCCCCTAACTCAGCTCCAGCCAATTGTTGCTGGGAGAGCATATCGGTTCCTTATTGTGCTAGTTTCCTATGACTGCTGTAACCAAGTACCACAAACTGTGTAGCTTAAAGCAACAGAAATGAGAGCCAGCCCTGGTGGCCTAGTGGGTAAAATTCAGCATGCTTCTCTTCAGCGGCCCAGGTTTGGTTCCCAGGCGCAGAACTACACCATTCGTCTGTCAGTAGCCATGCTGTGGTAGCAGCTCACACGGAAGACCTAGAAGGACTTACAACTAGAATATGCAACTATGTACTGGGGCTTTGGGGAGAGAATAAAAAAAGAGAGAGAGAGGAAGATTGGCAACAGATGTTAGCTCAGGGTGAATCTTTCCCAGCAAAAAAACCCCCCAAAAAACCAGAAATGTATTCTCCCACAGTTCTGGAAGTTAGAAATCTGGAATCAAGGTGTTAGCGGGGCCCTGTACCCTCTGAGATTGTGTCAAGTCCTTCCTTGCCTCTTCTAGCTTCTGGGGGTGGCCATCAATCCTTGCTGTTGCGTGGCTTGCAGCTGTATCCACTCCAGTCTCTGCCTCTATCATCAGCCACGTGGCATTCTTTCTGTTGTGTGCCTGTGTCCCTTCTTCTCTTCCTATAAGGACACCAGTCATATTTGATTAAGGGCCCACCCTGCTTAGTAAGACCTCATCTTAATTTCATCTGCAAAGACTCTATTTCCAAATAAGGTTGAATCCACAGCTACCAAGGGTTAGGACTTCAACATATCTTGTAGGGGAACACAATTCAACTCATAACACTTGTTAAAAGATTTTTCAAAAACTTTGAAATTTTATGAGCTCTTCCAACTTATGAATATTTATAGTTTACATATAAAGTATAGTAACACAATTATATTATTAAATTATATTATTTATATTAAATTATATTATTTATAAATTATATATTATAAATAATATATTATATGAATGCTGATTATATTATTAAATTATTGATCTAATAGATTATTTATTTAAATTAATCATTTATAATTTATTAACTGTTAGAACAGTTAATTAATTAAAAAAAAACAACTGGAAGAGTCAAACAAAACATTTCTGTGGACCTGAAAGGTGCTCAGACCATCGCTTTTCATCCTTGGCCTCATGGACTGTCAGGGTGGTCTTCCTACAAAGCAAATATGATGATGTTACTCCCCCCATGATGGCCAACAGCCGGCAGCAATAACTGACAATGGATACGTCCAAGGAACACTTCCAGCTCCATCTCCCCGACATCGCCTTGTGAAGCCTGTGCTCAGGTGTAGCGCCCTTATCTTAACCTGACCTGCCCTTCATTGCCAGGCCTTTGCATATGTGTTTCCTCCAGACATCGTCCCCATCTCCCCCACCCCCAACAACCCCTGCCCGTTTCTTCTGCTACTCATCACTCCAGGCCCCGCGCACTACTTCCTCTATGAAAACTGCCAGACACAGTAATGTCCTCCCACCCCAAATTCCGTAGTATTTTGCTTCTGCATTTTGCAGCACTTCTGCAGTTTTTGCTGGGGTTATGGCGAAGTTGTGCTATTAACTGCTTCCCCCACGCGGCTAGGAGATCCTGGAAGGCAGGAACTTTACCTTGATCGTTGTGTTAGTTTGCCAGAGATGTAAGAAAGATTCTTTGCTTGAGTGAACTTTAGTTAACCTCCCAAAACTTCTCCCAGGCATATCTGTGTACTTCCTTGTAAAATCTAGTTTTAGCAAGAACCCTGCTAAGTCAGTTTAATCAGAACCCCCAACCCTCAATATCTGGTCACCCTTAATGTCTGATCAGATTCCTCGTCCTCCACCATGCCTCAAGTGATGTCTGATTATCCTAGCCCATCTTCAGCAAAAATCCAGTTATGTCGATTTAGCCAGAAGCCCCCTTCCCCTGATGTTTCCTCCTAGGAATTGTCCATCCACTGACCACACCCTGCTCCCTAGCTATAAATTCCCACTTGCATGTGCTGTATTTAGAATTGAGCCCAGTCTCTCTCCCCTGTTGAAAAATCCCACTGCAAGCCCTATAGCTATTGCTGTGGTCCTAAATAAAGTCTTCCTTACCGTCTTTGACAAGTGTCATCAAAACCTTTTTCTTTAACAACTGCCGTAACAAATATCACAGACTGGGAGGCTTGAACAACAGAAACTTATTTTCTCACAATTCTGGAAGCTAGAAATCCGAGATCAAGGTATCACAGGGTTGACTTCTTCTGAGGACTCTCCTTGGCTTGTAGATGGGTGTCTTTCACCCGTCTCTGTGTACTTGTACGTGCCCTAAAATTGCTCTTCCTCGAAGCTACCAGCCATGTTGGACTAGGGCTCCTTCTAATGACCTCATTGTAGCTTAATTACCTCTTTAAGAACCTATCTCCAAATACAGTCACATTCTGAGGTATTAGAGGTTAAGACTTCAATATAGGAGTTTTAGGGGGATGTAATTCAGCCCATAACAGTCATTTTGAAGCTGGGTTACCTGAGGGTTATTGTAAATATTCAATAAGGTTACCTTTCTACCTTGTTACAAAAAGAAGTTAATCTTGTCAATTTGCTGTTTTCTTGTTTAATCTGAGGGGTGACTCAAGAGTCTCAAGTATTTATGAGCTTGTTTTACAGAAGAAAAGGAATGCCTTCAAGGAAGTTATGATCACCAGATGACCAGCCCCCCAGCTGCCATTGATGCCCAGAAGTCAGATTGCCCAAGGGCTGATCTGGAGTGAAAGAAACACGGATTACCCCTTTTGTTTCTCTGAAACTCCCCCTGCCAAGCCCCTCAGCTCTATAAAACCCGCTACTTTCTTTTCTTGTTAAGGTAGATTTGAGAGAACCTATCCTTCTCCCTTCTCATTTTGGCCAATTTGAATAAACCTTTCTCCATCTCCAAGCACTGATGTCTCAGTGATTGGCTTACTATGCATCATGCACACAAATTTGAGATTAAGAGGTTCAGTATCATTTCTTTAAAATTTTTGATAACCCAAAAAATACAGAAATTTATTATTATTATTATTATTATTACCTCATACAAGGTAAAGCTAAAGTCCTCCTTTCCCCACCCCACTCCACCCCACTGTTAACACTGCTGCCAGATTTATTTCTGCGGCTTTGCAAATATGGGTGCACACACATAAGATATAACTTTGCTGTTTTCTCTTTTACATAGATAAGATCATATTGTCCATATTGTTTTGCAAATATTCATCTTATTCTTTTTTTTTTTTTTAATGTCTGTATCTACCCTACCCACTGCCCAGACCCAGAGCTTACCTATGGCTAAGCATGTTCAGAACATTTGTTGAAATATTGGGAAGAATGGAGGCATGGAATATAGTTCTGCTATGAGTTTTCTGACGTAATATTATAGAGTCTCATTTTCCTTGTATGTAAAATGGAGGACAATAACTATAGTACTCATCTCCTTGGGTCCTGAGTTGTTGCTCATTTAGAGGTTATGCTTCACTTTAACATTCAACCAGTATTGTCTGACCATCCATCCTGCATGACCACTGGAAGTCCAATATCTTTATTCAGTTTCACTTCCTTGATATTTCTGAGAATTCAGGGAACGCTTCCATTTTCCACAAATCCACCCTGGTGGTAGCTAACTTCCATTGACCAGGCAGCTCTTTTGCTGGTCTGTCTGCTGCTGCTCTCTCTGTTCCTCTTTACTCAAGAAAAAACCCAGATTGCTCTCTCAGTTCCCTAAAGCACACCTAATACTAGAATGCTCAGCTTAAGGAATTTGACCAAAGCCTTCTTGATAGCATTATTGGCTTCCTTGTCATTATCACCATTATTATCTCTCAAAAAAGTCTAGGGCGTAGGTTCTGCCAACATATCCCTTTTACGGGTAAGGAATCAGAGATTCAGAGAGGTTGAGGAACTTTCTCAAGGTCACTCAGCTAATGGGCGGGAGAACACGTTACCACACAAAGATAGGGTTCTCCTACCTGTAGGGGAGGAAGACATTTCCTCTACGTGCTCTGGGCCCTTCTGGCAGGAAAATAAATTAAATTCACATGAGACAGACTAACGGGAGAAAATTAAACAAAGCTTTATAACATGTATACATGGGAAAGTCTCAGGCAAACTGAGCAACTCGCCAAAATGGCGGAAGCTCTCACCTTAAATACCACCAAAGGAGGATGTTGGGGGTGGGGGAGTCAGTTATGGGAGATTACCAGAAAAGCACAGTAAACAAAAGTCAGTTTATTATGCAGACTTGAGTCCTTGCCTTCTGCATTAATAAGAGTTTCTAGAGATAAGGTCATTCCCCCCTTCTTCCTGGTACAGAGAGGGAGACACCTTTACAGATGGAGATTTCCTTTACAGATGTAAATGTCCCTTACAAAAGGTAACTTCTGCTTTTCAGAGTTTCTCTCATGTCTGCAATTTTTAAAAGTAACCAGCCCAAAATAATCCTCATGACAAAGAGACGTATCTTGGGGTGGCCAATTCCAGTCCCCCACATACCCAATGTGCATTAAAAACAACCCAATTAATTGTGGCATCAGCTTTTGGGAAAAGAAAACAGCTTTATCGCTAGATCGATCTGCAAGAGACAGGGGCATATGCTCTCAGATCTGTCTCCCTGATTCCAGGCTTGGGGCACAATTTATGGTATGAAGGGCAAGGTGGGCTGAAGTATGGCAATAGATGATTAGAGGTAAGGAGAACTGAGGTGATTGATGATCTGTGCAAGCATAGTCAAGCTTCATGCCTCTTCATAGGACACATGTTCACAAAATGGCGGCATTACCATGATCTGAGGGTGGAGTCTTTAGCTCCTTGAAGTCAAAAAGTTCACCTAGCATTTGCACAGGCCCAGTTGATGTGTTGGTGGTCTCAACCGGCCTGAACTGGACAAGAGGCCTCAGTTTCTGAAAAACCACTCTTAATTACTCTGTTGGTAAGATGGGGTCATTTGAACTGATCCTGGAGGGCCTGTGGTTACAAGCAGGGCCATGTCCAAAGCATTTTCCAAAGTTTGGCTGATATCAGTGATGGAACCAAAGCTCATTTAAGCTGTTTCACACAAAGGCATTAAGTAACTGAACCACGTAGTGAGATAGTTATTCTATTTTCAGTTATCTTCCAGTCCTTCTGATTAAATCCAGGAGAGCCTCAGGTTGTTTCTAATATCCTTTTAAAAGTTCTCTAACGTGTGCCAATCTCCCTTTCTAACAAAGAGAGAACAGGCAATAGTATCTAGCTAGAATTTAATCACATTGTTTTGTTGTCCTTGTATTTATTTTTATGGAAATGTGGCTGTCCCTTTAATGTAGCCATATAAATGCTCTTTAAAAATATATTTAAGTGATTAAAGTGAGTAGGTTTACAGAAAAATATTAAATAAACAATACCGTAGTTAGTTCATTGAAATGGCAAAATTACAAGATTTGGGGCCTCAAGGCTGCGGAACATTGCATACTGCACGTAATGATGAGGAACTTAAGACTTGATGCCAGAATCCATCGCCTGGCTGGGCCTCTTCCCCTCCCAAGGGGCCGCCTCTCTCCTCTGTTCCTGGCAGAAACCCTCTGGAAAGGCCCCTCAACCCAGCCCAGCTCCAGCCCCAAGTAAAGCTAGTTAACATCATAATGCTCCAGACCCACCAGTAGCACAGCCTTTCTGCTGCCTTATTGTCCTAAACTTCTCCATTTCAATGGGAATTTCCATCTCTCTTTGCATAACAAAAGTCCTCCAACACTGTTTGTTCTCAAACAAAAAAAGAGCAGGCGGTATTCCCCTCAAACGCAGTTAAAATGGCAGGGAGCTTTGCAGTGGCAGTTTATTAAAGGCATAGTAGAGTGTTAGGTCACAAGAGTAGCCCCCTCTCCCCGCCGAGCCCTCAGATGGGGAGGGGTATGCTCTCCCCATGCTCTGAGTGAAAACTCTAAAGCACAGCTCTGCCCTTGGCCCTGCGGTGTTCTGTTCAACATGCCCATTTCTCCCAGGCCAACCTCCCTGGCTTCACATGGGAGGCCCTTCGAGATCAATATGGTGAAGTAAAAGCACATCGGGCCAATACAGGGGTTCTGTCACCCACTAACTGCCCCAAGGAACTCAAGGGAGATTTCAGAAGGATTTAACTGTTTCTCCAAATTATTTCTTTAGTTAAGTTAGGAGGTGTGCTCACCAACCACCCTGAACCAGTGCAAACCCCACTGCAAGAGCATCACCTGCACAGACAGGCCAAGAAGTGCCCAAGAGGTGACCTTTGCATTATTTTTATGCTAAGATCTCCACCTGCACCTTATTACTATAACATGCAGTGTATGTGGAAGCATGTTTTCCACCTGAACCTGCGCAAGCAAATACCCACCTCTCCCTTTTGAATATTCATTCCCCATCTGAAATAAAAGGCCCCTGCTTTCCCTTGCTCAGGGAGCCATGACTCTGGAAATAATTCCCTGCGGGCTTGTTATTGGCTGCAAATAAACTTTACTCTGTGTGACAACCACTTCTGGTGAAGGCTTTGATTTCAACTCACCAAGAAGCAGACCCACTTTGGTTAGGTAATATTTTCATGGGTAGAGTGACCTCTAATTTGCTGTGTGACCTCTGCAGGTTCCCTCTCCTCTGCAGCCTTCAGTTTTCCCATTGGTAGCAAGAAGGGATTGGATTAGGTGAGTCTCTTCCAGGGCTGACATTCTGTGGGCTGTAGCCTGAGACTGAATTAATTGACCAGCTTATGATCAAAGAGGCTTAAAGGGCCAGCGCTGAGGTCCAGCTCTCAGAATTGACCACCATCAGCCTGGCCAAAAGGGGACTTCAATGCTTTGCCACTTCATACTGTTTTACACCTAAGTGTCCTGTGTCAGGGAACACGGGTCTGCTGGGAATTAAGCTGGCCTCCCCACTTCCCAAGGGGTCTTCTTACATGAATAACCAACCACAAAGCCCTACAGAGCGGATGAGGCTCACATTTGACCTCTCATATCCCTCTCTCCTCCCATCGCAAATGACAGGTTCCAGCAGGAGAGTTTTCCATTTTGTCTCTCTCTCTCTTTTTCGTTTTGAGGAAGATCAACCCTGTGCTAACTACTGCCAATCCTCCTCTTTTTGCTGAGGAAGACTAGCCCTGAGCTACTCCATGCCCATCGTCCTCTACTTTATACGTGGGACACCTACCACAGCATGGTTTTTGCCAAGCGGTGCCGTGTCCGCACCTGGGACCCGAACTGGCGAACCCCGGGCTTCCGAGAAACCAAACGTACGAACTTAACCACTGAGCCACCAGGCTGGCCCCTCTTTATTTTTTTTAAAGATTGGCGCCTGAGCTAACATCTGTGGCCACTCTTCTCTTTTTTTTTCTTCTCCCCAAAGTCCCCCAGTACATAGTTATATATTCTAGTTGTAGGCCCCTCTGGATGTGCTATGTGGGACGCCGCCTCAGCATGGCCTGATGAGCGGTGCCATGTCTGCACCCAGGATCCTAACCGGGAAACCCTGGGCCGCCGAAGCAGAGCACACAAACTTTAACCACTCAGCCACGGGGCCAGCCCCTGTTTTGTCTTTTAAAAAGGAAAATAGTTTACTGTTTTTCTTTTAACTTGCCATAAAACATATGTTCAGCATAAAAATGTTTAGAAAGCATAGAAAAGTATTAAGAAGAGAAAGTCCTACCCCTGCCCAATATCCTTCATAAATATTTTTGTGTTCATCTTTCTAGGCTTTCTCTATGAGACATAAAGACATGCATCTTTATAATGAAGATAGGATCATAATAGAAATACTGTTAGAATTTTTAAAAGGTAAAATTGTGACTCTCGTTACAAATATAAAATGAACACTTGTCAAAGATTTTATTTAACTCAGTAATTAATGAACGAACCAGTAGCATATTAAAACCAGTTGAAAGGAGAATATGATTAACAGATATATAGATATGTAGATATACATACATAAATCTTCTAATAGAGGCAAAATTGGTTATTATCTTCAGGGCAGTAAAGTGATGTTTGGAATCGTCTCTTAAATTGTATATTTACAGGATCAATGTGATGTAAATGCAAGATCAATTTGCATTTTTATGGGCAGGAATAATTTGCTTTACTATCACTTTTGCATAATTTACACGGCTGTGAAATAGCCTCGTCAATGACAGTGAAAGACTCAGCTAACCCCAGAAGATAACACTCAACATTTCATTGAAAGGAAACGCAATAAACTCTCACAGTTTTTCACCTGAACATATATCATGGTTATAATAGCTAATGTTTTAGGGGGTGCTTACTATGTGTCATTTAATTCTCTCATTTACGAGTATTCTCTCGTTTAATCCTCACAACAGTCCTGTGAGGTAGGCCCTATTATCATTCCATTTTTACCGATGAGAAAATCCAGATACAGAGAGATTAAGTGGCTTGCCCAATGTCACACAGCTAGGCAGTGGAGAAGCCAGAATTCAAACCCCTCACTACGACATTAAATTATTGTTTATCTAACTTTCAGTTGATGGGCATTTCGGTCGTTTCCAGTTTTTTTTCTATGAAGAACATTTCAGTGAATATCGTTATATCATTCTCCACTTCTCAGAATTCCTCAAAGTGGAATAACTGTGTTCAAGAATGTGTGCATTTTACATTTGATCGAGGTGAACAAATTGCACCCCGAAAAGTGAAGTCAATTTACACTGCCATCAGCAGCCAGTTTGGGAGAGTTTGTTTTTCTACATCTTTGCCAACAGTGAGTATATCAGTCTTTTCAATATTTGCCAGACTGGTAGGTGAAAAAAATGGTTTCTTGGTGTTATTTTAATTTACATCTCTTTTTAAGGCAAGAATTCTTCAAGACTCTTTTAGGAGGATCATTATCAGCTCCAGAGATCACTTTGTCACCCCTCCCCCGCCTCCCCCCCCCCCCCCCCCCACCGCGAGTTAGGGGCAGACCTGGGACGCTCCTCAAGGTTTTCTGACTTCTTTCTGGAATAAATAGAGCCTTTCTTATGAGCCTCTCTGACACCACTGCTGCTTCCAGTGTGAATACCAGCGGAGGTGATGGGAACCCATCAGAAGTAAGCTCTCCTTTGGGTTAGTCTATCAATGGAGATGATATAATTAGTTAGGCCTTTTGAAAAAAATAAAACTGAATTCCTACCTCATCACCAGTGGACCAAATACTTAAATGTAAAAAAATAAATGTAAAATCAATAAACAAATGACTACAAGAAAAATAGGAGTCAATTAGTTCTGTGATTTATAAAACAAATCATAAGGAAAAGTTAACAAATTTGACCATTAAATGCTTTAAAATGTCTACATGGCAAAACCAACAACAAACCACTAGAAATGAGTTTGAAAGACAAAAGGAGAGTTTTCACAAGATCTCACTCTTAAACAAACAAAAAAAACACGTGTCAGAAATTACTTAGTCATTTGCCAACTATTAGACCAATTATAGGATTAAAAAACATAATGCCTGTGAACGTGCTTTACTCAAAGGCATTTTTCTGCAATGTAGGCACTGTTGTTGTGACTGTCATCATGATCTTTATGATTTCCAGCGATGCAGCCAAAAGCTGTGTGTAGAAGCCTCAGGGTGCAGGTATGAAGGAGGCTGTGGGGGTATCCATCGCTTTTCCTCAGAAGCGGAAAAGAGCCTAGACTTTGAAAATAACCACACTGGATTTGAATCCTGGCTGTGCTGGCATTTGCCAGTCCTCTGACAAGATCTGTAACGTCTCAGGGGGGCCTGGTAGGGCAGCAGTTAAGTTTGTGGCCTCCACTTCGGCTGCCCAGGGTTTGCTGGTTCAGCTCCCAGGCGCCGACCTGTGCACCACTTATCAAGCCATGCTATGGCAGGAGTCCCACATACAAAGTAGAGGAAGATGGGCACAGATGTTAGCTCAGGGCCAATCTTCCTCAGGAAAAATATTTGTAACATCTCAAATCCTTTTTTTCCTCATTTGTAAAATGGGGCTAGTGATGTCCAAGTCTGAGAATGTTTTTGAGGAATCAATAAGATGATGCATGTGGACTGCCTGGCACAGAGTCTGACACTTATTAGACAATTTTTTTAAAAAGTGTGTTCCCTTCCCACACCTTTCTCTGAGAACTCGCAGAGATTTCCTGGACTCTCCAGTTCAGTCATTCAACAATGTTTATTTCGCATCTATGCATGCTGGGCACCGTGCAGGTGCTGGGGAGACCAGGATGAATATGAGAGGCCGTCTCTGTCCTCTTGGAGTTTACAGTCTAATGAGGCATTGGACATGGAACAGGCAATTTTGCAAAAATGAATTATTTACAATTGAAGCAGAGCTTTGAGGAAAGGAAACCCACAGTGCTGCAGGGGCCTTGGGAATGTTCAGGAAAGGCCTCTGAGGAAGGGATCTGAGGGATGGGGGAATTAGCATTGGTTGTGACAGATAGAAATGGCAAGCAATAGGATATATTGGAGTATGTGAGGAAGCCATTTGGTGTAAACCTAATTCGGCCTGACCTTGTTTTCCGAAAGGGCCTGACATGGCCGTTGAGCACGCATTGTATATCTGCTTTAAACATTTGCTATGTCCGAAAGACAAGAACAAATGCCCTTAAGATAAAGGTACAACTTCCCCCAACATTGGCATTTCCTTAAGGATAAGAATCTCTCCTTAGGCTAGAACTGATTGCTGTGCTCACCTGTGACCACCCAGCTTGAGACAACAGAACTGCCACCCTGCTGTGTCCACTGAGACAGCAACCTACTACCTGCTGTGTCCATCAATCGCTGTGCCGACAGAGCAGTCTCATGACTATTGTAAAAGGGGCATTTCAATCATATTTGAAATATCCTCTTTGGGGTATATAACAACTCTGTACACCCCACTTCTTCAGTGCCCTTCCTTCCTGCGGAAGGGAGGCCCGGGGTCACGGTCCTCACATTGTGGCTCAGAACAAACTCACCCAAATTTTCATTTATAGATTGGTTATGGATTATTTTCGTCAACAGTTGGAACTGAGGGAAGCATTGGTAAGGCCTGAGCAGGATGGACCAGGGTTACCTGAGTAACCAACGGAAGGAGGGCCAATGTGGCTGGAGGCTGGGCAGGGCATTCCCAGCTCAGGAACTCTGGCTCTGGCATCCCAGACAGGAGTTCATCCCAGCTTCAGTCTGGACATTCTAGGGCCAGGAACTTGCTACATCTGAGGTGACCTGGTCCATCCGGGGATTGGCTGGTGCATCCAGAAATTCAGGAGCAATTTGCTGGCTACTGTAGCACTGTGACCAGGAAGCGGACAAGTGGCCTCAAGTTCTTGGTCTTAACCTGAGGCAATCAGTCACTCTCCTTTGCCAAGTCTTACTTTCCCCTCTCTGTTATTTATCTATGTTGCAATCACCTGTTTATACGTCTTCTTCCTCTATCTCATGAGCTCCCTGTTAGAATATGCCTTTTTCCTCCCTCTGTCCCCAGCTCCTAGCACAGACCTTGCACATGTAGGGGAGGAAGACATTTCCTCTACCCATTGTGGGTTCTTCTGGCTGGAGAACGAATTAAATTCACATGAGACAGAATAACAGGAGAAAATTAAACAAAGCTTTATAACGTGTATACATGGGAGAGGCTCAGGCAAGCTGAGCAACTCGCCAAAATGGCTGAAGCCACCACCTTAAATATCATCTTCAGCTAAAGACAAAGGAGGATGTTGGGGGTGGGGGGAGTCGATCATGGGAGATTACCACACAAGTACAGTAAACAAGATGCAGATTTAAGTCCTTGCCTTCCGTATTGATTAAGAGTTTCTAGAGATAAGGTCCTCTCCCCTTCTTCCAGGTACAGAGAGGGAGACACCTTTACAGATGGAGATTTCCTTTACAATGAAAATGTCTCTTAACAAAGGGTAAGTAAATTCTACTTTTCAGAGTTGCTTTCGTGTCTGCAGTTTATTAAAAGTAACCAGCCCCAAATAATCCTCATGCCAAAGAGACATATCTTGGGGTGGCCAATTCCAGTACCCCACACACATATGAGGTGTTGCTGTGTGTGTTTGTTGGATGAAAAATAAATGATGCTTTGCAAAGACTTACTCATTTGATCTTAGGTAACTATTATCTCCCAATACTAGGTATGTTTTATTGAGCATCTACTGGGTGCCACACACATTACTGGTGTTATCTCATTAAATTGCTTTTTGGAGAATGGAATGATTTTACCTGCATTTTCTCCTCAGCTTTGTATTTTGAAGAAATTCACCTAAACAGAAAAGTTGAAAGAACAGTCCTATAGACACGCATAGGCCCTTTATCTAGATTTGCTAATTTTGCCAGTTGCTTTATTTATCTCTGCGTGCATGTATGTACTATAGGGGAGGAAGACATTTTCCTCTACCCTTTTAGGTTCTTCTGCTGGTCTAAGAATTAAATTGAATTGAGATAGAATAACAGGGGAAAATCAGACAAAGTTCAATAACATGTATACATGGGACAGACCCAGGAAACTGAATTACCAACCAAAATGGCCAAAGCCACCACCGTCTTCAGCTAAAAACGAAAAAGGATGTTGGGGTTAGTGGTTTGGGACTTCAAAGGAGAGGAAGGCAATTCACATGAAGAGGGAAGAGCCAATGTTTGCTAAATAAATATTTGCCAAGCCATGCAGAGACAATGGGACATGAGAGGACTTTGATCCAAGGGGCCTTGCTAGGTTCCTCCCTCTCCACCACGCCCGGTTCATATTATACCACAGTTATCTAGGTGATAGCTCCTTCCTGGACAGGCCTTCCATCTAAAATTCTTTTAGGCGGTTAGCGGGAAGGTCAAAGTTCTTTCCTCATCTTTTATTCTTAAAAATAATCAAACCAAAGAGACACATTTTGGGGTGATAAATTCTGCTCCCCTACATACACACACATACTTTTTTTTCTGAATCATTTGAAAGTTGCTGATATGATGACTCCACCCCTAAAATCTGTAGCACATTTCTCCTAAGAATAAGAACATTTTTCTGCATAATTATTGTCTCATTGTCACACTCAATAAATGTAAGGTGGATACAATAATAACTAAAACCAGTCCATGTTTGAATTTCTCCAATTGGCCTGAGTACGTCCTTTGTAGCTTTTTAGTTTTTGTCCAGCAGTATAGGAAGCATTTAATTACCATGTATCTTTGGTCTCCATTAACCTGGAACAATTTTCACCATTTTTTTTTTTTTTTTTTTTTGGTCTTTCATGACATTGACGCTTCTTTTTTTTTTTTGAGGAAGATTAGCCCTGAGCTAACATCTGCTGCCCATCCTCCTCTTTTTGCTGAGGAAGACTACCCCTGAGCTAACGTCTGCGCCCACCTTCCTCTACTTTATATGTGGGACACCTATCACAGCGTGGCTTGCCAAGCGGTGCCATGTCTGCACCTGGGATCCGAACCAGTGAACCCTGGGCCGCCGAAGCAGAACGTGCGAACTTGACCACTGCGCCACAGGGCTGATCCCAACATTGACGCTTCTGAAGAGTCCACAGGCCAGTTATTTTACAAAATGTCCCACAATTTGGGTTGTCCACTGTCTCTTCATTATTCAATCAGGTTATACATTTTTTGGCAAAAATGCTCTTCCGGTGATGCCACGTCTTTCTAGGGCATCACATCAGAAGGTGTGTGATGTCAGCTTGTCCCATTATTTGCCACGCTAAATTTGATCACTTGTATGAGATAATAGAATACAGTTATTGGTCTCTGTCCCCAGTTCCTGACACAGAGCTCCTGAAACCCTTCTAATTTCCTGCGTGATAGGACTGTCTTTTGTGCTAATGAGGCAACTCTGGGTAGGTTCCTGCATGGCTCCTGGAAGGGAGCTGGTCAACAGAAAAACCAAGCCATGCTTAGAAGCTGGCACTTTGCAGCCCTGTCCCCCAATTCTCCAGAGAGGGGAGAGAGGCTGGAAACAGAGTTAATGTTGATCCTATGTGATGAAGCCTCCATAAAAATCCTAAAAGTACAGGATGCAGAGAGCTTCCAGATTGGCAATCCCATCCACACAGGGAGGGTGACACAGCCCAACTCTGCAGGGACAGAAGCTCCTGCGCTCAGGACCCTCCCAGACCTCACCTTACGTATCTTTTCTTCTGGCTGTTCATTTGTATCCTTCATCACATCCTTCAATAAACTGGTAAACAACGTAAATATTTCTCTGAGTTCTGTGAGCCATTCTAGCAAGTTAATTGAAGCTGAGAGTGGGTCATGGGACCCTCCAATTTGTAGTCAAATCGAACAGAAGTTGTGGGTAACCTGGGACCTACTGCTTGCAATTGACATCTTAAGTGGGGATGGGAGGGGGCATCTTGTGGGACTGAGCCCTTAACCTGTGGATCTGACACTGTCTCCAGGTAGATAGAGTCAGAATTGAGTTAAATTGTAGGACACCCAGCTGGTGTCACAGAGAATTGCTTGGTGTGGGGAAAATAGCTCACACATTTGGTGACCAGAAGTATCAGAAATGAAGTGTTCTGGGGCTGGCCCCGTGGCCGAGTGGTTAAGTTCGCGTGCTCTGCTGCAGGCGGCCCAGTGTTTCATCAGTTCGAATCCTGGGCACGGACGCAGCGCCACTCATTGAGCCATGCTGAGGCGGCATCCCACATGCCACAACTAGAAAGACCCACAACTAAGAATATACAACTATGTACTGGGGGGCTTTGGGGAGAAAAAGGAAAAAAATAAAATCTTTAAAAAAAAAAAAAGAAAGAAATGAAGTATTCTGTGTGAGTAGTAAAGGAGACACACAGGCCTGAACTGAGTTTTTCCTACACAGCTTGGTTAAGGAGGTGTCCACCAGATGTCTATGGTAAAGGTACCGTTTTCTCTTTATAATTAACAAGTAACTTCTGGGGAGATGCTCTAAGACCGTATGAATATTCTGTTCACTGACAACTTTTTACCCCATGGTTTTAGCATCCACTGATGGTCTTACCTGAAAGAATTATTACTATGGTGGTTACAAAACGGTGATTTTCTCGTTTCTTAAACTGGCAATCTTCTGTATAACAGGGCTTCTATTCTTCTTCTTTTTTCTTTTTTTCATTAGAGTGTCACTATGCACTCATGGATTCATTTTTTAAATTTAATGTATAGCAATCCTGTATCATTATTATTCATTTTGATCTTCAAATTGTCCCAAATTTGACCAGCAGGAGTTGCTTTGAGCCAGCTCTTGTGTGCCTCCATATGTTTCCAATAGCTCTGAGCACTTCTTTCCTTTCTGGCACAATAAGATAGTCCAGGATCACCCTTTATCCTTATTTTAAAGAGGAAAAAAAGGAGGCTCTGAGAGATGAAATGCTTTGCCTCCTCACAATATTTGGGAGATCCTGATCAAGCTCAGCACTTTTGATTCCAAATTCCTAGGGAAATAGCTAAACTGATTGGCCAACCATTCCTACAGTGCAGAAAGGACCTTATCAAGGCCTATATACGAGACGATCCCAAAGACAGCTCCATCCTCAGCTGACTGTGCACAGAGCTTGCCTAATAAGATGCAAACATCTGGATGACAACTTTCAACTTAGACCTTTTGCAAGACATTCCAAGGAGACTTTATTTATTGAGGAAGTTGTAATTTGCGGGATAAGAGCACAGCTTTCGGAGTGAGGAAGAACCAAGTTTTCCTTTAAGATCCAAGCAGATTCTGCCCCTGTGTGTGTCTTTGGGCAAGTTACTTCACCTTGTTGAAACTCACACTTTTCCATTTGTAAAATGGATTTGTCGGGGCCCAGGGCAGGCCACCCCAAAATATCTCACAATAGCATATTGATTATTTTGAATTTAAGTTACTTGAGAAGTAAAAAGGGCATTCTGACTCTCTTGTCTCTGTTCCCTCTGAAAGCAGGAAATAAATCTCCCATGTGAGTATTTCTCCTTATCACCTGCATCCTTATCACCAGAGCTAGAAAACTCTGAGCCAAGAAACCTGCATAAACAAACCTTGATAATTTACTACCTTAAGCCTAAACTTGCTTAAATTCCTCACTATTTACATACCTCAAATCTCAGTTTCTTTGTCCTGTCAATTCTTCATAAATTTATTGTTTCTTTGTGTAAAAGATCTATGTACTGCCTGCTTTGTTCGCTCTCTGAGCATAATTTCTTTCTTTCTTTTTTTTTTTGAGGAAGATTAGCCCTGAGCTAACGATATCTGATGCCAATCCTCCTCTTTTTGCTGAGGAAGCCTGGCCCTGAGCTAACATCAACGCCCATCTTCCCCTACTTTATATGTGGGATGCCTGCCACAGCATGACGTGCCAAGCAGTGCCATGTCCACACCCGGGATCCAAACTGGTGAACTCTGGGCCACCGAAGCAGAACGTGTGAACTTAACCTCTGCACCACCAGGCTGGCCCCTGAGCATCATTTCTTTATGATCTCCAGTACGTATGTATTAAGCTGGGTTTTTCTCCTGTTAATCTGGTCTTGTAACAATTTTATTATTAGTCCAACCATCAGAACACAAGAAGGAAGGAAAGAGGATTTTCCCGACCCTCACAGATTCATTCATTTGAAGTTCTTAGTATAGCATCTGGCACACATTAAATTCTAAATAAATGAAAGCTACCTTTACTAACAGGGCTGTTATTATCACCGAAACCTGAGACAATCCTGTTACTCAGTGGGTTAAGGGTGATAGAAAAAGCAATGCATTTGGATTTTGAAGATCCTACTCCAGCCTCTGTGACCTTGGACAAGTCTTATCCTCATTCTGATGAACCTCATTTTCCTCACCTGTAAATCCCTCCCTTGTGAATTTCACAGCATCGCCCAAGAGATTTCATGAGCATTGACTATGTACACGGTAATCACAGTCCCAATGCTAGAACCAAAGAATGAGCGTTGCTATACCCTTCCTTAAATACATGATTGATTGGCAGTTCAGAGCCAGTGAGTAGCAGAGCCGGGATTCCACTCAGCTCTCTGACCTCCATGCCTGTCCTTTCCTTTAAGTCACAGTGTTCACAAGAGCAAATGAGAGCTAGAGGTGAAAATGCGCTGGAGAGCCCTAGAAAGCTAGAGTATTATCATCAGCATCATTACACTCCTTCCACAGAAAACGTCATTGAGAGGAGAGCAGGAGACTTTGAGTACTTTTTTTTCTTTTAAATCCTCAAGATAATTGGTGAGAGTCTTAGGTTGATGTTATTGACCAAGAGATCCTCCTACACTTCAAACAATAACGGGGTGAAGGTCGTAGAGACCCAGCCAACCCAGAACCAAACATCTGAACTGAAGAAGCTGATTAGAAAAGCTCTTTGAAGCTGTAGTTCATTTAGGGCACTATTTCTAAGAAGAAGAAGAAGAAAAAAAATCCCCAAACCTAGGAACTTAAGTGAGTATCAGACCTCTAGTCAATTCACCTGAGAGCTGGAAAGTTAGGAGAGAAAGTGCTCCAAATTTTTTTTTTTTTGAGGAAGATTAGCCCTGAGCTAACTATTGCCAATCCTCCTCTTTTTGCTGAGGAAGGCTGGCCCTGAGCTAACATCCATGCCCATCTTCCTCTACTTTCTATGTGGGACACCTACCACAGCATGGCTTGCCAAGCAGTGCCATGTCCGCACCTGGGATCTGAACCAGCGAACCCCGAGCCACCAAAGGGGAACGTGTGCACTTAACCGCTGCGCCACTGGGCTGGCCCCAAGTGCTCCAAATTTTTGACAGAGTGATCAGAAAGGTTGGCAAATGTTGTGTTAACTCTGGGTGACCATGCACCTAGCTATAAATTCTACTACTTTAGGTAAGAAAGACCACAGGAAGACTATTAGCAGTGCCTACCCGACTTTTGTGTCCTGGAAAGAGAGAGCCACAGGGAAATAGGACCATGTATGGGATCCTGCCTCAGCATGAATCACTTCTGGAGGTAACTCCCAGTGGATACTGTGAGCCTCTACAAGGCCAGCCTCCCGCTCTATAAGGCCAGCTGCTCCTCCATCAGGGGGCGCCCATTAGGTGGAGAGTGAATCCTGCGGGCATTAGGCCATTGCCACTTCTGCTGTGAAGTGAGTTCCTTAATAAGAGGCTATGCTGTGTGACATACCAAGACTGGGTGAAAAGCTTTCCATACGCCCATGGGCTGGGGTGCTAGGAATTTTATTATTAGCTCCCAAAACTAATAAGGGCAGGGAAAGCAAACCCAAATAAAAAAATAAATGTAAAACACTTATGTGAGAAAAATCTACTTGCTGCGGATGGAGTTCATTACCCGCTGAGCAACAGGCAGGGGTTGGGCATGAGGGAAAGTGTTAGCTTCCTTCTCTAGGAGATGGAGTTGCATAGAAAGAGTGTTGACAAGACAATTATTGGGTTTCTTCAAGTCCTCTGAAACCTCCAGATAACTCCATCTTCTCGTTAAAAAAACCTGGCGAAATTATGTAGTCAGTTGACATTGAAATTCAGCAACTCCCCAAATCTGAGTTTGGCTTCCAGCCATCTAAACCCATGGCCTCAATGAAAGATTTTTCACTTGGCTACAGAAAAGCCCTGAATTTCAATCTGTGCCTTGTAGCAAACATCTCAAGATTTGAGCTTGTCGTTCTCCCAATTTAAGACACCCAACGCCTCAGCAGCAGCCACCCTACTGGTGTCAATAGCTCTCCTCTCCCTTTTAGGTTGCCGAAGGTTTTGGCTTCGGCCTGTAAATGTCCCAAGAGACCAAAAGGGATTATTTACTCAGCCACTGGTTTCCATGGGCTGCTAGTTCCCTTTCTGGAATGGGATCAGGATTCTCAGTGCCTTGTTCCTCTTCTCGGCTCAGTAACCATGGATCAGTTAGAGGAAAAGCTAAGCTCTCGATAAAAAGACAAACTACAGTGGCCTCTTTCCCACTGAGATGAGGGGGCCAGGGGAGCAGGGCAGCTTTGCTCTTTTGTCATTCACTCCTCCGTGTCGTTGGCAGGGTTTTCATCTGCATAGATGGAGCTGGGCTGCCCTTGCCTCTGGGTACCAGTTGGAGAAAGGAGAAGAAAGTAGAGGAGGCTTGCTGTGTGTCTTAGAACTCAGATCCAGAAATGGCATGCTTACATTCCACTGGGGAGAATTCAGACACACGGCCACCCTAACCACAAGGGAGGTTAGTAAAGATGGTCTGGGGGCAGTCATGCGCCTGGCAACGAGTCTACTTGTAAGCAAAAAGGAGGAGAAGGGTTTTGGTGAACAGCTAACAATCTCTGCCATACATCATTCCAAATAGCCCATATTTTTTGAGGGTTTGTATTAGTTTCCTAGAGCTGCCATGACAAAGTACCACAACTTGATGACTTAACAGAACAGAAATTTATTGTCTTAACAACAGAAATTTGTCATCTCACATTCTGGAGAACTCTGAAATCAAGGTATTGGCAGGGCCACTTCCAGGAGTTTCTTGGCTTGTAGATGCATCACTCCAGTTCTCTGTCTTGATATGGCCTTCTCCCCATGTGTTTCCACATTGTCTTCCCTTTCTATGTGTCTGTCATATTGGATTAGGGCCCACCCTAATGACCTCATTTGAACTCGATTACCTCTGTTAAGACCCTATGTCCAAATAAGGACACATGTGGAGGTACTAGAGGTTAGGACTGAAACATATCTTTTTGGGGGGTAGGGGAGACAATTGTGGGGGACTGGAAATGTCCACCCCAAGATATGCCTCTTTGGCATGAGGATTATTTGGGGCTGGTTACTTTTAAAAACTGCAAACAGGAAAGAAACTCTGTAAAGTAGAAGTTACTTACCCTTTGTTAAGAGACATTTACATTTGTAAAGGAAATCTCCATCTGTAAAGGTGTCTCTCTCTCTGTACTAGGAAGAAGGGGGGATGACCTTATCTCTAGAAACTCTTAATCAATACCAAAGGCAAGGACTTAAATCTGCATAGTAACCTTGTTTACTGTGCTTTTTTGGTAACCTCCCATGATCTACTCCCCCCATCCCCAACATCCTCTTTTTGTCTTTAGCTGAGGGTAGTATTTAAGGGGGGAGCTTCCGCCATTTTGGCGAGTTGCTCAGTTTGCCTGAGCCTCTCCCATGTATACATGTTATAAAGCTTTGTTTAATTTTCTCCTGTTATTCTGTCTCATGGGAATTTAGTTCATCTTCCAGCCAGAAGGACCCAGAGCAGATAGAGGAAATGTCTTCCTCCCCTACAAAATTCAACCCATAACAGGGTCTATTGTCAGCAACCAACTCTTGGGCACCAATATCTACATTATTTGTAACAGAAACAAACAAAGAAATTGCAATGGAAGAATATTGGGTAGCTTCTGGAGTCAAAGGAAAACTTGAACAGTCAGGCTTTGGGAAAGATATAAATCAGGGCAGCCCCAGGCAAAAACTCATGGACATCGCCTTCAGGCCTTCTAGATGACTCAGCTCCATTGCCCTTCTGGTCAAATGTCCCTTCTCTCAAGACACAAATTCTTGGAAGAGTCAGTTGGGTCAGCGTGTGGCAGATTCAGGGCCAGTTTAGGGGCATGTGAATGGGACCAGAGATGGACAGTCTTGCCAGGACCTCATGGGCTGTGGGAAGGGCAGTTCCTCAAAAGAAAGAGAGAGGCTGCTACCAAAAGATACGAGGAGGAATGTGTTGCAGAGACAAAACCACAGCTGTTTGCTACATATTGTAATTCATTTGAGAAAGATTTTCAGCTCAGGCAGTTATATTTCTAAATATTTTGGCACTTAAAAGAGCCATTTAGTCATCTGGAAAATGCAGAATCGTGGAAAAATTCAGTGTCATGTGGTGAAAAGAGCACTCAGGGGAAATCAAAAGAACAGGTTTTGTTTTTTTAAAAATATTTGCGGATGGTATAATTTTATCCTGAAAACTGAAGAGAGTTAACTGAAATGCTCTTGAAAACAACAGGAATTTCAACCAAGTGTCAAGTTACTCACTGGAAATAATAATAGTGTAATATAATCAATTAGAGAAAAAGCGTAACAGAACCAAAAATGTTATTCGAATTAGCTACCAAGGCAATTTGTAAAGGAAAAACTCGGCAAAATGCAAAGGGTCTCTATTAAGAAAAAACATCAGATTCTCCTTGGAGGCATAAAAAATGAAGGATGGGAAAATTTGAGATTATAAAGATGTCATTTCTCACTAAGTTGATTTATTCAGTGCAAAAATCTCAGCCAAAAAAAAAGTCACCTCAGCCAATCAAAATCTTAAGTTTTTTAACCTTGAAAGTATCACTCTAAAATTCATAGGAAAAGTCCCTGTCCTTGTAAAGAAATGGAAAGATATTTCATGTACACGGATTGGAAGAATAAACATAGTTAAAATGTCCATACTACCTGAAGCAATCTACAGATTCAAGGCAATCCCAATGACATTCTTCATGGAAATAGAACAAAGAATCCTAAAATCCACATGGGGCAACAAAAGACCCCAAATAGCTAAAGCAATCCTGAGAAAGAAGAACAAAGCTGGAGGCATCACAATCCCTGACTTCAAAACATCTACAAAGCTATAGTAATGAAAACAGCATGGTACTGGTACAAAAACAGCCACACAGATCAATGGAACAGAATTCAAAGCCCAGAAATAAAACCACACATCTATAGACAGCTAATCTTCAACAAAGGAGCTAAGAACACACAATGAAGAAAGGAAAGTCTCTTTAATAAATGGTGTTGGGAAAACAGGATAGCCACGTGCAAAAGAATGAAAGTAGACCAATACTTTTTGCCATACACAAAAATGGATTAAAGACTTGAAGGTAAGACACGAAACCATAAAACTCCCAGAATAAAATATAGGGAGTACACTCTTTGACACTGGTCTCAGAAGGATCTTTTTGACTGCCATGTCTACTTGGCCAAGGGAAATAAAAGAAAAAATTAAAAAATGGGACTTCGGGGCCGGCCCCATAGCTGAGTGGTTAAGTTTGCGCCCTCTACTGCAGCGGCCCAGGGTTTCGCCGGTTCGGATCCTGGGCACGAACATGGCACCGCTCATCAGGCCATGCTGAGGTGGCATCCTGCATGCTACAACTAGAAGGACCCACAACTAAAAAAAATGTATACAACTATGTACTGGGGAGGTTTGGGGAGAAAAAGCAGAAAAAAAAAAAAGAAGAAGATTGGCAACGGTTGTTAGCTCAGGCGCAAATCTTTAAAAAAAAAAAAAGGGACTTCATATCTGACAAGGGGTTAATCTCCATAATGTATGAAGAACTCATACAACTCAACAACGAAAAACCAAACAACCCAATCAAAAAATGGGCAGAGGATATGAACAGACATTTTTCCAAAGAAAATATACAGATGGCCAATAAGCACATGAAAAGATGTCCAACATCATTAGTCATTAGGGAAATGCAAGCCAAAACTACAATGAGATATCACCTTATACCTGTTGGAATGGCTATAATTATCAAGATAAAAAAACAACAAATGTCAGAGAGGATGTGGAGAAAAGGAAACGTTCATTCACTGCTGGTGGGAATGCAAACTGGTACAGCCACCGTGGAAAACAGTATGGAGATTTGTCAAAAAATTAAAAATAGAAATACATTCAACCCAGCTATCCCCCTAATGGGTATTTATCCAAAGAACTTGAAATCAACAATTCAAAGGGACTTTTGCACCCCTACGTTCATTGCAGCGTTATTCACAATAGCCAAGATGTGGAAGCAACCCAAGCACCCACCTACTGATGAATACATAAAGAAGATGTGGTGTTTACATATACGATGGAATACTACTCAGCCAGAAAAAAGACAAAATTGTCCCATTTGCAACAACATGGATGGACCTTGAAGATACTATGTTAAGCAAAATAAGCCAGACAGAGAAAGATAAACACTGTATGATTTCACTCATATGTGGAAGATAGACAAACACATGGACAAAGAGAACAGATTAGTGGTTACCAGAGGGGAAGGGGGTTTGGGGGTGAGTATAAGGGGTAAAGAGGAACATAAAAATGGTGACTGACAAATAATAATGTACAACTGAAATTTCACAATGTTATGAACTCTTATGACCTCAATAAAAAATAAAATAAAGACTGTCCTGTCCTTGGATGTCAGGACTTCACAGCCAACAAACATCCTCCCAAGGGGACAGGGCCCAGGTTTTGATTCTGGCTCTGCCACTTAATCATCAGTGGGACCTTGGGCACATAATGTAACCTTTTGGGCCTTAGTTTCCTCATCTATGAAGTGGGATCATGATACCTTCCTGCTTCAAGAGCTGTAGTAAGGATCACGTGAAAGAAAGCATTTGAAAGTGTTTTATAAACTGTATGGCACTCTTCATGTTATAGCTAAGATTTTTTTTAATCCCCCAGTGTTGCCAGGTAATTGCGACAATCACAATGAGAAAGGCTCGCTGCTCTTATTTTGCAAAAAGGCAAATATCTTTTCTCTTATTAAGCTCAGTTATATGATGATTCGTAAATACTTGATTCGGGTGGAGGAGAGAGAAAAGCTAACGTGAACTGCTTGCTGCACTCGCGGGGGCAGTCGTTCACTGGGCCACTCACCTGTCATGTGTCCCAGCAAGATGCCTATGCCTCCCAAGCCCCCCTCTACTCCACCTCTCCACTCCGAGTTCTCATTGCCACCCTGAGTTCTCATTGCCCATGGATAGAATGAGAGGTTTTGGTCTTCACGGAGTTTGAGAGCAAAAGCTTTGGAGCCTTCACAGATCTCAGTTTGAACCCTGTTGCCAGCATTTACCTTGGATCACTCATCCTTGCTTTTCCTGGGCTTCAAAATCTGATGAGGATGATAGTATCTACCTCATCAAGAAGACTCAAGGATTAAATGTGGTAATAAATACAAAGTGCCTGTAGCATAGTAAACACTCAGTAAATGATAGCTGTTATATTTACCATAATAATAATTGTTATGACTAATAATTATTAATATACGAATTAATATATTACTATCGTTAATGTTATTATTATTACTTCCAAGGGCCTTTGTAGCTCTGCAATTCTAAGATAACATGTCAGAGAAAAGCTAAACCAGGGAGAAAACAGAAAAGATTCCCTTAATAGGACTTGAGTCAGTATTGCAAGTGGGACATTTTTCTGGAGACGGCCCGTGTGTTCACAGGGCGTTATTTAACCTTGGTGACTCACAACCGTAGCTCAGCTGGGCCCTGCCTCTTCTGGAAAATGGGGGAGAGAGGAGGGCAGAGCTGGATGGTGCTGGGCGGGGGAAAGCCCTGGCCTGGGAGGCTGCCGCTGACGGCCTCACAGAGTCTAGTCCAAGGGTTTTTAACTCTTATAAAATATATATCGAACTGAGGGGTTTTCTTTTTCTGCAAATAATTTTCGAGGTAGGCACCACTAGTGATCAATCCAAAGCTATGCCTCTCTCCTTCCTTGAGGGCAGAACCCTGATACGGTTCAGGACCAGGGAGCTGTGAGCTCCAGGAGAGAATGATGCAGCCTCAGCGTGAGGAGTAGGAGGAAGGCTGATCACTCTTGACAGTGATTGGTTTAGGAATGGTCATGTGACACAATTCTGGCCAATGAGATCTCAGGGGATGCCTACTCAGGGACTTCCCGGAAAATTTTCATCATTCTTAAAAAAAAGGACGTCTTACACTTTTGGAGGGAGTGCAAGGTACGGTGCAACCCCTATGGAGGACATATTAGTTTCCTGTGGCTACTGTAGCAAATTACCACAAACTTAATGACAAAGCAATACAAATTATTCTCTAAAAGTTCTGGAGGTCAGGAATCTTCCTGGGCTGAAACCAAGGTGTTGGCAGGGCTGTGCTCCTTCTGGAGGCTCCAGGGGAGAATCTGTATCCTTGTTTTTTCCACCTTCTAAAGCTTCCTTTCTTGTGTTCCTTGGCACAGGGCTCCTTCCTCCATCTTAAGGTCAGTAATGCAGCATCTTCAAATCTCTCTCCGCTCTGTCTTCACGTTGGCGTCTCCACAGTAAAATCTCCCTCTGCCTCCCTTTTATAAGGACACTTATGACTGTGTTTAAGGTTTACCTGACTAATCCAGGAGACTCTCCCTACCTCGAGAGTCTTGCTCAATCACGTTTGAAGAATCCCTTTTGTGGTATAAGGTAGCTTCCACAGGTTCCAGAAAGTAGGACCTGGACATCTGTGAGGACCATTAATCATTCTACCACAGAGGATTTTGGCACTAACTAGCAAAATTACCCATGCATTTATTTATTTATTTATTTAAAGTCAGGCTTATTGAGATATAATTTATGTATAGTAAAATTCATTGTTTTTTTTAAGTGTACCATTCTATGAGTTTTGACAAACACATATAGTGGTGTAATTACCCCCAGTCAAGATGTACAACAGTTCCCTCCCCTCCAAGAAATTCCTTCATGCTGCCGCCATGGTCAAGCCATCCCCTTGCCTCAGCCCCTAGCAACCGCTGATCTAGTCACTGTCGCTACAGTATTGCCTTTTAGAGAATGTCATATAAACAGAATCATGGAGTATCTAGCTTTTAAAATGTGGCTTCTTTCTCTTAAAATAATGCGTTTGAAATTCACCCATGTTGCAGTGTATCAGTGGCTTATTCCTTTTTATTGCTACTGGGTAGCATTTGACTGCAGAAACGTATCACAGTTTACCTATCAGTTGATGGACGCTTGAGTTGCTTCTAATTTTTGGCAATTATGAATAAAACCTCTATAAATGTTGAGGTACAGGCAAGTTTTGCGTGAACATACATTTTCATTTCTCTTAAGTAAATATTCAGGAAGGGGATTGCCGGGTTGTATTGTGAATTGTAAATGTATACTAGACTTTATAAGGGACGGCCAAACTGTTTCCGAAGTGGCTGTACCATTTTGTATTCCCACTAATAGTGTATGAGTTCCGGTTGCTTCACATTCTCGTCTGTATCTGGTATTGTCATTTTTTCTCTCTTAATTTTAGCCTTTCTGATAGGTGTGCAGTGATGCAGCAATTCCACTTCTAGAAATCTATCACAGGGATAGAGTGGTAAAAACGTGAAATACGTACGTACAGGGCTATTCAGGGGAGCTCTGTAATCACATGAGACTGGAAACAGCCCAATGTCCATCAACAGAAGAGTAATTGAATAAACGATGGTACATCCCCCAAATGGAGTATTATGCAGCTGTAGCAAGGAATAAGAAATATCTTTACGTCTATGGTGTGCTCTCCAGGATATATTTTTAAGTAAAAAGAGAAATACAAGGGAAAAATGTGTAACGTATGTAATCGTTTATATACAAATAAAAGAAGAAGCTATAAAAATTTAGTAAAATATTACTATAGCCAAAGGAAGGGAACAGAGAAGAAAGGATATGGATAAGGGCAGGCCTGGTGGTGCAGTGGTTAAATGTGCACGTTCTGCTTCTCTGCAGCCCGGGGTTCACCGGTTCAGATCCCGGGTGTGGACGTGGCACTGCTTGGCAAGCCATGCTCTGGTAGGCATCCCACATACAAAGTGGAGGAAGATGGGCATGGATGTTAGCTCAGGGCCAGCATTCCTCAGCAAAAAGAGGAGGATTGGCAGTGGTTAGCTCAGGGCTAATCTTCCTCAAAAAAAAAAAAAAAAAAAAGGGAAAGGATCTGGATAGAATCTAGACTTTAAAAAATATACCTGGGGCTGGCCCCATGGCTGAGTGGTTAAGTTCACGCGCTCCGCTTCGGCGGCCCAGGGTTTCGCCAGTTCGAATCCTGGGCATGGACATGCCACCACTCATCAGGCCATGCTGAGGTGGCATCTCATATGCCACAACTAGAAGGACCCATGACTAAAAATACACAGCTATATACTGGGGGGCTTTGGGAGAAAAAGGAAAAATAAAAATCTTAAAAAAAACCACCTTGTTTTGTATATTTAACTTTGGAACTGTGTATTTTATATAATTACAAACAAAATTAAATAAAAAAGCAATCCTAGAAATTGAAAGTAAAATGAAGTAAAAATGACCATAACTGTGCATTCAGTGGATGACACAGCCACACAGAGAAGACTTGGAGTGACTTTTAATCACCATCATTCGACTCTACAGCCTCAGAGAGATACAGCCAAAGACAAGAAGAGCTGTGTATTGTGGGATAAAAACAAGTAATTGTGTTGGTTCCTAGAGAATTGAGATATTAGGCAAAGAGATACAGATGTAGAATTGATGAGCTTGAATGAAAAATATAGTTCTCCATTTCAATTGGAATTATCAGTATGAATGCATTCTACCCTTCCTCTTTATAAAATATGTATTTCCTAGAGATGCCCACTAAAAAGAATTCAAAATCAAGGAAACTGTAAAAAGAAAAACACATTTTTAAGACAATCAGGGAAAAGTGAGCCCTTATTACAGATTCGATGACACTAGAAAACGACTGTCAATATTTTTAGCTGTGATCATGATACGGTGGAGATTTTGTCTTTTTAAAAAAGAACATATTTTTTAGAGATAGATTTTGAAATATTTACAGAAGAAATAATGCAATGTCTAGGGTTTGCTTCCAATAATCTGAGGGGAGGAGAAAGGTTTGTGAAAGTATATGTGATACAGGGTGACTGTATAGTGATAGCTGTGAAAGCTGGTGACGGGGAAAGCCACAATTATGGGACCTAATGGCAGCCCATATCAAGGTGGTATATGCTTCTTGACAATTCATGTTCTTACAGACTACCACCCCTTTTTTTTAACAGATTTTTTTTTTTTTAGTGAGGAAGATTTGGCCCTGAGCAAACCTCTGTGCCAATCTTCTTCTATTTTGTGGATGGGACACCACCACAACATGGCTCGATGAGCAGTGTGTAGGTCCGCGCCCAGGATCAGAACTGGTGAACACTGGGTGGCCGATGCTGGGCATGCGTACTAAACCACTATGCCACCGGGCCAGCCCCAGACTACCCATTCAAACCACCTAAGGTTGCAGTTACAACAAGAATCTGTCATCCGAATATTAACAGTAATGCGGCATTTGTCTTGATATTCTAAGATCACAGTGGTCTCCTGCTTTAAGTGTATCTAAAGTTCTTTTATCCATTCATTCACTGCTATGTGATCCAGACCCAGATGAGCCCCTGGGGCCAGAGGTTGCATGGATCTATAAAACAGAGATATGTACAACAGGCTATCTCGGGAATGGACTTGGAAGGATGCCATGTGATACTACCTTAAAGTCAGAATAACCTGCATTATAGCTGGAATAAACTTTCAATCACTGGCCATTATGCTATTCTTTCTATGATTAAATGATTAATTTTTTTTCATAATAAAAAAGGGTGTTTTTTTAAAAAAGTGTGTGAAAAAGATTTCGATATTATGTGAGGATGTGATGCTTGGAGCTGCTGCAGCCACCTTGTAACCATGAGAGTTCAAGACTGAGGTCAGAAGCATTCAAATTGATACATATTTCATTTGTATGAATTCAAATTTGTTCAACTGACTAATTAGACAGCTAGTTAATAAGAACATAAGGCAGTTTTTGATCAATAAATATTGAAATTGGGGTTTCTCGATGTGCATTCATGAGAGTTCTTTCGTTGCAACTAATAGAAGCCTTAGCTTAGCTCCAGTAAAATTTGAGATTTATTGCGGACATTCAGGGCAATCTCATGGAGTTCTAGGAAATGGCACTGAGACCTGTGAGGAACATAGTTCAAAATGTAAATTCTGTCAACATTCTTTCTCCATCTTTCCTTTCCATGGCTCAGCATAATTATTCCCATCCATCACCAGCTTCCTTCATTTTCCAGTCCACATCATAGCAAACATGCACATTCTCAGTTTCTGGTTTTACATGCCCAAATTCAGCCATCCAGATAGAGACCAATTTTTTTTCCCCTGGACCTGGTTCCAAAAATTCTGGAAGCAAGGATTGATTGGTCCAGGAGGTGGGATTGTCCTATCCAAAGGGAAGAGCCTGTGTCTAGGTCAGTCATGGCCAGGGTTCAAGACATGTGCAAAATGGCTGCTCCTGTGGTTCCTGTGGTGTTCCTGTGAACGGAGGGATGGGAAGAACAATTGCCCGAGATGTGAGGGTGGGAAGCAACTGGGCAGACAGGCAATAGATATCCAGCAGAGTCAGGCCAGATCATGAAGTTTAGAACGGGTACAGAGACTGGTGAGAATGGTGACGTGGACGGGTTTTGCTTTGGTCTACTAGGGATGGCAAAGGAGCAGTGCAGAAGACACACATGGGAAAAGGACACAAGTGAGGAGACTCGGCTCCCTGCTGCTGCTGGGTCCTCACAGAGCCAAGCTCGAGTCCAGTGGTCAGCGCAGTCCCCAAGGAGTCAGGAACCAGCAGGCCAGCGGTGCTCAGGCCATGGCACTGGGGGAGAGGCTGTGCTCAAGGCTCCATTTACACTCACATAAAGGAACCCCTGCCACATTGTTGACCCACATTTGTCCCACATTGTTCTATTTCTTACCATGCCATCAGGCCTAAACGGGCCCCACCTGGTCAACCAGACACGTGCAATGTGGCAACTGTAGCCTTCCATCTGTGTAGCTTCTAAATTCCTTCTGCCTCCTATTTTGGTCACATAGTAGTAAGAAAATCCTGATTCACACAGATAAGTAGTGGCGAGCTGAAGCAGCTTTTCATCATCTCCCGTTGTAACGTCAGGCTCAAGCTGCTTTCCAATTAAACTGATCCAGAAGCTTGAGAAGCAAGTGAGTAAAAAAATTCTAATTCGAGTTCAAATCATTAATAATAGCCAGTGGTTGTGGATATTCCTTATTTTTCATTAAAATCAGGAGGAAAGAGCACCCAAGATTTAAAAGAAGTACAAAAAGTGTCTAAAATAGAATGAGGTTATTAAATTTACTCACTTGTTACACTGTGATTCTAATGAACCCCAATGTCAGCCCCCCTTGACTCATAAGATTCTGGCGATGAGTTACTGATAAAATATAACTAAAGGGCCGGCCCGGTGGTGCAGCACTTAAGTTCACACATTCCGCTTTGGCAGCCTGGGGTTTGCCGGTTAGGATCCCGGGTGTGGACATGGCACTGCTTGGCAAAGCCGTGCTGTGGTAGGCATCCCACATGTAGGGTGGAAGAGGATGGGCATGGATGTTAGCTCAGGGCCAGTCTTCCTCTGCAAAGAGAGGAGGATTGGCGGCAGTGTTAGCTCAGGGCTAATCTTCATCAAAATATATATATATATATATATATATATATATATAACTAAAGCTACCTCACCGCCCCCCACTCCAAAGCCCTGCAAATGAGTCCTGACCAGTGAAGGTGGTCGACTAAGACCGCAGTCTTCAGTTAGTTAGGAGAATAAATAGTACACAGTGGTCAATTAATAATAACTAATTTTGGATAGAAATGAATAAAGTGCTTCCACATTCTTTTCTTTATTTGACCCCTAATAGGTCTGTGAGTTAAGTAGGACAGATGTTATTTTGTAAAGGAGGAGACTGAGTCTCGGAGTAATGCCGTAGCCTGTCTGAGTTAGTCAGTGATAAATAGAGGAGAAAACAAGCATTATGACTTCAAGCCATTGGTTCTTTCCTTAAACCAAGCTTCCTTCCTTTCTTCCTTCCTTTCTTCCTTCCTTCCTTCCTTCCTTCTCTCTCCTTTCTTTTTCTCTCCCTCCCTCTTTCCCACCCTCCCTCCTTACATCCTTCCCTAAGCATTTGTTGATTCCTACTGGGGGTCCGTCCCCAGGCTTGGAACTGGGGATTCAAAGATAACTAAGACATGGTTACCACCTTGAAGAAATACAGCAGGGGAGACAGATGTATCCAGAGCTAAACATGGACACAATGTGGAGGCATCACAGAGGGAGGGAGGACCTTGAAGGGTGAGTAGCATCACCAAGCAGAGATAATGGAGATGGGAAGGGCATCCTGGGCAGAGCGAACAGAGTGAGCAAATGCTTGAAAAGATATGAAAGCATAAATTGCTGGTAGGGAGGGTGTGGGGAGAAGTCCTGGTGTCTAGGAAAGAACGAGAGCAGATGAAGCTGGTCCTAGATCAAAGAAGGCCTTGAAGGCCATGCTAAGAAGCTTGGAAGGTGATGGGGGCCATAGAAGAGTTTTAAGCAGGGAAATGGTAGCATCATATGTTTGTAAGAAAGATCATTTGGAGGGCATCTTGTGAATGATTAGACTGACTCGCTGGAAGCGCTGAGACCAGTTAAGAGGCTATTGCAACAGTCCAGACCAAAGATGACAAGGTAAGATCTGGAGCAATGAGATGGTGAGGGGGGAGGAGCTATTTCACAAGACATTTAGGAGCTAAAACTGACAATGGAGGTACATGCGGGGTGATATACAGGGAGACGGGAGAGGACAACCATGACGTGGCTCCTATTTTAATTCCTCCCCAAATAATGTGTCCTTGTCCTCTGTTCTTTTCAGAGGATGTATATTTATGTTTTATATTATCTCTCTCTGAAGCTACTTTCTCAAGAAGAGTTCTCCCTCTTCCTGATTTTAGTGGGTAGCAATTACTTTTTCTTCTCAGCCCCTGTTTTGTGGCGCCTGGCTCCTCTGTAAAGAAGGTCATGGTGAGAAATAGCCATGCATGCGCCTGGGGACTTTCCACCCTGGTCCCCTGTGATTCAGCCAAGTGGGCGCATGAAGGAGCTGGGCCGATCAGTCCTTCTCCAGGTCTTGAAATCGGGTCAAAGAATATGACTGTTTCTCTTTGGAAAAGAGTTGGAAATTAGGTAACTGTTGGCTGATGGGTCAAGGGGCTGTTTTCCAAGAAATAGAAAAATCTTGTTTTTAGTGAGTGAGAATAATGAAGCATGTGCTCAGAGGGAAACAGAGATGAAAGAAGTAAAGAGGGCTGTGTGTGGTCCCCACAGCACTTGGGGGCCTGATTGCCCCTCATCCTGAGGCCAGGACGTTTCCACCTGTGGGTTCTCTTTAGCTTTAGTGAGCTCCAGCTGATGTTGTTTGCACCCAAGAGAACTTTAATACTTTTGTCTACAGACGCCATTGCAAAACTCGCACAGCAATGATTGCATCTTCTAAAAGTGCCTTTGTGTTTGTGCAATTTACTCTCTAAATACTTCCTCTTTTTGTTCTTCACTCTGTTTGTTTTTCAGAGTAAACTTTTTAATTGAAGTATAACATACACATAGCTGATGTTCATTTTTAAAAGACCCATTCACAATTTTTTTTTGAGCAATATTAGCCCTGAGCCAACATCTGTGCCCACCTTCCTCCACTTTACATGTGGGAGGCCACCACAGCGTGGCTTGGTAAGTGGTGCATAGGTCCGTGACCAGGATCCAAACCGGCAAACCCCGGGCTGCTGAAGAGGAGCATGTGAAGCCAACCACTGCGCCACTGGGCCAACCCCACAATTATTTTTTAATTCATTATCTAAAATTAAATATCAGACGAACTGATTGGTTCTCCCCCAAATGTTTACTGAAATATATGCCCATGTTGGTAGAAAATGAGGAGATGAATAAGATGTAGTCTGTATCAGCCAGAGTTCACAACCTATTGGGAGTGGGTGGATGGATGTAGAGAAAGACATACAATTAAATTATTATCTGAAAAATTCTAAAGTCAAAGCATTTATTCAACAAATATTTATTTAGTGCCCACTTTGTGCCAGGCACTGTGAAAGATGCCAGGAAGTCAGTCCCACAGACCCTAAGTGCTAATGGAGATAAAGAAAAAGAAACATGGCAGAACTGAAAAGGGTCAATCAAGTTCACCTCAAGGGACCAAGAATGGAGAAGGTGACATTTGAGCTGGACTTAAAAGGAGAAGTAGAATTTTGGCAGATGAGGAAGATAGAAAAAGGACATTTTATGTTCAGGAAACAGCATGAGCAAAAATACAAGGTTGTGAAGGTTCAAGGAAGTGCTTGGGGAGCTGGGAGAAGACCCTGTGACCAGAGGTGGATTTTGAGTTGGGAAGAGGGGAGTGGCAGGAGATGAAGCTGGAGGGGATCCTGGGAACAGATCACAAAGGGTCTTGAATGCTGTGTATGGTAGAGATGTTTACTGCTCACCAAATATCCATCTACTCCTCGCATTTCCTAGTCTTCTTGCACTTGGAGGGAACCACGTGACCAGTTTCACCAATGGACTGTAAACAGAAGTCACACATGTCAGTTCTGGGCTAAAGTATAAAAAAGCAAGTCCTCCCCCAGTTTGCCTGCTTTGCCACAGTGACCAAGAAGGTCATGTGTTCCAAGTGGTGCAGCTCCACAGTCGTGGCCCCTCCGTCAGTCTGGGCCCATGAGTGATTATGTGGAGCACATGCATGGGTTATGTACCATGAGCAAGAAACAAACTTTAGTTGTGTTAAGCCATTAGGATTTGGGGGTTAATTTGTTACTGCAGCATGACTTAGCCTATCCTGACTGATACACTAGACTGAGAAATTTGGAATTTACCCTAGAGGTGGAGAGTAGCCCTTGAAAGTTTTTAAGTAAGTGAGTAACATTTTCAGATTTGCCAGACACTGCCATCTAGGTTGTCTCTATCCATGCGAAACAGCAGTCTTTTTAACCACTGTCCTATCTCAGGAGGGTTTGAACTTGTCACTTGAGTTCCCACTTTTCTCCTTTCCCTTCCCCCACCAAGTACAGATGACCAGAGCTTTCCTGTCACCACTCTGCTGAGTCCAGGGCTCCATTCCCTTGCTTTGGGCTTATAGGTTTTGTTCTGGGGCATTCTGTAGGTATCTGTCACCTGGAGTAAAAGGGCAGGTTCCTGTTGAGCTTGTGTGGGATGGTTGGGCATCTCTCCAGCTGGGCAGGCATCCAGTGAGTTATGGATGCTGATGGAGTGACCTATTCACTAGCTGCCCACAGAGGAACAATGTGCATGGACCAGTTTGGTGCAGGCAACAGGAGGTTCTCTCTGGTCACAGCTGAGCAATTTGTGACAGTGACTCAGCCTTCGCCCTGCTCCTTGCTCAGTGTTCTTGAAGCCTTCTTTTCTAGCTCCATTTACCCGGCTCACTTAAGCTTCAAGTCCTCCTCCTTTTCTGTAAACTGCCCCAGATCAGCTCCCAGGCCAGTGGGGTCCTCGTGGTGACCCTCCCTGTCACTTTCTCCTCCTCCTGTCCTCTGATATCCTCAAGTTTGGGGAAATTCTTTCCTTCTCCTTTTCTGGCCTCCTCAATAGTACTTCCTCCTTTCTCTGTTCTAGTACCTCTGGTCTTCTCTAGAAGACTTGGTCATCTACTCAATCTAGAGTCTGGATGATCAGCCATTGACACAAACGAACCAAAAAAGAAAAAGAAAAGATTTCCCTTCTCTGAAGGGTAGGGAGGGCTCAACATCCAGACTGCATGGTAATTGAGGGAAAATAATTGCGGTAAGTAGACAAAGAAAGGGAGGCAACTACAAAATGTTTGGTATTAAAACAGTTTGCGCCTTCACATCCTGCCACACAAGATTTGGCTCCAAAGTAAGAGTCACTTGGTCTAGAGGTCTCCAACTTCATACCATTGATGGGGGCCGTCTCAGCCCTGGAGGTCCATTCTTATTTCTTATTCTTATTTAGTCCTTTCTCTTTCCTTTTCTCTCCCTCCAGTTCCCACTGCCCCAAACTTGTGTCTCTTGGGTCCACTCCAGAGGGTAAAAAATCACTTAAAATCAGAACTACCTCTTCACCCGAAGAGGTCATCTTTTACTTTCCAATAGTTTTAACCTTTCTCCTCCAGACCAGGCCCTGGGCTTTGGCTTTGCACAACCAACAGGCCCTTAGGAGGTTTTTTCCACAAGATGAGAGCAATTTTCTCCATAAGATGAATTCCTCTGCCCTCCTTTTAGCAACAAGCACATATAGCAATATTTTTGTGTCTCCACAACACGTATTTTCTTTCTACTATTGCTATTATTTTGAATAGATGATATATTTGCATGGCTGAAAATTCAAAGGCAGCAAAGGGTATACACAGAAAAATCTCCTTTCTGCTCCGTCCACCAGCTACCACACCCTCCTCAGAGGGGACCAATGTTACCAGTTTCTGAGGTATCCTTCCAAAGTATTTTACACAACTGCAAGCACACACATGGATCTATTGTTTCCCCTCTTTTTTAGTCTTCACACACATGCTAGGATTCTGCATGCATTGATTTGCATCTTGCTTTTTTCACTAAACATATAGCTATAGTTTGGAAATGCCCCCATTTTACTACATAGAGTATCACCAATGTATAGTATTCCAGTGTATGTACATTACATAGTTTATTTCAATAATCCCCTATTGATGGACATTGAGATGATTTCTAATTTTTTGCTACTACAAGCATTGCTACCCTGATAACTTTGTAGATGTGCCGTTTTGCCCATTTTTGAGTACTTTTGCAGAAAAATATTCCTGGAGGTGGAATTGCTGGATCAATTCTAAATTGCCCTTCTTTGAGCTTGTACCAAGTTACACTCTCGCTATCCATTAAGAGATTCTATCCATTGGATGTTAGCTCAGGGCCAGTCTTCCTCAGCAAAAAAAAAAGAGGAAGATTGGCAGCAGATGTTAGTTCAGGGCTAATCTTCTTCAAAAAAAAAAAAAAAGAGAGAGAGAGAGAGAGAGACTCTATTTTCCCACAGAGTGCTCTACATGCATTTTTAGGAAAATCCTTCTGGGGCCATGTGGAAATTGGATTGGAGAGAGAGGACCCAAAAGTACCTGTGAGGGAGATGGTATGTTCTAGGTAAAGTAGGGTGGAGGAGATTCACTCTCTTTGGCAGTCAGAGAAGGCTTTCTGAAGATGAGGCTCTTGAACTGGGTCTTGAAGAATCAGCTCACCAGGCAGAGAGTGGAAAAGGCTGTGTGGCTGTGCTGGCTCTTCCTGGGAGTTTAATCTGGAGAGATAACTTTCAGGGGAAGAAAAAGTTGTATGCCTGAGGATGTACCTTGCAGAATGACCTATAAGAGTAAGGAATGGGCAGTCATTTGGTAAGAGTTAAGTAATGATGATACATGGACTCTATGAAAAAGCAAAGTATGCCAACAACAACAGCAATACTAACAATAATAATATCAGCGCCTGTTTCTTAAGAGCTACTATGTGTCAGGCACTGGATTCAATATTACACGTGCATTTAAAAATCTTTTTTTTTTTATTTTTGGGGAAGATTAGTCCTGAGCTAACATCTGCTGCCAATCCTCCTCTTTTTTGCTGAGGAAGACTGGCCCTGAGCAAACATCTGTGCCCATCTTCCTCTACTTTATATGTGGGACACCTGCCACAACATGGCTTGACAAGCGGTGCCATGTCCGCACCTGGGATCCGAACTGGTGAACCCTGGGCGACCAAAGCGGGATGTGCAAACTTAACTGCTGTGCCACTGGGCCGGCCCCTACATATGCATTTTTTAAACCCATTTAATCCTTATACCAACTCTCTGCACGAGGCACCATTATTTCCAATTTACAGATGAGAAAACTGAGGTGAAAGCTGACAAGTAACTTGCCAAAGGCAACATAACAAGGAAGTGGCAGAGCCAGCATTCCGAAAGGTGTGTGTGACCCCACAGCCTGCTCTCTCACCCACTAGAACAGCCTCCTTCCATTAGCTCGCCGAACTCTCCAGAGCTCTAGGTGAGGGATCGTCAGAGATGAAGTGATTGCAGGAGAAAAAAACGAAAGCTCAGGAGACTGTATGACTTTTTCAGAGGAAATACAAATAATATACTGCAACATGGAAAAATGTTTGCTAAACAATATAGTGAGGTAAGAAAAGTTGTGTGTATGATTTTTTTTTTTAAAGATTTTATTTTTCCTTTTTTCTCCCAAAGCCCTCCGGTAAATAGTTGTGTATATTTTTAGTTGTGGGTCCTTCTGGTTGTGGCATGCAGGATGCCGCCCCAGCATGGCCTGACGAGTGGTGTCATGTCCCTGCCCAGGATTCGAACCAGTGAAACCCTGGACAGCCGAAGCAGAGCACGGGAACTTAACCACTCGGCCACGGGGCCAGCCCCTGTGTATGATTTTAAATGTGATGATCACAACGATGTAAAAATAGAAATACTGTGGTATTTCTGTGCTGACTACTCATCCAGAATATTCTAGGCAGTCCTGGGTTTAAAGTTTCTGATTGTCACCAATCCTCTATCAGGTGCTATGCTCTATCTTTAGGAAAGTTGGGGAAATATGCCTACTTTACTTAAAGCTAAAGACTATGTTGAAGACTTTTAAGTAGTTACTGTATTTTTAACACCATGAGCCTTTAAATATGCATATATATTTTGGAACAAACACTGTGATATTGTGATATAATAAGAAATATATATTTTGGTCTTCATGCCCAGCTCCTGGCCAGAGCTCCTAAAACTTCTGTAATTTCCTAAGTGATAAACCTGCTAGGAGCATCTTTTGTTCTCCTATTTGGTCTTTGACCCCAATTCCTGACCCAGAGCTCCTAAATCCCTTGGAATTGCCTGGGTGATAGGTGTGTCATTTGCTCTAATGAGGAGACTCTTGGTGGGCTTCTGGATGGGGGCTGGCCCCCTGAAAGACCAACCCTGGATCAGAAGCTTGACACTACTCTCAGCCCCACTCCCCCGTCCTCCGGGAAGGGGAGAAGGGCTGGAGTCGGAGTTAATAATTGATCATGCCTACATCATGAACTGCCATAGAAATCTCTGATCTGTGGGGCTCAGAGAGCTACGGTTTGCTGAACACATGGAGGTGCTGGGAGGGTGGTGCACCTGGAGAGGGCGTGGATGCTCTGCGTCCCTTCCCCCACCCCTTGCCCTAGGCATCTCTTCCCTCTGGTTGTTCCTGAGTTGTATCTTTTACAATAAACTGGTAACCTAGTAAGTAAATTGTTTCCCTGAGTTTTGTGAGCCATTCTAACAAATTATTAGGTCCCAGGAGAGGATCATGGGAACCTTGATTTAGAGCTGGTATCTGAAGGGGGGTAGGGACAGTCTTGTGGGACTGAGTCCTTAATCTGTGAGATCTGATGCCAACTCCAGGTAGATGATGTCAGAATTGAATGGAATTGTAGGACACCCAGCTGATGTCACAGAATTGGTTGGTGTGGGAAAAACTCCACACATTTGGTGTCAGAAGTGAAGTTCTGCGTAAATAGTAGAGAAGAAACAGTAGTTTCCCCTTTATACACACACACACACACACAGCCAGTGTTGTTACAGTGACTCAAACTTTTTTAAAATATAAAATTTGGAAAAACTAAGGGGTGACATTTGATACAAATCCAGAAGGCTAAGGAGGCAGACATTTTCAGAGGATATCTTAGTCTTACTAATTAATGTAAATTGATATCAATGTCTCGCCTATTCATTAAAAGGCTCCTCCAGTCATTGGATTTCTGTGGGGATTGTTTTTTAAAGGTTAGCCTTGACCAACTCCATCATAATTTTTTTCCAGCAGTACAAATGAACCGAATCAGCATAGCAGGGTTATATTTATTTCAAACAGAGAAAGGAGCAGCTATCAATTGGTTGTTTCAGAAAAGTTATTTGTAATTCCTTTATTTGATCACTTGTTCATCCTGCCTTCATGTTAGTCCTTCTCCTTGTTCATTTCATTTCATTGCATTTGTTCATTCATTCATTCCACGTTTACTAGTCTCCTATTGTATGCCAAGTTCTATACTGGGTTCTGCAAGCATAATAGTGCACAAGACTTGGTTCCTGCCCGCAAGGGGTTCACTGATAGAGCTAGAAACAGAAACAGATGATCATAACATGGTGTGATAAGTGCCTTTTCAATTCAATTTGGTTAGTGCGTATCGAGGGTCTGCCCTGTCCAGGGTGCTGTGCTGGGTACTTTCAGGGGCAGCAGAGAATGAGATATCTGGCTCTGCCCTTGGGGACCTGACAGTCTAGTGGGGGAGCCAGTAAACGAACTAGTAACTGAATCATCACAAATAACCATCGTTGATGAGGGAATTAAGCAGGGTTCTGGGATGAAGAATCACCAGATGGGGGAACCTGTTTCAGCAGAATGGTCCAAGAAGTGCTATGATGGAGGCATTGCAGGGGATTGTGGGAATATCGAGGGGCAGCTAATAAAATATGCCCTGGAGGAGTCAGGAAAGGCTTTGCCAAGGAGGGTCCCTCCCGACTGAGTCCAAAAAGATAGGGGAGAGTTAAACAGGGGGCAAATGTCAAGATGGGCAAACCCAAGAGAGAGAACTGGGGTACAAGGGCATGGAGGTGTCAAGATGACAGAAAGCAGGGTCTGCTGGGAAGTCAGCAGGTGATTCAGTGGCAGAGGGGTACGGGATGAAGGAAGGAGCCGATGAGATGCAGCTGGGGAGATCAAGCAAGGCCAGATCATGTGTGGTCACCAATGCGCGGCTAAAGAAACTTGGAATTTGTCTGAATGGTGACAAAATGGAGAGCTTACCAACCCATGGCCTTCAGCACATAAGGTCCCCATAGTTTTTCACGGGTCCCATAAAACCAGACTGTATCGATTGTATTTTATGTCATGACTCAGTTGTATTCTTTAACAGAGCTGTCACAGGTTGCCTGCTGAAGATGTAACTGTTTTTCTTTTTCAGCTCTATGGAAAGGTGAACTTAAAAGTCCTCTTGAGGTAATTCATCTTTAACTGCCTAAAGGTTGCTCCCTCATCCCTGGAGGGGGACATGTAGGGCACCTGGAGACAAAAGAGAGGGAGGTTTGGAGTTCCCAAGGGCAGATATGCAGACAAATTTTGGTATGAAGCTCCTGGCAGGCTGGGACCTTGGAGAATAGCTGTGTGAGCTAGCATGGGGTCTGGGCTAAGCAGGGAGGGAGCCGGACCCCTGGAGACCCCTGGAGCCTGCCCAGGGACCTGGATCTATAGGGTTGTCATCACCCAGATCTAAAGTCAAGGTCAAAAGCAAGACTGTGCACTAGGGAGAAAGCGAAACTCCAGACTGTCTGCTTGGCAACACTGGTGGGCTGATCCCCTCCCTGCGGGGGCTGCTTCAGCCTTGGAGTTTGGGCAACATTCAGGAGGAGAAGGAAGATCCATAAGGGAAACACGGTGCTTCTTGTTAATCAGGGACTGGGTTTCTCAAGATGGTAGGTTTTGACCTAAAAAAAAAAAAAAAAGAACTGAAGTGATTGCCTTTGCGCCGTGAGTTTTTGAAGACGTTCTTACAAATTGCAGACGTAAAATAAGACAAGCTGGAGTGACTCGACCTACAGCCGAACGTTCTGAAGGACAGTTTACTAGATCTTATGAGACAGGCGCCCTCTGCTCTCCTTGGGACAGCGCAGCAGAAACGGAAGCTGGAAAGACTCCTGGCTTGATGAGCCAGGTATAACCTCTCGTGGAGGTAGTTACTTCGATTGTCCCAGTTTGCAGGTGAGACAACGGAGGCTGAGAGGAGTGACTTGCCCAGATCACTCAGCAGGAAAGAGGCAGGACAGGGAGTAGAATCAAGCGTCCTGATTTCCCGGGCAAGGCTGTTTGGACTCCACAAAGTGCTGCTGCTGCTGGAACAGTGGTGGGAAAGGAGAAACAGGAGAAGGAGGAAGAGGGGGAAAAAAAGAAAAAGAGAAGCACAGAGAATAGGGAGAAGGGAAAGGAGAAGGAAAGCGGAGGAGGGAGATGCGCATTTGGCTAAAACCTTAATCCAATCAGCTGTTATGAGTGGTTTTTTTTTGGTCTCTTCAAATTCCAAAAAAGGTAATGCTTTGCTAGCCTGATCGTGTTTCCACTACAACTTGCAGCCCAAGATGCAGCATAGCAGTTGAAAAGCCCATTGTTCCGTGTTGTGATAATGTAAGTCTCTGTAAAATGGTGCAGTCCAGTGTACGGAGTACTGCCCCCCTCCCACCCCACTGGTGACCCGAGGGGACAGCTGAATGCCTTCTGCTCCGCTGAGCCCAGAAGAGTGGGGCCGGGCTTTCAGAGACAGCTGGGCTGATTCATCTAGAACAAAAGCCAGCTCTTCCTGCTAAATCCCCGTCAGACACGGGGTGTGAGGCCAGCCGGCCCCTGTGCCCCTTCGCGGAAACTTCTTCTTGACCCTGCTCCAACAGTGTCAGTCTCCTGCATGAGAGCCTTGACAGCTTCCCACTGCCCCATCCCTTCAGCCTGGCATGCTCTCAGCTCCATCCAGAGACTGTGGCTTTGGAGGGAAATCTGGGTTCTTGTCCCAGTCTTGCCATTTCCCAGCTGTGCAACGTAAACAAGTGCCTTCATCTCCCTAAGCCTCAGTTTCTCCATCTGTGAACTGGGTGTGAGGGTTGTTCCAATCTGAGATATTTGTTGTCTGATTTGAAGGAGATGATGCCCTGAGCAGGCACCTATGCATATTGTTGTCCTGTGACTGTCTTGTTGTCCTCTTGCTGTCTGGCTCCATCTTCCGTAACTCAGTCCATAGAACCTGCATTCCAGACATGCTGGCACACGCTCGCTCATCTTAAACACCTCCATGCCTTTACCTGTAGGGTTCCCATAATGACAGCAGCTATTGTTTACAGAGCCCTTTCTATGTTCCAGGACTTATAGCAAGCAGTTGACACGGATAATTTCATTTCATTTTCCCACAACTCTTTGAGGTGGACACAGTTATCGGATGAACCAACTGAGGCACAGACAGGTCTCCTCCAAGGCCTGGCTCATCTCCTTCTTTGGTCTTCTTGGACCCTGTCTATGTCCCAAGCCTCTCATCCCGTCTCCACCCCTAGCTTCCTCTTAGTTCCCATAACCCACTACTGTAATTGTCTATTTCCTCAGCCACAGGCCCTGCAAAGATTGAGTCTCTGTCTGATTCATCTCCATGCCCTTAGCCCCCAGCACAGGGCTTGGCACACAGCTGGTGCTCAGAAAAGCAGTAAGTAGGGGCCGGCCCGGTGGCGCAAAGGTTAAGTTCACACATTCCGCTTCTCAGCGGCCTGGGGTTCTCGGGTTCGGATCCCGGGTGCGGACATGGCACTGCTTGTCACGCCATGCTGAGGTAGGCGTCCCACATATAAAGTAGAGGAAGATGGGCACGGATGTTAGCTCAGGGCCAGTCTTCCTCAGCAAAAAGAGGAAGACTGGCAGTAATTAGCTCAGGGCTAATCTTCCTTAAAAAAAAAAGAGCAAGAAAAGCAGTAAGTAAATAACAAGTGAGGAAAAGACAGAAAACATGAACTTCTTATGTGGGAACAGAATAAAAGACTACAAAAATAGCATTGCCTCAAAGATCTTTTTGGTGTGTGTGTATTTAAGGGGTTTTATGAATTACTTTGCATTTCTAAAGCACAGCCGTTTACAAGCTTTCTTAAATTAGGTCTACATTTCTTCAACAACTCCAACTACCTTCCATATAAAGAAACAGTGAGTTGTCAAAAATCATTATATGAAGTGTCCAGGGAAGGGCATAACATCAGGCCTTAACATCGTCAAGATGAAATTAAATAATTCCTGATCCTGAATAGGATCCTGCCCCCGACCTGCCTGTTGCCCGTCTTTCACCTCGGCTGTAGAAGGAACCCAGGCCTCGCACACAGACCTGGACTCAAAGCCTGGTTCTACCTCTCACCCAGCTGCGGAAGCTTAAGCAGGTTACTCATGTTTTCTGAGCCTGTTTATGTAATTGAAAAATTGAAGAGTATACCTAACTTGGAGGTATTTGTAAGGCTTAATGGAAATAATAAATTGAAAAACTAAAGTGGCCAGTAAGTACCCAGAAAGTGGTAGTTATAATTACTATTTTAATTTTTGTTACTTTAAGTGCCACTGTCATAGGCTCAGTTGTGTCCCTGTGGACAGCAGTGACAGGCCTGGCAGAAGGAGGAAGGGCTTCTGGGTGCTGTTGCCATTTTCTTGGAAAACTTAACCTGGAGGGCTGAATGGAGGGGAGATCAGAATCAGTGACCCTCGCTGAACTTCATGCTGTTCAGCATCTTACTGGCGTATACGGGGCACAATTGTCAAATCGTGCCTGCTAGGGATCCAGTGATGTGGAAATACATAAACTGTGGGTTTTATGACTGAGCTGACAGTGATTGTATGGACCCCACACTCCTAAGTTCTCATTAAAATAATGGGGCAAACACTTTCCTGCCTAAGGCGTTCCAAAGACATTAGGATTGGCAGCACTCGGAATTCAAAGTGCAAACCTCTCCTGAGTCCTTCTTGTTTTTTTTTTTTTTTTTTTGGAGGAAGATTAGCCCTGAGCTAACTGCTGCCAATCTGCCTCTTTTTGCTGAGGAAGCCTGGCCCCGAGCTAACATCTGTGCCCATCTTCCTCTACTTTATATGTGGGACGCCTACCACAGCATGGTGTTCCAAGCGGTGCCATGTCCACACCCGGGATCCAAACCGGTGAACCCCAGGCCGCTGAAGCAGAACGTGCGCACTTAACCGCTGTGCCACCAGGCCAGCCCCTCCTGAGTCCTTCGGATGGGTCCCAACTCAGTCTATCTGACCAAACTCATCTCTTGTTTCTCTCATTTACTGATTAGTTAATCCAATAAAAATTTGCTAAGCATCTGCTCTGTGCCAGGCACTATTTGACACTGGGGGTATTCTGGAAAACCAAGCAAACACACTTTCTCCTTCTACTGAGCTCCCAGGCAACGAGGGAGATATACACATAAACAGGCACTCTCATTGCAGAGAGTTGACTGGAGAAACCCAGGGTATTGGGCAGTGATGTGTTGTAAATGTTAAGCAACAGGCACTGGGGAAGGGGTTGGGGTGGGGGGTTGGGGGGGAGGTGGGGGGTGCTGGCGGGGTGGCACGTTCAGGGAGAACAGAAACCCTGATTTATAGCCCTTGCTGATTTCCATGGTGTACATCCTCCCAGCATGGCTGATTTCAGATTACCATATGATGTCGCTGAATGAGGAACTGGGAAGGGACGTGCAATAACACACAGTCATGTAGCATTTCCACCATATAGATAAATAGCTAAAATAACCTTAAGAACATAAATAGTATAGTAGAATAACGCGGAAGCAAGTTTTGAGAAGTTATTACCTTTATCTATAATTTATTTAATTATAAGTTTCTATAAATTGACTTTTATTGAAGGCTATGTTTAACAACTGGCTGTCAAAATTCCTGGAGATTTACCAAGCAGCTCCTGTGAGCTGGTTCAGGCTGCCTGTAGCACACCACTGAAGGGACCCAGGCTGAGCGAATAACAGACTCCTTCTCTTCTTCCAGGCTTGTCTTCCTCCAATCTCCATGTGCCCTTAGCAGCAGATGTGTCCCATTCCTCGCTACCATTCTTATTATTTCCAACCTTTCAAGGCCAACTGCGTCCCCTTTCGCCTAGTGAAGCTGTCTTCTCTGCCTGGCTCTCCCTCCCCATTTCTCGCCATCCACAGGTTACAGTGGGAGCAGCCAGGTTTGCGCCGTATCACCCCGACCCTCCGGCTAGAGTCAACCTGATGGGCATCTGACCCAAGTTAGCATATGGGCCACAGGCGAAGATTCCTGCTCACTGCTGGTAAAAGCCATTTTGTGAAAAGCAGAGATGTTTGTCCGATGTGAGGCAGGACAATGAAGCAGATGGGCAGAGATGAAAGATGAGGTGACAGGACTTTCCAGGTGCCCTGTAGTATTCAGGCCTTGCTTCTGGTCTGACCTTGATGCCCAGCTGCATCCCTGCCCTAGGGTTCCTTGGGATATTCCAAGATCTCCTGAGAGCACTCCCTCAATTAATCTCTTGCACAAAATCCTGATCTTGGGCTCTGCTTCCATAAACCTTCTATAGGACATTCAATGCTCAATAAATACTTGTCCTAATAACTTCTGCAGCTAGCTCCAGGAGAGGTCTGCATCCAAATGAGTCCCACGCGTCCAGACGCCTGCCCTGGCCAGCCCAGTCTTCACCTCTCTGAGTTTCTCCACACTCATTGATTCACACCTGTCTAGTCATTTAAGGAAGCTCTCCCTGGCTATCTTTGTGGAAGATGGCCACCTCAAAATGGCAGCCTTGGCCTTTAGAGATGACTAGTCTTCGTAGGTCAAGTTGATTAACCACAATTGTCATATCGCAAACTCCAGTTCCAAATTCTGGAAGTCCAGCTTGGTTCTGGCGTTCACTCCGAATGTTGTCAACTGTGTTTGGGGTCAGGTGTGGGTGATAGTACTAACATGGGTACCAAGCAAGGGCCCCCTCTGAGGGTGGGGAGAGGCATTCTCACAAGAGGGAGCAAGCATCTCCAAATTATCTACTGCATGGCCCAGATGTGGCCTTCATTTCCCTATCACCACTCCTGGGGAGGAGGTGGTCTTCTGGCTAAAGGATACCCAAAGTTCTTCCATGAGAGGAGATCCATATCAGCAAGAACAAGAAGACAGTCACTGTGAAGGTAAGGATCCAGGGCATAGAGGCCTTACTGATGCCTAGACGCCATGGGGAGAAGAGTACAAAAAGGAGTCTAGAAAGAAATAAGAATAAGACACCACGGCAGAGGGGCTTTCTAAGTATCCATGCAAGGCAGATGACCCTGATTGAAAGGTCAGGCCAAGATATATCCTGACCAGCTGTGAAACACATGTATTGATGCATGCAAAGCAAAGCACTAGGAATTTGCTTGGCCCTCCGATATGAGTACTGGTTATCATCTTTGTCATCATCATCATTATTTTAAATTATTTCTGGTGACAGCCTAGGCTTATGTGCTTCTCCAGTACCAACTGGAGCAATCACAGGGTTATGTGTGCAAGCCTCTGCTCTCTCTTGGCCTCAGTTTCCCCATTTCTAAAAAGAATGGTTGGACCAGATAGTCTCCAACGTTTCTTTCATTCCAATATGATAGTCTCCAGTTCTTTGGAGACACAGATTCAGAGGTTTACTTCTGTTTGCTGGGAGAAGTTGCTAGGGTTGGAAATGATATGTTAGATAATTCCAGGGCAAGTGTATGCTGGAGATTATAATCAAAGAGCTCAGAGCCAAATCGTCTGTGTTTCTGCTTTTCTCCCCACGTGCCCCACAATGGGCCACAGGCGGCCTCTGGGAAAAGCAGGGAGTGGAGAGAGAGGGTGTGAGCCTTCCAGGGGTGGGGGTGGGGGCAGCTTGCTTCAGTTCTCGGAGAAAGTGGAACTGGGCAGTTTCCCAAGCCAGGAAGGGAGACAGTGTATGATGTAGGACATTGAGCAAAGGGGACGGGGCCAGGGACTCAGGCATGTATGGTGTCACTGGTGAGAACTGCAAAGAGCCGCTTAACTCTCTGCACGCCTTGGCCTCCTCATACAACAACTGCATATGGTAATGGCTACCTGGGGGGATTCGGGTCCGGGGGTGAGGACGAAGTCGGTGGCACAAGGGAAACCCAGAGCACAGCACAGGGTGTTCAAGAATCGCTTCCTGTAATTACAAGTGTTGTACAAAGCGAGGGGGGCAGGAAGCTGGGATTCCCGGGCCCCGCGGCTTCTCTGGCTGCTACTCAGTGGAAAAAACAGGAAAAACCAGGAAGTGAGTGCTGTGCTCTTGCTTCTCTGCTACTTAAACAACACCAGCGTTTCCTGCTCTGAGGCCCAGCACCGGGAATTAGTGACTTGCTACATTTTACCTGGTGCTGGAGGGAGATTCATCCAGCTGAACACGGGGCTCCTGCCAGCACCTAGGCTGGGAATGGAGTTCTCCATCACGTGGTCCAGTCTCCTGTTGCGTGAGTCCTCCCAACTTGGAGCCAGCGCAACTGCAAGAGGCCTGAGATCCCATCTTTGCACCCAGACAGTTGGGGGGCTGCCTTATCCTCTGCGCCATCATAAATGGATATTTCTCAAATGCATGTGAAATGCTGTTGAGATATATAAAATATTATATTTGTTAAAGAGTGACTTTGCACTCCTCTTTTTGACAATGTAGATTTTCTCAATCGCCTAAAATGCTATCTGCCATCACATGGACAAGAACTTCCACTCGTGGAGAACCCACAGTACCTGCCATTGTCCTGAGTCTTTCTCTCACTGAGTCTTCCCAACAGCTCCTGGAAGAGGCAATTATTGTGCCCATTTTACAGAGGAGGAAACTGAGACTTTGTTACGTTAAGTCACTTGCCCAAAGTGATAGGAATAGAAAGTGTCAGGAGTTCCAACAGAGGCCGTCGCACTCCAAAATCCCAGCTTAATGTTCTAATTTAAGGACAGGGATGCGCTTTAGTGTTTCTTGTTTTTCCATTCTGAATGAAGCTGGGATTCCTCCTCCTTCACTCCCTTGGAGGGTCTAGCTGCTGCTCGCACGCCTCCCCTGCTTTTGCCGGAGCCCATTTCACCCTCCGAGGGCTTTGCCTTTTGAAGTCGGACCTCGCCGGGGCTGAAATCTGCTCCCGCTGATTCTAGTTGTGCACAGCACGCTGCCCGCCCCACGGAGCTCCGTGGCCCCAGCCCAGCCCAGGCGATCTCCTGGGTGTCCTCCGCTCCCCGCCTCCCCCCGACCCCCCAGGCTCCTGCAGATCTCCCCTTCGTGCTCCGGGCCTCAGTTTCCTCCCCTGTAAAGCAAGGAGCTTGATGCCTTCCTTGGGCAAGCAGTGAGGGGTTTGGTAAAGTGACACACCGTGCGCTCGCGGAACGCGAGCCTGGAGCCGGAGGCGCCATCCTCCCTGCGGTCCCCGGCAGGGGCCGGCGCTCCTCCCCACCCACCCCCGGCCCGGCCGCCCCGCCCCGAGGGCGGCTCCCGCCCGCGCCCTGCCCACCCCGGCCGAGCGACCGCAGCGCCCCGGCCCCGCCGCCCGGAACCAGCTGAGCACAGCTGGACCCAGCAGCCGCCGTCGCCAGCGCCTCTGCAGCAGGTAGGGCAGGGGGGCGGCCGCCGCCTCGGACCTCTGGGGATCCCGGGCGTCTGGGTCTTTCTTCTCCCTCCCCTCCTGGTCCGAGCTCGCCCGCGCCTGGAGCTCGTCCCGGCAGCGGGGGCATCGCTGGAGAAGGGCTTCCTCCCTCATCTTGCTCGTCTTCCAGGGGACCAAGGAGGGTTGGACTGGGGGGGCTAGGACAGGAGAGGAAGGGGGCTGGGCCTCCACCCACAGGCCCCACGGTGCTGCAAGCACCTGAGCTAACCCCGCCCCCGCCCCTCGACCCGAGGCACTGGGCCCGGGGTCACCTGGGAGGCGTCAGGCACCGGTGTGTCTGACCCAGGCTTGCAGGTGGCCTCCCGCCCGTGGTCTGGGCCGTGGCTCGGCTCGGCTCGGGACTCTGCTCAAGGGATCCTTGACTCCAGGTAGTAATTACTTTGCCTGCTCTCCCCAGGCGATGAGGAGCCGCCCACCTCCTTCTTCTTTCTGGGCCCAGGACTGTTAGAAAGTTCCTCCTTGTTCTGCCCTGGAATCTGCTTGCATTGGCTACCTGCAGGTGCTGTCTCCTCCTGGCCCGCAGTGTGTGCTCCCTTCCACGACTCACGGGGAAGCTTCTCCGGAGTTGAAGACAGTGATTGGAACTTCCCTTTCTCCCTGGGCCCCCAACTCTTCTCCGTCTACCCTCCCCCCAAGCTGATTACAACGATGTCCCCCTGGTCCAGTGCAGGCTGGCCGCTCTGTGCAGAGGCCAAGGGCAGGCCGCAGTCCTTGGAATTCTGAAGGAGCTGTTGGGTGGGCAGGAGACATCTTTTGTAGCCAGCCCTTCATCGGCCCAGACATCCACCCTTTATCCCGCCCCCCCTACCTTCCTCAGAGCAGAGAGGGGATCTTTAAAACACCCAGAACTCTAAAAAGCCAAAGGCATCCAGGGCTGGTCTGGGGGTGACACAGGGCTGGTCTGGGGGTGATGCGGGCCTGGTGGAAGGTGAGCCCTTTGGGGAGGGGCCTCCTGCTTTTGTTTGGCCTCTGGGGACTTTTCAAAGACTTAGTCCTGCACGTCCTGTTCTCCCAGGACCACATTTCTGACCAGGGTGCCAGGACCTCTTTCTGCGCTTAACTGGACAGTGACCATCGCTTGCTGGGGTCTCGCCCCAGCCCCATTCCACGGATGAGAGAACTGAAGGGCCCCGAGAGTTCATGACTGGCTCACAGTCACATAGTGAGGAAGGCTCCAGACTGGGACCCAGTTCCAGTCGGCTGTTAGCTGACTCCTTGTAGCTGGTGGGACCTTAGACTCTTTTTTTTTGAGTGTTCCTTTCACTAAGAAACAGACTCCCCTCCTCCCCCCCAACACACACACACACACACACACACACACACGCACACGCGCGTGCTCTTGGGCTGGTTGGTGTTTCTTGGGGATGTTAAGGGGAGGAGGCTTGGAATGGAGGAGTAAGGATGGGAATGGAGAGACAGCATCCAGCTCCCTTGAAACTCCATTTTCCTTTCTGGGGCCTTGCTATTTATAAATGCAGGAAAATTGTAAACAGACGGGGGAGCTGGAGTTGGCACCCGGGTAAGTTACACAGCAGCAAAGAGGGTTTCCGTATGAATCAGGGAAGGGAAACTTACTCCAGAATTTTACATAGTCTTTTTAATTTTATTTCTATTTTTTATTTATTTATTTTTTTAAAGATTTAAAATTTTTTTTTCCTTTTTTTTTCATCCCCAAAGCCCCCCAGTACATAGTTGTATATTCTTCGTTGTGGGTCCTTCTAGTTGTGGCATGTGGGATGCTGCCTCAGCGTGGTTTGATGAGCAGTGCCATGTCCACGCCCAGGATTCGAACCAACAAAACACTGGGCCGCCTGCAGCAGAGCGTGCGAACTTAACCACTCCACCACGGCGCCAGCCCCTCCATAGTCTTTTTTATTATGGACTAACATGGACCTGAGAAAGCAGGCAGGTCCGGGAGGGAGGGCTGCAGGGTTTGCCTTCCATGACATTTCCTTGCTTCCCTCCTTCCTTGATGCAGAGCTCTTCTGGGCCTGTGTTCTGTGTCTTGCCTTGTGAGGGCCCAAGAGCCCCGAGGAGGACAAAGCTCTTTGTCCTCAAGATGCTTCCCATCTGTAGTGGTTGACAGAATGATGCGATATGGAGAGTTACTTCAGCCTGTGAAGGGATGACTAGGTGTGTCTGGGCAACCCAGGCCTCAGAAATGAGTAATAGTTTCCCAGGAGATAAAGTGATTGGAGAAGAAACATTCTAAGAAGCAGAAATAGCTTGTGCAAAGGCACTGAGGTTTTCTGAGCAATCCACATGGCTAGAATAGAGATTGAAGGAGATCAAGGGTAGAGTGGTGGGGGTTGAGACTGTCAATAAAGATGGAACTAGATTATAAACTAAAAGTTTAGACTTTATCCTGAAGGCAATGAGGAGCTGAGAAAGCTTTTTGCCAGAACAATGATAAAAACTCTCATCAATCTGGTGGCTCATGTAGGAGATGCGTTAGAGGGGGCTAAACTGGAGGCGAGGGACCTCGAGGAGGCTGTTATATGGTCAAGTGAAAGAGAGTGCAGATCTGAACCAGGGCAGTGGCCAAGGGATGGATCAGAGTGGCAGATTCTGGAAGCCCAGCTCAGGGACCTGACAACCTGCTATAAATTTCATGTAAAAGCAGACAATAGGCTTATAGCAAAAAAAAATATATTGTTAAAGATTCAAACACAGAGAAGAGTATAGAGTAACCTTCACGTCCCCAAACCCTCTTTAACCTGTGAATAGCCCTGTGCGTTCTGTTCCGCCAAGCTCTTACAAGCCAGAGCTGTAGATTGGATGGATGCCTTCTCACTTCTCAGCCATCCAGGGCCGACAGGTCACTCCTACTCTGTGTGGGTAGTTTGGGTCTTTCATGAGAAGTTGCCGGGTCCGAGAGACCAGGTCAATGGTCTGTAGTCCTCTGCTGAAGCACTGGTCTCTGATTTTCTTCAAGAAAACTTCACAGCCTATGTCTACAGTCTCTGAGTGTGTCTGTTTGCGAGTTAGAGACCACAGGACTGAGAGAGGTTAGAAGCACTGACTTGCGAGTGGAACTGCAGTCTTTGCTCTTTGGAGTGACTGTGGGCAAGCCCTGGCTCTCTGGGTCTCAGTTTCCTCATCTGTAGAATGGGAGGATGTTGGTCTGTATGATAATAATAAAAGCCACCTTTTCGTATACCAAGCGTGGGAATATTAGGTACTTCGTTGATTCCTCACAGCCGTTCCTCTGAGGTGCTATTATCTGTTTTTGTCCATGAGGCTGAAAGAGGCTAAATAATGTGCCTCGAGTTGTGGGGCTATTAGGTGATGGTGCCAGGATTCTGGATGTGTGACTATAGAGCAGTAGCTCTTAATCGCCCCCTAGACATTCTCCGGAAGGTTCCGTCTAGCCCTGACATGAGAAGTGGTGGGGGAGTTTTGCTGTGGCTGTGATGAGGGATGTGAGTCAGTGTGCACAGCTTGGGGAGCTCAGCCCTGCAGCAGAGAGACCGGGAGGGCCCTCCCAGGGCCGTTTGTAAACTCATACTTTTCTATGCTATCAACAGGACTCCAGAGAGTGGGTCAGTCTCCCCTCTGTTTCAGGGAGTCAAGGCTCTGAGAAGACACAAGACTGGCCCGAGGTCACTTGATGGGTTGGGGGCCCAGCCAGGAGCAGTCTCTGCCTTCCACCATTTGAACTCGTGTTCTGGAAACCTTTCTGGGGAGGCCAGAAAAAGTGACCGCCCACCTCCCCCCCCTCCCCCGCCACCACTACCCCGCCATCATTCCCCTAGAAAATGCCTGCAGAAGCAGGGAAAAGCAGGTCCCAGGAGTTATGCATTTTTGTGGGGAGAGAAAGAAAGAGACCAGTGTTTAGGCAGCAGGGGGATGCTAAGTAAAAATATCTCCTCCCTTTCAACTGAGTGAGCGTGTGTCGTATTTCAGCCTGATGTGGTTTGTGAGTTTGGAGACCACAGGCAGGCTCAGCCCGGCTGCTCTCCGGCTCCGCCCCCGCCTCCCCTCCCCACCCTGCCATATGCCTGCTCTCCCTGCCCAGCCTGGGACCACATCAGCAATTTAAGGGCAAGCAGAGAAAAGCGGTGGGCGTGGTGGGCACAGTGGGCAGCAGAAGGCCTGGGCTCGGGTCTTGGTTTTGCCACTGACAAAGTATTGGGTGACTTGCCTAATGCATGCCTTTCTCTGGACCTCAGATTCTACCCTGCGCTAAGGGGTGGACAAGATAATGGCCTGATGGCCTCTGAGTCAGAGGGCTTGTGCTCAGCTCACGGACGTGGGACCTGCGCATCTGTGAGCACAAAGTGAGCCCATGGACGTGGGACCTGCGCATCTGTGAGCACAGAGTGAGCCCACAGCCGTGATCCGTGTACAAATTACTTGCGCCAGTGCCAGCCAGAGATTCAGCTACTGTTCACGAGTTTGGTCTTGGCCGACTGGATTGGTTGTCCCATTTTGCAGATAAGGAAGTTAAGGCCTAGGATTCAGTTATGTATCCTCTTCCCTGTGCTACAGGCGCTAACAATCATGGCCACCGTATGTAGCCTGCTTACTGTGTGTGTTCACCTTTTGTCTTCACTGTCTCGTTTAATCTCTTCACAGCCCTGTGGGGGAGGACATGTGGACTCAGTTTGATAGGTGAAGGGACTGAGGCAGGCCTAGAGAGATGAAATGATGTACTTTCTCTTTGAGCCTCACAGTAGCCCTGAGGTTGTCATTATGGGCCCCGTTTAGAGATGAGGAAACTGAGGCCACGAAATGTGAGCTCTCCTGGCCAGGGGTCCCCAAGGGCCACATGGCTGGTAGGTTCCTTCCCAGGCCCCCCATCCAACTCCTTCCCGGTGCCTCGCTTCTGCCTCCAAGGGAGCTTCTGCGCCTCTTGCACTCAGCGCTTGGACTAAGGGATAACAGTTTTCTTCCCGGGCTGTAACCCATCCCTGAAGTCTGCTCTTGCCAAGGGGGCTCCAGAAACGCTTTGAGCCGTGGAGCCCTTCAGGGAACTCCAGTGAAGGCGCCAGTGGGAGCGGATTCATTCATTCTGAGCTGGTTGAGCAAACAGTCTTAGTGCTTTCCAGCTTCAACAGGGGTATCACCTGGGTCTGGCTTATTTGCCAAACAAAGAGTATACAAACGGTGTCTGTGAGCTTTCAGGGTGGGGCAGGGCCTTTAATTTCCCTTTCATGGTTGTGGCTGGGCTGGGCCCTTGGTGGGTACTCAGTAAATACTAGATAATTTTGGGGGTGTGGCAAAGTGCTGTGGGTGGGATGCCCATGGAATATGAGGGACTTTTTCTCCCCTCATCCAAGGACCTTTTCTTCTTTTTTAAATTATAATAAATGCTCATAATAGGAAATTTAGAAAATAAAAAAAGTCTAAAAAAATATGAACTGTCCTCAACTCTGCCAATGCAAGATAATCACTGCGAACATTTGGGTGCATTTCCTTCCTGATATTTTCAGCACATTTTTTTACCCCCACATAATTGTGGTCGTACCATGTTTCTAATTTTCTATTCCGACTTTCTGTTTTTTTCAACATTATAAACCTGAATATTTTCTCATGTTATTAAGGACTCTAAATTTAGTTTTTAAAAGAGTTTTAAAAGTGTACTCTGCCTAAGTTTATTTTATGAACATTTATTTCTATTTAAAATCTTTCTTTCCAGTAGTCTGGGGGATTAAGGAAGTGAAATAGTGCATTTTATTCATAAAAAACAAGTTTTACTTTTTTTATTATGAAGACGATATAGGCCAACCTGATTTTTCATCGCTCTCTGTTGTTGTATCTAAGTGTGAATGTACTGTGGTTCACTTTCCTCTGTTATTAGGCATTTAGGCCATTTATAAATAATGCTGCAATGAACATCTGGGGCATAAATTATTCTTCTTTCATTATTTCCTAGAATGAGAGCCCAAGAAATGGAGTTGCTGGGTCACAATGACACATTTGACAGCTTTTGCTCCATTTTGCCAAATTTCTGCCCAGAAAGGTTGGATCAGTTCTTATTCCCACCAGCCATACTTGAGGGGGTGGCATTCTTTTTTTTTTTTTTTTTTTGAGGAAGATTAGCCCTGAGGTAACTGCTGCCAATCCTGCTCTTTTTGCTGAGGAAGACTGGCCCTGAGCTAACATCCGTGCCCATCTTCCTCTAGGTTATATGCAGGACACCTGCTACAGCATGGCATGCCAAGCAGTGCCATGTCCGCACCTGGGATCCGAACCGGCAAACCCTGGGCCACTGAAGTGGAACGTGCACTTAACTGCTGTGCTACTGGGCTGGCTCCGGGGGCGGATTCTTAAGGGAGCCTGGGAAGCTGGTTATCAAAAGTCTAGCTGTCCTACGAGAAGGCTCAGGGACCATTTTCCTGAAACATCGTGCTTCATTCATTCATTCAGCAAGTACATTTGCACAGTTCAGCATCAGGAAAGGCTAACAGTTAGCATCCCAGGCTGAAGAGGCAGAGAGAAGCCGGTTCTCGTTCCCGTTTCTGCTTTGCATTTGCCGTAAAGCTCTGGGCTTATGCCAGGTCCCTGCTCTGCCTCCACGCTTAGGGCCAGAAGTCTTGACTTTATGTTCCCCGCCCAGAGACTTGGGTGTGAATGTGGTGACCCTCAGCGGAAGGCCCCTCTCCTGACTGCCTCCTCACCTCAAAACAGTTTCCAGACTCTGAGTTTTGCAGCTGGACCTCGGGAATTGCCTTCTTGGCTGGGGATAGTCTGCCCAGAGAGAGCAAGTGAATTTCCTAAAGCACACAGCAAGGCCTCCGATTGCTACTCCACTGCTTGTGAGATTTCAAAAGTGCTTATCTAAACCAAAGTGATTTCAGTTATTATGAAACCCAAGGCCTGGGAAGATGAAGGAACCTGGCTGTGGTCAGATCCCCAGTTTGTCCCGGCAGTGGGGTCTTGGGAAAGTCATTGCCCTTTCAAAACCCATTCCTCCCACTGTGAGATGGGGAATGGCGCCTTCTCTGAGCCTCTCTTATCTACTTCTCTGCCACTCGATGGTTTGATTTCCACATCCAGTGGCAGATCTTGGTCTGTCCATTGTGCATCCTCAAGAGGTTAGACCCTTTCCTTCCTCAGGGTAAAGGCTGTGTTCACAATGTTGCAGTTGGACATAAAGGGTGTTCCAGAGCGTCTCAAACTTATCCTGCACACGGATGAGCTGGAGATTTTGTTAAACTGCAGGTTCCGGTGCAGTCGGTCTGGGGTGGAGCCTGGGACTCTGCATTTCTAAGGAGCTCCCAGGTCGTGCAGATGTTGCTGGTCCAGGGACCACACTCTGGGTAGTAAGATTTTAAATCCTTTGCTAAGGGCCCAGACTAGAGCCCGGATCTCTTAATCTGAAGGTCTTATCTTTGAGGTTCTTTCTACCTATTGCATTTGCCTCCCTCTTCTCTAACCGAGGCAGAGTCGAACTATTTGATCCCCAGCTATGGGTTTCTAGAATCTCAACAGCCCTGGAAATATTTTGCTGCCTTTTTGCGGAGTGAGGTAGGGCCCCTGTTTATGGGAGTGACTCAGAAGGAAGCCATCTGAAGGGGCAGAAATACAGCTGAAGGACCTAACATTTCCACCAGCAGTTTTTCTAGTTAATTCTCTCTATAGACAGCAAACCAAAACCCCTGGGGAGGCCCCAGCCTGTTTTTGTATGCCTCTGAGCTACGAATGGTTTTTACATTTTAAAAGGTTGTTTAAAAAAACCCAAACCCAGGAGCCATCCCATGGCATAGTGGTTAAGTTTGCATGCTGTGCTTTGGAGGCCCGAGGTTTAGGGATTTGGATCCGGGTAGTGGACCTACACACTGCTCAACAAGCTATGCTGTAGCAGCGTCCCATATACAAAGTAAAGGAAGATTGGCACACATGTTAGCTCAGCAGCAATCTTCCTCAAGCAGAAAGAGGAAGATTGGCGACAGATGTTAGCTCAGGGCCAGTCTTCCTCACCAGAAAAGAAAGAAAAAACCCCAAGACCAAACAGGAAAGAATATGCAACAGAGAGGATATGTGGCCTACAAAGCCTAAAATCTTTACTGTCTGGTTCTTTACACTGAAGGTTTGCTAACCCCTGATCTGGAAGAACCAAAATTTTATATTTTTCTCTAGTGAGCAAGAGGCCTGGCCTTATAGCTTGAAATTTACTGAGACCAAGATGCAGGGAAGGCAGCCTGACTTGGCAGGAACTGCCTAGACGTCTTAGCTGTGTGACCCAGAGCACATTACTTCACCTCTCTGAGCTTGTGTCCTTCCTTCACAAAATGGGGACAATGATACCTGCCTGGCAGATGTATTGTGAGGATGAGAGTATGTAGGTGTGTAAAGAGTTTAACACTTGATAGATACTCAGAAAATGATGACTGCTGTCATTGAGGTGGCCATTTGAACCCTTCTGGCATTACCGAATGGATATCATGTTTCTCCCACCAAATCGGAAGGGCCTCCCTGTGAGCTGGGAGCAGTCTTTTAGGAGAAAAACACCTCTGCTCCAACCTCCCCCAACCCCGCCCCCAGGGCAGAAAGGTCTTCTTCAGCCGCCTAGACAGATGGGGTTCCTGGTGGCTTGCACACTTTCACTGACGGTGAGCTCTCTACCCGAAGGCCGGCCTTTCCACCAATGGGCAGCCCTGACTATTAGAAAGTGCCTCCTCTCCCTGTGCTCTGAGATGTAATTTAGCACCTAGCGAGCCCTGGGCTGGGATCTGAGCACTGGAAGGAACCGCCTCTCTTTACGGCACCATCTGGAGCATGTGGGTGATAGACTAGTCAGTGGTTTGTGGACCTTGTTTTTAAGCCACTGCAGCCTTAAGGTCCAAAATGAAAAACAGACCAACTTGGAGTTAGCTCGGTTTAATTCTAAACCCAACCGAGTCTGCAACTCTGAGGCTCCCAGCGTCCAAATCCTGGGAAAGCGTGTAATGCTCATTTTGCCCATAGATGGCAGCACCTGTACTCTTAGCGTCTCTGTGTGGACATGTGCACGCCTGTGCATTACGTGTTTACACATCTGTGCACACACGTGTACATGCACGTGTGCACACATGTGATTAGCTAGTTTCTTCCTTTGCTGATTCTTGAGCTGTGGTGGCCCCAGCCCCAGGCTCGGCTGGGCTGTGGGGTACACGGAAGCAGAACTTAGTCTAATGAGGAGGGGGCTGACTGGAAACAGACCGTTACAAGACAGTGTGACAAGGAAGACTAGAGGCCTCTGGGATCTCAGAGGAGACTTCCTGGAGGAAAGCTGGGACTTGATCGCGAGTGGGAGGAGAAAAGAAGAACAGGGAGGAAAAGAGTCCCAGAACAGTGGAAACGTGGTACAGGATTTGCACGAGGAGTCAAGGAACAGAGTGCAGCTGTGTCTGGCTGAGCTTGGCGGGGTGTGGGTGGAAGATGGGAACGGATGAGAGCTGAGGCCCAAGGCGCCGGTGGGGGCAGATCCTGAAGGACTTGAAGAGTTTGTTGAGCATCCTGGACGTGATCTGGGGGCCGTAGGAGAGCCGAGGTGGAGGCTGAGCAGAGGAGTGACATGGTCTGGGCTTGCTCTGAGGAGGCTGCCCTGCAGGGGAGCAGCAGAGAGGAAGTGGGAGGACCAGTTAGGAAGCAAACAGCCCCCCGGGTGAGAGGTGATGGTGCCTGGACCAAGATGTTGGCAGAGGGGGTGGGGAGAAGTTATGCATTCCGGTGGAATGGGCAAGATGTAATGGTGTTGGGGGCGAGAGTAGCAGAGGAGGGGATACGGAGGTGGGTGGTACCCTGGGCTCTGGCCAGTGGATGGGGGATGGTGGTGCTCTTGCTGAGATGGCGAGCACTGGGGGAGGAGCAGGTTACACTTGGGAACAAATGCATCACCAGTGAGGACGAGGGTGTGATCTGAAGGTTTGCAGAAGAGAAGGGGCCTGGATTTGAAAGGCTCCTCCTCACACAGAGTTAACAGGAACAATAAAACCCAACTCTGCTTTGATCTAGCCCGAGGAACCAGGAAGTTCCGTGGAACTTTCTGAGGAAGGCCCACAGAGGTGGCATTTAACAAGAGATCCTAGGGTCCAGATAAGCGCCCGACCTCCTTCCACATCCCCTTCTAGCCACGCGTGCCACTCACAATGCAGAAATCCAGCAGGAACGTCTGGGCCGCTTACTGTCAGCGGAGAACAGTGCTCATCTGTGTCTTAATCCCAGGAGCCTGCAGGGCCCCACTGCGTTTGGGATCTTGGCCTCTCCCCTTGGCTTAGAGGAGCTGGTTTGGGCAGAGAAATTTTCCAGTGGAGGCAGGAGCCAGCTTGCTCAGCGGCCCCCTGAACGTGGATGACTGACTCTGGGGCGTGAGGAAGGGGGCAATCCAGCTTGTACCTGAAAGGCAGAGGGGGCAGGGGCTGGAAGGCTGGGCTGCACAGTCCACTGTGGGCCAGGCATGGGCCGGCCCTTCCTTCGCTCATCTAGCACACACCCACTGGTCCCGCTGTTTGCCAGGTCGTATGCCAAAGCCAAAGCTTCAGCGGCAGAGTAGCCTAGTGGAGCTCATAGTCTGATGGGCGAGAAAGGCCCGTCACCAGATAATAAGAATATGGTCATCCCATAATAGAGCGATGCTTAGGCATAGAGATGGGAATATGGCAGGTAAACAGCTTGTGTCCCCAAACTGCACAAATACAGGATGAGAAAGATAATTTCCAGGAAAAGACTTAGAGATTTAATTAATAACCAGAGAAAACCAGATACCGCTGGAGAGTAAACAGTTTCTGCACTGTTCAAAACCCTTAACATATTTTATCTCATTTCATCCTCAGAATGACCCTATGGGGTAGGTTCTAGCATAATCCCTCTTTTACAGAGAAGGAAACTGAGACTCAGAGAGGTGAAGTAATGTGGTTAAGGAACACAGTTATTTAAATGCGGGGCCGTTTTGTCTAACTCCAGAATCCTGAATCACAGCTCTGAAGTTGACTGTAAGCTGAATTCAGTCATGCAATGGGGTTGTCTGAAATGCAAATGGGATTTTAGGTTGGATTAATAGAGGCATGATATCTAGAATGATGGAGGTGAGAGTTCCGTTTGCCCCACCCTGAATAGAGCTCGTCTGAATGCCTGATTCTAGGTTTTGTGCTGTCAGTAGGGACAGGGTTCATCTGGAGTAGATCAGAGAAGGGAGTGAGGGAACCAGACTCCTTGGTCTCAGGAAGAGCTGGAGGAAAGGGGTTGTACAACTTGTGGAAGACTTGAGGGGCCCAGGATCACAGTCTTCAAGTCTCCAAGGAGCCATTGGAAAATAGGGTAGCAGATCGGTTCTGGGTGACCCCAGAGGGTAGACCTTGGACCAACAGGAATAAGGCATAGGGAGAGAGATTTTAGCACATCCTACTGACAATTCTTTTAACCAGCCAAGCTCTCCAACAGAACGTCTTGCAGCCTTGGTGGGAAGGGAGCGCCCCGTTGCTGGAGGTGTGCAAGTAGGGGCTGTGTGACCCTGGTCGGGAGGAGTGGAAGCATCAACTGGGGCTTTGACCAGACGACCTGGAGCCCCTGACGCTGAGAGTCTTGGTCCTTTATTTCCAGGTGGTGCTGACGCCCCCCTTGGGCAGTGCTTCCGACTTGGTCCCAGCACCTCCCCGCGGAGCAGCCGTCTTCACCCTCACAGCCCTGCGAGGTAGGTAGAGCAGTGCAGACAGCTCAGCATCCTCCTGAACCCAGCCCTGACTGCCCCGGGGAGTCTGGAGGGGACTGTGGACGCAGCTGCTGGTCGCCACAGTGGATTCAAAGGGAGTCCCCGAGGTTTTTCTTGTAAGGCTCGGAGTACGTGTGTGCCCAGTGCCTCCTTTGCACCTTGCCCTCTCTTGAGAGGGAGGCGAGGCAGGGGTGATCCTGTGGGGAAGAGGCAGATCTGGGCTGCGTGCCAGCGCCTGGGCCCCACCCTGGCTGTGCTGCTTGCTCGCTGTGTGACTGTGGGAAAGTTGCTTTCCCTCTCAAGACCTCTCTTAGCTCTTCTGTAGAAGGTGGATCCTCTTGAGGAGGAGGTGCAGGAATTCTCCCCGGAGGCTTTGGGGAGGTGAGAAAAACTGGGGTGGGGCTGCCAAGTCTCCAGGCTTGTTGACCATAGGAGGAGTATCTGAGCAGTGTGAGTCCTGGGGCAGGTGGATGAGTCATACCCACCTGGGGATGGCTGGCAGGGTGGGGCCCACCTGACTATCAGATTCACAGGTGACCCGCTGCTGAAGTAGGCCAGGAGGTGCAGGGTGGAGCGCAGAGTCCTGGGCTGGAGGCAGGAGACCCAGTTCAGCCGCCAGCTCAGGCCTCGGTTTCTCTGCCTGTAAAATGGGTGCATCGGTCTCCCCCACCCACCTAACGCGTTGTCGTGAAGACCGCATGGGCTCTGAAACAGGTAGGGTCACTGGGGAATAACCCAGCTTCCAACGCGGGAACAGAAGTGAATTTCTAATAGTGCTTGTGCGGAGAGCCTGGAAAACACCCCTCGGGCTCATGACCTCACCCGTGGTTGCCAAAAGGCGAAGGGGCTGAATGCCGGCAGGGCTTACTCATCCTCTGCGGCCCAGTTGGCTGCCAGGTGGTGACACGGCAGCCGACCACAGTCAGAGCTGTTCCTCTTTCTCAAAGCTTAGGTGAAAGGGCCACCCAATGGTCCCCAGAATGCTTTGTCATCAAAGCTGGGCATTCCCAGAAGGCCGGCGGGGTCCAGAGAGGCAACTTGTCCCACTTTGGCTGCAGCCCGAGGGTTCTGCTGACAAAGGGGCAGCCCCAATCTGCTCAGACAGGAGGGATGGGGGCCTCTGGCTCTGGTGCTCCTGCTTTTGAGACTAAGCCCTGGAAACTCCCAAAGCCCGTCTGTCTCAAAGTGATCTGTCACCAAATAGAGTGTTATACTCCCTAATGCTTCTGCTACCGGTCACCCAGGGTCCCATCTTCTGCTTTCCCTGCTTCTGCAGAAGTGAGGACCCAGCTGAGTACCTGCAAGCTGAGAGCTCTGCCTGTTTGCTCCCTTCCCTCCTCTCCCTGGACTGTGCCCGCCTCAGCCCCGCCTCTGCTGAACTTGGGTTCCAGCACGGGGGCCCCAGGGACCTCCTACTTGTCAAAATCCAGTGGCATTTCCTCAGATCTCTGTGTACCCCCTCTGGAGCATCCGATACCTTCTCCTTCCAGGAGCTCTCTCTCCTTTTTCTTCTGGGAGGCTGCCCCGTCCAGCTCATCTCCTGCTTCTCTGACCTGCCCAGTCTGGGCCCTGTTTTCCCGCCTCAGACATTCTTCACCAGGATTTTGACCTCTTCTTGTCTTGACTTACATATATAGGTTCATTCACTCACTCATTCATGCATGCATGCATTCACTTGGCAGATATTTAGGCCCTCAACTGGGTGTTGGAGAATCAACAAACAGCATTTTTCCATCCCTCGTGGGTCTTATAGTCTTGGATCTTACAGGCGGCCATTATGCGCATACCGGATTCGTTCTTCCTTCAGCTGTGACGGAAACGACCAAGAACATGAGAGCATATGGGATTGGGTGGCTGTGATGGGATCTTGTCTGGACAGATGAGCAAGGCCTTCCTGAAAAAGTGCAGATGGAAGAGTGAGTGGAAAGTGGCCGGGTGAGCTGGGAAGGGAGCCCCCAGGCAGGGGGAACAGCATGAGGCTCTGAGGCAGGATGTTGCTTGTGGAATCTTTGAGGAACTGAAAGAAGGGAACGTGGTGGGGAGAAGGGCCTGGAGACAGGCAGCACCTCCGTCATGTGGACCTTTGGGGGCCTTGGTTAGAGTTTGGATTTCATTCTAGATCACTGGGGGACCAGTGGAAGTTTTAGAGGATGGGAGAGACTTGGCCACATTTAATTATTAGAACCTTTGGAAGAAAGAACCGCCAGTTCTGTCCTGATAAGCCCCGAGGGTGTAATTTTTGGTTCTTCCACACAGCGGCGTCCTGACGCTGTGCTCAGTACAAGGCTTCGGGTTGGGCAGTCCTGGGAAAGTGCACTTAGCAGCATTCTCTGGGCTCTTTGCATTTTTTCATTTACCTGGTCAACCCTTATCGAGCTTCTGCACTGGAGAGGGGAGGTGAACCAGACCTCGCTCCACCCTCAGAGATCCAGATTTGTGATGACTGATGCCTGGAGTGTGTTTCGATAAGTGCAGGGGCTCCAGGGGCGAGGGAGCGCTTTTCCTCCTTTGAGTCAAGCACTGGACTGAGAGGGGCATTGGGCATTCCAGGCAAGGGAGTCATGTGTGCAAAGGCTGGGCCACCTGGTGTAGCCGCTGCACTTGGGGACCAGTGAGCTGCGTAGCTAAAGCAGGAGCGTGGGACTGAGGTGGAGAATGCCAGGAGATGCTGGGGAGAGTGGGGTTGGGAGAGGCCTGGAATGCCGGGTGGGTCTCCATCCTCTGGGTGCCGGGAGCCATGGACAGTTCTTGAGCCGAGGGGTGGCTTGAGCAAAGGGATTTCAGAACAATCAGTCGGTGGGAGGCTGAGGGGAGGGCAGATCGGAGGGGCAGCACTGTAAACTGGTTGGAGAGAGTGAGTAACACTGAGTGAAGCCTTGTCACTCCCTCCTGCCTACACACACAGTAAAATACTCTGAGCCCCTTTCCGTCCTCTGCCCTTATTGGGTTATTCCCCCATCGGCTGGTCTGCATGAGCCGCCCAGCACTGTTTCACTGCCGCCCTGGGGTTTGGTTACATCCTGGGCCCCAGAGACAAACAGGTCTGAGCCTAAAGCATCGCTCTGGCCCTGTCTTGCTATGTGTCCCTCAACACATTCCTTAACCCCTCTCAGCCTCAGTTTCCTCATCTGTGAAATGGGGGTGGTAATAGGGTTGTTGAGGATTAACTGATGGGGAAATAAAGTCCTGACATATGCCTGGTGCATAGGGATGGCTGCTTGTCTTTATTTCCCTTTGGTTGGTGATGGCCCAGGCCATGTTGTCATCTGCCCCTTGGGGAGGGCTTCTTATAGCCATAAATCTGTAATCTGGACTGGAAACAAGGTGTCCCCAGCAGCCCTGGGGGGAGGCCTCTACTGGGATGCCGAGAGGGTTGGAAATGCCTTTATATTTCCCCCACTGGGGTCTGGCACAGGGCTGGGCTCAGAGCGCTGGACCAGGCCTTAATTGTCTTTTAGCCCCGGCACTCAGCACAAGGCTGGCCTATCTTGGTTCTCATAAATACTACACAAAAAAAATTTAAATAAAGTCGTCGACCTTGGGTATCATCCCCCCAGCACATTCATCTTATGGCTGAAGAATCTGGGGCCCAGAGAGGGACAGTGACTCATCCAAGGTCCCCCAACCCTTCGGTGGCAGGGCCTGGACCTGGCTCAAATATTTATTGCAATTCTAATTTCTTAAGTGTTGATAATTTAAAAATTCACAAGTCGACTGGGAGAGGGTAACAATGGAATGGGCATTTGGAGTAGAGGCTCCCCGTAGACGATTCTGGGAAGTGTCCTGGCTAGAGGGGCCCCGAGGGGATCATGCCAACCTCCCTCGTTTACATTTGGGGAAACTGAGGCCCAAAGAGAGGTAGTGGCTCTCTCAGGGTCCCCAGAGCGCGGGAAGCAGAAAAGTCGTCACGGGCCCACTTCCAGTAATCTGCAGGCGGTGGGCAGGCTCTTCCCCCTAGCTCAGGGCCTCATGTTTAAGAAAGGGAATTAGAGCGTGAACAGTGGTTTCCTGGGGAAGTTTGGGCTGTTAATGGTGTCAAGGAGAAGGACCATTTCCGGAGCCATGCGTGCCCATGTGATGCCTGTGGAGCTGGGCCTGGCGCAGCTATTTCAGACTAAGCCACAGGGTCCTATTTATAGGCTGATGTGATTATGTTGATGTGGTCAGGACAGGCCCGCCTGCCTTCTGCCCAGCCTAGCTATGGCCGAGGAAGAGGCCCTCGGGGGCGATTCTGACCCGTGGGTGAGTAGTGAGGGATCTGGAGTAGTCCCTGAGGCCTGCTCAGAGGAGGGGCTCCAGGGAGGCCTCCCAGGAAGTCCCACTCCTGACTCCCAGTTCAGCCGCAGCCAGGCCCTCTGTAGAGATGAAACCAGCCCCGATCCTGTTCTCCCCCTGCTTGGAAATCCTCCACTGGCTCAGATCAGGCCAGGACTCTGCGGGCTCCTCCTTCCCCACCCCCACGTCGAGGTCTCAGCCCCAGGCATGCCTCTAGTGTTTGCATTTCCCTGTGCCAGCCACACCTCTGAGCCTTTGCTTTCGCTGTTCCCTCCACCTGACTTGCCTGTTCCCAGGTCCCCAAAGACAAACCTAAATGCTTCTCCTCTGTGGCTCGTCAGGCTCTGTGCTCCCTACTTGGTGCTCCCGCTTCCCAGAGCCACTTGAGTGATTCATGTGTGCTCCCCACTGGGCTGCAAAGTCCTGATACAGAGAAAGAAAGAAAGGAGAAAGGCATTTGTGGATGTGCACTTAACTGTGGCATTCACCTTCCATGTTTGATGCCATATCATCTGCGTGCCACTCTCTGCAGGAGCTATCTTTAAAAGGTGTGTGGGGTGAGAGTAAGACTTCAGAGTCAGAGAGCCCTGGATTCAGACTCCGCTCTGCACTTGCTAACTGTGTAACCTTGGGCTGAATCTCTCTGAGCCTCAGTTTTCTCATCTGCAAAATGGGGGTGATGCTAACTTTGGGTTTGGGGGAAGCATTGTCAACAAGACAAAGATTGTAGGTACTTCTTGTGTTGCCTGATCCATAAGCAGCTTCAATGTGCAGTAGTAGGTGTTATTTACAGGTGGAGAAACTGAGGCTCTTAGCAGAGAAGTGTCTCCTCTAGGGCCTCATGCAAGTCAGTGGCCAAGAGGAGAGCCCTGTTCTTGGGGTCCTGGCCTCCAGCTCCACCCTGTGTTCTCCTTCCCTCCCTCTTAGCCCCCTGGGCCTCTTCTGTTCCCCAGATCAGGGGAAGCTTTGTTTGGGGATTGTTTTTCCTAAGAAGTTTCCTCTGTGGTGTCATTGGATGACTCAGAGCCCTGAGTCACTGGGGGAAGCCGGAGGCGGGCTGAGGTGGGGGGGGGGGGGGGTGCAGAGCGAAGGAGGGGAGTGAGGAGGAGGGAAAGGAGAGAAGGGACAAGGAAGGAACCCCAATTCCAGTTCTGCCTCCCACTGCTTGATCAACCAGGCCTGACAGGTCCTCTCTCTCGCCTGGCCCCAGTTTCCCCAAGTGTGAGAGGAGATGTGGGGCTTTGACGAGTGGTTCCCAGGCCAGGCTGAGCCTCGGGATCCCGGGTTCCTGGGCCCCACCCTGATTATAGACCCAGAGGCATCTATGTTTCTGGAGCTCCCAGGTGATTTGCTGCACACCTGGGCTGCAGAGGAGTTTGGGACCCACAGGCTGAAGCCCCCCCGCCCCGGCTCAGCCTCTGCCTGACCATCTCAGCTGCCTCACGGAGAGTCACTTCTCTCGCTGAATGCTTTTGCAGAATGGTGCAGGGGAAGTGCAGAGGCTGTTTTTTTTTTTTTAAACAGCTTTATTGAAGCACAGTTTATGAAAGTTGTCAAAGTAAATTAACATGCAATTTACATACATATAATTCACCTGTTTTAATTAATTTGCTAACTTTTAGTAAATTCACAGTTATGCCACTATCACCACAATCTAGTTTGAGAACATTTTTATCACCCTTGATCACCCCTAAGAGATGCCTGTGCCTGCTTGCCGGCAATCTCTGTACCCACCCCCCAGCCCACCACTGGTCTACTTTCTGTCTCTCTGAGTGCCCAGACCTGTGTGCACCTCCCAGGTTCACCCTTTCTGGCTGTGTGACCTCATGCAGATTACTGCCCTCTCTGAGCCCTGGATTTCTCCTCTGTAGGAGGGGGGATTTATATCCCCCTTGTAGCTCATTGTTTGAATTTCACTAATGTGATAGAGAATCTGATGCATAGTAGGACCTGGGGACTTGGGAGCCTGGCATGCAGTACACAGAACATAGTAGAGATCCCGAGGCACAATTATAACAGTACTAGCAGACATTTTATAGCACTCAGTCTGTGTCAGGCACTGGGCTAAGCACCTTAAGCGCATGATCTCTTTTAATCCCTACGACAGCCCTATTACGTGAGTGCTAATATCATTCCATTTGATAGCCCAAGAAACTGAGGCACTGAGAAGGGAAGAAACTTTTGCCAGGTCGCCTAGGTGACCTTTGGTAGGGCTGGGAGTCTGTCCTGGAGCTTCCCTCCTTAACCATTACACTACAGATGGGAATCATGGAGCGAGGGGCACAGCTGGTGGACCCAGGGCAAGGTTTATGGCACACACTTTCAAGGGACAGGACCTTGTACGGTGGACATGGGATTTGAAAGATGGTACATAGTACAGAGTACGTCATACAACAGATGTGATGTGATACATGGAGCATGATCTAAGGTGTAAGTGACACTGGATGCAGTGCATGGAACATGGGTGCACACACGGGATGAGGCATGAGGACCACAGGGTGTTCCAGTATGTGGCATGGAGAGCATGGTGTATGTGATGCTGGGCATGGTTCAAAGTATATGATGCAGCGCAAGGACGTGGTACCCAGGATGTAGAGCTTGAGATATGGCAGCGGGGCACAGAGGGCCCCTTTTTCAAGTCAGTACCTGGGGCCCCAGCAGGCAGTGGCAGGAGCCAATTTTCTCCTCTCACAAAGGCCTGTCCGTTTTTGTTCTTCTTCCTCCCTGTCTCTTTAGATGCCAAAGAGTGGGAGTGTCCCAGAGGAGTAGGGCCCAGAGCACCCCCCACCATCCCACCAGCTCAGACAGGGGTCAAGACTTGGGGCCAAGTCCATGGCTCAGGACGAGCCTGCCAGGCCCCCAGTTCCCCTCTCTCAGACGCAGCTGTGAGCATCTGAGCGTCGATGTTGGCTGGGCCCGAGCCGATGTTGGCTGGGCACGAGCCGGGTAATTTTCCTCTCAGGGCCCTCCTCCCTGGCTGCCACTGCTGCCTGTGGGCGTGTCTGCGTTCCGAGGCTTAGGGCTGAGGAGCCGATGGCTACCAGCTGCGTCTGAGTGGAGGTGGGGGGAGAGGGCAGGGAGGAGGCAGCAGCTCGCACGCTAGCATTTCCTGAGCCCTCCCGGCACCTGGCACTCACTCCCTCATCTGGTGTCCTCTGTACGAGAACCCCATTAGCTTGATGAGGAGACTGAGGCTCAGAGAGGCAAAGAGTTTGCCCAAGGTCACACAGTCAGAGGCAGAGCTGAGGCTAGACCCCAGCTCTCCTGGAGGCGAGAAGGTGAGGACATACAGAGGTCAGGCTAGGTGGCACAGAGGGTGTTGTTGGGGGGTCAGTGGTGATGATGCTGAAAGAGCATGTGGCACCAGATCACAGAGGGCCTTCAGTGCCAAGCCTACGAGTCCTGACTTCTTTCAGTCTGCACCGGGGGCCGTGGAAGGGTCTTGAGGAGGAAATGATCAGTCTCTCTGGATAATGGGAGAGTCAAAGGCAGGGAGGAAGCATGCATTGGTTCCAGAGAAAAGATGGGGAGCCTGAAGCAGGATCAGGGCTGGAACGTGGGGGCGGGAAGGAGTGTAAAGGAGGGAGTGTGGGGTTGGGCATCTCACCTCTGGCCTCAGCCCTTATGTACTGTCCTGGAGGGGTGACTCGTTAGGCCCTGCCCCTAAGAGTGTCTCAGAAGCCCCCAGAGGGACAGGCACCTGGAAGATGCTGCTGGTGACTGGCCAGCTACGTGGATGGAGGCGAGACCGGGAGACGCCGGGGTAGGGACGATAGCGTCCGTCCCAGAGCCGTCTGCGTGCCGGGCGTTGTGTTTCGGGCATCGGATCTTGTTTCATCCTTCCAGCTGGTTATGATTATTCTGAGCTGGGAGAAGAACAAAAGCATTCCAGTACCATACCTCCGCTCACAGTACTAAAGCGGGGAAAGAACTTAAAAAAAAGGCTATTAAAATTAAAAGGATTAGTAACCATAAAAATATTTTTGAAGCTCTGCTAGCTTTATTATAGTTCAAAGTTTGAGATAAATTGCAAAGAATCTTTAATGATTCGGTAGCAATTGGTGTTTTTCCGTGACTGATTTTTACCAGCATCAGGTTCTAGTTAGCCTGTGAGATAGTCCGGCCCTTCTGTAGCTGAGGACACTGAGGCTCAGAGGTTGCGTCACTTGCCCAGGGTCACCCCCGTCGTAGGTGGCAGGGCTGGGATTGGATGGTGCCTCCAGAGCCCTTGTTCTTTTGGGTAGGGGCGGACCAGGCCAGGTTCAGAGGAGAGGGGAGGGTCGTCACAAGGAGAGACTCGTGGAGGGGGTGGGAGGCAAGGTGGGCTGTTTAGGTGCTGGCTTGAGGCCCTCTCCTGAGATGCCTCCCCATCCCTGGCACCAGGCACCACCCCAGGTCTCTGGGTCTTGGCTGGGACCCTCCAGCCCTCCCCTGCTTTGGATGCAAGGACACAGAGGTAGAGTGCAAGGGTGCTTTTGGGGGCCAGTGATCTCGATGTGTGAAGGGCCTGGACATATGCTGGGGGGTTCGTCTTTGGATGTTATGGGTATTGAGCACCTGCTGTGTGCCAAGCACGGGGCCAGGGGCTCCTTCACTCCTCCCAGATACCCCACAGGGTAGGAATGATCATCCCATTTTACAGAGGAGGAAATGGAAGCCCTGCAGAAGGGCCACTTGCCCAGTTCCCACACGCTCCCCCCTCTGCCTTGACATGGTGGGGATTTGGGCTCTGTCCAAACTCACTCCAGATATTGCCATGTATTCTCTTGGGTGGAAGGTCATGCACTCTTCACCCTGTTGGTCATTCTTGGCAACCTGAGCTCATGGAGGCTCTGCCCCTGCTCCTGGGTTCCCTCGTCTCTCCTGTGCCCTGTCCCTGCCCCCTTTGTGTTTCCCGGGAGTTCTGCTTGCAGGATGCAAACTAACACCCACATGGATGGTCTCAAGCTTCTTGCCGGAGCCTAGTACCGGGGCAGTCACGGCTGTAGCTGGCAGAGAAGGGCTTTAATTGGAGCCCGCAGCAGGAGGGACATGTTACCATCTTCTGATGGCCTGTCGTCATTGTTCCCATCGTGATGATTATTGGCCTAGGGGGCTTCCACCATCCCTGGTGGATCCTGGTGAAGGATGAACTTGATCCTCAGACAGGCAGGAAGCGACCTTGGCTAGATGCACAACCATTATTTGCCTTTTGCTGTTTCTTTCAGAACCCTAGAGTCCCAGGGCCCTGAAGGGTCCTCACAGATGGGCTGGTTCACTTGTCACCTGAATCCTCTTGGCTGGGTCACAGCTGGGCAGCTCATTCCCTCTCGGGAAGTGGGGGGAAGGAAACCGGAGTTTTCGAACATCCATTTTATGTCAGGCGTGGTCCTGGGATCGTTCACATTTAGGGTCTCATTCAGTCCTCTCCACTCGCCTTCGAGAAAGGCATTTTTATCCTGATTTTATACATAAGGCACTTGAGTCTCAGAGAGATAGAAACGTACCCAAGCCCCCACTGAACAGCAATCGCAGCTTCGTGTATGCGCTCATACTCTGTGCCATGCACTCTGCTAAGCCCCAAACGTATCTTGCCTGATTAAATTCTCACAGCAACGCCAGGAAGAAGGTATTATAATCCCCATTTTACAGATGAGGAAATTGAGGCTCAGAGAGCAGAAGTGACTTGCTCAGAGCCGCACAGCTGGGAAGCGGTAGGTCAGGGATGTAAACCCAGCTTTTCCTGGCGCGGCTCTTTCCACAGTCGTGCACACTGTTTTCTTGGAAAGCCCTTCCTCTGTGAGGTGGGGAGCTGCCTCCCGTGGCTTCTGCTCGTTCTGGCTCTGGTTGGGGCATCCCAGGCCCTGCTTCCCTGGGAGGTTTGCAGACAGAGACCGTGTCCCCATCTCCTACTGGTCCCACAGCCACAGCACCTATAGTCCACGCCTCTTTGTCCTGTGGCTGATTTGTGTTTGCCGCTGGGCTCCCCTGTGGGTGGGCTCTGGGCCTAGGATGCAGTTGTTTGCAAGTGTTTGCCGTCCCAGCTGCTGGCCTGCCAAGCCTGCCAGGGCCAGCTCCTCCCCCAAGGAAGGGGAGACAGACAGCGAAGTGGACCCTGGCAGGAAGGGCACTGGGCTCACCCCCGTAGCCAAATGTGGCTGCTTCCAGGGCACGGGCTCAGGAAGTGGCGGGACCGGGCCCCCTCTGAATGTCCTGTCCTGGCTCTCAGCGCTAGGTGGGGTTGCCTCTGGAAGCTGGGAAAGAGCCAGTGGCTTTGGTCCCTGGGATAGTTGGCCTCTTGGAGGTGGCTTCAGCCAAGCCCCACTGGCCATCTCCCCGACAGCTGTCCACACCCAGGATGGACTGGGCCAAGGCAGAGGTCCAGCTGGCCCTTAAGGGAGCCCTGTTATGTCATGGGCTCAGGCCTCAGCTCTAGCCTGGGAGCCAAGACCTGGGTTCTAGGTCTGCTCTGCTATGTGAAGCACTAGGTGATTCTGAGAAGTCACACTCTTGTTCTTGGTATCATCATCTCCAAAAAGGATGGCCTAATGAACATTGCTGCTACTAAGTCCTACTCTGTGCCATGTAGTCCAGGAGTCTTGCTCCAGAGCTCCCAACCGTCCTGCAACTGGGCATCACTATCCCTATTTACAGATGACCTCAGGCTCAGAGAGGGAAAGTAACTTGCTCTAGGTCACACAGCCCAGACCTGAACTCAAGAATCTCCCTGTGGGGTCTGTAACCTCCTGCACCACAACACTGCTCTCACGTGGTCTGTACATGCTGAGCAAAAGCCTCTGTGCAAAGAAACCAGATAGCTCAGGAAGAAAAGTGCTAACTTTTGGGAGCTCCTACTGTCTGTCAGGCCTTGGGCCTCCTCACTGCCCTGTAAGCTAGGTATCATTCTCCCCATTTTATAGCTAAGGAAACGGAGGCCCTGATCACAGGAGCTGAGTCTCCCAGATTCTAAAAGACATGCTCTTTCAGGCCCGCAGAGCTCCCTGGACCTCACCGAGGCCCTGTCCAGTTTCACTGGGTTTCGTAACCGGCTTCTCTGTTTACTGACCATTGTCCCAATTAACAAAATCCCACCAGAGGAGTGGGTGTTCCCAGGAGGACCCAGAGAACAGCAGTGAGCCAGAAAGCAAAAGAGCTCTGACCGAGGGCTCCCCATGAGTGGCTGGCTGCCTGGGAGATCAAGAACAACAGTGTTCGGGTGAAGAGAAAAGAACAGGGTGGGGTCTTGCAGGCTGGCCAAGGCCTTTTGTACACTGTGGCCGGGGGTGGAGGGTGAGGCCTTCTTTTCTGGTCTCTGGTAGCCGCCCTGCCCTGGGAGGCCCAGAGAGACATGGAGACTAGCCTTAGATCATGAGGGAGCGGGGCTGGAGCTGTTATGGGACTCCTGGGTCCAACTACAGGGGAGGGATGTGGGCTGTACGGCTCCGTCCTGTGGCAGACACTGCAAAGCTGCCTACTGTGTGCATGGCAATGGGCAGGACCAAGGAATACCTAGGGTCAGAGGTCAAGGGGATCTCTGAGGTCCAGAGAAGTGAGTGGTGGCAGAGCCAGGCTGCCTCCCAAGTCAAAAAAACCATGTCAGACCTGGGTGCCCATGAGTGGCACAGAATGCAGCTGCCACCATCCAGCCTCCACTCAGTGGCCGCAGGCTGGGGGTCTTCCTAGAACAAGTTTTTGTCCTGGGCGCTCACATCAGGTATGTGAGGTGTGGTGGGGATGGGGCTGCCCCAGAGACTCCTGGCTGCCAGGCTTGGCTTGGGCTTGACTGGTTTAGCATCTGCAACCCTTTACCTGGAAAGGGCACTGTTGCTTCCTGCCCAGGCCGGCTGGTGCCAGGAGGTCCTGCTTGATCTCCCTAGAGAGAGCTTGAGGCCTGGAGCCAGCCAGACTTGTGTTCGAATCTCAGCAATGCCTCGTTCCAGCCTCAGCAAGTGACTGAAACTCCCTGAGCCTCGGTTTCCCCATCTGTAAAATGGGAATTTTAATGCTTATTTCCCCTGCTTGCTGGAGGGAGTCTCAGTATTGGACCCCCCTTTTCTCCCCTCCCCCTCTTCTCCCAGAGATGTGTGGACTCAGAAGCAGGGTGGCATGCTACCACTGGTGATGGGGGTGCCTCCTTCTGCAGGTCAGGGGCTCTGGGCTGTCTGATTCAGAAGGACCTGTAGAGGTGACCTGCTCCAGTGCCCCTGTTTTACAGATGGGAACCCTGAGGCTCAGAGACATGTAGGTTCTGGATATGGTTGCACAGCCAGTATGTGGGAATGATGGGGCTGGGAATGAGGCTTAGAGGCAGAGCACTGGGGCCTAACCCGTCTTTCACATATGGAGACTCTGAGGCCCAGACAGGGACAGTGACTTGCCCGAAGTCACCCAGGAAGTCAGTGGCCGGGCAGGCCTAGCACTGGGGCCTCTTGCTTTCTACCTAGGGGTTTTCTTTTGCATCCAAGTTCCCCTGCTCTGCTGAGCTCATACATCCTCTTCCAGACAGGGAAAAGCTAAGACCGTGTTGTCCCTTGTGGTCTGCAAACGTCACTGCCCTGTAGCGAGAGTTTCTGGGCTGTGGGCTCCCCGAGGGCAGGGGCCAGGGCCTGGGCACCAGATCTCCAGTGCCGAGGACCAGGCTCCAGAGCTAATGGCAGACAAAGCTGTAGGGCCTTTGTGACCATTAAGCTGGGGGCCGCTGACCCTGCGCTGGTGGTCACTGACCCTGGGGCCGAGGCCAAACCACGCAACTGTTTGTTAATCACCAACTCTGCAGGTCGGGGCCACATTGCTCCAGAAGGGGCTGCTCAGCTGGGCCGGCTGCCGGCTTAGGATCACTCTGGGGGCTGGGGAGACAAGGAAATTTCTTCCGATTTGTTTAGATTTTCCAGTTACTAAGGAGCAGGCATCACATTAAATATTATTATTTTTTTATTTTATTTTATTTTTTATTATATTTTTAATTTTATATATAATTAAAGGTATTATTTCTAGGTCAGTGTTTAATTAAAAAAACCCAAAAAACTACATCGGATACATACTTGTAAATAGTTTCAAGCCCTACAGCAAGTTTTTAAAATTTTGACACGAGTATACTGAGGTATAATTTACATCCCAGAACAGTTCACCCACTGTAAACGTATAGTGCTATGCTTTTCTGTAGATTTTTCTGTTGTGCAACCATCACCATAATCCGGTGTTAGAATGTTTTCATCCCTCTAGAACAGTCCTTTGTGTTGACTTCAGTAATCTGGGCACTTCCTCCATCCTCAGTGTTTGAGAGTGAATTTCTCCCCCTTTGTCCCTTTCAAGCAAACTGCCTTGACAGTTGGGCGTTCATCCTCCTGAACTCTTTAAGGATGTATGCAAAAACACACTTTTATAAAAAAGAGGAGAGGACCGACACTATAGTTGTTGTAGAATTTGCTTTTTGCGCTTGGAGATCTCTCTGAGCTTCCAGAGTGCCTACTATGTGCCAGGCACAATAAATCTAGCCCATTGTTTTTTCACAGCTACAGAGTTGTCCATTGTATGGCAGCTCCGTAATTTATTTAACCAGGACAACTGGGTCCTTTCCAGTTTTCTTCAAACAATGCTTCAGTGAACATCCTTGCACGTATATTTTTGTGTTCCTCTGTAAGTAATGATGAAGGACGTGGAACTGTGGTTGCATTGTGCGTTTTGAATTTGGGTAGTCAAATTGCCATCCAGAGAGGTGAAACCGGTTTATGCTTCCATCGAGAGCAGGTGAGAACTGTGGGGTTTTTATAATCCTCCAAATGCCTCCGGAGAGGGAAGAGCTCTGTGAACTGAGGCCAGCGCTGGCCCACTGCAGGCTCTGCAGGCCCAGGCTTAGACATAGAGCCCTGAGAACTTGTGCATCTCTCGGTGGCCCCCCAGACACCGGGATATTCAGACCCTTAGTGTGACACACGGTCCCCTGTGACTCCTGCCACCCTCCCCAGCTTCATCTTCTCTTGCTCCCTGTGTTTCAGACCGGACCCCTCATTATTCACAGCATTCACTTGCCCTTTGCCCATGCTATTCCCCCCACGGAATGCCTTTTCTTCTCAATCTCCCTCCTCCTTGTCCTTCAAGGCACAGGGTCTCTTCTCTCTGTGTGTTCCCTTAGCCCTTTATCTGACCCACAATCCCCCTTAAGTGGGAGGAAGTTGTGTGTGGTGGAGGGCAAACTCCAGCCTGATTAGATAGAAGCTGGGCTCCAGGAGGAGCGAGGCTGGGGCGCTACAGCTTGTGGGGAAGGGGGACAGGATCTCCCATTTGCCTAGTTGCAGGCCAGGCCATTTGCACACGCACAGACTGATTTAATCCTTAGCAACTATATACCCATCTAGTAGACGAGGAGACAGGCATAGACAAAGAGAAACTTACACACAGTGGAGGCGGGACTCAAACCCAGGTCTCTAACTCCCCAATTCTCTTTCCTGTCATTGCACCCGGTTGTTGGGGACGGGGAGATCTGGGATGCAAAGAGAACTTGGAAACAGAGAAGCTGGGTCCTGCAGAGTGGTGGGAGGCGGGAGAGAGGGGTTGGCAGAGCTGGGAAGCTGACCTAGGTGAGCCTGAATAGCGTTTCTCCTACCTCGTGATGGGAAGGGAGCCTGGGAGTGGGGGAAGAGGCTTAAATCCTTGTCGTAGATAAGACCTAAAACAGGAAAGAAGAAAACGAACCAAAAACCCTCAAAAAATAAAAAACAACGACTACAAGAAGCAACGAGGGCTTGTTATTTAAGACGTGAAGGAAAACCCTGAAATCATCAGCTAAGGAGGGAGAGAGAAGCAGTGGCCCCAGGGAGAAGCAAGTGGGGTTGAGAAGGAACAACTTTGTCCAAATCTGTGACTTCATTTTGATAAAAATAAACTTTTTAAAAATAAAAACTTTTCGAAAACAAGGAAAGAAAGGCAGTCTTGAGGGCAGTGGTGGGAGTGAGAGGTTAGCCAGCCCCTCTTGGAGTCTTGCTTGCTCTGGGCCCCATGAAGGGAAGCCTCCTGCGCTGCTGTCCTAGCTGGTGACAGCCGCGTGCCCCCTAGCTGGGGGTTCCACCCAGACTGTCTGGGTTCAGATCCTGGCTGTACCATTTCCTAGTTGTGTGCATGTTGCTCCATCATTCTGCACCGTTTTCCCCTCTGTAAAATGGGGTTCTTAAGAGTATGTACTCTCTAAATGTTATGATGTGTCAGCCTTCATAAGATGTGTGGAAAGCCTTTGATAATTGTTAATTCCTGTTATTTTTTGCTGGAGATGTTAGGTGCAGAGAGAAGAGGGGGCTTGCGTGGGTCACGCAGGAGGCTGAGCTGGCCTCCCTGCCTTTCGTGCGTGCGCCCATTTAGTGTGCACTGAGTTAGCGCCTGCTGTATGCCAGGCCCTGTGCTTGGTCTCCACCCCGGAGCTGGAGTGAAGGGGCGGCCGCGCCCAGTCGGGTCGATCCCGGTGGGAACCCCGATGTCTCCAAAATCCAAGCCAGATCCCCGCCCCTCCGGGGCTCGCACAGCCCTGTCCCACGCCCTCCCTGCGGGGCGGTCCCCAGCTTGGGCGGGATGGGCGGGATGGGCGGGCGGCTACTTAAGGCCGGCGACCCGGAGGCCGGGGGTGCCGCCGGGGTCTCCTGCCGCCGTCGCCGCTATGGCTCCGCACCGCTCCACGCCCGCGCTGCTCGGCGCGCTGGTCCTGGCGCTGTGCGCGCTGTCGCCGCCGGCCCGCGCGGCCACCGCGTCGCGGGGGGCGGCCCAGGCACGGGCGCCCCAGGGGCGGGCGTCCCCGACGCGGGTGAGTGCCCGGGGGGCCCGGGGGCTCCCGGAGTAACTCTCTATTGTAAGTTCTTGCAGATACAGCGCTAGGAAAAGGGGAGTAATTCAGGTCTAGAATGGAAAAACTGTTTTGTTGCTTTGTAAGTATGTCTTGCTGCTTCCGGGGGCCCCCGTGGAGGGAGGTGGGATCCTCGGGGCCCTGGCTGTTTCCCTCCCTGGAGGCTAACCTCACCTTTTGGCCGGATTCTTACCCATCTCTGCTGCCTGATTTCTCCTTTCCCTTGTCTAATTTCTCCTTCCCTCTGCCTGATTCCTCTCCTTCCCTCTTCTGAGTTCTTCCATTTCAGATTCCTTTCTCATCTGATTTCTCTCTTGCTCTCCGATATTTCCTCCCTCTTTTTTTGGTATGATCTCACCTCTGCCTGCTTAGCCTCAGGACTTATTTATCCCCCCACCCCTCCATGTTGTACCCGCGGGTTCTCCAGGACCAGTTCAACTGACCCCATCTCTCATCGACAGAGTGCTTAAGAATTGCCTTTCACAAAATTTGCAAAGTCTCCTAGCCAGAGCATGTGCAGAAGAGGAAATCTTGACCTGAAATGACCACAGAACCAAAGATTCTCCTCCAGACCCAAAGGACAGGGACATGACTGGAACTTACAAGTGGAACTCTTAGCAGAAGCCAGGGGCCCAACATTCACGAAGATCTGGTGTTAAACTTCCTTCCCCACCTCGTCATCAATGTTTAGAACCCTGTCATAAAAGTTTAGAAGCCTGTCATAAATGCTTGAACCCCACCAATCAAGACCTCTCCCACCTTCGTTTCCATCTGCCAGCTGGTTCTCCATAACCTCTTAAATGTTGCCCCAGATCCTGAATGGCACCTCTGAGGGCACCTCTCCCCACCATCTCCTTGCAGATCAGTCTCAAAGAATAAAGCTGATTTCTCCCCCAAAAGCTGATGCTGTAATTAATTGGGTTTTTGAATGCACTTTGCCCAGAAGGTTTTGTGCGCAAAAGAATTGCACCCAATTTTGTGTGGTAACAATATCTCCTCTGCCTGGCTGGTTTCTCCTCCGCTCTCCTATTTCCCTTTTGTGTTTCTCCACCCCTCTGCCTGAGTTCTTCCCGTCTGACTTCTCCCGCCAGATTTATCCTCCGGCCCGAGGTGACCTGCGCCTGCTGATTTCTGCCTTCCAGCTCCGGGCTAACCATCCCGCTCTGCTCCATCTCTAGCCCCAGTGCATGTCTAAAGGCCTTTCCCCATCCTTGACCACCTCGTCTCCAACAGGCTCCTGCAGACCCTGGCTGCGTCCTCTCCGCCTTTTCCAAGAAGTGGAATTGGGGGGGGTGGGTGTTGGGGGGCAGGAGGGAGGAGGCAGACAGCGCAGGAGGCCACTTGGGCTCAGTCATCTAGGCCCTTCTTGGGGGTGTGATGGAGACATGGATGGGGCATGGGATATCTTCCCGCTTCCAAGAACAAACACAAATAAGCTGTGTGAACTTGGGCCAGGCCCCTCCCCTCTCTGGGCATCATTTTCCCTATCTGCAGGATGGGTTTGGATAACGAGCTTTCTGAGGACCCTTCTAGTTCTAACAGCCAGTGAGGATGCTGGAAGGGAACATGATGAGCCCCTGGGGACCCTGATTTACCATTGCCATCTGAAGGGGTCTCCCCATGGTCCCAGACCTCAGGCTGTTGGAGCCTGGGGCAATTCCTCCTATGCCATTTCCTAGCTGGGGTCCTTGGCAGAGTCCCTTCAACTCTCTGTGCCATAGCTGTCCTATCTGATTGGCACTAAGAAGGGAAGGGAGAAGGGGTAGAACTCTGTGCCCCATCACCGGGAGCCGAGTAGGCGAGGCAGACGCTGGCCGAGGACAGGGTATTAGCCTAAACTCTGCCCTGCTTGCTCTCTCCTCCAGACAGGGTGGTAGAAGAGGGTAGACTTGCCTCAGGAGATGGAGAGAGTCAGAGGCTCAAGTGAGATGCTCTTGGTGCTGGAAACCCCCCTCCCTCGTGCCCTGGGGTCTCTCCGCCAAGGCTCCTGCCCTGCTCAGCCTCCGCCCCGTCTCTTCCAGCCCAGCAGCATGGTGGTAGAGCACCCCGAGTTCCTCAAGGCGGGGAAGGAGCCTGGCCTGCAGATCTGGCGTGTGGAGAAGTTCGACCTGGTGCCCGTGCCCCCCAACCTTTACGGAGACTTCTTCACAGGTGACGCCTATGTCATCCTGAAGACGGTGCAGCTGAGGAACGGGAACCTGCAGTACGACCTCCACTACTGGCTGGGTGAGCCGGCCCTGCCCAGCCCCCTCCCCAGAAAGCACAGACCTCTGAGGTGTGGTCCCCAGGAAGCACCCATGGGCGCTAAGTGACTGTTGAGCATCAAGTACGTGCCAGGCCCTTGGCTAGTGGTTACGTGTCCCCAGACTTTAGAGCCAGCCTGCCTGAGTTCAGACCCCACTTCTGCTCTTTGGCAAGTCACTCTGTGCCTCTGTGACGGGGACATGATGATAGCACCACCTCCCTCAAGGAGTGTTGTGAAGGCTAAGCAAGTTACTATGGCCCTCAGAGCTGAGGGCGACTTGGGGACCCTGGACCCCTCCACAGCTTCCCTGGCCCAGCTCCAGCCACACCCCAGTTGGCCCTTCAGAGTCTGGAGCCTGGAGTCCCTGCTCTGGCTCTGCTGTGTGACTCTGTACGTCCTGCCCCCTCACTGTGCCTGAGTTTCCTAATCTGTGAATTGAGCCTGTGCCCCTAGGCCTGCCTTCATACTGGGGAGGGTGGAGAGTGAGTTCAGGCGATGAGTCAGGGAGGTGAGTGTAGGGGAATGTGTCAGAGCTGGGAGGGCTCGTAGAGACCGTGGAATCGGGTCCCCCAGCTCCCCCGTGGTACAGATGGATTCTCTGAGGCTCACAGAGGCAGGGGCTTGCCCAGCTTCTACAGCCAGGCCAGGGCAGTGCTGGGGACCCCGGACTCCTCCTCCACGGGAGGCTGGGACCCCCTTCGGGAAGCCAGGCTCATGCTGCTCTGACGTCCCCTAGGCAATGAGTGCAGCCAGGATGAGAGCGGAGCCGCCGCCATCTTCACCGTGCAGCTGGATGACTACCTGAACGGTCGGGCTGTGCAGCACCGCGAGGTCCAGGGCTTTGAGTCGGCCACCTTCCTTGGCTACTTCAAGTCTGGCCTCAAGTACAAGGTGGGTCCCAGGTGGTCGGGACAAACGCACCAATGGCAGGGCTCACTCAGGTCCACCCGTCTTTCAGCCTTGTGGGGTAATGTAGGCAGACAGGTCAGAGCTCAGCCTTTGATTCCCAGACCCTTCCTAGCTGTGTGACCTTGGATAAATCACATTCCCTCTCTGAGCCTCTGGTTGCTTGTCTTAAAATAGAGAGAAGAAAATTCTCCATCACTTCACTGAGTTGTCTTCCTAGCCTCAGCAGCAAGGAGTGGGCCATGGGTGGAAACCCAGCCCCTCACCTGAGCCAGAGCCTAGTCCTCTTCCTGCACCCCTTGTTTTTTAGTCCCTGCCAACAGACGGCCCCATTGTAGGTATTTGAAGGGGTACCTTTGGTCACGTTCCTCTTTCTGTTCGTTAGAATCGCCCTTGAACTTGAACTCAGAAGAGTCTGAGCCAACACAGAGCTCTCCCGACAGCCGCCAGCCAGGTGGGGCTGTGCAAAGCCAAGCTCGGAGCCCGGGGAGGCTGTGCCCTGATATCCTCTGTGACTTCTGGCAGGCCACTTGGTCTCCCTGAGCCTCCCTTTCCTCTCTGGTTACCCGAGAGCCAGTTGCACCTGCCCTTCAGGTCTGGGGAGAGGATTTGGTGAAGGGGTAGCTGGGAGCTGCCTTGCACCGGCCTTGGCATCTCAAAAGGGCTCGGGGAAAGCTGTCGTTTTGCAAAGCAGAGGTTCTCTTTGGTCAGGATAGGGAGGAGACCACAAGCTTTGATGGCCAGGTGGGCCTTCATGTCAGAGTCCAGATCTCTTCTTTTAAGGGAAGGAAGGGAAGCTGAGGCACAGAGAGGTTAAGCAACTGGCCCAGTGTCATGCAGCAAGTCAGTCCCAGAGTCGGGACCAGAGCCCAGATCTCCCCACTCTCAGCATTCTTTCCACTACACCAAAGTGCCTCTCAGGAGCAGGGTTCTATGAAAGGGGTTGAATCTGTCTGTGCCAACGATGTGCTGTTTGACCTTAGATAAGTCATTGTCCCTCTCTGGGCCTCAGGATCCTCTGTGTCAACAGGATAGTGACCCTGTTTGGCCAGGTGAGGCACGGGATTAGATAATGGGAAAGCACTAGTGAGCCTGAGATAGCAAAGAGCAGGGTGTGTCCTGGGAACAGGGCCTCAGCCGTGGGCTGGGTGGAGCTGGGCAGGATTCCTTGGAGCCTACACAGCACCCCCTGTCTGCCAGTCCAGCCGGGTCCGCAGCTCCTCCTGCTGAGCTGCCCAGCTCCACCTTCCTACAGCCCCTTCAGGGGCCTTGGTACCTTGAAGAAGGAGAAGTGAGAAGGTTGGGACCCAAGCCACTCACCTGGAGAAGGCCCAGGCCTTGTTGCAGCTCCTGGAGCGGGAAATGGAAAGAGCACTTGACCACGAGTCAGAGATTGAGGTTCAGATCCCAAGGTCCCCCCCACCCCCCAACAGCTGTGAGGCTCTGGGCCAGTCGTGTGCTCTTGGTGTGGGCTCTCATGCATTCCCCATTCATCATTCATTCAGCAGACATTCATCCAGCCTCTGGAACAACAGGGCCTGCTTAGTGTCGCTGCTGTGTGGACAGCACCAACTTAACTTGTGGACAAATTAAGCAATTACATGGCGGGTAGATGACGGGGCTGGGATTCAAACCCAGGTGTGAAGGGCCTGACACAGCAGGTTCAGAGTGGACACTTCAAGACTCCCTGGTCTCTGATCTTTGTTCAGATGGAGCCTAGGAATCTGCATGTTGAGCAAGCATCCCCTACCCTATGATGATTTTTCCTGGATGCTCTTGGACCACACTCTGAGGAATGCTCCGGGGGGGTGGGTTCCCAACCCGGACCCAGATCTGGGACTTGAGTCCTGGCAGGCCCTGGATCCTGGTGGCAATGTGAGGTCCAAGGCTGGTCCTGTTTTCTACCTTCTGCAAGTCCTCCGGCTGCCCCCGCACTTGGCAGGCCCGGCCCTGGGTTCCTGGCCTGGCGCCCTCATCAATTATAGATCCCCAAGGAGCAGAGCTTGTTACGCAAGACTTGTTTCTGTGAAAGCCTGCTCCTCGGGGCCAATTCTGTCCTCGGGGTGTGAGAAGGGGCAGGGAGGGGACCGGAGCCTCTAGAAAGGGGTGTCACAGGGCCTGGCCCTTCTTGTTCTGTCACCCCTAAATCCTTAAAAGTCACTGCACTTTTCAGAATCCATTGATCCTTCCTCCATCTCCTCCCCTTTACTCCTCCTCCTCCCCTCCCTGCCCTCCACGCCCCCCACCTCCCCTCCTCCTCCTCCTCCACTCTCAGACAGAACCCTAGAAACCCCCTGGGGCCTGGTAATTTGAAACTCTTTCTTCAAACAGAATCTGGGCTGCGCTGAGTCCTAGAAGCCCCTGGCCCCGAGGAATACAATGGGGGATCCTACAGAATCACTCCCATTTCTTAGATAAGGAACCCTGAATTTAGAGCGTGGAGGGGACCAGCCCCAATCAATGCATTTTCTTTGTTTTATAAACAGTTTTAACATTTTTTAAAATGTAAATCTTTGTAGCTTTTTTCCCATCTTCTGACTACAAGAGTAATAGAAGCTTATTGTAAGGTCAAACATTATAGAAATACAGGTTTTAGACAGTGAAAGTCCCCCATGATTCTCCCCTTGGATATATATATCAAATGGTGGATAATTTTCCTCTCTCTAGATATGAACATATAGAGATGTATACTCATATATAGAACCATCTCTATATATGAAATATATATAGATCTCATCACTTTGATTTGGAAACTGGCTTTTAAAATAATTTATCCTATGGAATTTTGTTCAAATAATTTGATGCCAATCTCTGCCCACCTAATGATTAGACCCTAGAAAGCAACACTCTATCCTAAAGATTATAGTAAAGTAATAAAAATTTCAAAACATTCCTGCCCCCTGTGCTTATCGATCCACTAATGTCTTCCACAGGCTTGCTTTTCTTTTTTTGTTAACTTATCTTCCCAAGTCTAACCTCCTAGATCGATAAGATTAGAGGAGTTAATTAATCAGGAAATGCATGACCACGATTATTAGAAATCAAGTATTTTCTAAGTTTATATGCAGAGAATTTATTGGAACCAAGGTTTGTGACATAAAACAACCCTTTTCCGCATTTAAAAAAATGTTTCTACTCTTTAGTAACAAATAAAAGGCATGCTTGAACAAGTAAAATAGTTTAGAGACATATAAAAAAATGCAAAGGGTCTTTCTCTTCCCCCCCTCCCCATTTCCTCGTCTCTGAGGAATCCACCTTTCGGAAAAGCTTTTCAGATCCACTGTCTCTTTTCCTCCAGCAGAATGAAGTCCCGGGTCAGGGCTGCCCACAGACTTAGGCAAGGCTGGGTCCCTGGAAGGGTGACACCCAGCACTGCCACCAACCAGCTGGGACCCTGCACACGAGGCTTAACCTCTTTGCGCCTCAGTTTCCACCTGTCAAGTGGGATAATGAGTCCCTACCTTGGGGTTTGTTGTGAGGACCACGTCCATAAAGCAGGGACCCCAGCTCCTGGCACAGGCTCAGCGAGTGCAGCCTCTGGGGTCAGTACCACGTGAGTGCAGGACGTTGCATCTTCTTCCAGATGCCCTTCCTCCCCTCCTCCCCAGCAGGAGGGCTCTGGAAGCAGGGCTGGAGGAAAGGCTCTGTGAAAGCCTGGGCAGCCCTGCTGAGCCCTTGGGGATGCTCTTGAAAGGCCTCATGCTGGTACCAAGAAGGGACACCAGGGGGCGCTCCACTCACAGCAGAAAAAAAGCATTTCTACGTGAACGACTTTGCTCTGAACCGTGTGGCTTGTTCCTGCCTTCCACGCTGGGTGGCCCTAGTCACTTTTGCTCTAAGAAAACCTGAAGAATGTGGGCCTTATGGAATCAGTCACACCATTTACTAGGTGTGAGATCTTGGGGAAATCGCTTCACTTCTGGGCTCGACTTTCCTCAGCTGTAAGACCTGGAAGATGGGGATAACACAGATGACACATATCATACAAAATGCCCAGCACAGGGGGCAGTTTCCATTTTACAAACACTTCTGTGTTGCTTACTGTTTGTAGACGTAACAGAATCCCGATTTAAACTTCGTCTCCTTACCCTCGTGGAGTGTGTGCTGTGAGAGTCAGACTAGGAGACCGCAAGTGAGACCGCAGAGACGGGCCTGGATGGGGAGGCCACATTTCAGGCCTGGGTGGAAGCCCTTCTGCCTCCACCCCTGTGATGCGTGGAGCAGGGAGACGAGTGCCAGATTGGGAGCAGGGGGCAAGATTTCAAGCCCTGGCTTTGCCACCCACTTGCTGAGTGCCCTTGAGTAAGTCACCGCACTTCTCTGGGCTTCATTTACCCATGGGTAAAATAGGAAGCTCCTAGGACCTTCTTTCTCAGCTCTGATTTGACATCCCGGGGCTGGTGAGCACCTGGGACTGGGGACTGCTCACGAGAAAGCCCGACTGCCTTTCCTTGGCTTTGTTTGGAGCTGAGGGCAGTTGGACAGCAGCAGGGAAGCCCTCCTGAGACCCCTTCCCTGGGACTGGGGGACGATTGCAGTGGGTGGCAGAGCAGAGGGTTATAGCTCTATTTCAGAAAGGAGAGGCCTGAGGCTCAGAGAGGGGAAGACACTTACCCAACATCACCCAGCACTGTAGTGGCAGGGCAGGGACTTGAACCTGAGGTGGGTGCTCTGTCCCTTACCCACAGCTGCCTCTGAAGGCACCGCTGGGTGGGACTTGCTGCTGTACCGTAGGAGGAGAGAGAGGGAGGGTGGGGGCTGGAGCAGTCTCCTAGAGAGCCCTGAAGGGTGAGAAAGCTTTGGATTGTCAGTTCTCAAAGTGGGTTTTGCAGCACACTGGAGCTGCAGGCAGGATGTGGTGGAGAAAAGCACTTCTCGATTCAATAAAGTAGGGAAAATGGTAGAGAAATGCTGTGTAAAACAAAGGCCAGCAGGTTCATTTCCCAGAGGACTTCCCGGAGCCTTTATCATGCTGGTGAGCGTCGTGTAACAGTCGGGGGGCAGGTGAGGAGCATTCCCTGTGCTTACCTGATCGTGGAACCCTATCCTTGCAGAATATCTCAGGGGACTGGGCTTCTTTAGAACATCCTTTGGGAAATGCTGGTTTTAAGAAAGGAAATTTGCAGCTCTTTGATCCAGGAAAGTAACCCCAGGGCACTTTGTTAGTGGAGTATGAGATTCACAGGGTGGCAGCCAGGTGCAGTGGGTGGGGAATCTTCTGGAAGCTCACTCGTCCACAGGCCGGAATTTTCTTCAACTCAACCCCGTCCGTTTCTCCCACATCTGCTTCTCTGGACCCTCTCCCTGGACTGACGCTGTCTCCTTGACCCAACAGAAAGGAGGTGTGGCATCAGGATTCAAGCATGTGGTGCCCAATGAGGTGGTGGTGCAGAGGCTCCTCCAGGTCAAAGGGCGGCGTGTGGTCCGTGCTACCGAGGTGCCCGTATCCTGGGAGAGCTTCAACAATGGCGACTGCTTCATCCTGGACCTGGGCAACGTGAGTCCTGCCCTGCCCTTTCCCAGGGACCACTGCGATGCTTCTGGCCTGGCCAGGCCTGACTCTGGGGAGGTGGACACACCCATGTGAACACATATGTGCAAAGACACAGGCAGGGCAAGCCACAGGGACAGCAGCCTCCAGGCGCACATGTGCTCTATGCATGAGTCAGACACACCTGCAAAGACTTAGATCCAGACGTGCCCAGCACTCGGACTCCCACAGAGTCAAACTCGCTGTAGACTCAAACCCATCAAACGCGTGCACACAGACCTCATGCACAGCGTACTCAGACTTTGATTGACGTACAGACTCCCTGACCTCTTGTGTTCATATGCACACCTTGTGTACCTTTTTACATATAGTCACTCACTTACAAATACATGGCAGGCATGTGCAGGAACTATAGGCTCCTGCCTACCAGGCATGGACCTGGCGCCATGATGAATACCTACATGCGTAGACTTGAGTGTGTTGTTCAAGGAGCCACGTGTGTGTGTCATACGTGTTAGTGCACATGCACACTTGTATATAGCAAGGCGTGTGGGATGGTTTCCTGGGCCCACCTTACAGATGTGTGATGCCTTGTACACATTCCTCACAAATCCATGTGCATTCCTACCACATGGCCACACATCCCACCCCAAGCTCATATGCCCATACACACGTGGCATAACGTCCATGCAAACACAGGCTCACAGTTATTTAGTGTAAGCTTTTCATTAAAGTATGATAGGTACATAGAGGAGCTTGTGAATCCTGAGTGCACAGCTGTATGGATTTCACAAAGTGAACGCAGGCGTGTCACCAACACCCAGATCGGTAGACAGACCATCACCAGCCCCTCCTGTCCTCTTCCAGTCCCCTCACCCCCAAGGGCAGCCAGCATCCTGAGCTCTCAACGGCATCGTGTAGTTCTGCCTGTTTCTGAACCTTGTGCACGTGGAATCATTCTTTTTTGTGTCTGACTTCTTTTGCTCAACATTCTGTTTCTGAGCTCCATCTGTACTGTCTCATTTAGTTGTAGATTCCTCATTCTCCTTGCTGGGTAAGATTCCATCGGCTAGCTCTGCCGCAATTCATTTATCCTTTCTGGTGTAGACGGACGCTTGGGGTGGTTTCTGGTTTGGGGCTGTTACAGTGGTGCTACTCTGAACGTCCCTGCACACATCTTTTGGGGGACACAGGAGCGCACCTCTGTTGAGAATATTCCTAGGAAAGGGATTGCCGCGTCATAGGACATCGACATACAGTCATGTGTTGCGTAATGACGGGGATACGTTTTGAGAAGGGCATCATTAGGCGATTTCGTGCTTGTGCAAACATCGTAGAGCGTAAATACACAAACCTGGATGGTACAGCCTATGACACACCTAGGCTACATGGTACTAATCTTATGGGACCACCGTCACATACGCGGTTGTTGTTGACCAAAGCATTGTTATGTGGTGCATGACCGTGCTGAGCTTTTAGCAGTTACAGCAAAGGGGCTGTCCCAATTTCTGCTCCCACCAGCAGGCAAACCTTTTTATGCACATTCTATGTGTAGTTGTATCTGTGAAAAACCACATATCCCAAGCCATGCCCTCACCTACCCTGGTGCACGCAGATCACACCCATGGTTCTTGGGTGTGCACATGTGCACGCTCCACTGGCCCTCACCTGGGCAAGCAGAGAACAGGTAAGCTTACATGCACCCCAGTCTCCTCCTTGCCCTGTCACTGGGCGGGGCTTCTGTGAAGGTGGGGCACTGCCTTACGTGGGATCCCTGTCTTACAGAACATCTATCAGTGGTGCGGCTCCAAAAGCAACCGATTTGAGAGGCTGAAGGCCACACAGGTGTCCAAGGGCATCCGGGACAACGAGCGGAGCGGCCGGGCCCAAGTGTCCGTGTTTGAGGAAGGCGCTGAGCCCGAGGCGATGCTCCAGGTACCCGCAGCCATGTCCCAGAGGTACAGGGTGGGGCCCAGCATGGGGCAGGATGCTCATTTCTTTCTTCCGTTCAGTAGACAATTTTGAGGTAAGCTTTTTTTCCGCACCTGGAGATCTTTAGAAAGTGGGGAAGAGCAGATTCCCCGACAACTCCCAGACTCCCCTGAAAGGTGGGGCTGGAATCTCAGGACGTGGTGCATGCTGGGGTTGTGAGGCACACCCTCAAACTGGGAGGGCCAGGTCCTCCAAAGGAGCTGAGGCGGAGGGTCTCGGCATCTCCTGAGGGCAAGCCTGGTGCTGGAGCCAGGTCAGAAAGAGACAACCAAGACCCAATCCCCTCTTTCCTCTTCTGACCATTCCTGGTAGTTTATGGTGCATTTAGTCAACTGCATGATGTGACTGCCAGCCATTGTGCATTGAGGACATATCAATAGAGGCACAGTTCACCAGGAAAAGGAGGAGACCATGAGCTCTGCTCCATGCCACTTGGCTCCGGCTTGCCTGGGGGCATTGAGTCCTGGTTTTTAGAAAGAACAGAAGGTGATTATTATTGGCAGAAACCTAGACACCAGCTGTGGCTTGGGAGGAGCAGGAGTTGGGGCTGTTGAGGCTGGAGGTAGTCCAGAATGGAGGAGAGAAAATAGGCTCTGAAGTCACAGGGATGTGGGTTCAAATTCTGACTTAGCCACTTCATAACTGTGCGGACAAGTTACTTCATCTCTGGACTTCAGTTTCCTCTTCTGTAAAATGAGAGTGTTGATCTTCACCTCTCATCATGGGTGTGAGGATTAAATGAGATCTTTTAAATGCATGTGGTAGAAGCGTTCAGTAGCTGTGTTTAATGTTCTCAGAAGGCCTAGGAGGAGGTGGTAGGGTAAGTATCTGAAGGACTGTCCTGCAGGCAGAGGAGCAGGGTGTTGTCGTGGAGCTGGAGACAGGAACACAGGGAGGGAGGCACTCGACAGGCAGATCTGGTTGAGCTCTGCACCCAGGAGGCATGTGAAGAGATGCAGGACGTCTCTGGAGGGGCTCCTCCCCCCAGTGGAGGGTTGCCATGGGTGCCCATGTGGTCCTTGTTTGCCTGGGGAGGGAGCTCTCTCAGGAGCCCAGGCGCGTCCCTGAGGGAGGAGGCTGCGCGGAGCTCACGGCCACCCTTACTTCCATCTCTGCATCTGCTGCAGGTGCTGGGCCCCAAGCCAACTCTGCCCGAAGCGACTGAGGACACAGTCAAGGAGGATGCGGCCAACCGCAAGCTGGCCAAGCTCTACAAGGTGAGCCCCAGCTGCTCTGTCCCCTGGGTGTGGGGTCAGGACAGCGAGGCAGGAGACCTGGTCCTCCCGAGCTACTGCCCTGGGACCTTGACCGCGGGTTTAGGGGGCCGGGAGGAGGGGCGGGGCTCGGCTTCCTTACATCTCCATCGGACACCCATCTCCTTCCTTTACCTTCTTGCACCCAGAGTAAGAGAATGTGATCAGCTGCAGGCACAGCTGCGTCATGTTCGTCCGTGGGTCTTGGGCAGCACAGGCCCTCACTCTGGGTCTCAGTTTGCCAGTCTGTAAGGTGGGGAGAAGGGCAGTAGGATCAATTTTGGAGGATTTCTGAGAGTCCACGGAGAAAACTGATGGAAAAGTGTCCTAGGAAAATACTTGGGGAGCTACTGCAGAGATGGGAGTAGGGGGGAGGCGGGTTATGGTCAATGACTTTATTTATAATTTCTTCCTTGGGATTTTTAAAACTGAGTTGAAGCTTATCTTGAGGGTCTGTGCTGAGCTCTGGGAGAGCCCGGCCTCGCCCCCGCTGCTCATGTTGTGCCCTCGGCTTATTTGCGGTAAAATAACAACAAAATAGGGGAGGGTGCAGCTTCCCAGCACGTCCAAAGAAAAACCACATGATTGATTTTTATTCTGATGTGAAAGGAGTACATGTTCATTGTAAAAAAAAAATAGTGAGCAATACTCAAGAGTTTAAAAGGAAAATAAAAGTCAATGCAATTTCATTAGTTTAAGATACTATTAAGTACTATTTTTAAAATGAGTTTTCATTACAAAAGTAGCAATGCTCTATTAAAAATACCTCACCCCTTTCTGGGGGTTACCATGGTTACATGGTTACCATTTTGGTGAAGGAATGTTCTAGATTATATCTTTCTGTGTCTAACTATATACTTTTCCATCTCTGTTTGATATAAAGGGATCCAAACTCTTCATGCCTTTCTGTGGCCTTCTTTTTTTCCGCTCAATATGGTCAGGAATATCCTTGTATAATAAACAGCCACAGGACCCTTTTTAACAGCTGTATACTATTCTATTCTATGAATGTAAGAATGTCAGCAGACCCCTCGTGATGGACATTAGGATGTTTCCACCTTTTCTGATTGCAAACAGTCTCTCTTTGTGCTCTTGTGCTAAGTATGGCATCAAGGCAAGTCCCCAGACATAAATTGCTGGGTCAAAGGCTGAATAATGAGTCTGTGATTGAAAATACTGGTTCTGGAGGCAGACGGCCTGGGTTCAAATCCCAGGTCTGGTACTTTCTATCTGTGCGGGTTACTTAACCCCTCTGTGCCTTGGTTTCCTTGTGAATAAAATGGGGATAATTCTAGAACTATCATGGTGTTGTTGCAAGGACTAAAGGAGTTGTATAATTATATGTTACTAAATTATATAAATTGCTTAGAACAGTGCCTGGCACATAGTAAGTATTCCATAAGTGTAGAACACTTATTATTTAAAGTTCTGATATATATTACTAAACTGCAGTCTGGAAGGACTCCCAAATTACTGTCCCCAGGGTTTTGAAAGTACCTAGTTTGTCAACACTAGGTAGTGTCAATCTGAATTTTCACTAGTATGGCACACTTTTTTTTTAATTCAATGAACTCTTTATTTTGGAGTGATTTTTAGGTTTACAGGAAAATTGCAAAGATAGTACAGAGGGTTCCCATACACCCCCTCATCCAGCTTCTCCTCAACATGTTAATGTAACCAGGCACATCTGTCAACACTAAGAAATTAATATTGGTTCAATACTGTGAACTAAACCACAGATTTTATTCAAATATCCCCAGTTTTTCATTCCAAATTCCGATCCAGGATATCACATTGCATTTAGATTTATTTATTTATTTATTTATTTTTTGGTGAGGAAGATTGGCCCTGAGCTAACTTTTGTTGCCAATCTTCCTCTTTTTGCTTGAGGAAGATTGTCACTAAACTAACATCTATGCCAATTTTCCTCTATTTTTTCATATTTGGGATGCTGCCACAGCGTGGTTTGATGAGTGTAGGTCTGTGCCCAGGATCTGAACCTGCCAACCCCGGGCTGCCACAGCAGAGCATATGAACTTAACTGCTATGCCACGAGGCTGGCCTTGCATTTAGATCTTTTTACTTTTATTTTTATTTCCTTTTTTTCCTTATTTTAACTGAGGAGGTTGGTTATCGCCTCATCCAACCGTACAGTTGGATGCCTATGCCACCCACGTTCCTGCATTTTATCCTCCCTCCCTTTCCGTGTGCAGTTTCCATGTTACTCCTGTATGTGGGTCACAGACGTGGTCGTAACAAAGTAGAGAGGGAGAAAGAAAATCTGAATGTGCCTCAGAGCTTGAAGGCACAAGTCCAGGTGTTACTCTGCAGTGACGTTTGGGGTCGGGGTCGGGACGTGGACCACCCCATGTGTTGCTTGGGGATGCTCTCTGGGCAGGTGGAGGTGGTGGAAGTCGCTCACGTGCTGGGCTCCCTCTCTCTCGTCCCCTCAGGTCTCCAATGGCGCGGGCCCCATGGTGGTCTCCCTTGTGGCTGATGAGAATCCCTTCGCCCAGGGGGCCTTGAGGTCAGAGGACTGCTTCATCCTGGACCACGGCAAAGATGGGAAAATCTTTGTCTGGAAAGGTACTGGGGACAGGGGAGGCGTTCTAACCAGCTCCAGGTGGCCTTTCAGGAACTCAGCTCTCGAGGGAGACTGGAGTGTGTGTTCCAGGTTCCCTGGGGCAGTCGCAGCCTCCTAAATGGAAATCAGGAGTCCTGGGCTAAAGCAGTTGACTTGCTGTGTGATGTTAGGCACTTTAGTTACCTCTCTGGGCCTCAGATTTCCCATTTGGGCTAAAACTGGTGTTTCCCAATTGTGTTATAAGACCAGTTCTCAGAGAGGTTAATTGGCATCTTGTAAAGAATATGTAAAAAACATACAGTTCTGTGGTCAAATAAGTTTATGGGTTAAATAATTTTCACAAGTTTGTTTATTGCAGGACTTTTAAGAGCCTGTACCTTGCTAATGTGTGTTGGGGCTTTTCATGAAGGTGATCTGGTTTCTGTTTGTAGACGCTGTGCTAGGCGTCCGTGGAACTCTCTGGAATGTCTTGTGGGACTGATTGTGGGAGGCTTTTGAAAAAGGTTGGCCCAGATGTTTCTGAGAGGTCCTGAGATGTTCCGAGGGGATTCATCGGCGTCCTATTCTGATGTTCCACGTGTGATGCACGGGAAGAGCACAGAAGGGGGAGGGAGGCAGTGGTGGATAGAGAATGGCAGAGAGAGAGAAGGAGTGAGAGACGGAGCACGTGTGGCTGTAATAATAATTATTATTATTATTATCTGGGCCCCTCGGCCTTGGTGACAGGAAGGCTGGGCACTGAGGGCTGGCAGCAACTAGCCAGGGGCTGTCCAGGCGTGAGGAGACTCTCACGGTTGGGGCAAACTTCAGACTGGAGTGGGAGGAGCCCCCCACTGTGGACAGAAGGCCTGGGGGAGGGGGGAGCATCTGGGGTGTAGGCTTCAGAGTCGATGGAGCAGAGGCTGAGTCCCAGCTTTCCCACTTGTCTCGGTCCAGTCGCTTGACCTCTCTAAGACCCTGGTTTCCTTATATGTAAGTGGGGGCAAGATAATGCTCTTCATCACATAAGGTTGTTGTGTGGATTGAATGAAGTAATTTATGTATGGTTCTGAGCACAAAACGCATGCTCAGTGAATGGACCACAGTGGGTGCTGTGGTGCCTGTCATCAGCCAGGACCCCGGGCTGGCCCCTCAGGGGCTCCAGGAGCAGTCAGCTCTGGGGGTCTCTGGCCTGGGCTGTCCACAGTCAAAGAAGAATAGGGAGGGAGGCTCGGCTGCTGCTTTCCCTGGACCCTTGGGCTTTGGGGTGCAGCACTGACCCCAGGCCCCTCATCCTCCATCGTCTGACAGGCAAGCAAGCCAACATGGAGGAGAGGAAGGCTGCCCTCAAAACGGCCTCCGACTTCATCTCCAAGATGGACTACCCCAAGCAGACCCAGGTGAGGCCTGGAGCCACGTAGGGCAGTGAGGATGGGTCCAATCTGGGTGGGATGGATGTCCTGCTTAGTGTGGTCTGGGTGTCTGAGGCTGACCTGAGGAGCCCTGCTGGGCAGCCTCGGTCCTCAGGGTTACCCAAGTCCGTGCTTCCCCTCGCCGTCCCCTCCCAGGTCTCCGTCCTTCCCGAGGGCGGTGAGACCCCGCTGTTCAGGCAGTTCTTCAAGAACTGGCGGGACCCGGACCAGACGGAAGGCCTGGGCTTGGCCTATCTCTCCAGCCACATCGCCCACGTGGAGCGCGTGCCTTTCGATGCCGCCACCCTGCACACCTCCACTGCCATGGCCGCCCAGCATGGCATGGATGACGACGGCACAGGCCAGAAACAGGTACCTGGGGGTTGGGGTGGGCGTGTCCAGCACCCTCCCCGCCTCCCTCCCAGGTACCTCTGACCCATGCGCTGCCTCCTGCTTCCCTGAGGATGGTTCTCTCTGAGGTTTGGAGCAGTTTGGGGAGATGAGATTCTTTTATCTTACTTGATTTTGACAACCAACATACCCTGAGTGCCCACTGTGTGCCAGACCTCATGCCAGATATCTTAAGACCCCACCCTGCCGGCAAGGAGTGCCTAGTCTGGGAGGGGAGGTGACCACAGCCACAGCCAATTGCTCCGACCTGTGTGGTCAGTGGAAGATGGGAGGCAAGCACAGGGGTTATGGGAACACAGGAAGGACAGTTGGGGCAGGGTGGTTGTGGCAGTCTTTATAGAGATGGGGACTCTTAGTGAGGCCTCAGAGTATGAATATGAGTTTGCTGCCAGAGAGGAAGAGCGGAGGGCATTCCAGGCAGGGAGCTGTCCCAGGATCCTGGTGCTGACGGCATCCTCACGGAGGAGCCTTGAATGCCATGTCCAAGGGTGTGGCCTTGATCCTGTAACCAGGGAGTGCTAGTGAGGTCTTTTTCCTTTTTCCTTTCTTAAAAGCAGAGATGTTCTGTGCTTTCAAAACTTGCTGTGAAAATGGATTAGAAGCACGAAAATGAAGGTAGAGTCCCCATGAGGAAGTTGTTATAATAACTTAGGGGAGAGAATTCAACCTTGAGACCAGGAAGGTCACAGTGGAGATGGAGAGGTGGGGCAGAGGGCCAGAGATATTTATGAGGTGAAGTCTGCTTTAGGCAAACATTAATTCCATTCCACATGACAGAAATAGCAAAAGTGTTAATTTCTATTTATAATTGTTTTTGTCATTGGTATTATTACTAATCATTCATTGATTACATCAGTGGGAGGGGAGGACGCAATGAAAATGTTGAGGGCAGGGCAGTGTGGAAAGAGCCCTGGCAGCCCAGCTGTGTGACCTTGCCTGAGTTGCTTAACCTCTTTGAGCCTCACTTCCCTCACTTGTAAGATGGTGTTTCATTTTACTCATCACCTTCAAGAATTTTCAAAGTCCAGATATTCTGGTTTTCCGTCTCCCGGCACTGGGAGGGCTCCGTGTATCCACAGCACCACCAGGTGGCGCTGCAGGGCCTTGTGTCCATTTGGAAAAGCCAGTCGCCGGAGCTCTGCAAAGAGATCTGCCAGCAGGGGTCATTTTGAGGTCACCTAGTGATGGCCCTGCCTCCGGACGTGATCTACAAAATGCAGACAATTCAATAATGATACAGATATGGTAATGTTAGGAATAACAATAATTCTAGTGAAAAAGGAGCTGCCTCCTACAGAGCTGTCCCCTGTGCCAGGCACTGGGCAAGATGCTCATGAGTAAACTCATTCGGTTCTCACAACAACGCTTCCAGGTAGGTCTTCTTATTATTCCCATTTTCCAGATGAGGAAACTGAGGCTCGTAGACGTTAAGCAAGTTGTCCAAGGTCGCACAACCTCTAAGGAGATGGAGCCTGATTCGAATCCAGGTCATATGTTGATTTGTGCCCCGAGCCGTCACTGTGTTACACTCGCTGAAAGCGCGTTCTAACCGCCCCCATGCAGCTCCCAGTCCCCGTGCTGAGCTCTGAGCTCTCCAAGGAGGAAGTACGGGGCAGGGCAGGGTGGCAGGTTCCACAGCAGGAGACCTGGGTTTATATCCTAGTGGCTCTGTGATTTGGGCAAATTATTTAACTTCAGTCTGAGCCAAGTGGAGTCCCCTATCAAAAGCTTGTCCTGTTGTGTCGCCTCGACCCGCCGCGCTGCGGTCTCACAGCTGGCCGGACTCAGGGAGTAGGGGTGCCACACCGTGTCTGAGCCCGGCTTTGCTTCGGCAGATCTGGAGAGTCGAAGGGTCCAACAAAGTGCCCGTGGACCCCGCCACCTACGGGCAGTTCTACGGTGGGGACAGCTACATCATTCTGTACAACTACCGCCACGGCAGCCGTCAGGGACAGATCATCTACAACTGGTGAGGGTCTGGGGCCCTGTGCTGTGGGGTGGAGCGTGGGGGGCACTGCTGGGCCCCGAGTAGGGCAGCCAGGGCGGCGGGTGTACACGGCTGAGGGATGCCGAGGGCGTGTGGGCCTGAGGTGGGACAGCCACACTCTGCTGGGAAGGTCTTATCCACAGGGCAACACCACTTGTCTTATTTCTCGAAACGACTTTTAAACTTAAAAACATTACCTGTCCATTGTAGGAGATGTGGTGAACAGGGAGAAACAAATAGAAAATCTCTCCCGCAATTCCATGCCAAGTGCTGTACGTGTGGATGTTCATCCTCCCACGGTTTTAAATTAAAAATAAAATATTAAATATATTATGCTAATATTAAAAATATCTTTTTTTTAAAAATAGATAATGCATTCACATAATTCAAAAATCTAAACAGAATAAAAAGGTATCTATTGAGAAATCTTATTCCCATCCATCCTTCTCTACCCTATTCTCCAACCGCCACCCCTCCGTGGATAACCGCTTTCGTTAGTTTCTTGTATATCCTTCCGGTAATTCTTTATGCAAATACAGTTATATGTTGCTTAACATCTTTGATCGGTTCTGAGATGTGCACCGCTGGGTGATTTTGTCATTGTGCGAACATCATGGAGTGTACTTACACAAACCTAGATGGTATAGCCTACCACACACCTAGGCTGTATGGTACTAACCTTATGGGACCCCCGTTGTATATGTGGTCTGTCGTTGACTGAAGCGTTGTTATGCAGTACATGATTGCATGAGCAAAATGGCTATATATTCCTAGTTCTCTCTCTTCCTTACACAAAGGATAGCATTCTATGTATGTTGTCCTGCACTTTGTTTTTCTCACTTAACACTTCCTGGAGATCAAGGTACAGCAGTACATAGGGAACTTCCTTGCTCTTTTTTACAACCGCATAATATTCCACTGTGTGGCTTTCCCATAGTTTATTTAACAAATTCCCTGCTGATGCATACTTGGGTTGATTCCAGTCTTTTGCTATTACAAGCATTGCTGTGATGAGTAACCTTAAACAAATGTCATTTTGAATGTGTAGAGAAATGTCTGTAGGGTAAGTTCCCAGAAGTGGGATTGCTGGATCGAGGGGTGAATGTCCTTGCCATTTTGATAGATAGTGCCCAATTTGCCCAGATGGGGTTGGCAGCATTTCGCATTCCCACCAGCAACGAGTGGGAGTATCTGTTTGCCCACAGCCTCACCGGTGGATGGTATTGTCCAACTTCTGGATGTTTGTCAACCTTATAAAGTGGTGTGTCAGCATATTTTTAATTTGTATTTCTCTTACTATTCGGTCTCAAACTTTTTGATGACTGGCTGTTGGATTTGTTTTCTTAAACGTTTTATTTTGAAATAACTTTAGCCTTGCTGAAAAGTTGGAAGTTGCAAAAATAGTACAGACATATAACCATTAACCCACAATCTGTAACTGTGTAACCCATACAACCCTTACACAGCTTCCTGTATGTTCCTATCTTACCTAACCTCAGTGCAATGCTGAGAACCGAGAAATTAACCTTGAAACAATACTGTTTACTCATCTATAGGCCTTGCTTGAATTTCACCATTTTCCTCACTAGTATTCTTTTTCTGGTCTAGGATCGAATCCAGGATCCCACATGGCATTTAATCATCGTGTCTCTGATCTGTGACAGTTCCTCAGTCTTTACCTTTCTTTCGCAACCTTGATACCTTACAAGAGTACTGGTCAGTTGTTTTGTAGAATGCCTCTCAATCTGACAACTTCAGACTTTTCCTTTCTTTTTTTTTTTTTTTTTAAGGAAGATTAGCCCTGAGCTAACTGCTGCCAATCCTCCTCTTTTTGCTGAGGAAGACTGGCCCCGAGCTAACATCCGTGTCCATCTTCCTCTACTTTATATGTGGGATGCCTGCCACAGCATGGCTTGCCAAGTGGTGCCATGTCCGCACCCGGGATCCGAACCTGCAAACCCCCGGCTGCCAAAGCAGAATGTGCGATTAACCCCTGAGCCACCGGGCCGACCCCAACAACTTCAGACTTTTAAAAGCAGGGTTTTTTTTGACCAGGCAATACATACATGTGGTACCAAATTCACAAGAAGACTATTTTTTTTAGTTAGCTGCACTGGCACATCAATTTGTCAGATTATTTGCTTATAAGGATAACACATGTTGGTTAAGGGAAATTTAGACAGTATCAGAAGGGGTGGAGCAGGAAGCCAACCGCCCCCCTAAATCTCCCACATGAGGACAATCACCAATGGCGTTTTTGTGGACATCCATGCAGACTTATCTGTGCATGTCCATGTGAGGCTAAAGTGACTGATGGCTTTTCCCACAAACGGGTTCACGTCGCACTTGTTCTTCCCTGACCTGCCTTTCTACCTTGAAAAAATGTCCTGGCCACCTTTGCACCTCGGATTCGAGTCTCAAAGCACTTTCTCTCTTGGCTGCCCAGCAAGGGATGAGCCAGCCATCCCCCAAGGGGCACATTTAGGGTAGGGAAGTCCAGTGGTTGTGTTCAGATCTCCATGATAAGGCAACATGCTGAGCAGGGGCTGTGGCGTGTTGGCTTGGTTCCTGGCTCTGGTTCCTCCTGAGAGAATCTTTTCCTTCTCTGTGTCTTAGCTTTGTTACCTGTAGTCGAGAGATTACAGGGGTTGTCAGGCCCAGGGCAAAGGAGAGACTCGGGGCTCTGTGCAAACTTCCGTGTCGAGTATCATTTTCTCTTCCAGGCAGGGCGCCCAGTCCACCCAGGATGAGGTCGCTGCGTCTGCCATCCTGACCGCCCAGCTAGATGAGGAACTGGGAGGTACCCCTGTCCAGGTGAGCCCAGCCCACTGGCCCTCTGGACCGCACCCTGGGCCTTGTTGAGCTGTTCACTCATCTATCTGACTGTCCATCCATCCATCCTCCAAACATTCATGCAGGGCTCCCCTGGGCCTGACCCTGTGTCTGCAGCCATGAGCACACAGATCCTGCCCCTGGCCTAGGCCCTTTACAGTCTAGCGGGGAGAAAGATGTTCAACAGACATGCGGGCGACTGGATGTATAGCCACACGCTGCCGTGTGCCGTGAATGAAAATGATAAGAGGCCATGGAGAGAGTAGCAGGAGAGCCACAGGGCGGAATGGTTCAGAGGATCGACGTGGAGCCAGGCTACTTGGGTTTGAGTCCTGTCTTCACCTCTGGGCAACGTAGGCCATGTCACTGTGCCTCTCTGTGCCTCTATGTTCTCAAACTGGGCATAACAACGGTACCTATCTCATAGGATTGCCATGAGGATGAAGAGTTAGCATTTGTAAAGCATTTAGAGCCATGCTTGGCCCATAATAGGCCCCTTATACATATGTGTTAAGTATATGAACATATAGATCCCAGGTGAGATCTAATTGGATTAGACAAGGCCACTCCCCATGAGGAAGAGACTTTTCAGCTGAGACCTAACGGATGAATAGGAGTTGACCAGGCATATTCCAGGCAGAGGGTAGAGTATATGCAAAGGCCCTGAGGTGGGAGGAAGCATTGGGTATTAAAGCGAGGGGGAAAGTGTCATGACAGGAGTCTGGAGTGGTGCTCAGAGGGGCCAGACCACCCAGAAGTCACAGTGAGGATGTTGACCATGATCCTGAGAACAAGGGGATGCTGCTAAGTGGTAAATGTGATGTAAAGGGATTTATGGGTTTAAAGGAGGGATGCAGAGCCAGGTGGGGGAGGAAGACTGAATTCTGCTTCCTCTGTCCTACCCTGGGAGTGGACAGGGCTCTAGATTCAGATCCAGGGTTGGGGTCCTGAACTTTGACCGTGACAATGAGGTCCTCTGGGTGCCGAGTGGGATGGTTACTGTCTTAGCTCATTTGATCCTGACAACAGCCTTGGGTGTAGCATTCTTGGCCTCATCCTACTGGGGAAGAACCTGAGAGGTTGAGGCATGTGCCCAAATTCTCACCGGCCGGGCGGAGCTGGGATCTGAGCTGTCACCCAGCAATGGTGGGTCACGCTGGAAGGGACCACAATACTCTCAACACGCATGTGAGATTGTCTTCTAGATTTAGCTAGCCAGGGCCACAGCCGGGATCTGAAATGAGGTGGGCACACGGGCAGGGGCGGGTGTGATACATCTTGGCAGAGACCTCCCTGCCCTGCTCCCTCCCGCCACCAAGCCCCTGACTACAGCCTGCATCTGGGGTGCACTGGCTGTGTAGAAGGGGTCTCACTGGATCTGGAAGGCTCTATTCTCACCACCCTGTGGGCTTTCATGCCCGGGGCTAACGTCACCAGCCTGGAAGAATGTCGGCAAACAATCCCTGTGATTCCATTTAAGGGAATTTTTGCAAATATGGACTCTCTTGGTTCTTGGACTAGATTCAGGGTCAGCAAGGCAGGTCCTCATGGGAGGGGAGTGTTGGAGGCGGTGCCCGGGGGACCTCAGGCAGTAGTGCTGTCTCCAGCTTTCCTGGAACTCCCGCTTGCCTGCCCAGCCCCTGTGAGCTGTGGGGCACGGTCCACCCATACACAGACACAGGCACGGTGGCCTTGTTTCGGGAAGGGGCCTGGGCCATGCTGGCTGGGATGGGGGGTGAGTCTGGTGCCACACAGAAAGACTGATGCTCCCACCCCCGTTTCCTGACCTGCCCTCCTGTCTCCCTGCCAGAGCCGTGTGGTCCAAGGCAAGGAGCCTGCCCATCTCATGAGTCTATTTGGCGGGAAGCCCATGATCGTCTACAAGGGTGGCACCTCCCGCGAGGGTGGGCAGACGGCCCCCGCCAGTACTCGCCTCTTCCAGGTCCGGGCCAGCAGCTCTGGAGCCACCCGAGCCGTTGAGGTAATGCCCAGGCCCTGGACCCCAGGAGGGATCGGCCTCCCTGAAAGCTCCCAGATCAATGGGCAGATCCCTCGGCACAGGATTGGGGGTTAAGGGGTTAACCACAGGGTGGGTTAAAAACCAGCTTTTTGTACCTTCCTCCTCTTGCAGCAGGATTATATGAGCCTTCCCCTTGTTTTGTGGATGCCCAGTACCCCTTGCACACCTTCCATAATGGGCAGCTCTCTACCTCACAGGTAGTCCCTTCTTCACAGTCTGGACACTGTTCCTGATTACGTTCCAGATGGCCACTCTCACTTTCATGGTGGAAAGTGCAGACCTGAACATAATCGTACAGGACAGTCTGAGCAGTTTGGAGGAGAATGGGACTGTCACCTCCTTTGTTCTGGGCACTCAACTTCTTTTAATGAGGCCCAGAATTCTGGAACTGTCTTGGCTAACAACAGTGCCTTAGTGACTCATGGGAGTCAACTAAGCCCCCCAGGTCCAAAGTCTGTGCCCTCAGCTCTGCTAGGGTATGCTCCTCCAAGTCCCCACCTCAGAGCTTGTCCTGCTGCAGCGTCTTCCGGGCTGTGGGGAGGGGGCTGAGGGCTTTTGGTCTGCTTCCTGATTAATCGAGCACTGCCCTCCCAGATAATCCCCAAGGCCGGCGCGCTGAACTCCAACGATGCCTTTGTCCTGAAAACTCCCTCGGCTGCCTACCTGTGGGTGGGTGCAGGAGCCAGCGAGGCGGAGAAGACGGGGGCCCAGGAGCTGCTCAGGGTGCTGCGGGCCCAACCTGTGCAGGTGGCAGAAGGCAGCGAGCCAGGTAGGGGCTGGGGCAGAGGGACCTGCTGCTCTCTGGGGACTGCAGCTGTTGGGTTCCCTCCCTTGCTGCTGTGTGGGGGCTCTCAATCCTCGCCCCTCCTCAGTGCCTGTCCTGAATGTGTGTTAGTAAAAGTGGGTTGGATGCAACCCACTTCTGGTGAGTGAGAGGGAGGCCTCCAGGAGTTAGAGAAAGGAGAGCTCTGTGGGGGCTGGGGCAGTCAGGGAAGGCTGCTGGAGGAGGTGTCACTCGCCAGGAAGCCTTGAAAGATTGTAGGCAGGAGTAACAGCCTCACAGGGCTGTGGTCTCGCCTAATCTTTCAAATCTCCATGGACAGAAATGCCACAAGCCTGCTCCGTTTGAAGAACATAGGTCAGGAGCATCATCCTTATGCCAGCCCTCAGTCTTTCTGCTCTTACTTTGAGCCCACACCCTCCTGTTAGATGCTTAGTAGAAATGGGGAGAAGTAGTTTAGTCTAGAGCAGCAATGCCCAATGGAACCTTCTAAGAGGATGGACCTCTTCTCTATCAGCTGGGTCCAGTTTGATGGCCACTAGTCACGTGTGGCTAATGAGCACGTGAGATGTGACTGGTGGGAATTAGTGAGAACAAGGAACTGAATTTTCATTGTATTTCACTTCAGTGCATTTAAATAGCCACACAGGGACAGAACAGTGATAGTGGAAAAAGTATGGGGGTTGGAGTCCGACAAGTTTTGCATCCTGGCTTTACCACTTACTGGCTGTGTGATATTGCGTGGGTTGCTTAACCTGTCTGAGCCCCAGTCGCCTCGTTTATTGAGTGGGGATAATTATCCCCATCTAACAGTGCTGTCGTCAGTCTCCAGCCAGAAGTAGTCCTGGCTGTGTGTCTACTGCCAACTCTGCCCTCTCTGGGCCTCCGTTTCATCACCTTCGAATCCCTCAGGCCCCTTCCCTCTTTGGCCTCCTGGGATTTTAAGATGGAGGCTGGGGATGGAGAGAAGTTGGTTACCCTAGGGCAGGGATTTTCCCAGGGTCTTGGAAGCCGTGCTAGGGAGGCGGCGGTGTCAATTGGCAACTGTGTGGCCTCCCCTCGCAGACAGCTTCTGGGAGGCCTTGGGTGGGAAGGCCACCTACCGCACGTCCCCGCGGCTGAAGGACAAGAAGATGGACGCCCACCCTCCTCGCCTCTTTGCCTGCTCCAACAAGATTGGACGTTTTGTGGTGAGACCCCGTCTCTGCTTTTCCCTCGGGAGGCATGTTCCCAGGAGCGGGGCCCATCAGCGGCGGGGCAGGGAGAAGGTTCTGATGGCGCAGCACAGAGGGAGGAGGACCCTGCAGGACTCCCTCATGGGGAAAGCAAGAGGAAGCCCAGCAGGGGAGGGAAGATGGCCTGCTGGTGCATTTTCATTAACCTCTCTGTTCCTTCCCAGATCGAAGAGGTCCCTGGCGAGTTCATGCAGGAAGACCTGGCCACTGATGACGTCATGCTCCTGGACACCTGGGACCAGGTGGGTAAAGGACAGAAGGTGAAGGCTGTCTGGGCCCGAGCGAGTGGGAGGTGCTAGACTTCCAGCTCTAGGACAGTTGCTGGAAGGACTTAAAAGAGGCCGTGCCAGGCGTTGCTAGAAAAGTCCACGAGCAGCTGCAAGTCACCTCTCCTTTCTGAGCCTCCATTTCCTCATCTGCAAAATGGGAGTGATGGTACCTTACCTTGCATAATCCGGCAAGATGAGCTGTAGATAAAATCACCTTGCAAAACTGCAAAGCACCATCTTAATGCAAATCAGATGGCCAGCATTCTCTGCCAGACCTTAGAGGAGTGTGAACTCTAAATCTGTTGGTAAAAAAAGTTGGACTTAGCAGCATCCCATACGCAGGCACAAATTGTCTGGGGTCACCTGGAGGTTTGGAAGTGCATCTCCTGTTTTAGAGGACTCTGGGCTCTCTCTGCTTCATCTCCTGGGGAAGGTGATCATGTAGGACTTGGCAGGGGAAATTGCCCTCCATTCATTCAACCAACATTAACTGAGCACTGCTTTGAGTCAGACACTGTTCTGGATGCTAGGGACCTGCCCCGACAGGACTTACATTCTTGTGGGGGTTGCAGTCATTAACCTTTGCTATCAAGTCGGCTTCTCCCAGAGTTGTCAGGGTTATAGGTAGCAGCCATGCAGGTATAACAGTCCCCTCCACCCACAGGACTGTTTCTTCGGATCCTCAGTTGGAACATTGGTACCAAGATGTTTGCAGCTTGAGCCATTCAGCTACTGTCATTGGTTGCTCCAATGGCTACTTAATCAGTTTCTTTATCTGTTTCTTCATTCATTCAGCCAACATTTATGAAGCGCTACCGTCTCCCAGGCATAATGCTGGAAATCCTATGATGAGCAGAATAGACAACAGCACCCACTATGGAGGGACCGATTTACTAGAGGGCACATTTGTAAATGAGTGAGAGCAAGAAAGTCTGGGATTTTATTGTCTAATACTATTTTATCAATGACAGGTGCTCTTTAAAATATTTTAGACAAACATAAAGATAGATGATATTTAAAAATCAGCTGAATAGATTTTTTGGTGTAACAAAACTTGTAATAAGACTCAAAATGGTGGTAGTGCTGATGAGTAGTTTTTATTCCAAGCCTTTGACCCATGTTGGCCCAGACACACAGAGACTGTCTGGCACATAGCAGACTCTCATAGCATATTTGTTTGATGAATAAACCAGTGGGCATATGTTTGGCCACTCATTTGTTGAACAAATAAATGCTTGGAAAGGGATAATTCATGAACTTTTAGAGAGGGATCTCAAACTCAGTGCCTGATGGCATCTGATTGTCAATGTTAACGAGTGAAGCAAGCTGGGATGGGGAGACATGAAGGAGTGGTGGAGCCTGAGGCAAACTGGACCTTCCCATCTAAAGGAGGCAGCCTCTGCTCAGCTTCATCCACGTGAAGGTTGCCAGATCCTCCAAGTTTTCAAGAGAAGTTGGAAGTCTAGATTTAATGTAGTTAGCTGGGGACTAAGTTTATCTAAAAAGATAGTGCAGACCCAGTGGGGTGGTGGGTGGGCAAGCAAGTATGTTTGTAGGTCACCAGTTTGCAGCCTCTGTTCCAAATCCTTCTAGCCGTCTTCTGTGGCCTCTGTCAGCTGAGATTTGTCCCGTCCAGCACCCAAAACCTCCCCCTTCTCACCAGCAGTGAGTTTGGTCAATACCCCTCATGGACTTTTCATGTCACCTCTCACCTCCAGGTCTTTGTCTGGGTCGGAAAGGATTCTCAAGACGAGGAAAAGACGGAAGCCTTGACCTCTGGTGAGAACCCAAGTCTGCCTGTGGGTCTGTTTCATGTGGGGATGGGAGCAGCTTCCCCTACAGGTCTGGGAGTTCGTGACAGGGGTGGGGACTTCCTCATCCATGGTCAGCCCCTCGTGAACCCTGCCTCATGTGGTAAAAGAACAGCTCAGTTCCTTCAGAAAGCCTCACGGCATGCCAGGGAAAGGAAGGAACAGACGGAAGCTGCATCAAAACCCCAGAAGGCCCAAGGACTAAACTTGTCAGGGTTTAGATGTTGGGGAGCAGATCCCTGGTAGCTGAACAGATCTGATTTGGGAGCTGGGAACCCAAAAGCTGGTTCTTTAATATCTTCCAATAGTGGACAGCAGGAGAAAAATGATAGAAGCTTTGTGAAGCAGGATATGAAACTGTAACCCCCTTCCTTTCCTGGGTTCCTGGGCAGGGTTGGGGAGGAGTCATGTGGTGTCATTGCCCTTAAGGGATAGTGGTGTCCAGTGCAGGGATTGGGCAGTAGGAGCAGTAGGACAAAAACCGTCTTAGGCACCTCCTACCCTGAACTGCCACCCCCTGGTGAGGGGAGCACTAAGGATTCATGCGGTTTCCTCCTCCTGCACGTGTGTCTGCAGCTAAGCGGTATATCGACACAGACCCAGCTCATCGCGATAGGCGTACCCCCATCACCGTCGTGAAGCAAGGCTTTGAGCCTCCGTCCTTCGTGGGCTGGTTCCTCGGCTGGGATGACAGCTACTGGTCTGTGGATCCCTTGGACAGGGCCTTGGCTGAGCTGGCTGCCTGAGGAAGGGCAGGCCCCACCCCTGTCACTGGTCAGTGCCTTCTAGAACTGTCCATCCCTCAAACAGACCTTAACGGTGAGCAGGGCCACTCTGGTCTGTGTGTGTGGTTTTTTTTTTACAGTAGCCAAAAACAACCCTGCAAAAATTCAGGGTCCTTGCAAAATTGTCTCAAGTCTCTGTGCTTTTGGAAATTGAATTCAATAAAAGCTTTTTGAAGTGTGTCAGTGGCTCAGTGTGACCTGGTGATTATTCTGGGAGTGGCCAGGGAGGGGCCTCACACGCGCCTGTGAATGGCGGATGAGCTTCACTCACCCTGTGGGTTCATCCTGGTGCTTCAAGAAGCAGATGCCAAGATGAGATGAAATGTGCATAGATTGTACTAGGGGAACTCTCTGTGTGAAAGGAAATAGGGAGGGAACTGGGGAAGGCTGGAGAGCCATCAGACCAAGATGTAAGTCTTACCCCAAGTGAAGGAGAGAAGGAGAGAAGGTTGAGTGGAAGCATCTTAGACAGCCGTGCAGTCCAGAAGGTTCAGCAAAGCTTTGAGGGAGTTCCTGAGCCAAAGTAAAAAAATAAATTTTATTAATGGTATGGTCCCATTTTTGTTATTATTTTTTGTTGTGGTAAACTATACATAACATAATCGTTATCATTTTGACCATTTCTAAGCATACAATTCAGCGGCGTTAAATGCATTTACTGTGCAGTGTTGTGTAGCCATCCCCACTATCTATACCCGAACTTTTTTCATAATCTCCAACATAAACTCTATGCCCATTAAACAATAACTCCTTATTCCCCCCTCCCCTCTATTCCTGGTAATCTTTATTCTGCCTTCTATCTCTATGAATTTGCCTGTTCTAGGTACCTCGTATAAGTGGAGTCATACAGTATTTGTCCTCTGTGTCTGGCTTATTTCACTTAGCATAGTGTTTTCAAGATTCACACATTTTCTGGCATATGTAAAAATTTCATTCCTTTTGGTGGCTGAATAGTATTCCATTGTATGTATCTACCACTTTTTGTTTATCCGTTCATCCATTGATGGACGCTCAGGTCATTTCCACTTAGCTATTGTGAATAATGCTGCTGTGAACACTGGGGTACCAATATCTGTTCGATTCAAAGTGTTCTTGAGCCGGAGTAAAATCAGCCAACAAAGGAGTTGCCCGTCTCCCAGGAGCGGGTGCAGTGTCTTAGCTCCCCACTATACTCAGTCATCAGGAGACGTGGCCTTGGAGCACTTGTGGGGGTGGAGTTCAAAACCAGCAGCCGGGGCCCTTTGTCACTTACATTCCCTGTAGTAGAAAGGTGACAAGGTGCGTTCTCTATAGCCACCACACCCTGTAACATCTACCTAGACCTTTCGTGCCTCCTCTGGTTTCCATGACTCATTCTGCTGCCCCTAAGCTGTTTGGAGAAATCTCTGCTGCTGCAGCTCCCCCCACAAGAGTTGCCCCTGGATACTCACAAGGTTTGCAGTCTTTAAGGTGTAGGAGAGAGACTTCCTTTGTGCCCTACTTGGTCCCCTGGGCCCTGACTCTGCACATGCTCAGGGTGTCACAAAGTTTCTCTTAGACATTTCCATGAACTTCGCCTCTAAACCTTTTCTCCGTGGAGGCCCCAAACCAGCCTAAGGAGCTGCTGGTGGACAGACCCCATTCCCCCTCCTCTATCCTGGTCTTGTCTCACCATGTTTGTCCCCTTTTGTTCTGTGCCATCTCCCTTCACCCCATCCCCAGCCGAGTTATGGAGTGAAAACTCCCGTGTGTAGGACCGTAGAACAAAAACCAGTGTGAGGGTTTGTGTGGCGGAAAGGGTGTGTGTGTGTTTACACCGTAGTTTCCAAAGCTGGCTGATCACCCCAATTGCCCAGGGAGCTTTTTAAAAGCATAGATTCCCCAGGGGCCCCACCTCCAGAGGTTCTGATTCATCGCAGAAGTGATGAGGGGAGTGGAGAAGGAATTTTCCAGGTAAAACATGGAGGGGGGGAGTCAAGACATCTCAGGCAGAGTGTGCAGCGAGTAAAAGATGAGCTGTGAGGGGGGATGTCGTGCTCAGGGGCAGACAACAGCCCCGTGTGGCTGGAGCAGAAGGTGAGGAGTGCTAGGCCTTGAATCTGAGAGGTGGGGAGGGCCCCAGTTCATAAAGGGCCTCCAATGCCATGCCTTCGAGTTTGGACTTGATCTTGTAAAGCCTGCCTTGCCTACCCGAAAGGCTTGCTTTCATGGCCAAAGCAATCCACTTGACAAATCGAAGTCCTGGAACAGCTACCACCTGGAGCTCCTAGGCCCTTCGTTAAAGGCAGGTGGAGGCCTGTCTGGACAAGGCCAGCTCACATCCTGGAAACCTGTGGGAGCCAAATCATGGGTAGACTTGCCCATGCTTTCTTTGTTTCAGTTTATTGGCATTCAAGGTGGTTTCTTGACCAGTCTTGGTTTGTTGGTGGCTGTGGCCTCAGAGAGAGGTCTGCAATGCTCTGAGAAAAGAAGTTGCCTGAGACAACTGAGTTGCTTAGACTTCATATTTTTCTCTCAAAGGCAAAATGGCAAATCAGGAACACTATCACTTCAAACATGTATTTTCTCTTCCTAACAAGTTTTGAGACACCTTGGCTTTCATCATCTACGATGGAGAAATCACTGTGCAATGCCATGACAGGTGCCAAAGGGGTGTCTTTTGGAAAGAGAGTGGCCTGTGCTTGGATCCTGTGTCCTATCGTGGGCAATTCAGTTCAACAGATATTTATTGTGTGCTTTGTGTCAGGTGGTGTGCAAGGCACTAGAGATACAACACAATTTTCTAGGAGCCTCAATTTCCCCCAAATGGTAATAATATAGGTGGTACAATATAGTGGTTAAAATCTGGGCTTTGAATCCAGACCTGGATTCAAATTCTAGCTCCAGCTCTTATCAAGAGTGTCGTCGATCTTACTGAAACTTTGTAGCTTCCTTAGCTCCAAAATGAGAGTAAGAACAGTACCTACCCACTAAGATTTTAACCAGGATCAAGGGAGGTTATACTTAGCACAACGTCTGGCCCATAATAAGTGCTCAAAAGTGGTTAAAAAAATCATTTTTTTCCTTTCTTTTGTAAAACTAAGGGCCCACAGCAGGACCTAGTAGATATCCATGGAGGTGAAGACCCACTGTCCTGTGGATCAGATAAGATGTTCGTGGGCTGTAAGCAATGGAAAACCAGCTCAAACCAAATTAAACCATAAGCACGCTTACGCACTCTCATAAGTGATAGTGCTGACTTTAGAGGGCCTTGTGGGTGACTAAACCCAATGAGTCTGTCTGGGCTTCCTGTTAATTCTCTTGGCTCTGGCATTCCTGTTCTACTAGTGAAATATCTGTAGGTGTTCTGGCTCTTACACCTATGCATGGCAATGCCCAGAGGAAAAGAGAAGGGATTATTTCCAGAAGTTTTCCCAGAAAGGGGAGGAGAAGGGGGAAACTGTCCCCCAGTCCACAGGAAACCTCTCCTCAGGTCTCAAGGGCCCATCTGGGGTCACATGACCATTCCTGACCGAATCATGGGCTCGGGGGATGGAATTATCTGTAGGCCAGTTAGGTTCATCCCAGGAGCGGTGGTTGAATTCCTCTTCCCTAGGTGAGAGCTCTAGGGAGAGGTACCCAAAGTCGTGGTTCCTAGGAAGGAGGAAGAGGGTAAATGGATGCTGGGTAGACAGCCATTTTGTTGGAGACTTTGTTAGGGTCCGTGCTGAAAACAATAATTAACAGTAATGGTTCCTTACAGTCTTGTGGCATCTAGAAATTCTCAGAGGGCTTAATTTCCAGCCTATTTTCTTCAGAATCTTCAAGGGAAGAGTCTCAGCCTCCATCACAATTACTAAGTTTCTAGAGCTTTCTAAAACTCAGTTTTGTCAGTGGTTTCAATTTCCTTTCACAACAAACTCGGCTATGGAGTGGATTGAAAAGTGCTGTATCCTATTAGCAAGTGTTTCTCCTTTAGGCAAATCCCAGCCTGATCTGAGCCCCGGAGCCACTGAAGTTAGAAAAAATCTTAGAGATTACCCTAGTCCAATGATTCTTAAATCTTTGGACAGGCACGGAGTGGGGGTCAGCGTATCCCCTAAAGTTGTATGCAAATATGTGCTATATAGCTTCCAACACATTTTCAAAAGGTCTGAGACCCACACAGGTGTACCCCAACTTATTTTACACGTGAGGAAAATGAGGCTCAGGGAGGGGTATGACATATCTAAGGTCACGTTACAACTTCAGTGGTGTAGTGGGAAAGGCACGCAAGAGCAGTGATTTTAAAACTGGGATCTGTACAACTCTACAAGGTCTTCAGTGATTTTACAAATACTTTGATTCAAATTCCATTTTTAAAGTGGTAATAAATATCACAGCAACTTCAAACAAAATGGAGAAATTAATTGAAGGTAGAGCCTGATTTAAGACTGTAATTGTCTTTTAGAAGTCTGATTAATATTTTGTTTTTCAAAACAGGCTCATTGATTGATATTGTCATAAATGTGAACTTAATTTATCCTGCTAAAAGACACTGTAAATCTTTTACTGGTGCAAAGTTTTCTTTGAAAAAAAGGGGATTTGCTGCTAAAAAGAAGTTTTGAGATCACCTGGTTCACCATTTACTAGCCGAGTGATCTTGGGAAGCCCCGGTGTTGCGAGGGTCAGAGAGAATGTAGTTTAAGGAGCCATGTAAGCTCAACGATCCTTGGAACCCGGGTTTCCTCCCACTCAGGCCAGGGTGTTATAACATATTGTGGTTACAAATACCAGATCTAAAACTTCGGCCTAGATCAGATGACCCAAAACTAAAGTTTAAGATCTACTTGGGTATGAATGCAGAGTTTCACTCATCAAATGAACTTTGACAGTCTTGAAAAGTTGTCATGAACACGTGACTGCTGGTCGTGGATGGCGGCAGTGGTGGCAGGCAGTGTCACATGAAGATATATTTAGACGCCTTAAGAGTCTTGGTGTTAGATCAGGGTTTGAATCCCAACTCTGCTCCTTACCAAGCAAGTGACTTTGGCTAAGTTTAAACCGTTGAGCCTCAGTGTCTTCATCTATAAAATGGGGGATAATAAAGCATCTCATCAAGCTGTTTGAGGATAAAATGATGGAATGCATTATAAGTATTTGAGCACAGAGCCAGGTGCCTGGTGCTCCACAATTAACTGCAGCTATTGATTCAAGAAGGTTGAAGGTTCTTCAAAGGTTGAATGCTACAGGTAAAACCATTGGTTTTATTTCATTTATTTCTCTTTTTAAGTAGGGGGTATGCCTGTGTGATTAGCTGGGTGACAGCAAGAAGTGGGTTCCTGTTCTGTTTGGAGTGATGCAAAGGGAAGTGAAACTAGCCAAGGATCAGGCGGTACATGGATCTCAAGCTCCCTAGGGAAGACGGGTGGGTAGGGGCACCAGAGGAGCCTAGACAGGAGAGATGGCAGACGGGCTACTGCAGCCTCTCCGTCCCCTGGCCCATGAAGAGCACACAAGAAGCCAAGGCAGCCAGCCCAGGACTGGAGGACCAGATGCACCACTTCTGAAAAACCAAGTCCACATACCAAACGCAGGCAGAAACAGACTCTCACACAAAAAAAATTAGTAAAAGGGCACACTTTATTATGTACAGCACCAGAAAGGGAGGCCACCTGGAAAAAACTCTTGCACTAACACTCTCATCCTAGAGCTCCTTCGATGCTTCCTCCCTCCCAAGCGACTTAATTCCAACTATTGGGCTATGAATCCACAAGGCAGAAAAGCGAAGACTGGTTGGTATCTGGAGACAGGGAAACTCAAGGGAGAGAAAGCATTGTGACTCTGAGTCTGAGAAGAGATTTTCAGTTAGGATAGATGGTCGTTTCCTAGTCCTCAGTGGTCAAGGGTAAGCCACCTCACAAAAGAGATAAAATCATTATTTTAAAATTCAAAATATAAACGCAACTTGAGTTCCAAGTCAAAATGCTCCATACACATCTAATAAACTCAGCTAGGAACCTGGATGCATGGTGGGTCAAGTCTTTCTGAAATAACCTTGGAAATGGGGTTTAAAGGTGGGGATACTTAGGCTGGGATGACAGTGATCCAGCTGAGGACAGATATGAAGGGTGACTCTAGGTAAGGAAGCCACTATTCTTAGACTTCTCTAGAGGAAGTGGTACAAATGTCACCAGCAGCTTTCCAGACCAACAGGGAGAATGCCGGGGGGCCCAGACTCATAGGCATTTGCAATACGGAAGATGCTTCCTAATATTACACATTAAGCAACTGGTTCAGAAGGGCTGACTGCTTCCTCTTTCAGCACTAATGTATATGATAGAAAAAGAAAGACTAGGCAAATATATCTATATAGATATGCTAAGTTTGACAGCATCTTCTCAAGCTCATTGGATATTATGTGCCCAATATATTGTGAATTCCTTATACTACTTTAATGAATGGGATTAGTAATCAAGGTATTTCACAGCGTACAATAGTTAAAAGCACGCAAACAGTAAAATATTATAGTTTTCTGAAGACAATTTTTAAAAAAGTATTAGTCCTTATGCTATTCAAATGGGAATGTACAAACAATTGTTTATAGAACTTAGAGAAAATTTTATTTAAAAAAATCAAAACTATTTAGAACTTGATATATGAAAATATGTAAAAGTGAGAAAAAAAAAGCACTTTTGTGACAAGTATTTAGTTGGTTTGAAAGACCACAGAGGAATCATTTTCTGATAAAGAGGCTCAAATAAGTTTAAAAAACCCACATTATTTTAAAAGGACCTCTATAATAGTAGAATTAAAAGTCTTTCAAGGGTTAGGGTGATCATTTTCATTGATCTTGTCATTTCCTCCAGTGCTGACAGGTACTGGCAAGAAAATGCCGACCCTCAAGGGAGGATTATTTTGAAACATGGTTTGGGTTTAGAAAGTAAATGGATGTTAGGAAAATTTCCTTAATTAAGATTCCCCAGAAGTAAGGCACATATGGCCCAGAGAAGCTGGTTGTAGCCTAAGTCACTGTTTTCTGCAAAGTATTTGTCCAGCCAGGGTGTCAGGTGGTGGTTATAGCCTATTTTCTTGCCTTTAGTCTGGCTGCTGATAGAGGGTGTAGAACGACTCAATGAAAGTCAAAAGAAGAAGGATTTAACCTATTACATAATGATCTCAAAATATGAACTTTTAAATATTTTAAAGAGTAGGAGATTATCTGATATAAATTACAAATCTCTCTTGCACAGTATTTACAAGCTAACAATCTTCAGCTGTTGCTGTGATCACTGTACGTTCTAAGAACATCACTCTCAACATGTGGAAAAGGAAAAGGAGGGAGAATAGTCAAGTTCCCACCCTATTCTCTCCTTACGGGTTAAAGGCTGCTTTGGTCCCCCACTTCACCCTTGGAAGGGAAGAGCTCGTCTCTGCATTAGCCTCTGCGGCTCAATGTTTTGCCCCTATAATGCCTTGCAACATATCTATGGGCAGAGGGAAGACAATCGTCGAATTTTTCTCAGCAGCGATGGTGGTCAGCGTCTGAAGGTACCGGAGCTGAAGGGCGGCAGGAGATTCGGTGATGACCATGGAGGCTTCTTTCAGAGCCCTGGATGCATTCATCTCTCCCTCAGCTGCGATGACCTACGGAACAGTGGAAAGGAGGTCAAACTGCAGAAAATCGCAGGTGCCAAGCAACAATCTTCAAACTGGGGTATGTATACCTCGGGTGGTATACACAACTTTCCAGGGAGTACGCCAGAAGTGTTTGAAGGAAATCAATTTCCAGACACTCAGTTTCTATATGTTCTTTTTCCTATAACTGATTTGCCTGAGTATGTTCCTGAGGTCAAGACAACTTCTACTATAGCCCCCTCCCATTTTCCAGGGTACCAAACAAAGGGACAATTCAAAATACTGTGTACGGGTTGAGAAAGTGAATGACTCTAATGACTGGATACAAATCCTTTTGTAAGTCAGACAGATTTCCAATTCTTTGATTTCAAAGAAAGGAAAGAGGACCTTATTGAACTGAAGACCAATAGATGATTAAAAATATTTTTTGATGAAAGACTGCCATATGATTTTTTAGCACATAAATTCAGAGGGAGTGCTAAGGACTGTATGACATTACTTTAAACAAAACTTCCCTTTCCATCAACTTATTTATGTAAATAAGGCTTCTTACTCCTTATTTCTGTAAAAATGAAAAATAAGAATAGAATCAATGCTGAATCTTGTCTCACTCTAGCAATAAGTAATAGCCATCTACAAATACATGAATTTATTCCTCATTCAGCTCACTAAGAGAAGCAATTCTACTAAAACTTTGTTTCTTATTTAGGAGAAATTCTGAAACATTTAGAGCCGTGTTTGTAGTCACAGGACATTTTCAAAAATCTAATTTAACTTACATACTAAATGTGTTGCAGTAGAATAATAAAATAATTCATGACAAAATATATTACATTATATATTAGGAAAAGGATCTGTTGGGGCAGTGGAATAGATATACAAGTTCAAAGACAAAAAGGAACAATAAAAAATTCCTGACTGTTAAGAGCTTATTCACATAATTTTAAAGAGATGATGAAATCATTACGTTATTTAAATTTCACAGGATACAGTTAAAACAATGATGTTAACAGTTTTATTTTAAAATGTCAACATTTAGGGGCCGGCCCAGTGGCCAAGTGGTTAAGTCGGCGCATTCTGCTTCAGCGGCCCAGGGTTTCGCCGGTTCAAATCCTGGGCGTGGACATGGCACCACTTATCAAACCATGCTGAGGTGGCATCCCACATGCCACAACTAGAAGGACTCACCACTAAGAATACACAACTATGTACCGGGGGGCTTTGGGGAGAAAAAGGAAAAATAAAATCTTCAAAAAAAAAAAAAAGTGAACATTTAAAACGTGCCAGGAATTATATGCTTGTCAAGTATATAAGTTCAAAATGAAAATTTTTACATGCTGATAAAATGTGTGATGGAACATACAGTTTTTCTGAATGCTTTTGGGGGTTGCATGGGCAAAAACCTTTGAAGATCATTGGAGTGGTGGGGAGAGCAGGGGCTTTGGAGTTAGACGGACTTGAGCTCAAATCCCAAACCTAACCCTTACTAGCTGAATATCCTCAGAAAGGTAGTTTAACATTCTGAGCCTCAGTTTCTTATGTTAAAATGCAACAGCCCCTACCTCACAGGACCACTGTGAGGAAGGCAGAGAAGGTATATTGTCAAATGCATAAATGGAGGCTCTTGAATAGGAATGGCAAGTGACAAGTCAAGGCCTGATTTCTCGATCCACCTATGCCTTAATTCATAAAAGATTCAGAAGCCAAATCAAGACAGTTACTTTTAATTCATAATCCTAGGAGAAGAGGTGTAAAGATATCATAATCATCAAGATTTAAAGTGCAGTTTCACTAGGTTGTTCTCACATGGATCTCAAAATATTAATGGTTCATAACAGTCCTGTGCATATTGGAATTGGAAGCAATTATGATCAGTGAAATTTCATTCACTTATACAGTAAACTTCAGGGGACTTCTGGGTGTCAAGCCCTGTGTAGGAGCTAGGGATGGAGCGGACTCCCTCTGTCGTTTGGACTAAGATGAGGAAGAACACTTCAGGCAGAACACATGAACAGGTACTAAGGTATGAAAAAGCTGGTGTATTCCAGAAAACTCTAAGTGCCTGAATACCGTGTGAGGAAAGGGGAAAAGCGGGAGTTGAACGGGGCCAGGGTCTGAAGGGCGGTGAAGGCCAGGGTATTTGATCTTCATTCTGTATGCGATGGGAAGCCACTGAATGGTTTTAAACAGATAACCTCATCAGATCTAGTTTAAGAAAACACCCTGACAGATGTCTGAGGATGGATGAGAAGAGACTGAGAGCTATGAGTGGGACAGCTTCAAGAGCGACCGGTGCAATTCATTGGTAGTGGGGATGGAGGAGGAAATGGACTGGGGAGCTCTTCAGGAGGGAGAATCCACAGTTTGGAAGCTGACTGGGTATGTGGAGGAAAGCGGAACAGAGGCTGAGTCCCAGCTTTCTAAGTTTTGGTTGCCTGAGTACTGTCATTAGGTGAAACAAGGGATATAGGGTATGGTATTCACTGAGAGAAGGGCTTAGTTTAGAGGCTAAAAACTTTAACTTGTCACGGCAAACCATTATGTCCTTCCGAGGTCTGTGAGAAGGGGCAAGTGCCAGATATACTCAAAGAGAATCATGTCACTGTACTCCAGGGCAAGCACTGTAGAGAATGCATAAACAAGCCCCTGCCACGGGAATGGCAGGCTCTGATTTTTCTCCATGTCACCTCAGATGTCCAGTTAGGTACTTTTGTTTTTGTCTGGACATGGACCAATGGCAAAGATATCTCATCTTCCACTACCGATCTATACACCATCTCTTGGCTGGGAAGCCAGACCCACCGGGCTGGGCACACATTTTATTAATAGAAAAGCCACTCTGAGTGAGCTGCCAAAGACTTAAGTGCAATACCGCTGGCTTTGTCTAAATACAGGCCAAGTACGCACTGTGGATAGGATCTTAGAAAGCAAAGCAAGATATGTGTGGATGTTTGGGGCTTTTGCCAAATGTGCAGTGATTACATGTCAATCAACACTTTATCTTTACAAACCATCATTTTAAATCTGGCATTTTCACGTATGTGAGATTGGTACTACTGTCTCCTTCTGTAGCCCAGGTGGGCTGGTCTGAGAGAAGGGCAGAGAAATGAATGCAAAACCCTACAATTTTGCACTCATTGATAGATGACCAGGTCCAGAAACACGAGCCTGAAAGCACATGCCGGGCATTTTTCTGAGAGTTATGTAAAAGGAAATAAGAGAGAATGCAAGTGCAAAACATATTACATTTCAAGTCATTAGGAGTTTGTCTAAAAACTTTAAAAAGAGGTTCAGCTAACATAATGTGAACTTGTGAGAGAACCGGTCCTCTTTAGTGACTGGCTCCTTTCTTTCAAATCGTGTTTGCAAGCAATTATTTGTTCATTCTCTTTGTGGTACAGAGTTTCTTCATATGAATACACCATACTTTATTTATCCATTCAACTAGAGATGGGCATTTGGGTAGTCTCCAGTTGGGGGCAATTACAAAGTGCTGCTGTGAACATTCTAGTACATGCTGTTGGGTAAATAAATGAGAGCCTTTCTGTTAGATACGCAGAGCCAGACAGTTTTCCATAGTGGTTGTACCAATTTATACTCTCACCAACAAAAGATGAGTTCCAGTTCCTCCCTCACCCACACTTGGTTCTTTTCTTTTCTTTTTTTCAAAGCCATTTTGGTGGATGTCTAGTGTGGCATCTGCTTGTGATCTGAATTTGCATTTCCCTGATGGCTAATTAACTTGAGGAACTATTCTCTGAAGTCTCTTAATCTACACACTCTCCTACCCTTTCCCTTTGCAGTTTATTTGTTGAAGAAATTGTGACCCCTTTTTGCCATGAGAATTTGAACATACGGCCTTATGGTCAGGGTCATGTATTTTACGTAAGGGCTAGACTCCTTGTGATTCTGTGTGTCAATCCTAATCTTAAAGACAGTCAGTCACTGCCCGAGACTGCTTCCAGACAAAGCCTACAGCCCCGTCCATGTGGGAGCACAGTAATTCAGAATCCTAACCAGCTTCCTTTATCTCTCCTTATTGTTATTGAGGGAAGATAGGAACTCTTTCCTAACTTGGGAAACACTTGTAGAACAGGCTCAGTCCATTCTGGAAAGTCCTCAAGGAAGCAGGGAGGAATCAATTACTTCACTTTTCTGGGCTTCAATTTTTTCACCTGAATAGTGGGACGGCAAATAAGTTTCATTTTTAGGGCCAATTCTAAGCAGTTGAGGGTGACCTGGAGTGCTCTAGGAAGGTTCTGAGGTCAAATCTAAGCTCAGTGGAAAACAGTGCTGTGGTAATCACTGGCATGGGAATAGGAGGGTGGAGTGGCAGCATCTGGGCCAGGTATTTGTCACCTTCAGAAGATAACCTCTAAGGACCGTTTGGGCTCTGATATTCTGTATAGTCTATGTATGATAAATTCTATTACTCGATGTGGTTTGGAAATGGGGCTTTTGGTTAATGACATATTCTAGGTAAAAGCAATTCTCAATTTGCAAAATAATTAGAGTACAGTAGGGCATATTTAATATCATTATCATAAATATAATTTAGCCTTCTAAATGTGATGATTTTGAGAGAAAGCACTTGAGGGTTCTGCAGTATCACCAGGTTATCATCATAAGCATCAATTATCACATTAGGAAAACTGAATAATTCTGACTAATAGAAAATTCTGGATGCAGCATGTCAAAAGAGCTACTATTCTATTTGGTGCTGGCTAAGAATATACTGACCAATTTGTGGCTTAAAGAGCATCCTAATAGAAGGGCAGGGTTCTGTGGTTACCCAATTATTACCAGCTAACTACTATTTCCTGACAACAAAAAGGCTCCTTGTGTCTTGGAAGATCTGTCAAGACCACAGCAATCCCTCCTACGAAAACTATCCCTCTCCTCCACCCACTCACAGGCAAGGGGCTGTGGGACATTTTTAGTATCTGACTTTGCTCTTTGACCAAAGTTGGACCAAAGAGACTCTCTCTGCTGTGAATTTGGAATCAGGGCTGGTCTGTCTCCTTTAGTGTTCAACTGGAGTCAGACATTCTCCCCCTCAAGGTATCTGCAGTGAGATGTGGCCCAGGAAATGGAATGACTAGCTCCTTTGAGTCTTGACTGTTTTCTGGTCCCTGGCTCCAACTCTGGTGAGGCTTGACTCTATTTCCTACCCTTGGGTTTGGTGAGATATGCCTGTATCCTTCTGTGTTATCATCTCAATAGATCTTTTCTAGGTTTGGTTAACAAATATTTCCTTAGCATCTCCCATAGAGGTCAAGTGCCTACGCAGTCTTAAGACACAGGCAGGGATGATGAAAAGAAAGGGGAAAAAAAGCAGACATCAAAGAAAGATAAGTGAGGGGCCAGCCCCATGGCCGAGTGGTTAAGTTATGCGTTCTGCTTCAGCGGCTCAAGGTTTCGCCAGTTCGGATCCTGGGCGCGGACATGGCACCGCTCATCAGGCCATTCTGAGGCGGCGTCCCACATAGGGCAACCAGAGGCACTCACAACTAGAGTATACCACTGTGTACTGGGAGGCTTTGGGGAAAGAAGAAGAAGAAAAAAAAGAAAGATAAGTGAAAAAAAGGAAAGAGGAGAGAGAGGAAGAGGAAACAGTACGAAGATCCTGAGAAAAGAGAGAGAATAAAAGTGAGGACAAAAATAAGGAAAGAATGAATGGTAAGCAAACTGATAAAACTGCCCATTTGCTCTGAAGTCAGAAGTGTTAATCTATCCTTAATAGCGGATTGGGAGAATAAAGTATGGGACATATAGTTACAAAAGAATGAGTTAACTCTATACATAGGGACCTGCCCACAAGATGTTAAGTGAAAAAAGCAAGGTGCAAAATAATGTGTATAGTTACTTTTGTAAAACAAACAAGACAGTAATCTAACAACCTAGTCAAATAAAACCCAAATAAACCCTGAATGATAATAAGAGCGGTGGCCTCCAGGGGGATACGATTTGAAGTGATGGGGTGGGCTTTCATCTTTACTAAATACTTCAGGCTTATCTCAATTTTTTAAGAACAAGCATGTTTTATTTTTTTGTAATCAAAAAGAAAACTCAATAAGAAAAATAAACTACAAAAAAAGAAGATACAAAAAGATTACCTTGGCTCGGGCCTCCCGGGATGCTTCTGCTTCTGCAGCCATAGCTCTCTGGAGCTGCACAGGGAGTTTCACATCCTTAATTTCCACACGCTCCACTTTTATTCCCCAGTCGTCAGTAGCGTCATCCAGGGTAGCCTGATAGGAAGAGAGAAGGCAAGCTAAAAACGTTCAGCCCAGCCCTGGGGCCTCAGGTAGTTGTCTTCATTGGGACTGGAGCAGATAAGGCACTGGGGCAGAGTTTAGCCAGATTAGTTACCCTGCGGTGGAAGGAATGCTCAAGCAGAGACTGGGTCACTGGGGAGCTGATCTTGATTGTGTTCCTAATGGTGGGGTTTCCTAAAAGGGCCAGATAGTAACTGTTTAGTTTCAGTCTCTGTGGCAACTATTTAATCCAGCCATTGTAGTTCAAAAGCAGTCACGCATAATACATCAACCGATGGGTGTGGCTGTATTCCAATAAAACTTTACTTATAAAAACAGGCGGCTAGCCGACTCCTGAGCTAACGTGACTTTGTGTGAGCCATATTACTTCTTTGTGCTTCAACTTCCTCCCTTTAACAATGGTAGGAATAAAATCATATTATCTATTTCATGATTGTTGAGGGAATCAAATAAGATCATAGATTTTACACACAATGAAGTCTCTACAAATAATAAGACTTCCAATTTACAGTCCTTTACCTTTTTTGAACAAGTCAGGTTTAATCCATCATCTATTGCTCAAGCAGGACTGGAAAGCATTAAGAGTTACAAGAGAAGTCACGGGACTCACAGAGAGAATAAAGCTTGAACAATACCTGCTCTATCTTGCTGAATGGCCTCTGAACTATTAGGTGACAAAAAAAGTTATTACTAATTCTGGAAAAAAAATATACACTGGAGGGAGTAAAAAAAATGCATGCACCTGAGTGTTACTAACCCATGAGCTATTGGTGTGAAAAATATCCCCTTCCATCAAGTTTGGGAAAACCTTTCTAGGAAGAAAAAGGGCCAGTGATTCCTCAACTTGAATCAAGAAAAAGTTCTCAACCATTAAGCCTTTGCTTCATGTTTCAGTTTCTGGTGAGTGACAGCATTAGTGCACTCCTCACCTGCATGTTGTGTGCAATTTCTTCTCTGTCAGAGAGGATCTGAGAAAGGTTCTTGGTGCCCAGGACATTCCTCAGAGTAGTTTGTGCCAACAGACGGGTGGCCGAGTCAGCGTTGGTGATATTTGCCACAGCCAGGGTTGCGTTCTGAACACGGTAATAGACCACGCCATCCACACTAACTGTCACTGAATCCTTAGTCAGGATCTATGGGATAAAGAAAGCAATTTTACATCTGTTAACCAACTGTTTCTTTAACATAACTGCAAGGAATGTCATTCTATAGAACATCTTAAAACACTAGCTGATTTTCTTTAGTAAGTGCTAGCGACTGAATGCTGGTGTCCCTCCAAAATTTGCTACGTTGAAACCTAATCCCCAACGTGTTGGTATTTGGAGGTGGGGCCTCTGAGGTGATTAGGTCATGAAAGTGGAACCCTCATGAATGGGACTAGTGCCCTTATAAAAAAGAACCCAGAGAGCTCCCTTGCCCCTTCTGCCACGTGAAGACACAGTGAAAAGATAGCCCTATACGAACAAGGAAGCAGGCCCTCACCAGACACTGAATCTGCTGGTGCCTTGATCTTGGACTTCTCTAGAGCTATGAGAAATAAATTTCTGTTGTTTGTAAGCCACCCAGTCTATGGTATCTTGTTATAACAACCCCAAAAAACTAAGACATTAAAGCATCAAAAAGTTAATTATGTCTTTAAAATTTTAATAAAACATATTCATTTATTCATTAGTTCTACTAATTCATTCAATTATTCAACAAATATTGAGACTCCACTCAGGTACCAGGGATAAAGTTATGAAAAAACTTGTTCCTACTTTCAAAGAGTTTGGGGAATCAAAGGAGGCCTCAAGGGACAGAGGATGGGTAGTTGCACGTGGCAGGGATGATACCTGAACTAAGTTTTGAAGGAAGAAATAAACATTTTCTGAGGGTGGAGTGAAAGAGTATTTAAGGCAGAGAGAATAACACGTGCAAAGGCACAGAGGTATGGGAAACCCTAGGTTCGATGAACTATCAGTAGCACAGTATCACTGGAAGAAACAGTGAATGGAGAATGTTTTTATAGGGTGAGGTCAGGGTAAAAATATATTTACAGCATGCTACACAAAAATACTTAACAGGACATAGTGAATCAATACTTCCCACCATTAGTTGGGTATACAAGCCCTTTGACATCTGGCCCTCTGGCCTCATTCCTCCCCACTCCCTGCGCACACTCTATACTAGATGATGCACCACGTTCCATGGCCCCAGGCCTTTATGCAGGCTGCCCCTCTGCTTGGATGTCCTCTCCTCTCTCTCCCTTACAACATCACCTTGGCGTATTCTCACTCATCATTCAAGACACAACCTAAGTGTCTTTTTCTCTGTAAAACTTCCCTGACTCGCTCGGCAGAGTTAAACACTCTTCTCTTTGTACCTTACTGCAGTGACGTTATTTATTTACATCATTACTTCTCTGTTAACTAGGAATTTCTTGAGGGCAGTTTGTCTCTGTGTGTCTAGCACTGGCAGAGCGCACGACACATAGCAGGTAGTCAATAAACGAGAGATGAACTGAAATGAAAGGTGGTCCTAGAATACAGTGATTGACGAAGAGTGCCCCCGTGAGTCAGGAGACCGGGAACTGTAGTTCCAGCTCCGCCTGCACCTCCCTCGGTGATCTCTAGCAAGGCTTTCAAACCGTTTGACTTAGAGATTCCTCATTTGAGAGAGGGGCTAATAAGACTGCCCAATTCTATGCAAATTTCTTTGAAGATCAATTAAGAAGAGGTTTGTGAATGAAGCCCTTTTGAAAGGGTAAAGAGCTATGTAAATAGAAAGTAAGAACAACAATGATATAACACCGCTGTTTAGTCCTGCCAGGCATCAACGCAGTAATCCTTTTTTAGTAATCTAAAGATACTTCTAACTTGGAAGAGAAGTAGGGGATTTGTAAATAAAGTATATTACCATCTTGTGTGAAAATTAATTGTTTCCCATGATGTGATGAGAAAATGTGTATCATTTCTAAACGAATTCTTGTGACTGTGACTGTGGCACAGCCAGAACTTTCCCAAGCTGCAGCCTCTCTGCCTACTGTTTATTGTAGACAAAGTGTTTATCTCCCTTCACAGTAACTTCACCGGGGATCAGAAAAAGGGCTGCTTGCCAAGTTCCAAACTGCTCTGCATTCAGCAGCTCGTAGGAGAGAAGGGAGCAGCTGGAAGGCAGAAGCTGACAGCAACCCTGCCAGATGCCTTCACTGTTGATAGAGAAAAATGTCAGAAGAATTCCCAGCTACCCGGAAAGGGGCTCCTTCTGAGAGTCAATCTTCTTGAAAGAAGGGAAAACATGCAGAGAATACAACGATGCTCTCAGTCTTGTTCTTGTGGGTAAGGATGACTTCTGGTGTCACCACATATGTGTGGATTATAAAGTCTGATCTCACCAACTACTTGGATCAGTACCAGCAAGGAATTCCTAAGCTGGTTTCTGGATTTTGTGACAAGAGAAGGCAACATGGCCAGGCTCCACCACCCTGCTGAGTACCTGGCTTTGGCCAGGAAACACTGACAGTATTCTTCTGTCCCTCCCTTCATCAAGTTTTTAGGCTTTCTGCCTGCAATGGTTATTCTGCCTCCTTAGACGTGAGTACCAGAATGGCCATCATTTCAAGAACCACAATGGAGCTAGTGCAGAATGCAGTTGGCATGAAACTGGAAGAAACAGAATCCAAAGAGCTGCATTTTAGTCCTGGCTCTGTCACTGTAGTCTGGAGGAATTCCTTTGTCTCACCGTAACAAAGACTGCTAGGGATTCTGCTGTGAGTTTCCACTGTGATAATATTTGTGAAGTAGTTTGAAAAAGCATGAAATAATTACTAATATAAAACACATATGCTTTATCTAAAATGGCAAATGAGCAGCTTCTAATTCTTTGGCTTCTAACCAATTTATCTAGACTAAAATCAAGAACCTTAAGAAGAAAGAATATTGTACTAAACAGGATTTTCTATCAGAAACCCATAGAAGAGACATTTGGGAGTAAAAATGATGGCAACAACGATAATGCTATTATACTTACATTAACATTACACTACGTTTTGTAATAATAATAATAACAAGCACTTATATAGCACTTACTACTTATCAGCCACTATTGTAAGCACTTCACATACAGTATCTCCTCTAGTCCTCACAAGAACCTTATAAAGTAGGGCCTACTATTATAACCTCCATTTTATAGATGAGGAACCCGAAGCACAGAGAAACTAAAGAACTTGCTCAAGGTCACAGAGCTAGAAGATGGTGAAGGCAGACAGGCTCTAACCCTGTGCTCTAACCGCTGTGCTAAACAGCCTTGCTTTGTCAAGCACTTTCACACCCGATATCTCAGTTATTCACAGCAAAAGACAACCTTACCTCCTGAGGAGGAATATCAAAGGAGATAGTTCTCATGTCCACTTTGATGAAGCTGTCAGTGCATGGCAGGATAAAAAACAAGCCTGTGACAAAGACAGGTAGAAGATTACAAAGAGACACCAGCACCTCATCAGTTTACCTCACCACTCAATTCTAATAGATCAACCTGATCAATGGAAAGTCACCAGTTCATCTCAGTGAATGAGCCAGAAGCCAGGAATGTTATCCTTGACTCCTCTTGCCCACATCCAACTGTCCCCACCAAGGCCTGTGGATTTCATTTCCTTACTTCACTGTTAATGTCACTCTTGTTTTTACTGAGACCTATGCAATTGCTTCCCAAGTCACCTTTCTATTTCTTCTAGTTTCTCCCCTACAATCCATTTTCTAAGCTGCAAGTAGAACCATCTTTCCTGAAACACAACCACTGAACAAGCTGAGCCATACAAGGCCCTGCACGACCTGCCCCAGCTTCCCTCTTCATCCGCTGCCCTCTCCTCGCCCTGTACTCTCGCTGGGCTGAGCTCCCTGCCGTTCCTCGGCCCGGGATGCTCCCCTCCACACTGCTTTATACACGCCGCTGTTTCTGCAGGAACACCTCCCGTCTGGCTAACACCTTTTCACGCTTCAAGACTCAGCCAACAGTCACCTCCAGAAAGCCTTGTCCTCATCCTAGTATTCAGGTCAGTTACTCTTCTCTGGGTTTCCATAGCTATCTGTGATTACTTGGTCATAACACTTATCATAAGGGATTGTAACTATCTCTTTCCTTGTTGATGTCCCAACACCAGAAAGTAAGATCCTTGAGGGCACAGACTGTGTTTTAGACTCCACTGAAGTCCCAGAGTCTGGAACACCGTAGAAGCTTAATCCAAGTTTGCCAAAAATAATGACTGAAAGCCTTTGTTTTAGTACGAATTCTCAAGCTCAAACTTCCATAGCTGTAGCTATTCCTGGACTAAGATACTCTTATCAGCTCCAATGGGAAGGGGAGGGGAGAGCAGGGAAGGAAGGAAAGGGTGACTGCAGCGAGACCAGCCAGCACCACTGCTATAGTTATACAACTGCTGCTGCATGGACTCACTCTTCCAAGTCAACAGAGCAGAGACCCTCACAAGGGAAATCACATCAATAGGAAGAAAGCTTTCAGTCTCCACGCATACAATCCAAATCCTAGTACTGACCAGGTCCTTTGGCTCCTCCTTGTAAAATGCGACCCAATCTAAAGATGATGGCTCTTTCATATTCTTTTATGATCTATATTAAAAACACAAACAATAATTTAACATGAGTAGTACAAATATTTACATGCATACCTCTTTAAATATATTTTCTGCTCTAAACACATTAGTTGCCTCTATTTTGTTTTCTTTCATATAATCCAGATAATATATATAAATAACATGTCCGCTGTTTAATTACCCCTGCCAAATATGATATTTATTTACTTTTTCTTTTACTGATTATAAAAGCAATAGATATTCATTGTAGAAAATTTGGAAAGTACAGAATAGCACACAGAAGCAAATCCATAACCTCACTCCTCAGCTGTTAACATTATTATTCAATTTCTCGGGCACTGTAAATAAAGAAAAAATAAAAGCTAACGTCCTCACAGTTTGTCTCCTGATTCCTTAAATTATAATAATAAACTTAACTGAAAATTCTTAGAGCATATTTTATCTTTTTAGGAATATGTAAATGATAGTCCTTTATCAAAGTATTAATAACTTCATAGAAAAAATAACCAGCATTTGGGGGTACTTACCATGTGCCAGGCATGGCAATAAGTACGTTTAAATACAGTAATTCTTTTAATCTTCACAATGGTCCTCTGAAGTAGGTGTTGTCATTTCCTCCCATTTTACAGATGAGGAAACATGGCAAAGGTCACACACTAAACAATGGAGCCAGCAGTCAAACCTCAGCATCTTGACTCTGGAGAACTTGTTCTTACAGGATCATCCCACGTCCCTGACCCCAGAAACTTTTAGATGGTGATCCTTACTTTAACCCTACGGAAGGACTGACTGGACAATGGCTGAAAAGAAGTCTTAAGATTCCATTATAATAGGTGACTAGAGTGAATTTTCCAAAAGAAAGATGAAGGAAAAAGAACTATAGGCCAGTATGGTCTCTCTCTGTCTCTTTCACACACGCTCACACAAAGTAGGTTCATGTGGGTAGACGTGGCCCCTTTCCAGATGAGAATGAAATGTTCTTTACCTTTATGCACATCCATATTGACAATGGGAAAGTTATAACTGTGAACAAGAATGAGACAGCCACCAAAATCCATCCACAAGGTCCAAGGCCCGCACTGGGGCTATCTGTGAAAACAAAAAATATACAGCTCTCATTATCATTACTAACACGATCCTGCCATCTTCATCCTATTTACTGAACACCTATGCTTGACGTTCTACTAGCTGTTTTATGTGCATTTACCCATCTAATCCTCATAACAACCCTGAAGTTTAAGTGCTACTTTCCCTAATGTACTTAACACAGTAACACAAGTATTTTCCACAGTCGTTTTTTTACCGTATCCAGTAAACATTTATGAAGCACCTAATATTTATTATGCCCTGGGCTTTGCATTGAAGTGGTAAAAGTGAATAAGACCCAATCCTAGCTATTGAGATGGTTAAAGTTTAGTGGGGAAGACAGACAAACATAACACTGGGTGGTAAGTGCCATACAGAGTATCTGTTAGAAAATTCTGAAAACACAGAACAAGGGTAACTCACACAGTTGGGATGGAGGTGAGAGTAGAGTGGGGTGGGGAGGTGATGGTGGTGGTTGTCAGGGCTTCTTGCAGGATGTGAGGGTTAAGGAAAATACCAATGAAAAGGAAAGGGAAGGAAGGAACACGGTCTTCAAGCTGAGGGTATAGCATAATTAAAGTTTAATATGAGTATAAACTCATTTAGACCATCTTTTTAAAAGTAATAACCTGTAAAATATTTCACTAGGTAGATGCACCATAATTTACTATCAATTTCTTGATTATTAGATAGGTTGTTTATGATTTCTTACGATTATTAACAATGCTGTAATGAACATCTCTGTACATAGTTTTCCTCTCACATTTCTGTTTCCCTTTTCTGTATCACAAAATAGCATTTAGTCTGATTACAAAGGTAATTCATATCTCACTGCAAAAAACTTCAAAAAAGATAAAAAAGGAAAAAGTTACCCAATCCAGTGAAAATAAATATTCTTCCAAACTTTCTCCCTGGTCACATATATTTTTTATAAATAAATAAATAAAATGTGTAACCTATTTCTCTCCCCTCTAGCTTCTTTTTTTAGCCTTTGTTGCTATGCATTTGTGCTTTTTCTGTTTTAGTTTTAATTTTTAATCAGTTATAGTTGCATAAAGTTAAAAAAGTCAAATAGTTCTACAAGATTTATACAAAAAGAGAGCAATGCCCTCTCGTCTCTTCCAATTTCTCCTTCCTCAAAAGCGACTGCTCTTTTGGCTGACTATTTTGATATTCACCTACATGTTTCTAAATAATATGCTGGTTTTGTTACTTCTTGGTTTTTCAGTTTTGAGCACTATCTATTGACTTTTTACTATGGAAAAGGATTTTGGTTTCTCTGTTCCCTCCCTCTACCACATAAAATACCCATCCTTCCAATTATGTCATACCCTTGGTTAGATCAATATCAAATTTTACATTATCATGAATATGTAAATGCGATCCAAAGCTAAGCCATATAGTGAAGTATAATTAGTTTTCCTTTCCTGTACAACTTTTTGTTTTTTTCTGGAGTTCATGTCTTATTTCTTCCCTTTGTACTTCTCTTTGATTCAACCTCAAACCTTTCGTCAACTGTCTAAATCTCCCTTCAGAAGGGTCAACTGTTCTTTCAATTTCATCCTCTGAGAGTCTCTCTCAGAGCCGTGTCCGGACTCGTCCTCCCATCTGGTGCGCATGTCATCACTCTGTGACTGCCTTTCACTATCATCCTGGGAAGTTCCCTTCACTTCCCGTGTTGTGTTTCCCATTTTCTGTACCCAGTGTGTTCCTCATTTTTAGTTTGTTTTTCCTTTCTGTGGAGGACAGAGAGACTGCGTAGGCCAAGAGATACTATCACTTTCTTATCAACCACAGGCTTCTGCTGTATTTCCAGGAGCTGTTTCCATAATGGGAGGAGACTGGCAACAGGGGAAGAGGGTAACAGTATGTGCTAGTGCTCAGAAGAAAAGGCAGAGATGGCAGGGAGACAGGACTTTGAATAAACAGGAGGCCAAGAAACAAGAAGAGAATTAAGGCTGGGAGCATGAGAGGAAAGAGAGACACAAGCTGGCATCCAGGTCAAGTGCTCGAACACACAGGATGAAAAACCTGTGAAATACACATAAGTACGGTACTTTGGTTTTATATGACTTTGTAGTTTTCTGATCCTGCGTCATAGTGTGAAGTAAACGTCCTTATGCATACTCAAATAAAAGGGACCTAAGTTAATCCTGGAGGTTTCTAAGTTATAATTTTGGGGGGTACAGACGTATATTTACTGAGAGAGTATTTCAAGCAAGGCCACAGTGCTGCTTGTAGAGAAGGCTCTATCAGGTATTATCAAAACTGATAATAATCACAGCAGCCATTTTCAGGCGGTTTCTTATACCCCAGCCACCATGTGAAGTTACTTTAGACGTGTATCTCATTTACCGATTACAAAGCCCTGTGACTTAAGTATTCTTAATTCCATTTCACCAATGAGGTAACTGAAGAAACGTTAACTATCTCAAGGTCACACAATGGAGGACCTGGGATTCAAATCTAAGTCATCTTACTCCAAAGCCCATGTTCTAAACCAACTTGCACTTTGACCCTTTGCCTCTGAATAAAAAAATTCTCATTAAAGAAGTTTTCATGTTTAGAGCACTTTCTCAAGACAGTCTTCAAACTGGGAAACCACGGTAGGAGTTCTGAGAATGAAATCTGAAGTTCCTACAGAGGAAGCCCTCTTAATTCCAGCTGTAGCTATTTATAGCAAAAGGCAGTCTCAAGGCTCTCCGCCAGGCTCAGGTCTACATCTTCAAAGTGAAATGGATTCCAAACAAGGAATAGATTGGCCACAAATACTTATCTGACAGCATTTGGTGCTTCGAAAATAGTGCTCCAAGTATCCCATATTCCAGGCAAAGTATATAGCTCTGTGTCCCGAACACATTAGACTATAAACTCCCTGAGGGCAGGGATATTTCTTATTTTTATATTCTCAATGTCTAACACAGCATCCTGCAGAGTGGGTATAAAATACTTCTTACCAAGCTTTCTGGCTAGATGTGTTTTTTCGTTTCTCTGAATCTTGATAACCTCTCTTATGGCACTTAAATATTTTGCCTAATACTTAAATTTTTTGCATATTTATATCCCTAATAAATTTCCTGAGAATAGGGAGTGTCTAAGTTTGGGTTTTAATTCTGTTTTAGTGATCTTTACCTCTTTCAATCTTAGTTTCCTCCCCTGTAATAAATATAGATAATGAAGAGTGCCCTTGAAGGATTGAAGTAGAGCTCAATAAATACAGATGATAGTTTTCTGTAATCCTCCCATTTTACTCGTGTTCAAATTTTCTCAATGAAAAATGAGAAAATAGGCAGTATTTACCCTTTTTGATAAAAGCCTCTTAAACGACTTAATTTTTCCCTCACTTCATGCCTCCTTCCTGCCAGGCTAGGCTTGGATATTCAAAGATTCTCAAAAAGCTCATTTACGAATTGAGTTATTAAATTACTGAATTATCATCTATATGAGGAAAAGCCAGAAAGCCCAGCCCAGTTTTCTTGTGTCAGTTTCCACTGTCACAACGCGTTTTTGAAAACTCCAGATGAGTATACAGGATTACAAATGAAGAAATTAAGTGGATGTTCTGGAAACTGGGCTTGGTCTTTCCCATTTCAAATGCTCAGCTAGAAATAATCAGATTGTATACACTGGGGAAATGGCACCATTTCATATTATTCTAGTGCCTTCAAAATGAAACTATCCCATTTTCAACCCTCAAAATTCTTCCCCACCTGGTTATAGTGAAAAAAGGTGCACAAATCACATTTCTCAGGGAGGTGAGGCTTAAACTCCACCAGGCTATAAATGAACCCCTAGTCACCTACCATTTAAGGGCAAACGGAAAAAGAAATTCACAGTCACTCCCCACAATTTCATGAAATGCATTTCCCTCAAGTTTCCCATTCATTATTTTTAAATCCTCCTTACCAACTTCATGAGGCAAATAACGAGCAATCAATCGGAATTCCTGAGATTCTTTGGTTGATATACTTGTTGATACTTGGCTGGGTGAGAACACTCCTAAAGATCAGGGATCTCATGGTCCTTGGGGGTAAATACCACTTTCCCTTGGTTTAGAGTACTTTTTTCTTTTACTACCAAACTCTTTCCTGAAAGCTGCATTAGAATAAATTTTTAACTAACCAAAGAAAGGTCTTTTTGGGTTTTTTTTTAAAGATTTTTAAATTTTTTCTTTTTCTCCCCAAAGTCCCCCCATACATAGTTGTATATTTTCTAGTTGTGGGTCCTTCTAGTTATGGCATGTGGGATGCCGCCTCAGCATGGCCTGATGAGCAGTGCCATGCCCGCACCCAGGATCCGAAATGGCTAAACCCTGGGCCACCGAAGCGGAGCACGCAAACTTAACCACTGGGCTACGGGGCCAGCCCCTAAAGAAGGGGTTTGAAAGTGAATCTAAGCCTATACTTTAACATTTTTTAATTGAACATTCAAATTGGACTTACCTCCAGGAAACCCAAATTAATAAACCCAAAATTAATGTAAATTTTTAAATATATTGCCTTTCCTCCCCTTATTTTGAAAGTAAAATATTGTCATTATAAAAATTAGAAATTGGAGCTTAACAAACAGAAAAAGAAAAATTTATCTATACTTTGATTATCTCTGGATGGTAATTATTTTCTGCCTTGCTAAATGTCCTTTAAACCTTTTCTAACCTACTTTTTTTCAAAAATGAAATAATGGTATACATAATGATTTTATGTATAAAATGCTTTTCCCTCCTATATTGTGAACATCTTTTCACGCCAGTACATATTCTTTATTATTAAAGGTTGAATAACATTCCATTGTTCCACATGATGAACATTAGGTTGTGTCCAATATTCTCAATTAGAAACTTCTGCACTGAATATACTTTTAGCAAAGTTTCCATGCATCCTTATTATGGAAACTACTTTTGCTGAAAAGGATGAAATTATACAATTCTTAAATTTCTCTCATTCTGGAGGTATCTTTTATTATTAATAATAATAACCATTTATTTAATGCCTACTACATGTCAGCCACAAGCTAGCTCCTTATATACATTATTTCTAATGTTTACAAAAATCTGTAAAGTAGGTATAAAACATTTCTCCTGGAGCCCCAAAGTAATAAAGCAAAAGACTTTCTGGGAAGAGACCAAAAAAACCACAAAACATGAAACAAATGAAAAAAACAAGTTGTACAGTAGTTTGTTGGGTTAGCTTCCAGAAAAGCAGTCAAATATTCTTTAACACAGGCATAATTTCAGAGCACTGTAGCTGTTAACGATCCCATATCCGTTGATTTACTTTAAAGTCTGTTGAACTTGGCACTACTAGATATCATGTGGAGTAATAAATTCCATTTGTCATTGAGACTTCATTCTAAAGTTCAAAAGATACTGGATTTCCTCTTCAGAGAAAGGCCAGAAACATGTCTCACACAATATTGAAAAATCTGACTCAGACATATGCATTACTACACACAAAAGGAAGAGGATGAGGCAAAGAATTATTGAAATACCTAAGTAGCAACATTTAAAGGACAATCTTTTCCTTCTCCTTTCCCAGATGCAGGTGAAACACTTTACGTGGTAAATTGCCAAGAACAGCGTTATTTGCGTGTGGAAAGATAGGATAGGTGGAATTTAGTCTCAAAAACACACGTTATTTTGTTCTAGCAGTACTTGTTGAGGGGCAACAATAGGTCAAAATGAAAGGTCTTGGCAATTTTTGAATTTTTCTTAAAAGCATCTATATTAAAGATATGTGTTCTTTTTGGCCATTATTATTCCTCATCAGAGATTCTGTGTCAGGATTTGGCAAACTTTTCCTGTAAAGGGCCAGGGAACAAACATTTTAGGCTTTGGAGGCCAGAAAGTCTGTCGCAACTACTGACTACTATGCCACCATAGTGCAAAAGCAGCCACAGACAACAATATACGAGCAAGCATGGCTGTGTTCCGGTAAAACAATTTATGGACACTGAAATCTGATTTTCATGTAATTTTCATGTGTAACAAAATATTCTTCTTTTTAAAAAACCCATTTATAAATGTGAAAACTATTCTTAGCTTGTGGGCCATACAAAAACAGGCAGTCAGCCAGATTTGGTTCATGGCCTGTACGACCAATTCCTGTTCTACGTCATACAACTATCTATTGGAGGAGGAGGACGTTATAAATTAAATAATAGATTTGCTCTTTCTCCAAGTTTTTCAAATAAGGGTACATTTCCCAGATTCCCAGTTTCTCTTTCCTTTGCTTGTTTTGAAACAAGGTCTTTATAAAACCTGCTAAGCAAAAATTTAAATTCACGGTGAAAACAGGCAAAGGGACAGACAAAATGTGAATATAAATACATCTTCAATTAATCAAAATTTTACCATAACTGAGTTTTTCGAATGACTGGAATTTTAGGGAAAAAGAGACAAAGAAAGGAAGAAAATGGCAGGAGAAAAGGAAAATAAGAGAAATGGGGAAAAGGAGTAAGGAGGAGAGAGACAACAAAAATGAAGGCAGCATGCTACAGAGAGAAAGATTAACGAACAGGTAGAGGTGAGAGAGAGGCAGAGTTTAACACATAGTGGGGTCGCAAGAAATACACATTGAAAAAATGATAGTATTTACTTGGAGATCAGAACTTGCAGTTCATTTGGGCAGAGGCTTTCAAAGTGATCAAGCACACCCTATAGTCCATCTTTCAAATGATGATTTTAATTAGGCATGGTTTATAGTTCTTCGAATGCCCTTATTCTTAAACCTCTAGGAAAGAAATTATTCTCTGGGCCAGAGTGGCTACAGGCCAGATGGTATCTAGTTAAGAACCATGACTGGAGACTGTAACTTTTCCTCCCTGTTATTAACCATCTAGAGCTCTAAATACTAGACCAAAGCACTGATACTGATGAAGCATGATGTGACCTGAATCACAAAACTTACGTTTACCACAAGATATAAAGGAAGGGAAATGGACTAATCCTTTTAAGAAAGATTTTCAATCAATAAGTCCTTTGCTTAGCTCAAAAAGAATATGAAAACTAAGTAAGTATAAATGTTTTATTTCCCAAGCATCTTGAGGATTTTCTGAAGCTTTTCTTCATTGAAATGTTTCTAGCCATAAAACGGGAGAAAAAACAGGTGAGAGTACCACCAATAATATTACATTTGAACCCCTCAGTCTTAAATAGGCCCCCCTCTCCTAATCTCCTATAGCACTTCACCCCTCTAAACAACACTTTATCACACTCATAATGATCTTATTCAATGTCTGTCTTCTTCATGAGATTTTGGTCTTGTTAAAGCAGTAGAGCACAATGGCTTCAGGGGTGGCTCTGCCAATTATTAGCTGTGTGATTTGGGGAAATTACCTTAAATCTCTGTGCTTCAGTCTCCTTATCTAAAAATAGGGCTAATATGGGCTGGCCCAGTGGTGTTTAAGTTTGCACACTCTGCTTCTGTAGCCTGGGGTTCGCTGGTTCAGATCCCAGGCATGGACCTAGCACTGCTTATTAAGCCATGCTGTGGCGGGTGTCCCACATATAAAGCAGAGGAAGATGGGCACGGATGTTAGCTCAGGGCCACTCTTCCTCAGCAAAAAGAGGAGGGTTGGTGGCAGATGTCAGCTCAGGGATAATCTTCCTCAAAAAAAAAAAAAATTAAAATTAAAAAATAAATAAATAAAAATAGGGCTAATAAAAGTACCTCCTCAGACGGTTAGTGTGAAGAGTAGATGAGCTAATATGGAAGACACTTAGCACATAAGAGGTACTCAAAACACATTTGTTAAATATTTGGTGAACGAGTTGAGTAATTCTGCCGTTTCTTTGGGGGGAAGAAAAAAACTGCCTATTACATAAGACAAACTGAAACTACATGTCAGCAGACAGGATCCAAGAAGACAGTTCACAATCATCCACTGTCCCAAAGCAGTTGCCACACTGCTTTCCTCAAATGTTTTCTTTTCTCTTTTAAAAATCAGACCTTTTCCACCCATGAGGTTAGAAAATTCAGGAAGGAGGAAGGATGGGCTGAACACGCCCCATGTCCGGAAAGATAGAAACAGTTATGTTCAGAAAAATTGGAGAGAAAAACAATTTCATAATGGTATTAAGTTAATTTAATTTAGACTAGGCCTGAAATATATTAAAAGAGAATAAAACCCTCCTACTTCTTCAGGGTTTTTTTCTTTTTTTTTCCAGCTCTTTCACTTGGACATCTTAAAAGTGCTTATACTTAAGTTTTTCTCATCAAAGTCTTTGGAGGATAACATGATTTTAATTAAAAAAGAAATGGGAAACAGAAGCAGAAGGAAACTAGATCATAAGGTCCCCAATCCTTCAACTGAAGCCAAATAGCTAAGCGGTGGCTAAGAGCTTGGGATTGTGGTGTCAGATTCCAATTCTACCATTAAATTTTCTCATCAGTAAAATGAGGGCAAAGAACAGTACCATATGAGAAAATACGTAAAATTCTTGACACTTAGGAAGTGTTCAATAAACCGTAGCCATTATCATCATGACTTTAAGATCATTATTGATATACTTCATAGGAATAAACTTTTTATTAGTGAATTGCCTCCTGGGACCTGCACACCACAGAGAAAATATTCAGACTAACAATCTGCTTGGGGACTCTGTCTCTGGAGGAGAAACGACTACATCTGGGGAGGTAAGTCAGAGTTCTAAACTTTCTTGGACCCTCTTTCATACAACTTTTTGTTCATAAATTTTAACTTCTGGTATAATTACTAGGCTTTTTGAAGAGTCATTGTTAACTTTTTAATTCTTTGTTTTCCCCATTAAATAACATCTTAATAATTTAAAATTTCCAAAGTACATTCACATAAATTTTCTCAATGGATACTCAAAACCTTGGGACATAGATACTGCAGTAAGATTACGTGCGACATAAAGATGAGGAATTGATTCTGGAAGTTGAGAGACCTGTCCAAGGTGACCCAGGCAGTAAGTGATGGTACTGAGATCTCAGTTCAGACTTTGAATTCTAAATTCCACTCTCAGTCACTACACTATGCCATCTTATCATAAATGCACATTCACAATGGACAAGGTCGGTATAATTTTCATGGTCTGACACTTCAGGACAGACACTTTACTGCTTGTGTCTTCAAGGCCAACCTACTGAAACGTCAGGCCAAATGCCTGGGGTTCAAGTTTCTTTACTAGTCCCTGAGTACAGACAAAGATTCAAAAAGAATGGAGGAACAAGAGTGTGTCAATAGAAAACTGACACACACTTCCTTCTTTCTATGGATTGTGACCTCTCTCTCTCCACACTTTAACAAATAAAAGGAGATTCCTTATTAGGTACAATATAGTATCTTGACAATTATAATCCCTTTATTGATAATATAAACCCAGACAAATACTCTATGTGTGGTAAGAACATGTATTTAATAAGGAACACAATGTTTACACCAGAAAATCAACAGTTTGGGTTATAACAAACTTAATAAAATAAACTGTAAATAGAAAAATGTCTCTACCAACAGAAGCCAAACATGTAACAACTTGATTTACTCCATGGGAATCTTTATCTCCCTCCTCTGCTTCCTTTTTCTTTCAACAAATATTTTTGCAAATGTGCTATGTACTTGATACTGAGCTTATTACAGTGAGGTAGGACATATCCCTGCTTTCTAAGCGCTCCTGGTCTATGAAACATGATTTTAATTGATATTTACAATACTGCATAGTAAACATTATGAGAGAAGTATGCAAAGGATGCCAGGCAGCCACAGATGAGAGGTGCTTACTTTTTTGTGGTTACAATAGTTTTGAGAAAAATGTTTTTCCACACCTTCCTGAAAAATAGGTTTTGAATCCAATTGCTATCACTGTAGCAACATTTAAAAAGTGTTTTTCTTCAAAGCTGACCAGGCAATCAGTGACTGTCTTTTACAGTGTAAATTCTACACCATTGGGTGGGACCAAGAACATATTTAATCATTAAAAAAACTAGATTTGGTGGTCATTTTGAGTTAATTTATGACCACTGATGGTTTAACTCAGATTAATTATTGAAGAAGTTACAAAGTTCTCTCCAGTCTGATCGGCTGTAACAACTGAAATAAACAAATCGGTCCCTTGGCTCTGCTTATTTTCAGGCATTCTCCCAAAGGGATTTGCTCTGTTGACATGGCTCTTAATTATAATAAAAAATCTCTTTGCAATCCACCTGCATTATTTCATTACAAAGCAAATGCACTGGCTTTAAGAAAAGCTGGTCTTGCCGTAGGTTTGGTCATATTTATGCTCCTAAGACTAATCATCAGCAAAAACCTACAGGGACAGAGTTTGGGGTTTCACATTCCACTGCTTTGCTCAGAAGCAGCCCTCTGGAGCGGTCTAATCCAAGAGGTCTTGATGGAAGCTAGGCTCCCCCAGGCTTCTTTGTTTACTCTCTCACCTCTAGAGAAGGTGTTGGACAAGGTCCTGTTTGGGTGTGCATTTTGGAGCTAGCTCAAGGATAGGGAAAACGGTTTGGAAAATGAGACAGCCCAAGTTGTGAAGCCCAGCTCTGAATCACACACAGGTGTGTGCTGATTTTCCCACTCTGAGCCTGTTTCCTTGCTGTAAAATGGTGGATAACAACATTCTCGTTGTGGACCGTTAGGGGATTTCAAGTAGATACTGTTTGTAAAGCACTTAGATAGTGTTTGGCACATGGCAAGCACTTGAAAAATTCTATTTGATAAATTCTAGTAATGGCTTTCCTACCAATGTCCAGATCTCTAAGATTTACATTTTTAAAAGAAAGGTGACATAGACCAAGCAAAATTTTGTTTGTATGTACAATTGTCTGAGGACAGGTGCATAGCTTTCATTAGATTCTTAAAAGACTTCTGTCTAAAAAAAGTTAAGTGTAGAACCAAGAAAAAGAACTCAGAAGTGCAAAGTGGTCTGTGACCACGAAAAACAACTAAATGAACATCAAGTACAAAGATCATATTTATTCCCGGAGAACGTCTACAAACAAATTTCCCACTGCACTTTCACCAAACTTCTAACACCGTCCTGCGAGTGCTTTCGTCTCCCACCAGGAGGTCAGGGTAGGAGGAAAGGATCCCACCTTCCTGCCCATCTAGGAAAAGACAGCTCACTAACAAAGAGGCAGCCTGCACAACTGTTACACGGCCAAGTTACAGTCAGCCCAACCCAGACGTAAAATATGGCTCCATTACTTATAGGCTGTGTGACGCGGAAGTAACTGAGCCTCTTGGAGCATCAGTTTCTTCAAGCGTATCCTCCCTGTTACACTCCTGATTTGGGACGATAACTCTCCAAGGTGCTTAGCAGAGAAAAGGGAGGGATGAAGATTTCCATTATTCTTTTGATGCTCCTGGGAAGGAACTAAAGACAAGGATCGCTGGGGAGGGGAAATGGGACTTAGATGGGATGAGTGGACAAGGCTGGCTTTACAAATAATCAGAAGAGACGAGTCCAGTGTAGTGTTCTTGGTGGGCTGCTGGACAAGCCCACCCAGCCCCCTAAATTTCTTTCACTATGTCATCCTGTCTGAAATTCCACCCTTAGAAACAATTCCTCTGGATCACTAAGAGCCCCTGGGAGGGGAATCGGCGCTCCTGAGAGGTTTATGCCTCTCTTTACGAACCTCCACCCACCCCCTGAGGAGTTAGCCAATAAAGGTTCAAGGTGATGGCCCTCTCAAGGGTTCCAGTTCCTTCACAGGGGAACAAGATCCAGCCACTCACAGCTTCTGCCTTCAAGACTGGGGAGGCCCTGGCAGGGTGGGAGTGAGGGTGGGGGAACTTGGGGTTCCTTGTGAAGGACCAAAGCCCCGAAGCCAAGGTCCCTAGGACAAAGGGAATAAAGTGGAGGGGGCAGAATGGGGCAGAAATCGAAGCTGGAAAGAGAGGGGGAAGAATGCCAAAAAGAGGCTTTTTTCTTCCGCAAATACGGCCTACTGTGTGTCGGGAGCTGGGGGCCAAATCTCGCAGATCGGACTCGCATCTTACACAGGAAATTGGCCTGGGGTGGGGACGCAGGGGTTCTCTGCAGTTCCGGAGGAGGGGGCTCCCCCCGGGGGTGGGCGAAGGCTGGGTGGAGGCCGTGGCCTCCCCGGGGATGGGGCGGGCAGGAACGGGGAGTCGGGTGAAAACGCAGGCCCGGGCATGGGGCGCAGGTTTGAGCCCCGGCCTCGCCGCCGCTGGCCGCCCATCACTTCTGCATTTCCTCGCCCACGTGCATGACACGAGATAAGGACCGGGCAGCGCCGGCACGGGGCCTGGCATCTGGCAGCCGGGCGATAAGGCGGGTCTCTGCCGGGCTTGGGTGCTGGAGACACGCCCTGCGGAGCGCGCGGCCACCGGGTGCCGGGCACGGGCGTCACTCTGCACCCGAACACCCCTCATCCGGACTCCCGACCCGGGGGGCAGGGGGCGGCATTCTCGGCACACACGCGGGGAGTCCGCGCCGTGAGCAGCGGCCGCGCAGCTAAGCAGCAGCCGAGCCGGGCCTGGGACCTGGGGCGGGGGTCGATCGCGAGGGGAAGGGGAGGGGGCGGCGGGCCACCCCACGGGCCTCGCTAGGGTCGTGGGGCTCACCCTTGAAGGAGTCGGGGAGCCGCCGCGCCTGGGCGTCTGCCGTGTGCCGCTTCTCAGACATGCTGCCCGGGCCGGAGTCGCCGCGCTCGCGTCCTGGTCGCCGGAGCCAGAGCACGATCTGCCAAGAAAACCCTGAGCAGACCGGGGCCCCGAGCCCCAGGCTGCGGTCCCGCCCCCTCCCCGCGGCCCGGCCAATCGACGCCGAGTCCCGGGGAGGACACGCCCCCCGCGACCCCGCCCATCAGCCTGCCCTCCCCCCGCGGCCGCTTCGCAGGCGCCTCCAGCTCCGTCCACCGCCTGAGGGAGGTGGGTTGACGGGCGTGGCCTGAGGGACCAGCGGCCCCTGAGGCGGGGTCCCGCCGGACTGGCAGCCCCGGAAGGGCAGAGTGGCGGCTGTAGAGCGTGGGGTCGCGACTGAAGATCTTGGGGAGGGGGCTGAGGGGAAGGCCTGAGCAAAAGGTGCGAATAAGAAAAAGGCGCCCGTCTAGGCCAACGAATTAGAGAAAGAAAATGGCGCCCTCCCTCGGCGGGGCGGGCCCGAGTGGAGGGGAGGAGGCGGAGGGGCACCGGGGGCCGAGGTGAGAGCGCCGAGGCCGAGTTGAGAGGACCGGTGCGGGGAGGGCAAGGCCGAGGCGACCACCCTCGAGGCGAAGGGAGTGAACTCGAGCGAGGCCCGTTTGTTCAGACAGAATCCTTGGGGAGCACGTGGCGTCTGCCGGCGGCCTCGTTGCTGGGGTTCAGCGGGTCCTCGTGGAGCTCATGGGCCAGAGGAGGCGCGGGCTGCAGACAGGGAAACGCACCGAGTCATTTCCCGGCGCGAGGAGCGCGATGCAGGGACGGTCCAAAGAGAAGAGCAGAGGCTATCTCGGGGTTTGCGGGGACGAGGGAACACCTCTGAAAGGGGTGGCATCAAGATGCGACCTCAAAGATGAAAAGGAGCCAGCCTTGGGAACTGGGACAGGCGGTGCGGGAGGTGGGAAAGGGTATCCCAGGAGGAGGGGAGAGGTGTTCCCAACCTCAAGCTTTTTGTTGGGTTGTGTCGGCAACCTCACATTTGAAAACCATGCAATGTTTTATGCTCCATGACTTGTTTTAATCAAAAAGGTTCAAACTTCGTTAATCTACACAGGAAGGTGCACTTTCTAAAACATGTTATTTTGAAATATAGATTGACAGGAAGTTGCAAAGACAACGCAGAGAAGTCGTGTGTACCCTCTACCCAGTTTCCCTCCCGAAAGTCACATCTTAACTGTAGTATCAGTGCCAGGATATGGACAGGGGCACAGGATGTGTATATAGTTCTGTGCCATTTTATCTCATGCATGGGTTCGTCTAACCACCACAATCGAGATACAGAGCTATTCCTTGATCACAAAGATCTCCCTTGCGAGGAGCACTCTTTTCTTCTTTTCAATGTACTCCATCTTTGGCTGTATTTGTGGTGTTTGGGTAATATGAAATGGCAGTCTTACACAGTGGTAACACGTGTTAAGGGAGCAGCTGATCATCTTTGCTTTGGGGTGCAGACTGTGGTGTGTGATAAAAGCCTGGTGCCGAGCTCTCAAGTTGATTCTCAGTCACAGATGGTGGAAAAATTGTTTATGTTTCTGTGGGTGGAGTACACCCTGTGCAGTCACTTAGTTTAGAAGTCTCCTGGAGAAGATAAGGAGGAGAGTACAGTAATTTAGTGATCCTTCCTCTTTAAATTATCCTTGAAAAACTCCACAGCTTCATTTTTTCCATTCCAAAACGAATAAGCCCCAGAGGCATAACTTCCTGTTTGTGCTGTGGTTCCCAGGAAAGAAGAGCAAATGCGCAAGCAGCTAGTTAAACCCTTTAGTAGAGGACAGCTTGATTACAAATTGCATATTGAGAAAAAAGTATTTAGCTTTAATTTTTGTTGGAAAAGGAAATGATATTTCGAAATGAATTTAGTGTTTGTCCTCCTGCCTGGTACCTTTGCTCAAGTCAAAGGCAATCCCAACAACATCTCTTTTGGAGAATCAGAAAGGAGCCTTCTCCCTTTGGGACCAAGACACAGTAAACACTTGTTGCCTCTGGTTTCAGATTGCATCAGTCTCAGGAGCTAATTGCAGGCCCAAAACTGAGAACAAACTTTGACTTGATTTTTAAATTACTTTCAGGATGGATGAGACTTTCCAGATTGTGATTTTAAAATACTGAATTTCGCTTGTCCATGAAACTGGTGTATTCTGGTGTGGGGACCTGGAAATGGCCACCCCAAGATATGTCTCTTTGGCATGAGGATTATTTGAGGCTGATTGCTTTTGATAAACTGGGACAGGAAAGGAGGCTCTGAGGAGTGGAACTTGCTTGCCCTTTGTTAGGAGACATTTACATTTGTAAGGTAAATCTCTATGTGTAAAAGGTGCCTCCCTCTCTGTACCAGGAAGAAGAAAGGAGGTGACCTTCTCTCTAGAAACTGTTAGTCAATACCAAAGGCAAGGACTTAAATCTGCATTTTATTGTGCCTGTTTCTGGTAACCTCCTGTAGCTGACTTCCCTCCCCCTCCCAACGTTGGCATTTCTTTAAGGATTAAGCATCTTTCCTTAGGCTAGGAACTGATTGCTCACCTGTGCTCACCTGTGCTCACCTTTGACCACCCAGCTCAAGACAATAGACTTGCCTCCTGCTACACCCTCCGAGATAGCAGGCCACTATCTGCTGTGTCCATCAAGTGCTGTGCTGACAGGGCAATCTTGTGACTATTGTGGGAGGGACATTTCAATCATATGTGAAACATCCTGTTTGGGGGTATATAACCATTCTGTGCACCCCACTTCTTCGGTGCCCTTTCTTCCTTCGGGAAGAAAGGCCCCAGGCCATGGTTCCTCATAAAGCTTTGTTTAATTTTCTCTTGCTATTCTGTCTCATGTGAATTTAATTCGTTCTCCGGCCAGATGAACCCACATTTAGGTAGAGGAAATGTCTTCCTCCCCTACACTGGCTTTCCCATGTACGTTCTGTATAAATGTATTGAATAAATATACTTTTAAAATAATTATTAGCATATTGTTTTCTTACTTTGGGGGAATTTCTAGACCTAAATTTTCTTCTAGTAATGATTAAAAGTTAGAATGGTTTTTGAGAACTTTATGCTTTAAACATGGAGACTTATTATATAAAATTACACATAATTTGAATCGAGAGAGCATTACTTAAAATCTTGTCACCTCTAACAGAACTACTATAATTTTGGTGAATTTTTCCTCTAGCTGTTATTTAGAGAATGTTTACATATAGTAAAATCAGAGTATATTTTCCACATTTCTTTTGTGTTTTATTTTGATGTTATTTCCCTAGCATATTCAGGGGACCAAATTACGTACTGATTGATGGTGATAGTGATGGCATTAAGACATGGAGATCAGGTCGAAGACAGACATGCACCATGAATCCGTAATTGAATAACTCAGAAGGAAATTTAATTAGTCTTTTTCCTGTGTCCACACAAGAAATGCTTTAATAAGAACAACAGGAAAGCCCTTATTTATTTTTTCTTGTTTTTTTAATTTCTGAGGAAGATTTGCCCTGAGCTAACACCCCTTGCCAATCCTCCGATTTTTTGCTTGAGAAAGATTAGCCCTGAGCCAACACTCATGCCAGTCTTCCTTTACTTTGTATGTGGGATCCTTTCACAGCATGGCTGATGAGTACAGTAGGTCTGCACCCAGGATCTGAACCCAGGAACCTGGGCTGCTGAAGCAGAGCACGTGGAGCTGTACCCATTTGGCCCCAGGGCAGGCCCCTATTTTTTTCCTTTAAATTGCAAATCCAGGCTTTTCTCAATGTCTTTAGTGAAATCAGCTAACCAGATACTTTTGGAAGAGCAGCAATACCAGCAAGTTACATCTGTCTGTTGCTTTTTCCCCATGATGGTATTAACAAGTTTTATCTGTTTCTCTATGTGGACTAGTTCACATTTATTGTATTACAGCAGCATTTTTTTTGTCTTCTTAGTTCTTCTCTTCTTCAGGAAATTACTCCAGGAATTGAATCATAACAAGAGTTTCACCAGAAGATCTTATACATTTGGGCTGTGGCAGCGGACCAGTTACACCACAGCACTTGGTAAGAGCACGGGGACTCCAGGTTCTCAGGTATTTTGAAAATAAGACGCATTACTGAAACATTGGTGGTATTTAATAGAGTCACCTATGGGAAGAATTTTATTAACCTGCTTTATTTATTAGTTCATTTAGCAAATATTTATTGAACCCCTATAATGTGCCAGACATTGTTCTAGGTGCTTGGGATACATCAATGAACAAAAAAGACAACAATTCCTACCCTTGTGGAGGTTACATTCTAGTATTCTTTTCACAAGTGTTACTTTGCTAGGTCATCCATAACAAAGTACCACAGACTGGATGGCTTAAACAATGCACGTTAATTTTTCTTACACTTCTGGAGGCAAAAAGGCTAAGACCAAGGTTCAGCAGAGTTGATTTCTTCTAAGGAGCCTCACGGAAGGATCTGTTTCAGGCCTCTGTCCTTGACTTGTCCATGGCCGTCTCTTCCTGTGTGTTCACATTGTCTTCTCTCTGTACGTGTCTGTGTCCAAATATCCTCTTCTTATAAGGGCGCCAGTCATATTGGATTAGGGCCCACCCTAATGACCTCATTTTAACTTAATTACCTCTTTAAAGAACCTATCTCCAAATAGAATCACATTGTGTGGTACTGGGGGTGCTGGGTTAGGACTTCAATATATGAATTTTGTATGGGACACAATTCAGCCCATAATAGCATGTAGAACTATGGTATATCCAAATCTTTCCTGTTTTCTCATATCCCTATCTCTACGATATTCAAAGCTGTGTATGTTTCACTACAAAAGATGATCAGATAACCTATAATTATGAGCGATTATTTTTCTAGACATGATTTATTGTTAATAAATACAAAAAGGAAAGTTCTTGGTTAGGAAGCATTACTTTACTTGGAATGTTGCTCCATCTAGTGTCCACTATACTCTACTTTTGTCAAAGTTATGAAAACGAATAATAGGGAACTATGTTGGAGAAGGGGTTCTCTACTCAACAGGTTATTATTTGCAGGACACTAAGGACTCATGGTAAAAAATATTTTTTCAATCACTGTATGTGGAAGGAAAGAGGAGCATATATAATGAAATTATTTGTAATAATTCAAGTAATGTTACCATTATTTGCCATCACCACCAACTACTATTTATTTTTATCCCATGAGAAAACTGAGACTGGGTTTAATCATTTTCCCAAGATCTCACAGATTATGAATGGTGTTTGCCCCAAGTCTATATGACTTCAGAGATTGAGCTCTTAATCACTCAGAATAAATAAAAAGAAAAAAAACACCTCAAACATTTCATAATGCATTCCTCAAAACTGACACATCTAAGCTTACACCTAAATGAGTACTCAAGTTTGCCTTCAATCTTGATATATACTTAACCTTTATCTTGAAATGATACTTTATTGTTCAGTGTTTGTATCGCTGTTGATATACTGTGTCAAAATGTGTCTGTCTTAGATACTGAATTTATAAAGGACATAATCTACAACCAGGTCAGTATTTTATGGTTTATTTTATTGTACATCTTTAATTACATTGAAAATTTAAAATAACTTTAAAAGTTTGGATGTTTTTTTAATTTTAAAGCATAATTTTTGTTTCCCTATCAAACAAGTTGAATGGGGCAGTTTAAGCGCCTGTAGACATCAGAAAAGGCTTCTGTGGAAAACTGAGTTTAGTAGGATAAATACAAGTTATAAAAAGATGCTTTGGGAATACAGAAAAACCCTTGTAAATGCATATGAGGATGACAGAGCTCGCTATTTTTAGGGAAATGTAGGTAGTAAGATATGCAGGGATTGGGAGTGATAAGAGCTGACAGTGGACTGAAAGGCATTTGCCAAACTTAGAAGGTGATTATGAAGCCACTGAAAGGTCTTAACACGCAGAGTAGAATGAATGTTTTGGACTTATCAAAAAATCATGTAATAGACAATCTGAATAGACCTTTATCTATTGAAGAAATTGAGTTAATAATTAATAACCTTCTGAAACAGAAATCACCAGGCCCAGATGGGTTCACTGGTGAATTCTGCCATATATTTAGGAAATTATAGCAATTCTCTACAACCTCTTCCAGAAGTTAGAAGCAAAAGGAATACTTTCTGACTCATTCAATGAGGTCATCATTACTCTAATACCAAAATCAGACAAAGACGTTACAAGAAAAGAAAACTACAGACCAGCATCTCTCGTGAACATAGGTGCAAAAGTTCTCAAGAAAATATCAACTTGATCCAACAATGTGTAAAAAGAATTACATATAAAATAGTTCACCATTTGAAAAATAGTCAATGTAATCCATCATATCAACAAGGTAAAGAAGAAAAATCGCATGATCATATCAATAGATGCAGAAAAAGCATTTGACAAAACCCAATACTCATTCATCATAAAGCCTCTCCATAATCTTGAAATAGAGGAGAACTTTCTCAACTTGATAACATGTACAAAAAATGTACAGTGAACATCATACTTAATATTAAGAAACTTGAAGCTTTCCCACTAACATCAGGAGTAAGGCAGCGATGACCCCCCTTACCACTGCTTTTCAACATCATACTGAAAGTCCTAGCTAGTGAAATAAGACAAGAAAAATAAGTAAAATGTATACAGATCAGGAAGGGAGAAAATAAAATTGTCTTTGTTTGCAGAAGACATGATTGTCTATGTAGAAAATCTGTACTTGTACTGTTATGTTATTACATAAGGAAGGAAAAGAAAGGAGGAAGTTAAACAAATAAAAGACCTAGAACAAATAGTTTCACATTTAAAATGGTATTGTTAAGTTCACATGCTCCACTTCAGTGGCCCAGGGTTTCACTGGTTCGGATCCTGAGTGCAGACATGGCACTGCTCATTGGGCCATGCTGAGCTGGCATCCCACATGCCACAGCTAGGAGGACCTGCAACTAAAATATATGCAACTATGTACTGGGGGGATTTGGGGAGAAAAAGCAGGAAAAAAAAGAAGATTGGCAACAGTTGTTAGCTCAGATGACAAGCTTTAAAAGAAAATGCCCCTCCTACTCTGCCTAGTGCACCAGCTTGGCCGGTCCCCTGCCAAAGCAATGGTCCTGCACCAGAGCGCTTGCGCATGTGTGTGTGACCTGCCAAGAGGCTGCAGCCAGTGGGCAAATGCAGAGGCGCTCTACCAGTACAACTTCCAACAGTCTCCATGGATTCAGAAAACACAGCTCCTGTCCGCCATCAGAGGTGGCAGGTGGAATCTGTGACCAAATACTATTACAAATGCTTTAGCAAAGGATCACTTCATGAGAAAAATACAGTAACACATCAGAGCAGAGGAAAAATGACAAGTCTCCAGAAACCAATCCAGAAGTCATAGAAATTTACAATCTAAGTGACACAGAATTCAAAATAGTAGTCATAAATAAACTCAGCAAGTTACAGGAAAACTCAGAAACTGACAGTTCAATGAGCTCAGGACTTAAATTAAGGAGCAGAAGGAATACTTCACCAAAGACCTTGAAACTCTTTTAAAAAAAAAAAAGCAAACAGAAATTCTGGATATGAAGAATACAATGAGATAAAAAAAAATCTAGAATCCTCAAAAAAAAAAAAAAAACAGAGCTGACATTATGAAGGAAAAAATTAGTGCTTTAGAGGACAGAAATATAGAAATGCTTCATATGGAGGAGGAAAGAGAACTAAGATTTTTAAAAATGAAGAAATTATTTGAGAAATATCTGACTCAATTAGGAAATGCAACATACAGATTACAGGTATTCAAGAGGGAGAAGTGAGGGTGAAAGAAGCAGAGAGCTTGTTCAAAGAAATAATAGCTGAGGACTTCCCAAACCTGGGGAAGAAACTGGATTTACAGGTACATAAAGCCAATAGAACTCCTAATTACATCAATGCAAAAAGACCTTCTCCAAGGTATATAATAGTAAAACTAGCAAAAGTCAGTGATGAAGAAAAACATTGAGGCCAGCAAGGCAGAAGAGAATAATCTACAAAGGAACCCCTATCAGGCTTTCAGCGGATTTCTCAACAGAAACCTTATAGGCTAGGAGAGAATGGAATGATATATTCAAAATACTGAAAGACAGAAAACTTTCAGTGAAGAATAGTCTATCCAGTGAAACTACCCTTCAGATACAATGAAGAAATAGAAGATTTCCTGGATAAACAAAAGCTGAGGCCGTTCATCACCATTAGACCTCCCTTACAAGAAATTAACAAGGATGCTCTCATACCTAAAACAAAAAGGCAACAGTTTACAAAGCTTTGAGCAAGGAGATAAATAGACAAAACCAGAAAATTTCAGGTCTCTATCAGAATAGGCTAGCAAACAATTATAACAAAAGATAAATTGAAAGAAAACATCAAAAATAACTATAAACACTTCAATTTAGTTACAAACTCATAACACAAAACAATAATTTGTGACAACAATAACTCAGAAGGGGAAGAAGAAAGGGATGGAACCTGCTTAAGACAATGCAGATAAAAGACTATCAGAAAATGGACTATCTCATCTACGACATCTTTTATACAAGCCTCATGGTAACCACTAAACAAAAAATCAGAACAGACACAAATCATAAAGAGAAAATGGAGAAAACCATCACAGAAAAGCACCAAACTGAATTGGAAGTCAGAAATACAAGGCAAGAGAAACAATGGAAATATAGAACAACCAGAAAACGAGATAAAGTAGCGATATTAAGCTCTCATATATCAATAAGCACTCTAAATGTAAATGGATTGAATTCTCCAATCAAAAGACGCAGAGTGACTTGATGGATTAAGAAACAAGACTAACAATATGCTGCCTCCAGGAAACGCATCTCAGCTTTAAAGACAACACAGGCTCAGAGTGAAGGGATGTAAGATGATACTCCAAGCAAATGGCAAGCAAAAGAAAGCATATGTTGTCATACTTATATCAGACAAAGCAGACTTCAAGATAAAAAAGGCAATGAGAGGGAAAAAGGGGCAGTATATAATGATAAAACGGACAGTCCATCAAGAGGACATAACACTTATGAATATATATGTACCTAATACAGGAGCACCAGTATATAAAGCAACTTTAACAGACCTAAAGAGAGAAATTAACAGCAACACAATAATAAAAGGGGACCTCAACACCCCATTTACATCAATGGATCCATCATCCAGACAGAAAGTCAAAAGGTAATAGTGGACTTAAGTGAAAAACTAGACCAGATGGGCTTAATAGATATATATAGAAGATTCCATCCAAAGTCAGCAGAATATACATTCTTCTCAAGTGCACATGGAACATTAACAAAGATAGACCTTATGCTGGGAACCAAGGCAATCTTCAACAAATTTAAGAAGATTGAAATCCTATCAAGCATCTTTTCTAATGCCAATGCTATGAAACTAGAAATCAACTACAAGAAAAAAGCTGGGAAGGTCACAAATGTGTGGAGACTAAAAAACATGCCATTGAACAACCATTGGATCAATGAAGAAATCAAAGGAGAAATAAAAAAATATCTGGAGAGGAAGATCGAAGATGGTGGCGTGAGTAGTCTTCTTTGTCTCTCCCCTTTGAATCTACAGCTAATTGGACATTCATTGCTTAACAAAGGATATCCATATAGCATCTCAGGACGCCTGAGAGACCCATGCTGCTGTACATCGACGGGCGGATGGACTTCCCTCTGGGGGGAGGTGGAGATAGGTGAAAAGTCTCCGACCCCGACCCTGAACAGCTTAGTACCTGCAAGCGGCTTTCTTCCAGCGGATGCCCCCAGAACATGGACGCACACCTAGGGCAGGAGGGAGCACACACCAGAGGAGTGACGGTGGAAACAGGTGACCGGAGCCCTACCTAAGCCCCCTGCAATTACACCTAAGCCCAGAGGGAAGCTCAGGGGTTGCACACCTGAGTCAGCAGGGAGGGCCTCTGCCCGCCATTAGCAGGCAGAGGCCCTGCCTAGTGTCCACAATGCCGGGAGGGTCCCAGAGAGAATCCCAGATGGCGCAGCGGCCCTCCAACTGCTGCCGCCAGCCCCACTGACTGCTGGGCGGGGCTCGGGACTACCGGAGATCTCCTGGGAGAGGACTGGAGCTGGGCGGAGCTCCAGCAACTGGCTCCGCAGCCCGGGGGGGAAGCTCTGGAGTTCCACCTGGGCAGCAGACAAAGTCTCTGCCTGCCATTAGCAGAGAGGCCCTTCCCAGCATCCACAACACTGGGAGGGTCCTGGAGAGGAGAATACCAGGCAGGGCAGCAGCCGGCCAGCTGCCACTGAACTCAAGATCTCCAGCTATCCCCCAGACAGGGCAAGGTGCTCCCCAAGATCCTGGGGGAGAGGATTGGCACTGGGTGGAGTTCCAGTGACCCAGCTCCATAGCCCAGGGGGAAACCCTACAGTCTCACAGCAGCCTCAGTGAAAGCCTCTGCACAGCGCTAGTAGAGCGCACCCATCTGGCAGCCACAAAGCTGGAAGACCCTGGGACAAAAGTAGCATAGCTAGGTGAGCTAACCACAGACTGCAGAAGATGCCCATAGCTCTGCTGTGACCCATAGTGGACAAGTGAGATTTTGTGGGTGCCGAGAGTGACGGAGCTGCAAATATAAGTGATCCTGCCCCTGGCCGCTGGAAAAGCCCATAACACTGCTGCAGACCCCAAGGAGGGAGCACGCCTAGGTGGTCTGCAACAGTAGGCACCAGCAGCCTGAAGCCCCCCTGCAATGGCCCCCACAGCTGAAGAGGGAACCCACAGGACCACTGTGGCTATGAGGAGGGGCCCAGGCCCAGTTACCAACAGCTGATAGGGTTCCTGGTTGGTGCAGTATAAACAGCTGCTCCCCCAGCACACCAGTAGAAACAAGTGGAAGCAGTAACTAAACTCTATCTGTATGCGAAGGCACAAATCTACAGTATCAAGCAATATGAAAAAATATATTAAATCTCCAGAACAGAAGGAAAAGAACAAATACACAGAAAACAATCCCAAAGAAAATGAAATATATAACTTAAATGACAATGACTTCAAAACAGCCATCATTAAAAAACTCAATGAGTTAAAAGAGAATTCAGATAGACAACTCAACGAGTTCAGGAGCTATGTCACAAAAGAGTTTGATACTATAAAGAAGAACCAAACGGAAATACTGGAAATGAAGAACACAATAGAGGAGATTAAGAAAAATTTAGATGCACTGAACAGTTGGGCCGATAATATGGAGGAAAGAATTAGCAATTTGGAAGATAGGAATATAGAAATGCTGCAGGCAGAGGAGGAGAGAGAAGTAAGACTAAAAAGAAATGAAGAAACTCTCCGAGTATTATCAGACGCAATTAGGAGATGCAATGTAAGGATTATAGGTATACCAGAGGGAGAAGAGAAGGAGAAGGGGGCAGAAAGCCTATTCAAAGAAACAATGGCGGAGAACTTCCCAAACCTGGGGAGGGAGATGGAACTTCATGTGACAGAAGCCAATAGATCTCCAAACTTTAGCAATGCAAGAAGACCAACCCCACGGCATATAGTAGTGAAGCTAGCAAAAGTCAACGACAAGAAGAAAATCCTAAGGGCAGCCAGGCAGAAGAAATTAACCTACAAAGGAACCCCCATCAGGCTATCAGCAGATTTCTCAGCAGAAACTTTGCAGGCTAGAAGAGAGTAGAATGATATATTCAAAAATCTGAAGGACAAAAACCTAGAGCCAAGAATTCTCTACCCAGCGAAAATATCATTCAAATATGATGGAGAAATAAAAACTTTCCCAGATAAACAAAAATTAAGGGAGTTCATTGCCACAAAACCTCCTCTTCAGGAAATGCTCAGGAAAACCCTCATTCCTGAAAAAATCAAAAAGAGGAAAGGGGCTACAAAACCAAGAGCAAAGGAGATAAGTAGAAGGACAACAACAGAGAGTAGCAGCTCTCCATCAGAACAGATTAAACCATGGGACGAGAAACAAAAGAAATTGAAGAAAACCGGATAACAAGACATAAAATGGCAGTGGTAGGCCCCCACATTTCAATAATCACTCTAAATGTAAATGGATTGAACTCTCCAATCAAAAGACACAGAGTGGCAGGATAGATTAAATAACAAGACCCAACAATATGCTGCCTCCAGGAAACACACCTCAGCCCCAAAGACAAACACAGACTCAGAGTGAAGGGATGGAAGACAATACTCCAAGCTAATAATGAACAAAAGAAAGCAGGTGTTGCTATACTAATATCAGACAAAGTAGACTTCAAAGCAAAACAGATAAAGAAAGGCAAAGAGGAACAGTATATAATGATAAAAGGAACTCTCCACCAAGAAGACATAACACTTATAATTATATACTCACCCAACACAGGAGCACCAAAATTTGTAAAGCAACTCTTAACAGAACTAAAAGAAGACATCAACAACAATACAATAATAGTAGGGGACCTCAACACACCATTAACACCAATGGACAGAACATCCAGACAGAAAATCAACAAGGAAATTATAGAATTAAATAAAAAATTAGACCAGATGGACTTAATAGATATATATAGAACACTTCATCCAAAAACAGCAGGTTACGCATTCTTCTCAAGTGCGCATGGAACATTCTCAAGGATAGACCATATTTTGGGAAACAAAGCAAGCATCAATAAATACAAGAGAGTTGAAATAATATCAAGCATCTTTTCTGATCATAATGCTATTAAACTAGAAATCAACTACAAGAATAAAGAAGAGAAAGGTGCAAAAATGTGGAGACTAAACAACACGCTTCTGAACAAACAATGGATTATTGAAGAAATTAAAGAAGAAATCAAATATTATCTGGAGACAAATGAAAATGAGAACATGACATACCAAATCATTTGGGATGCAGCAAAAGCAGTCCTAAGAGGGAAATTCATTACAAAACAGGCTCACCTCAATAAACAAGAAAAAGCTCACATAAGCAACCTCAAACGACACCTAACAGAATTAGAAAAAGAAGAACAAACAAAGCCCAGAGGCAGTAGAAGGAGGGAAATAATAAAAATAAGAGCAGAAGTAAATGATATTGAAACAAAAAAGACAGTAGAAAGGATCAATGAAGCAAAGAGTTGGTTCTTCGAAAAAAATTAACAAAATCGACAAACCCTTAGCCAGACTCACCAAGAAAAGAAGAGAGAAATCTCAAATAAATAAAATTAGGAATGAGAGAGGAGAAATCACAACAGATACCAATGAAATACAAGGGATCATAAGAGAATACTATGAAAAACTATATGCCAACAAATCGAACAACCTAGAAGAAATGGACAAATTCCTAGACTCCTACAACCTCCCCAAACTGAATCAGGAAGAAATGGAGAATCTGAATAGGCCAATCACAAGTAAAGAAATAGAAACAGTAATCAAAAACCTCCCCAAAAATAAGAGTCCAGGACCAGACGGCTTCTCTGGAGAATTCTATCAAACATTCAAAGAAGATTTAATACCTATCCTTCTCAAACTATTCCAGAAAATTGAGGAAGATGGAGTACTCCCTAACACATTCTATGAAGCCGACATCACTCTGATCCCCAAACCTGACAAGGACAACACAAAGAAGGAGAACTACAGGCCGATATCACTGATGAACATAGAGGCAAAAATCCTCAACAAGATTCTGGCAAACCAAATACAGCAATACATCAAAAAGATTATACACCATGATCAAGTGGGATTTATACCGGGGACACAGGGATGGTTCAACATCTGCAAGTCAATCAACGTGATACACTACATTAACAAAATGAGAAACAAATACCGCATGATCATCTCAATAGATGCAGAGAAAGCATTCGACAAGATCCAACATCCATTTATGATAAAAACCCTCAATAAAATGGATATAGAAGGAAAGTACCTCAACATAATAAAGACCATATATGACAAACGCACAGCCAACATCATACTCAATGGACAAAAACTGAAAGCCATCCCTCTGAGGACAGGAACAAGACAAGGGTGCCCACTTTCACCACTCCTATTCAACATAGTGCTGGAAGTGTTGGCCAGAGCAATTTGGCAGGAAAAAGAAATAAAAGGAATCCAAATAGGTAATGAAGAAGTAAAACTCTCGCTGTTTGCAGACGACATGATCTTATATATAGAAACCCCCAAAGAATCTATAGAAAAACTATTAGAAACAATCAACAACTACAGCAAAGTAGCAGGGTATAAAATCAACATACATAAATCAGTAGCATTTCTATACACTAACAATGAACTAACAGAAAAAGAACTCAAGAACTCAATCCCATTCACAATCACAACGAAAAGAATAAAATACCTTGGGATAAATTTAACCAAGGAAGTGAAAGATTTATACAATGAAAACTACAAGATTTTCTTGAAAGAAATTGACGATGACATAAAGAGATGGAAAGACATTCCATGCACATGGATTGGAAGAATAAACATAGTTAAAATGTCCATACTACCTAAAGCAATCTACAGATTCAACGCTATCCCAATCAGAATCCCAAGGACATTCTTTACAGAAATTGAACAAATAATCCTAAAATTCATATGGGGCGACAAAAGACCGCGAATTGCTAAAGCAATCCTGAGTAAGAAAAACAAAGCCAGAGGCATCACAATCCCCAACTTCAAAACATACTACAAAGCTACAGTGATCAAAACAGCATGGTACTGGTACAAAAACAGGTGCACAGATCAATGGAACAGAATTGAAAGCCCAGAGATAAAACCACACATCTATAAACAGCTAATCTTCGACAAAGGAGCGGAGGGCCTACATTGGAGAAAAGAAAGTCTCTTTAACAAATGGTGCTGGGAAAACTGGACAGCCACATGCAAAAGATTAAAAATTGACCATTCTTTTTCACCACACACCAAAATAAACTCAAAATGGATCAAAGACCTAAAGATTAGGCCTGAAACAATAAGTCTTCTGGAAGAGAATATAGGCAGTACACTCTTTGACATCAGTTTCAAAAGAATCTTTTCGGACACTATAACTCCTCAGTTGAGGGAAACAATAGAAAGAATAAACAAACGGGACTTCATCAGACTAAAGAGCTTCTTCAAGGCAAGGGAAAACAGGATTGAAACAAAAAAACAGCCCACTAATTGGGAAAAAATATTTACAAGCCACTTATCTGACAAAGGGTTAATCTCCATAATATGCAAAGAACTCACACAGCTTAACAACAAAAAAAAAACAACCCGATCAAAAAATGGGCAGAGGACATGAACAAACATTTCTCCAAAGAAGATATAAGTATAGCCAATAGACACATGAAAAGATGTTCATCATCACTAATCATGAGGGAAATGCAAATCAAAACTACACTAAGATATCACCTTACACCCGTTAGATTGGCAAAAATATCCAAAACCAAGAGTGACAAATGTTGGAGAGGTTGTGGAGAAAAAGGAACCCTCATACACTGTTGGTGGGAATGCAAACTAGTGCAGCCACTATGGAAAACAGTATGGAGATTTCTCAAAAAGTTAAAAATAGAAATACCTTATGACCCAGCCATCCCACTACTGGGTATCTATCCTAAGAACCTGAAATCAGCAACCCCAAGAGTCCCTTGCACCCCTATGTTCATCACAGCATTATTTACAATAGCCAAGACGTGGAACCAACCTAAATGCCCAGAAACTGATGATTGGATAAAGAAGATATGCTATATATACACAATGGAATACTACTCAGCCATAAAAAAGGACAAAATTATTCCATTTGCATCAACATGGATGGACCTCAAGGGTATTATGTTAAGCGAAATAAGCCAGACAGAGAAAGACGAACTCTATATGACTCCACTCATAGGTGGAAGTTAACATATAGACAAAGAGAACTGATCAGTAGTTACCAGGGAAAAGGGGAGGTGGGGGGAGGGCACAAAGGGTGAAGTGGTGTACCCACAACGTGACTAACAATAATGTACAACTGAAATCTCACAAGGTTGTAATCTATCATAATCTTAATAAAAAAAATTTTAAAAAATATCTGGAGACAAATGAAAATCAAAGTACAACATACCAACTCTTATGGGATGCAGCAAAAGCACTCCTAAGAGGGAAATTCATGGCAATAGAGGCCTACCTCAACAAACAACAAAAATCTCAAATAAGTAATCTTAAACCACACCCAATAGAACTAGAAAAAGAAGAACAAAACAAGCCTGAAGTCAGCATAAGGAGGGAAATAGTACAAATTTGAGCAGAAATAAATAAAATAAAGACCAAAAACACAGTAGAAAGGATCAATGAAACTAAGAGCTGATTCTTTGAGAAGATAAACAAAATTGACAAACCCTTAGCCAGACTCACTAAGAAAAAAGAGAGAAGGCTCGAATAAATAAAATTAGAAATGAAAGAGGAGAAATTACAGTTGGTACCATAGAAATACAAAGGATTATAAGAGAATACTATGAAAAACTATATGCCAACAAATTTGATAACCTAGAAGAAATGGATAAATTCTTAGACTTGTACAACCTCCCAAAACTGAATCAAGAAGAAATAGAAAAAAATAGAGAATCTGAATAGACCAATCACAAGTAAACAGATTGAAACACTAATCAAAAACTTCCTGCAAAACAAAAGTCCAGGACCAGATGGCTTCTCTGGAGAATTCTACCAAACATTCAAAGAGGATTTAATACTTATCTTTCTCAAACTATTCCAAAAAATTGAAGAAGATGGAACACTTCCTATCTCATTCTGTGATGCCAACATCACCCTGATACCAAAACCAAACAAGGACAACACAAAGAAGGAAAATTGTAGGCCAATATCACTGATGAATGTAGATGCAAAAATCCCTAACAAAATAGTGGCAAACCAAATACAGCAATACATTGAAAAGATCATACACCATGATCAAGTTGGATTCATTCCAGCGACACAGGGATGGTTCAACATCCACAAATCAATCAATGTAATACACCACATGTACAAAATGAGGAATAAAAATCACATGATCATCTCAATAGATGGAGAGAAAGCATTTAAGATCCAACATCCATTTATGATAAAAACTCTCAATAAAATGCATATAGAAGGAAAGTACCTCAACATAATAAAGGCCATATATGACAAGCCCACAGCCAACATCATACTTAACAGTGAAAATCTGAAAGCTATCCCTCTGACAACAAGAACAAGACAAGAGTGCCCACTCTTGCCACTCCTATTCAACATAGTATTGGAGATATTGGCCGCAGCAATTAGGCAAGAAAAAGCAATAAAAGGTATTCAAATTGGAAAGAAAAAAGTGAAACTCCTGCTGTTTTTGGATGACATGATTCTATATATAGAAATCCTGAAGAATCCACCAGATAACTATTAGAAATAATCAAGAGCTACAGCAAAGTTGCAGTGTACAAAATCAATTTATAAAAATCAGTTGCATTTCTATACACTAATAACAAACTAGCAGAAAGAGAATCAAGAATACAATCCCATTACAATCGCAACAAAAAGAATAAAATGTCTAGGAATAAATTTAACCAGAGGTGAAAGACCTGTACACTGAAAACTATAAGACATTGAAAGAAATAAAAGAAAACATGAAGAAATTGAAAGATATCCATGCTTATGGACTGGAAGAATAAACATAGTTACAATGTCCATATTACCTAAAGCAATCTACAGATTCAATGCAATTCCAATCAGAATCCCAATGGCAATGAAAGACCCCGAATAGCTAAAGCAATCCTGAGAAAAAAGAACAAAGCTGGAGACATCACAATCCCTGTCTTCAAAATATACTGCAAAGCTATGATAATCAAAACAGCATGGTACTGGCACAAAAACAGACACACAGACCAACGGAACAGAATTGAAACCCAAGAAATAAAACAGCACATCTATGGATAGCTAATCTCCAAAGTAGCCAAGTACATGCAATGGAGAAAGGAAAGTCTCTTCAATAAATGCGGTTGGGAAAACAGGACAGGGACATGGAAAAGAATGAAAGTAGACCATTATCTTACACCATACACAAAAATTAACTCAAAATAGATTAAAGAGTTGAATGTAAGACCTGAATCAGAAAACTCCCAGAAGAAAATATAGGGAGTACACTCTTTGACTTCAGTTTTAGCAGCATATTTTCAAATACCGTGTCTACTCAGGCATGGGAAACAAGAGAAAAAATTAACAAATGGGACTCTATTAGACCAAAAAGCTTCTGGAAGGCAAAGGAAACCATGACCAAAATAAAAAGACAGCCCACCAACTGGGAGCCAATATTTGCAAATAATATATCTGACAAGGGGTTAATTTCCAAAATATATAAAGATCTCATACAACTCAACAATGAAAAAACAAACAACCCAATCAAAAAATGGGCAGATGTAATGAACAGACATTTTTTCAAAGAAGATTTATAGGGGCCAGCTCAGTGCTGCAGCAGTTAAGTATGCACATTCCACTTCGGTGGCCTGGGGTTCACTGGTTTGGATCCCGGGTGTGGACATGGCACTGCTTGGCAAGCCATGCTGTGGTAGGTGTCCACATATAAAGTGGAGGAAGATGGGCACGGATTTTAGCTCACAGGCAGTCTTCCTCAGCAAAACAGAGGAGGATTGGCAGCAGATGTTAGCTCAGGGCTAATCTTCCTCAAAAAAAGAAAAAAAAGATGTATAGATGGCCAACAGCCAGATGAAAAGATGTTCAACATCACTAATTTTTAGGGAAATGCAAATCAAAACTATAATGAGATATCACCTTACATCGGTCAGAATGGCTATAATCACCAAGACCAAAAATAACAAATGTTGGAGAGGATGTGGAGAAAAGGGAACCCTCATACACTGCTATTGAGAATGCAAACTGGTACAGCCATTATGGAAAACAGTGTGGAGATTTCTCAAAAAATTAAAAATAAAAATACCATACGATCCAGCTATCCCACTACTGTGTATTTATCTAAGGAACTTGAAATCAACAATCCAAAGAGATGTATGCACCCTTATATTTATTGCAGCATTGTTCACAATAGCCAAGATGTGAATGCAATCCAAGTGCCCATCAACTGATGAATAGATAAAGAAGTGGTATATATATACAATGGAGTACTACTCAGCCATAAAAAAGACACAATCATCCATCTTGCAACAGCATGGATGGACCTTGAGGGTATGATGTTAAGCAAAATAAGCCAAATGGAGAAAGACAAACACTGCATGCCTTCACTCATATGTGGAAAATAATCAAACAGATGGATAAAGAGAACAGATTGATGATTACCAGAGGGGAAGGATGTTGCGGTGTGTGCAAAAGAGGTAAAGGGTCATATATATGTAGTGACTGATAAAAATTAGACTATTGGTGGTGAACATGATGCAGTCTATACAGAAATTGATAAATAATAATGTATACCTGAAATCACACAATATTATAAAAAATTATGACCTCACTAAAATAAATTGAAAAAAAAAAATAGCTACCATGTCTTAAATTTCTGTTATATGCCGGGAATCCTATTAATTGCTTTATCCAATTATCTCTTTTAAACCTCATAAAAACCCTGCCTGGCAGCTCTCAACCCCATTCTAAATTGTGGAAACAGATTCAAAGAGGTCACGTGATTTGGTCAAAGTCACACAGAGAGGCAGTGTAGAGTAGTGGTTACAGGCTTTGTGGCTTTATTGCCTGCATTAAGATCCTTGTTCCACTATTTCCTAGCTTTGTGACCTTGGGGAAGTTATTTAACTTCTTTAAACTTCATTTTCTCATCTGTAAAATATAAGAGTAAGTGAAACAATCCATGCAAAGTGCTCAGCACAGTGCCTGGTACATAGTAAGTACTTCATAAATGTTAGTGGTTACTAAAAGTAATTGTATATTATACAGTCATTATATGCTATTTTTATTATTACAACAAGCAAGTGATACCACGGATTTAAACTTAGGTCTCTCTGAGCCTAAATTTCCCTCATTTCCCTCTATTCAACACTGTGTTTGTAAATTTTTAGTTATTGATGAAGATAGGACCAATTCTCTTTTAATTGCTTAGACTCCGTGAAGAAAAGATTTGCCAGTTTATCAGTCAGAATAGAGTAGATTATGCTGCATTAATGAACAACTTTCATATTTCAATGATTTATCACAAAAAAAGTTTATTTCTTCCTCCCATTTCATGTCCTAACTGGGATGACAGAGGCTTTTTAAAAAATTATTATTATTAATGTTATGATAGATTACAACCTTGTGAGATTTCAGTTGTACTGACATTTTGATGACAGAGGCTTTTTATCATAGTCACCCAGGGACCTCAGCTGGTGGAGGCTCCATCTCGACACGTGCTTCCACCATCATCAAGGCAAGGAAAACAGGGGAGATGGTGACTTGTATACTGTCCCTTAAAGACTTCTGCTTGGAAGTGACACATGCCACTGCTGCTCTCATTTCCTTGGCAACAGCCAGTAACACGGCCAGGTCTAACTTCAAACAAGCAGGGAAAGGGGCAGTTTTCTGGGTTTAGGAAAGAGGTGAGAACTAGACATCAGCGTGTAGCATTAATGACTACTGTACCAATAATTTCAACTTTTTTAGTTTCCTAATTTGATGTTTATCTTTTTGATTTCAAATCTGCCCCCATCCCTTATGCATATAGATTCTTCAAGTAAAAGCCTAAAAATAGTTTCAGAGAACACCTCTCTTTCAGAGAGGTATATCAGAGTTTTCTGGAGACTTTTTCAAAATCATGTGTTGAGGCCCCACCCAAGACCTAGTGAACTGAAGTACCTGATGGTCAGGCTCTGGGTATCTATATTTTGAAAAAGCTCCCCAGATGGTTCTGGTTTGCTCTCTGTCATTATTCTGCAATTGTAGACTCGCATTTGTTTTCAAGAGTTGCTCTTAAGACAGATGGGAGGAAACAGAGCTAAAAGGATCAGAAAGAGGGAAGCATGAGGGTAGAAATTATGACTCAAGTGCAGCAGGGTCATTTTTAGGCAAAGGAAACTCAGGATAAAGTGATGTATAGAGTTTGAAAGGCAGCGAGATGATGGTGGTGGCTCAGATTGAAAGAAAAATTCCAAAGATACTAGTTGACTAGTTAAGTGAACCAGGAGATCCCTGGGTATTTCATGACAGGCCTAACTAAGGAAGCTGAGCTCTGGCAGAAGTTGGCGTTGCATGGGTGGTTGAAGGACCAGTTTTCTGACCCACAAATATGGGTCATTTATTCAACATTTATTCAAGTCTTCTTTTATGCCTCTCAGTGCTGTGTGATTTTTTTAATGGTAAACACTGAGATTCAACTAAAGATAAATTAAATGTTTATTCCACATCTCCTAAAAAGTTAAAGTGGTCTAAATATAAGGTCTCTTTTAATCTGTACCGAACATAGGGGTTGTGGTTACTTAAAGCTAGTCAAAGCCTATATAGGAATTAAAAGAAATACTGAATCCTTTTTCCTTGCACTTTTGGTGGTTTTTTTGTGAAATATAAAAACAAAGTGACTTTTTGTCGTCCCACATTTCCTCTAAACGTCGGTTTCTTGATGGAGAAGTGGAAACTGGAAGAAAAGAAGTGGAGAGCTATCGCTGTGTTTGTTCTACTTTATTATTTATTTACCAAATTTACATGGATTGAAAAGAAAATAAAAAGACAAGCTATGCACCAAATCATGGCAAACAGTCTATATTATCTGGATTTCATAAAACTAAGGGGTGATTTTACACAAATTTCATCAAAAAATAAAATTAAATTAGGCTTAGCATTCAACAAGGTGGTGGAAATTCAGTTAGTGGAACTATCATTTGTTTAAATGTAAAGCTACCATGTTTTTATAGAGTGGCAATACGGTAATTAGTAAAAGCGTTTGTGTCGGTGATTTTTTTCCCTTGAGTGAAGTTAATCAGTTTTATGCAGTCTTTGAATCATTCTTACCTGTATTTCAGATTTTTATTCAGGTGGTGAAATCGGCACAAGTCTTTTCTGAGAATTCAGGACCTTCCAAAGTAGCAGAAAGTTAATTGTTCCCTCAACAGTACCAATAGGAGCATTGGGAAGGCACAGTTTTGTGACTGTAAGGAAAGTGAGCAGCACAGTGATGGTATTTAGTGACGTTCACCTTGAAAAGAAGCTTCCTCTTAGAATCCTTCACGTAATCCTTAATTTAGAGCAGGTGAACCACGGTACTAACCAGAGAGCAAGGGGTGAAGTGCAGAAACGAGAGCGAAAGATGTGGTTCTGTGTCTTGAAGCGATCCTAGGCAGTTTGTAAATTGGGTACATTTTGTCCTTGGTATCCTTTCACTTCTCTTATCTGCTTCTCTTCTACTTCATAGTGCCAGGTGCTAATTACCCTGATTACCACATTGTCCCAATCCATCCAAGCATGTCTTCTCCCATCCAAGCTCTCTTTACACCAAAATTACCTACATTCCTCTCCTGCAGAGTCTCTGATATTAGAAAAAAAGTAACTTCATTGACTTGATTTGCCCTAAGGAGTACACGGTTTATTAACAGCCAACCTCTTAACATTTTCAGATATAATTGTTATTTTTAAGAAGCATGCCTGTTCACACCTAATTAATTTAAATTTGAAAGAATTTCTTTCATTATAAGGATGTAAAAAGAGATTCAGACAGTTTCAAAAGGGCATTTTTTTTTGATAGGGGTGAAAGTAGTTTGGTTATCTCCTGGAAGACCAGTTCTGCCTGTACTTAGCAACCTGAGCTGTTCCAGCTTTTCCACAGCTTTCCTCTCCTAAGCAGGTGAGCCTATAAATTCTTAAGCTCTCAATTATTTCACAGTGTCTCCTTTGAGGATGGTAGTAGGGCTGTTGGTTTTATTAGATGAGTTCTTTGAAAAGTCTTCCCTGTACCTTGGTTACTATGTTACTAGATATGTTGGTTATTAGGTTTCTGTCTCGAGAGAGTCAGGGAGGAGAAACAGATGAAGAAAAATATGTAATAAGCACTATAATAAAAAAGTTTCTTAGAGGAATTGACATTTGACTTTCTTAATTCATTCAGCAAATAATAACTTGGTGCTTACCATATACCAAGTACAGCCTAGGTGCTGGGGATACAGTGATTAATAAGATGGACATGGTCCCTGCCTCTATGGAGCTTCCTGTGTAGTGGTTCCAGACACATCCTCAGGGATACAGTTATTACATAGAGATCAGGCAAAAGGCCAAGACTTCCTTTCATATCCCATGATAGTAAAGTAGCATTTCATACTATAAACTGGCAAAATAGCTGATCAAGTTATCTTGTAAGGTCATATGGGACTATATACGCACTGAGGGAGGCTGTGGGGAACCAGAAAGCTATTGCCATAAATCAATTTAAAGGGGAACAGGAGTGACTGATACATGATGGGCGCCTTTAATTACATGGGATAATTTAAAGCATGTAGGTAACATACTCAAATTGCAAAAGTGTTGCCTTAATGGAATGAAACCAAAGCCTTTATGGGATAGCATTGGAAAAAATCTCTATTGGCTTGTAGTCATAGGGCTGAGGTAACTGAAAACCAAATTCAGAGATTGATTCTGTGGTTTGGTAAATTATATTAGTACATGGATTCACATACTTTGCCAAGTATTTTATATGAATGTTAGGTTAAGCTAGATTAGGGGAGAGTGAGGTCTTGACAAATGGAATAGCAATATATGAGAGAAATCAAGGCTTAGACAACCCCAAACTCCTAGATTTATCTAAAACAGAATTCTCAACTGTGGCACTACTAACATTTTGGACTGGATAATTTTTTGTTGCGGGGGGGAGGGAGGGGCACTGTCCTGTGCATTGTAAGATGTTTCGCAGCATCCCTGGCCTCTACCTACCAGATGCCAGTAGCACCCCATCCTTGAGTCATGGCAATCAAAAACGTCTCCAGATATTGCCAAATATCCCCCAGGTGAAGCAAGGGAGGAAATTGCCTCTGGTTTGAGAACTGTTGGCCTAAAGTGTTACCTTTTATGTAGTCTTTGCTTAAGGAAACCACGACTCATTGAGAAAGAAAACAAGGAAGTCATCTCATGCCCCATCTTTCACTATAGCTTATCTGGTAACCAGGATTAAAACTTAACATATCTCAGAAGGCAAAATATAGGATCAAAGTAGGAAAGGTTAAGTGTTACATCCACAAGAGTTATAGGAATTTGCTAAATTATGTCATGAAAATATGGGGACTATTTGCAGAAATGGATTTGAGGGTGCTTGACCAAGGAAATGGAAATGGAATTTTTAGATGAAGCTGAATAATTGATAAGATTGCACTTGCCAGAGATTTGGCAGTCAGTGTGGTGGCCTGGGCAGCCAGCTGTGGTGCTAACAACGTACTGAGCTGGCTAATCCCAAATAGCGTTGAAAAGTCAGAAGAATTCGGCCTAAAAGAAGGAATAAAAAATTTTAGGGTGTAGGAGTGCAAGATTAGGTCTATCATGCAATCTGTCCATACACTCCTCGTATGTCCTCTGAGCTATTCCAGAAGACTATGTTTAGTTTTGCCACAAGGAGTGGATTAGTGAAGGAAGCATCAGAATCATTAAAAAGCACTGGCTGCCCTTTCTAGGCTGAGAATGCTGATGGGAAGGGCTGCATTTGAAATGAGAGTGCTAATTTCCATGGGGGTGGCAGAGTCCTGTGACAGAAATGAACAAGTAGTGGGCATGATCACCAAATTGCTGGGTGAATGTGATCATCTAATCTCAGGGAGGTTTACTATTGTTAAATTAATTTATTAAAATTTCCTTTTGCTTGTAGGAATAATATGTGAATATTTCTTGTTGTTAAAAATTCAAGCAAAATAGATAAAGCAAACCCTCCCTAGACTCCCCTCCTCCAATCCATCTTGCTTTCATGAAAGGCTCACCAGAAATTCTCCATTGCGGAAGAGGCTCTTGATGTTAAGATGTTCACGATGGCCCCCTCTGTAAATGCCAATTCTCTTCTTCTCCAACCAGCCCAGTGCTTGCTGAATGGGTTTGTCAACACAGTGGCCATGATGTCAGTGATGAAGGCTATGCACGGGCTTCCACCTCATGGACTTCCCTTCTCCAAGGCTGCCTTAGGCATGCCATTGCTGAGGACCCAGTTTGCCAGCAACAGCAACCAATTCTGAGACCTAGACTTAGCATTCCACCTGTAGGCATCCAGCCAGTTCTGTTGGCAGATAGCTTACCGTGAATCCCTTCTGTTGTGGGGAGTGGGAGCAACAATTTCAGATCTTGTATAGTGACTTCCCTTATGATACATGAGGATTTATCTCTCATGCTGCCATCCTCTCTGCTTGCTTTCTTCATTCTCTCAATATAATTTTTGGCTGAGTAAATATTCAGTATTTACATTATACCTATGCATATGTTATTTGTAGCCAAACATCGTAATGTATTATGATCACATTTCTTATTTTTTGTTTTTCCTGAAGGTAAAAATTGCTTATTTTAAATTTTTTTCTCATTTTTCTTGGTACTGATTGCTGATTTAAATAGACTTTTATGTCCCAGGACAAATATTAATGGACCCCCCCACACACCACATGTCTAAATATTTAAAATTTATAAATCAAGCTACTAAATAAATTCTCTTGTCTTGATATACATACTTTCACAAAAAATCTGAAAGTTATCTGAAACCTGGGTTTTTATCTGACTAAAAATCTGTGAATTATCAGACAACTGAATTTAATTTTTATTGCAAATCTCTGAGTTGGTGGTGTTTGGATGAGTAGTAAAGGCTTGCAAAACTAATAAATTATTATGTTCTTTTCCATAAATTTTATTTCCCTTGCTTTAATTTCAGCAAAATGTTACACTGAAACTTCATATGAATTTTGATTTATTGACAATAATGCTATATTAGACTTTTAGTGTGTCATTGTAAACCTTACTTATTTTTCTTTTAAAACATTCAAAATTATCTATTATAATTAAAAGGCAAGATACAAATTATAATCAAAGAATAGAAAAATTTGAAAAATATTTAAAGCTGGAATTTTTAATGTAATATTTTAATTAAATCACATTAAACATTTTATAAAAGTAAAACTAATTACAATTCTAGAATCAGTATCCATCTGTCAGCGTAAAATATGAATATCTTTCTTTACATATATTACATCCAGACATATACACACACAGATTTAAGAGTAATATGAATTATTTAATATTACAAAATGTTTCTCAGCTGCCGTGTATAACAGCATCAAATAGTATGCTAATTAGTGAATATCACTGGATACTCCAACTGGAATCTGAAGTGAAGTAAAAAAAACGGACATTTGATGCTTTGAGACTTTAGCATACAAGTATCTATTTCATTCATGCTCTCAGAGAGGAAGGATTTGTTAAACTAATTAGTTTGTATTTTCTCTTACCAAAGTGCTTCTACTGTTCAAATTCTCTCCTTAGCAAAGTCTGGCTTTGAAGCAGAAGCACAACCCACACACCGACATAGGATTCAGGGACAGTCGCCTTGTATTTTGAGGAGAAAGGAGGACAAGAGCAAGTGATGTGTAGAAGCATCTCCCTGGAGCCTAAATGAAGTTAGTGTCACAAAAGGAAATATTTAAGGTTGTGGCCTGCACTGTGCCAGCATGAATTTATACATTTATTCTCTCTCTCTGATGTATAGAGCTCTTTAACGTGTGGGGCCCAGGCCCAGCTCTAAGTTTGGTGTTGGGTCTTAGCATTCAGCATGCATGTGCGTAAGTTCATGCTCCTGTTTCCAGTGGAGTACTTGTTCCCATAGCTGTTCTGCCATTCTGCGTTCACCAGTTCTAGTCTTCCATGGGAGTAGTTACTCAATGTCACGACAGAGGAGCTAGAGCTCTATCTCCTTTTCTCCTTTTTGTATTTTTTAATCTTTTTATTTAGAAATAATCTTAGATTTACAAAAAAAGTTGCAAAGATATTATGGAGTTCCTGTATACTCTTCCTCAAGCTTCCTCTAATGTTAACATCTTCCATAATCCAGCTGCATTACCAAAACTAAGAAATTAACATGAGTACAATACTGTTAACTAAATCACAGACTTTATATGGACTTCACCAGTTTTTCCACTGATGCCCTTTTTCTGTTTCAGGATATCACATTGCATTCGGTCATCATGTTCCCTTAGTCTCCAGTCTGTGACAATTGTGTGGTCTTTCCTTATCTTGCATACCCTGACAGTTTTGAAGAGTATTGGCCAGGTATTTTGTAGGCTGTTCCTCAATTTGGGTTTGTCATGATTACATTGGGAATATGGATTTTGGGGAAGACTACCCCAGAGGTGAACCACCCTTTTCATTGCATCGCATCAGGGATATGTGCTATCAACATGACTTATGACTGGTGATGTTAACCTTCAGCACTTGGCTAAGACAGTGTCTTAGGTTTCTCTAGTTACAATTGCTCTCTGTCTATACCCTATTCTTTAGAAGAGAGTCATGAAGTCCAGCCCGCACTCCAGGGGCAGGGAATCTATTTTAAAACTGCATTCTGTCAATCCTTATGTAATATCCCTTTTTAAGCCCCCACTTCCAAAGGTCCACTTAGTTCCTGAGCCTTTGGAATATTCTTTGATATACATCAATTTAGTTTTTGGCTTTCCCCACCACATCCTAAGTCAATTTTCTGCATTCCAGCTTCCAAAATTTTGTTGCTATTGCCTCTTCTTCTATTCTCTCTATATTTATAGGTTTATAGGGTAAAAAAAAAAAAAAAAAAAAAATCCCTCGACTGTAGTTTTAGTGGTGTTTCAGAGGAATTGAAATTGAATTATTATGTTCAATCTGCCATCTTTGTCTGCAAGCCTTGAGACAAACACTTTTTATTATTTATATATTTATTTATTTGCTGAGGAAAATTCACCCTGAGCTAACATCTGTAGCCAAACTTCCTCTATTTTGTGTATGGGTCACCACCACAGCCTGGCTGCTGATGAGTGGTATAGGTCCATGCTGGGGAACCGAGCCTGGGCTCCGAAGCGGAGTGCACTGAACTTATCCACTAGGCCACAGGGCTGGCCCGAGACAAACATTTTTTAATCGTCAAAATTGACATTTAATTTGTGTTTGGATTTGCCATTTCTGTTTGTCATAATTCTACCATTGATATAATCCATGGAATGACTGAATGCTTTTTTTGTACCATTATTGTATTTCATAAAACATTGTGATCAGTCATGAAACTCAGTTCACAGCTAGAGAGGGAGGCTTCTAGTGTTGGTTGGTGTGATTACTCCTGATTACCAAAGATAATTTACCTTTGAAGCAACTTTGAAGTGAAGCAACATTTGAAGTGAAGCAACACAGCGATAGTAACAGCAGAAGAGCCCTTACCTGTAGCTTGGAGAGACAAAAGTAAGAAGGCTGTGTTACTGAATCCCAGAGCTGGGGGTCATCTGTTTGAGGCTAGGACCTCTAAGGACCTGTCTAGTGGGAGCTGGGGCCACTAAGGAGATGCAGTCACTGCCAGAGAAGTGCCTGAGATAGAAGAGAGAGGGAAAGAAATATCCTGGCTTATTCCTTCCCTCCCCGCTCCTCCAATCTTTCAGAATTCAGCTGATAGTGAGCCTGGGCATCACAGTTAACAGAGGTCAGCCCCCCTGCAGTACAGAGCAGAGCAGTGGAAGGGCAAACAATGGATTTAGGACAAATGGCTCAGAATCTATATAGCTCACCCCTTTTGGTACTCTGCATTTAAATTGACCCTTCTACCCATGTTTAGTTCCTTCATACTTCTGCCTGTCATACACACAAAGACACTCTCCCCTTCTCCCCAAACAAGAAGAGAGACTCAAAGTCCCATTAGTCATTGTATCCTTCTCAAGTTCAGGATCTATTGGTGATCCTCATTCCTCTCCAGCAGGTCCAGATGTGACTTTTTGTGGCCTGATGACCTATGAACTAAATTGTAAGTTAAGTTCTACTAACACTCCATACAAAACTGTAGAAGAAGAGGAAGGGAAAAAAGTAGAAATCATTGATTAATACATACATAACAAAAATGTGTGTTAGTTCTACAGTCTTTGTTGCTGTAAAACGTGACAAAGTCATAGCTGATTTTTATCACTTCCTCTTCTACCACTTATTCCATATTTCCTTTGCCTTTAACTAGCACTGCATGTAGTTAGGGTCCTTTACTTGACAGGGTGACTGTATCAGTCAGGATACATTCAGAACAACAGAAAACACACTTGGTATTTCAACAGAGAGAATCTAATATAAGGAATTGGTTAAGTAGTTTCAGAGAACTGAAAAAGAAAAAAGAGCATACTGAGCTAACCCAGAGATAGGAACTAGAGGATGAAGCTATTGCCCCTAGGGCTGAGGAGACAAAAAGAAGCTTGATGGAGAGGTCCCTCAGAGCTCTGTGGAGGGGCCACTGCCTAACTGTTGCTGTCTTTGATTAGGCATGACGAGGCTGGTTCTAGGAGTGCACCCCCACACACAAACTGAACACTATAATTGATAACCACTTGTCAAAGGAGTGTACATCTTCTCCCTTCTTCTACCTTGCAGAATCGAGCAGGAAGTCAATTGGCAAAGCAGAAATATAATTCTGATAGTCCCAGCCCCAGCGTCACAAAGCAGAGTATAAAAAGCATGGCTTTGGACTGAGAGACAACAGCTAACCACTGGGACAGCTCATCACTTTGCCTACCTGATATCCACACACAACTTTCTGCATATATTTCAACTTCCCATACAGCAATCACAAATTTCAGCTTTTCTTTAACAAGACACAACTACCCTTTGTAAAAATAGACACTCTCACCTTTTCCCCGAAAAGAAAAGGTCCCAAATGTCATTACATTTATCTCTGGGTGATGTTAATTACTCCTCAAGTTCAGAGTCCCTCTTGAATATTCTGTAACCTAAATATGGAATTGTAAAGTTAACCATTGCCATGAATTCTTAAAATTACAGTGGGAAAGGAGAAGAAAAAATAAGCTCATATATACTAAAATACATAAACACACACATATGTACACCTACATTAAGCAAATAAGAAAACAATGTTTAGGTATTTGTCCTTTTTTCTGTCTAGTCATGAGCCTGTAGCTGATATTTGTAACTTCCTTCTTCCCTACTCACTTCATGTTCCCTTTCCTCCAAGCCACCACCTCTAGCAGGTGCTGTCACCCAAAGCTTCATTCTTGAAGGCTCGGGATCTCCAGTGGTCCTATCTTTCCTTGGTTACTGTAGTTTTCCGCTAACTTTTACAGTGAGAATGTAGAGGAGGAAATGGATATGGGTGACACAAAGGAAGTAGAATCGACAGACTTGGTGACTAAAGCCATGTGGAGTGGGAGAAGAGAATAAAAAACCGAAACTCTATATGCGTGTTAAAAAGTTTACTCATGTGACACAGTTTTGGTTTAAGTTTGAGTGGCGTTCAGACAGATCTGGGCTTAACGTAGAATTACCAACTGTCCTGGTTTGCCCCAGACTGAGGGATTTCCTGGAACTGAGACTTCCTTTGCTAAACTGGGAAAGTTCCTGGCAAACTGGGACAAGTTGGTCACCCTAGACTAATGTGAACTGGTGGGGCGGATTAGTTGCATGTGTCAAAAATGAACTCAATATCTTTGTAACATAAAAGTAAGATGCACATTTGGTATAATGTCTCCAGCTCACCTAAGATACTAGATAGATCAAATACTAGTTGAGGAGATAGATCACGAGCAATATATATCCCAACACTGAAAAACAAAGTAAATATTTGATGAGTAGTTGATAAATATTTATTTTTTCCCTTACATATATCCTTTGACATTTTGTATGTGTGTGTCTGCCTATCTACCTACCTGTCTATCTACCTACCTATCTAATCTATCTTTATTTTCTGAACCAGTGCCTGGGTGTGTTTCTTCATAAAATATTCATTTTATGCTTCCAAAAGTATTTCCACATTGTTTATAATGTATAGATAATAACATCACCATGTATTAACATTAAATAATCCTCTACTTATTCTTAATCCAGCATAGGTAAATTTAGGTGGTTTAAAATTGCAAGAAGAAACCGGGCTGGCCCCGTGGCTGAGTGGTTAAGTTCGCGCGCTCCCCAGCAGGCGGCCCAGTGTTTCGTTGGTTCGAATCCTGGGCGTGGACATGGCACTGCTCATCAGACCGCGCTGAGGCAGCGTCCCACATGCCACAACTAGAAGAACCCACAACGAAGAATACACAACTATGTACCGGGGGGCTTTGGGGAGAAAAAGGAAAAAATAAAATCTTTAAAAAAAATAAAATAAAATAAAATAAAAAATAAATTAAAAAAAAATTGCAAGAAGAAAAACAATTTATTTTGGAAAATTGCACATTTTTGTAAGTTTCTAAAACACTGAAAAATTTAATGTTTTGTTTGAGGAATTACTGTTAACTCACTTATTAATCCATAAATGTAATGGTATAACCATCAAATCCTTTTTCACAGCCATGCTATCTTAACAAGTTTAACTTTTGGAAGAGTTCTAAAATTTGGATCCCAATTCTATAATTGTACTTCGGTGATAACAACTTAGTGGGTTTGTTGATTAAAAAAATGTTTGTTTAGGTGATGTGCATATATGCTGCTATGTCCATTTTTGGTGGCAGATTAGTTGACAAGAGCAGATTATTAGCATGATAATGTCTAAACTGTCTCCTTTAGGGAGTGAGCAGTCAAGATTCCTTAAACTTGGCCCCACCTTTAGTGGTGCATGGACATGGTGATTCTTAATACTCCATGGTAGCTAGCGTTCAAATCCATCCCCAACCCTCGGAACCCATGGATCCAATGTGGGTTCTAGGGAGAGAGGAGGTTGGAAGTAAAATCTGTGACTCCCTCTAACAGAGTCTAATCCAGAGGGGACAGATTCTTTCTCACCACAGACCACCCCACAGCTCTGGAAGCTTGAGTGCTTTAGGGCATTGGTGGCTTCAGTTGAAGATAGGTTGGGGGGTTGCCAGGAGAGGGGAGGAGGAGCTCGATAACATGCACTGGCGCATGGAAGAACTGAAATACTTGGCAGGGTAGAAGAACGTTTATGCAGGTGGGGCATGAGTGATTGAAATTCGAGTTATTACAGCAAAGTTAACATCAACGGGCTGGGAGCGGGGAGGCCAGAGGAAACTTGGCGACACAGGCTTTTCTTGAAGCAGTTCCAGTCAGGAGGAAAGGATGGGTTGATTAGGCTTACTTTCGTTGTAATCTTGCGCCATCTAGTGTTAATTCTCATGTACTTCTTTTGTCCTAGTTGATTAAACGAAGGCAGATGAATTAAGACTCTGAGGAGAGTTTCCAAAGTCATCAGTTATTTGTTTGTCCATTCAACAAATACTGATTGAATACCTTCTATATGCCAGTTGCTTTTCTGGACATTGGGATTACAGCTGTGAACAAAATGGAAAAACACTGAACTCATGGAAGCTTACATTCTTGTGCAGAGAAAGACTAAATAAGATAAATAAATTAAATATATAGTATGCTATATACTTATAAATGTTAAGGAGAAAAGATAAATCAACGAAGGGAGAATTAAGTTTAAAATTTTAGAGGGAGAGGAATGTCTACAATTTTAGATCAGGTTGGCCTCACTGAGAAGATGACTTCTGAGTGAAAAACAGTGAGGGAGCATTTCAGGCAGAGAAGATAATCAGTGCAAAGGCCCGGAGGTGGAAGTGTGCCTGGCAAGCCCAAGGAACAGCAAGGAGGAGTAGACTGAACTGGGGGGCCTTAGGGACCACAGTAAGGACTCTCGCATTTATTCTGAGTGAGATGGGGAATCAACAGTTTTTTGTGGCAGAGGGGCGTGATCTTACATACAATTTAATATGATCACCCTGGCTGCTGTGTTGAGAGCAGATTGGAAGGAGGCAACGGCAGAAGCAGGGAGAGCAGAAAGAGGCTGTTTTCATGATCCAGATAAGAGAGTATAGCTTGAACCAGAGTGATGGCAATGGGGCAGGGCTGGGGGTAGTAAGAAGTTATTGATGCCTGCTTTGCTCTGGCTTACCTCAAGGTTTCAGGGCTGAATTGTTCAGAAAAGGAAGGGAAGGAGGGCAGGGGCCACTTCTAGGTTTTAATTAGCCTGGAACTGGTTTCTGTGTATGGTGAGAGAAAGGGTACAGTTTCATTTTTTCCATAGGGATATTCTGTCTTCCCAGCACCATTTGCTGAAAAGATTATCTTTTTGGTTTTTAGGACCACGCACTGCTGTTACTACCATATATAAAGTGTTCATTTATGTGTGTCATTGCATATCTTGGTTATGATCCATTGATTAATTTGTCAATTTCTGTGACAATCTTACATTGTCTCAATTTTTTACTTTATAATCAGTCTGAATATTTGATAGAGCAAGAACTCTCATCTTATTTTTTTTGAGTGTTTGGATATTCTTGGCCCTTAAGATTTCCGTAAAGTTTAAATTGGCTTGTCAAATTCTACATTAAAACCCCTCAAAACCAAAAAACTATACCTGTTGGGAATTTTAAGTAGGATTGAATTGGATTGGTGAATGGTTTTAGAGTGAATTGACATTTTTATCCTATTGAGTCTTCCAATTCTCCATTTATTTCAGTCTTCTTTAGTGTCTTTCAACAGACATAAAGGTCTTGCATATCTTTTGATAGATTTATTTCTAGATCCTTGTTTTTTTGTGCTATTGTAAAAGACATGTTTTAAAAATTTATTTGCTGACAATTTATGGCTGGAATTTGGAAATACAACTGATTTTGGTATATTGATTCTTCATCTAGCAATTTTGCTAAACATTCCTATTAATTCCTATGGTTTATCTTTTTGCAGGGGGTTTCTACATACACAATATATCATCTGTAGGTAATTATACCTTTGATTTATTTTTCTTAAACTTCATGTACTGGCTGGAATCTCTAGCACAACATAGAATAAAAGTAGTGATATTCTACCCTTTAATTGTTCCTGATTGCAGAGGAAAAGCTTTAGACATTTAACCTTAAGCAAACCATAAGTTTGCTTTGGTTTTCTGTAGAAACTCTTAATCAGATTAAGGAAATTCTAATCTATTCCCCCCTTTTTTGTGTGTGAAAGTTTAAATAAAATCATGAATGGATGTTAAATTCCATCAAATGTTTTTAAAATTTAGCATCTTGTGGAAATATGATTTTTTCCTGCTTTAATCTTTTAATATGGTAAATTTCACTGTTTGATTTCCTAATGTTAAACTGACCTTAGATTCCTAAGATAAATCCAACTTGGCCATGATGAGTTATTAAAATATTAGAAATATTTTCTTTAACATTTTTTTGATTCATGTCTATGAGAGAGATTGACCTGTAATTTTCATTGTCTCTGTACATTTAAAGATGCCTGATAGCACTGTCAGGTTTTGGTGTCAGAGTTTGGCAGCCTTCTAAAGCTCTCTTTTTCTGTCATCCTAGAGTGTGTGTAATTTTGGATTTATTTTGCTGGAGAACCCATCAAAGCTTGGAGTTATTTTTAAAATTAATTAACATATCAAAGAGTTCACCTATTTCAAGCACATAATTCAATGGTTTTTTAGTATGGTGACAAATATGTGCAACCTTCACCACAGTCAATTCTAGAACATTTTCAACACCACACAGAGAAACCATGTACTCTTTAGCTGTCACCCTCCTATCCCTCTAGCCCCCTAGCCCTAATCTACCATGATCTACTTTCCATCTTATAGAATTGCCCTTTCTGGACATCCCATGTAAATGGAATCACACAATATGTGGTCTTTTGTAACTGACTTTTTTCACTTACTATAACATTTTCAAGGTTCATCCATGTTGTAGCATGTATCAGTTCTCCATTCCTTTTTATGGCTGAATAGTATTCTGTGTGTGTGTGTGCACGCATGTATGTGTGTAAACCACATTTTGTTTATCCATTCGTGCATTGATGGACATTTGGATTGTTTCCACTTTTTGGCTTTTCTGAATAGCGCTGTTATGAATGTTCATGCACAAGTTTTTGTTTGAACACCTGTTGTTAGTTCTTTTGGGTGTATACCTAGGAGTGGAATTGCTGGGTTATATTGTAATTCTATGTTTAACTTTTTGAGGAACCACTATAAAGTTTTTCACAGTGGCTGCTCTATTTTACATTCTCACGGCAATGTACAAGGGTCCTAACTTCTCTACATCTTTTCCAACAATTGCCATTTTACATTTTTTAAAATTATAGCCATTCTAGTGGGTATGAAGTTCTATCTCAATGTAGTTTTGATGTTCATTTCCGTAATGACTAATGTGTTTAGCATCTTTTCATGTGCTTCTTGGCCATTTGTATATATTTTTTAAGAAAAATGTCCATTCAATTCCTTTGCCCTTCTTTGACGTTGGTTGTTTGTCCTTTGTTGTTGAGTTGTAAGAATTCTTTATATAGACAAGTCTAGATACTAGATTTATCAGATAAGTGATTTGCAAATATTTTCTCCTATTCAGTGGTTGTCTTTTCACTTTCTTGATTGTGTCCTTTGACACACAAAAGTTTAAATACAATTTATTTTTTCTTTTTCTTTTGTTTTTAGTGTCATATCTAAGAAACAATTGCCAAATCCAAGGTCATGATTTATCCCTGTTTTCCTCTAAGAATTTTATGGTTTTAGCTCGTTTAGACTTTTGATCTATTTTGAGTTAATTTTTGTAAATGGTATGAGGTAAGAGCCTAGAGTTATTTTTGTGGGAAGCTTTTTTTCCCCTCTGACTCAATTTCTTTAAGGTGCTCTATTTTTTAATTTCTTCCTGTGTCATTTGCAATTTTATATTTTTCTTTAAAAATTTCTGTTTCGTCTATATATTCAAATTTATTGGAAATTTCTCTTCATAATATCCTTTTATTTTCTTTTAAATATCTATTCCATTGGTGATAATGTCTCCCCTTTTATTTACGATAGTGGTTGTTTGTGTTTTCTGTCTTTTTTCTTGTCGAATTTTGTGAGTGGTTTGTCAATTTTATTAATCTTTTTAGATAGAAACTACTATATAGGGGCCGGCTCCGTGGCCGAGTGGTTAAGTTTGTGCACTCCGCTGTGGCGGCCCAGGGTTCAGATCCTGGGCGCGGACATGGCACCGCTTGTCAGGCCACGTTGAGGCAGCGTCCCACATCCCACAACTGGAAGGACCTGCAGCTAGGATGTACAGCTGTGTACGGTGGTGGGGGGGGCGGGGTGGCAGGGTTTGGGGAGATAAAGCAGAAAAAAAAAAAAGGAAGATTGGCAGCAGTTGTTAGCCCAGGTGCCAATCTTTAAAAAAAAATTAAAAAAAAGAAACCACTATATAGCTGAAGAAATAGAACATTGGCAGTCATTCTTCTTTTTTAAGTACTGGTAACATTCTAGACCTTATCCTAGATAGTGATTTTACATGTATGTATTTTGTTTTTCTTTGAAATATTTTCATTTTGTACAGTCTTTGGTAGGGACAATAGATTTCATAATTTTAGAACTTTAAAAGTTAAAGCAAAAATTAACTATATTAAGCACTAATGCGTTGTTTAAGATACTGAGTGAAAAATTTCAAAGTACAAAAGACAGACATCACTTAGTAGAGTTTTTCAATAAAGTCATTTTTTGTTCTGAAATATTTCAGACATAAAAATGTAAAGGCTTTTATAATGAACACCCCAGTACTGACAACCAAGCTTAAGAAATAAAACATTTCACCTATAGAAGAATACTGTGTGTCCATTTCTAACTGCATTTCCTTCCTATCACAGAGGTAACCACAATCACAAATTTGGTGATCATCCTTGCAATTCATATCTCTATGTTTTTGCCTATATGTATATATCCCTAAACAGTATGTGGTGTTACTTTGCATTTTATAAAGTAATATATAAATGGTAGGATATGGTGTGTGACCTTCCATAGATAGCTTTTGCTAAACATTATTCAATAAATATTTTTGCTAAAGTTTTCCAATTTTTTGTTTTGAGATAATTTGGAATTTCTTGTTGGAGCTTTTTTTCATTGGCTGCTCTAGAATCCCTATTAGATAATTCCAGCATCTGATTTATCTCTATGTCGGTATCAGTTGATTGCCTTTTCTTGTTGGGACTGTGATTTTTCTGGTTCTTGGTATGATGAGTGATGTTTTAAATTGTAGTCTGGACATTTTGAAAATTAAATTTTGAGATCCAAGATGCTACTTAAATGTTTTATTTCAGAAGGTTATGTTTAGTGCATAGTCCCTGGCTTACTTTTTTGGGCTGTGGTTCCAATGACAGTATAGGTTTCAGAGCCTATAGAGCACTATTCTGGTCCACTTCATTCACCTGGCACCACCAGGGCTCCTGCTTGATCCTGCTGATGCTGTCTGCAGGGGCAGAGTGCACTTTCCCAGACTGGTCCTGCAGGATGGAGCGTGGGAGATGCTGGGCTATGGGGCAGTGAGTGCTTCCCTGAGCCTGTTCTCTGGGCCACCCGGTGCCTGCCTGATCACTGCTGGTGTTGCCTGAGGGGTGGAAGGTGCTTCCCTGGGCTTCCCAGTGCCACTAGGTGGTAGGTGCTGGATGCTGGGACAGAGAGTATCTCCTGTGGCCCTTTCTCTAGGTCACCTGGTGCCTATGGGCTTCTTACCCCATCCCTGCCAGTGCTGCTGAGGGAGGGAAGCATCACCCTGGGCCTCCTACTGCCTCTAGTGGGAGTGTTGGGAGTTACCCTTTGCTATTAGGTGGAGGCCCTGGAGATGCTAGACATGAGTCTTCCTCTACTGCTGAGGAGAGGGCCAGGAGACACAGGGTTCATTGGTCCTTCTGGGTGGAATTCTCTGCCTACTCTTTGCAGGTGCTGGTGGAGCAGGCAGAGCAGGTCAGGTATGGAGTGGAGATGGGGTTCCCCACCAGGTCTCTGCTGGGCTGCCTCTTCCCTGGGCCTTCAGCCAGAGAAAGCTCGCTTTTCCCAAAGCTCTTTTGGTCTATGCATTTTGGTGATTTTGAGTTGTGGGCCTCTTCAGTGCCCAGTCTGGGATGTATAGGAGACAAAGGGAAATGCCAGGGAACTTGCTGCCATGTTGTTCCTCAAGTCCTAAGGTCTCTAGCCAGTCTGCCTTTCTCTTTCCACGTTTCAGAGTCCTTTTATTGTTGTCTGTAATTATTTCCAGGATTTCTTAGTTGTAATTTGGGGGGAGTAACGGGAAAAGTGAGACTATGTCATCTTGTCCAGGACCATAAGTCTCAAAGAAAGCAGGCTATTTTATTTAGTACTTCTTTCCTCAATCCATCTCTCTCCTATTTTATATAAACAGTAAGAAGAAAGCTTGGCAATCCTTTATCTACATAACCAAGCTCATCAGGTACGTGTTCTATTTTCTACAAAACTGGAGGAGGCACTGTTGTCACACTTTCTGTCACTACATAGCAAAGATCCTCCTTCTTCCAGCCTCCGATAATGTGTTCCTTGCTTTCCTTTGAGCTCTCACTGACAGTGTCCTCAAAGTCCAGATTTCTACTAACAGTCTGCTCAAAGCAGTTATCATGCTCCAAAAAATCTTCCTGGCTTCCATCCACTGCCCAGTTTCAAAGCCACTCCCAGTTTGAGGTATTTTTTATGGCATCACCCTGCTTTCAGGTACAAAAATCTCTATTAGTTGTCTATTGTTGCATAACAAATTACCCCCAAACTTAACGGCTTAAAACAACGCACATTTATTATCTCATACTTTCTGTGGTTCAGGACTCTAGGCGTGGTTTAGCTGGATCTTCTACTTCTGGGTCTCTCACAGGGCTGTAATTAAAGTTTGGCTGGAGGTAAGGTCTCATCTGAAGACTCAACTGGGGAAGGATCTGCTTCCAGGCTCACTTACGTGGTTGTTGGCAGTATTCAGTTCCTTGAGCTTGTTGGATTGAGTGCCTCAGTTCCTTTCTGGCCTTTCTGGCTATTGGCTGATGACTGCCCTCAGATCCTTGCTATGAAGACCCCTCCAACACTTCAACTTACTTCACCAAAGGCAGCAAGAGAGTCTGCTAGTAAGATAGAAGTCACAATCTTACGTAACCTAACCGTGAAAGTGACATCTCATCACCTTTGTCATATTCTATTGGTTGTAAGTAAGTCACTACATTCAGCTCACACTGAAGGTGGGCATTGGGGGGAGGGTGGGGACTGCACAAGGACATGAATACCAGGAGAGAAGGATCACTGGGAACCATAGGAGGTCTTCCTGCCACAGTCATTGTCAATATTCCTTATAATTCTAGTGTCTTACTAGCCAATAATCCTCACCTTTTATAGAATGCTTACTAAGCCTCAGTTTTCCTCCCATAAGAGAGGATTAAAATAATAACTTATTGTGACTTTAGAACCTCCAGTTCTTCTGACTAATTTATGGAAACATAGTCCATATGACTACATAAAGATTCTTATGGAGGTGGTTACTCCCTTTCCTGAACCACTATGGCACTTTAGCCACGTCATCCTTAGGAGTTTTAGCACTTTTAAACTTGCAAAAGAGATATTTGTGAATAGTTTTTTTTTTTTTAATGATTGACCTTAGGTTTATTCTGTAATTGATTTTGACTAGTTTTTGCTTTTCAGGCAATGGTTTTTTTGTTTTGTTTTGAGGAAGATTAGCCCTGAGCTAACATCTGCTGCCAATCCTCCTCTTTTTGCTGAGGAAGATTGGCCCTGATCTAACATCCATGCTCATCTTCCTCTACTTTATATGTGGAACGCCTGCCACAGCATGACTTGATAAGCGGTGCGTAGGTCTGCACCCGGGATCTAAACTGGCAAACCCCAGGCCACCAAAGAGCGGAGTGTGCAAAAATTACCCAACCAGTGCACCTCCAAGCCAGCCCCTGAATGATTTTTTTTCTTAAGCTATGTTTTTTGGCGAGGCTCTGAGCTAACATCTGTTGCCAATCTTCCTCTTTTTCTTTTTTCTCCCCAAAGCCCCAGCACATAGCTGTATGTTCTAGTTGTGAGTCATTCTAGTTCTTCCATGTGGGATGCCGCTTCGGCATGGCTTGATGAGTGCTTATAATTCTGCGCCCAGGATCCGAACTGATGAACCCTGGGAAGCCAAAGCGGAGCACGCAAACTTAAGTACTCAGCCACGGGGCCAGCCCCTATGAATAGTTTTATCTCCCCTGCTACACTGTAGGCTGCTTGAGGACAAATTATTTATATATTCTTAACATTTTTCTATTCATGACTACGCCTAGAAGAATATATTTACCATGGAGTTCAGTAGATATCTATTTTTTAAAAAATAAAATTCCTATAGCACTTATAAAAGATGAAAATATATTTGCAACATAAAAGTAAGATACATATTTGGTAGAATGTCTCTAGCTCACCTAGTTTCAATCAGATACTAGATAGATCAAATACCACTGATGAGATTAATCACAAACAATATATATCCCAACACTGAAAAACAAAGTAAATATTTGATGAATGTTTATTTTTTCCCTTATGTATATCCTTTGACATTTTGTACGTGTGTCTGCCTATCTATCTATCTATCTAATATATCTAATATATCTATTTTCATTTTCTGAACCAGTGTCTGGGTATGTTTCTTCATAAAATTTCATTTCATGCCTCCAGTATTTCCATACTATTTATAATGTATAGATAATAACATCACCATGTATTAACATTAAATATCCTCTATTTATTCTTAATCCAGCATAGGTAGATTTAGATGGTTTAAAATCGCAAGGAGAAAAACAATTTATTTTGGAAAATTGCACATTTTTGAAAGTTTCTAAAACACTGAAAAATTTAAGGTTTTATATTTGAGTAATTATTGTAATTCACTTATTAATCCATAAATCTAATGATATAACCATCAAATCTTTTTTTGTAGCCATGCTACCTTAACAAGTTTAATCTGCGGAGGAGTTCTAAAATTTGGATCCCAATTGTATTCTGGTGATAACAACTTAGTGGGTTTATTGATAAGAAAGTATTTGTTTAGGTGATGTTCATATATGCTGCTAAGTCCATTTTTGCTGTCATCACTAACGCCCTTTCTATATCCTTCAATGAAGGTTAAAATCTTCTCGGGAGTGCCACCGAAAATTGCAGCATGGTAATAGAAATCTCCCTCTCCAAAAGGGATGAAAGCTGCCGATGCAGGTCTTCTCTCATAAGGGAAATCGTGAGCGTTTTTAAAATACCACCATGCATGAATTTGAGCTACAGATGTGCCCAGGGTTTCCACTCCAAAGTCATTCTTGAAGATGTGGTTTACAGTCATACTAAAGAGAAAGTCGACTTCATGCTGGATGTGTTCTATGACGTACATATATAAGTTCTTCATGTGTATGAAATTAAAGTCTTTCCACTCCTTCTCTTTGAATACAGCTAATAGTTTAAATGTACGAAGGGGACCTAACTCTATGCGAGGCAGCTTAGCGACGTCATCAGTCAAGATGTAAAAGATAACATTGTAGCCAATCATAAAGTGCTTATTAGCAGATTGGATGAACTTTTCCAGGTACTGAGCTGTAAACCTGTGAAACATGAACAAAAAATAGTGAAAACTTATTTTGCCAGAAATCATCAGGAGAATCCATGTCATTTACACATGCTATCTAATGAGTGTGTCATTGTAGCTAAAGAACTACCGGTAGGTAAGGGTGGAGAAGTTGGACCTAGAGCTTAACTGTATTGGTGAGTGAAGGAGAGTGTAGTGAGAGCTTGGGGTTCTGAGAAGAGCCATAAAGTTTGTTCTGAAGAAAGGAAAAGAGAGCTAAACGGATGTTAATGAAAAGATGCCCCAGTAGTGTTAAGGACTCAGCACAGCTGGAGAAAATAACCACTCTAAATAATTATACAGGTCAGCCAGAAAGAATGATTAGGGCTAATTATGAGTAACTCTTTGAATGTAGAAAGTCCATGGATGCTTATCCACATTTTTCCAAAGTAAAAAAGGATTAATATTTGTAGCACCTACTTTCCAGTAGCACATACAGCCAAGCCTACGGTAATGTTCAGCCTTTTGTAATATTTTTCCAGCACCTGTCTGTTGTAAGTTCCTTCCCATATGACTGGAGCAAGCCAGTCAGTTGTTGTTATTACATCAGGACGTTTTCTGTTGAACAAACAAGAAACAAATTAAGCAGGTACCACTGTATTATGACAGCAGAAGTTGTCATCCAAGTGATAATAGCTAATGATTATAAAGTACTTACGATGTGCCAGGCATGGTGATTAAGGTCTTTACATTACTCATTTAATCCTTGCAATGTGCTATAATATAACTTCTATTATTACTCCTATTTTTCATATGAGAAAATTTAGGCACAGATTGATTGAGTAAATTGCTTAGTTTCACACAGCTGATAAATGGCAGAGTCAGGATTCAAGATCAGCCAGTTGGGCTTCAGAATCTGTGCTTTAGTCATTACCTCATACTGCCTTTTGAGCCCAAGGATTTTTTTCTTTGAGCTCTGACTGCAGCTAAAGTTAAGTAACCCAGTGTCTGAACATTTCTGATTATTGCGTGAAGCAGACAGCACCATTGTCTCCTTATGTCTTTCTTTTGTCTTCTCCTTTTGCTTTCCTCCATTCTCTTTTCCTAGAAGATCTAGAGTGCTCTTTTCACCCTTGCCCTGATGCTTTAGGCCCATCACTGCAGCCTTGAAGAAAATGAGATTAGTCCAAAAAGGGAGAATGACATTAGATTTGCTTCTAATAATATCCAAATGACAGCAGAAGTAGCAGCATTAGTAATAATAAATAGTTTGGCTGGAGGTGGGGCATTAAACTATTAAAGCAAGTTAAGACCTTCATTTTGGAAGGAATTGAATTCAAAGTGAGAAGTCATTTTGCTATTGGTGATTGCAGGTTTTAGTGAAAAATCCAGACCCAGACAAGGGTAGGATTTGACAACCCTTAATAGTATATTAATGATAATATAGTAAAAAATTCTTCAAAAGTGCCACCTCTTACTTTTTTTAGAGATTTCATTAACTTATACATTTATATTTTTTTTAAAGATTGGCGCCTGAGCTAACAACTGTTGCCAATGTTTTTTTCCCTGCCTTTTCTCCCCAATTTCCCCCTGTACATAGTTGTATATTTAAGTTGTGGTTCCTTCTAGTTGTAGCATGTGGGATGCTGCCTCAGCACGGCCTAATGAGTGGTGCTGTGTACATGCCCTGAACCGGCGAAACCCTGGGCCGCCAAAGCGGAGCGCGCAAACTTAACCACTGGTCAATGGGGCTGGCCCCTATACATTTATTTTTAAACTTTCCTTATACTTAGAATTTATAGTCTTACACTTGTATTTGACTCACAAGTCTCAAAATCTACCTTAAAACTGGCTAGATATATCCTTGTCTCAGCCATGATGCTTAGAAATTAGGCAAACTACAGATAGAAATCAATATCTATTTGAGAAGATGAAAGGGTTTTAAGATTATCCCTCCTTCCTCATTAGATCAGATTAAAGATATGCTGCCAGAATGAAAGAAAAAGTCTCTGAAAGCAGAAGGCAATTAAAAACGTGTGTTTAGAAATTGTTTGATAAAAGGGAAGAGGAAGAAGTAGAAGACACTTACAGTCATTAGATTTATATGATAGGTATGAAACTCTTCACCTGGCAGGAAAATGCTGGGCAGAGGACATCCTCTGCAAAGGAGGCTCTCAGTAATCAGTTGGACAAGATAATCTACCCTCTGGGTGTCAGCCAAATGCCTTGCCTAGCCTCCCTTGTGGCTGGCTTAGTGTCTATGTACAAAGTGGCCCTCACTACTTGGAGTCCAATGGAGATTATGCAGGAGCTCAATGACATGGACATCCTTTACTAAAGTTGAACTACAACCAATACTGAGTGCCCAACAGCTGGGGCAAACTCTGAACCACAATATGACACCATTTCCCAGAGGGGCAAACCAACGAACTGATGGCTGTTTGATTATATTAGACTCCATAAGGAAAGGGGTGGCAACTTTCTCATAGGGGAATGTTTCATCTTCTAGGTAGGGATTTGCTTTCTTTGCCTACAAATCTGCCAGCTTTGTTGACTTGCAGAATATCTTATGTGCCTCACTGTGCAGAGGCAGCTGGCCTGGTAGAAAGTGGAGTGGCCAGAGAAAATTTCAATTTCACTGTTAACTCAGAGATAATTCCTTGAAAGGTTGAGGTTGCTTCTACCACTACTATTATATCCTTATGAAAGTGCTGTCATTTCTATTAGACAAAAGTTTCATGTATTTATTTATTCTACAAATATTGAGCCTCTACTACATCTAGGCTTTTTCTAGGCACCTTCTAGTGAGAAAGGCAGATAATAAATGAATAGACAAGCAAATATATAGTATGTCAGATGTTGATGAGTGCAATGGAGAAAAAATAAAACAGGGTAAGGGAGAAAGGGAATAGGGGGTGCCGTTTTATATGGAATGGTAGGAGAAGGCTTCACTGATAAAATAACACTTGAAAGGAGTCTTGAAGGAAGCAAGAGAATGAGCCATTTTGCTATTTGGAAGATGAATGGTCCATGTATAAAGACTAGAAGGTGCAAAGGCCTTGAGGTGAGAGCATGATTGGTGTATCAGAGGAACATCAAGGAGGCCAGTGTGATTGGAGGGAATGAGGGAGACAGTTGAAGATGAGGGTGGAGATAGATGTTGGGCAGCCATTTTATCTGTAGTTTTTCTTTTCATGTTTTAAACTCTTTGAACTCTTTGGAAAGGCATCTTACAAGAACATTGGTTCTTAATGTTCATAGTAGCAAAAACCTGGAAACAGTTCAAGTGCCATTAATAAGGCAGTACATGAAAAAACTGTGGTATATGTCCACAGTCAATTATTTTGCAACCATCAAAATGAATGACAACGTTATTCAATTTTTGGATGAATCTTAGCAATTTAATAATAATGGAAAAAATAAGTCCCTGAAGATTACATATAGCAATGTATCCTCTTTATAAAGTTATAAACAACTAAAATTAAAAAATAGACTTTTTCCCAAATACATATGGAGGATATAAATATATATTTTAAAAAAAGAAAGCAAGGGGATGAAGAACCAGGATTCATGATAGTGGTTGTCTCAGGGAGTGGGGAGAGAAGGCAGAGTTGGGTAATGGAAAGGACACAAAGCTAGACGTTGAAGTTATTGAAGGTTGTAATTTTTGTTTGATTAAAAATAAGCAAGCAAGGTGGTGATGTCAGCATCATGATGGAGTGAACTTGTCCAGGACTCTCTCTCCTCCAACCTACAACAAAAAGGGGCAACCATACTCCAACAGAAGACATCCTAACAACACAAAAACTTCAGAGAGACACACAGCCACATGACTCCACAGAGGGTGGAGAGGCTGAAGCCACCCTCAGAGGAGCTGGAACAGGGTAAGAGAGAACTTTGCTCTGTCCCCTAAAGACTGCAATCTCGTGTGGGAGGATCCATGAAGGAAGGAATGGGGGAGGGGTCGCTCATTCGTGGAATCACCAAGGACTCCCTAGGGTCCTTTCAGCCTAGAGAGAAGACCTCTAATGGGGCAAAAGCTTTTGCAGGGGGTTATGTCATCAAGCCAACATTCCAGGAGACCAATGAGAGCTGATTGAGAAAGCCCAGAGAGCATGCACAAGAAAGCACCCCTCCCCCAACCCACCTGCACCGCACTACTCCACTGCCTGGGTTATCGGCAGAAAGTGGAGGGCTCAGAATGTGTGGCTCTTGACCCCCACCCAGTGGCAATAGGCGAAAACTGCAACTGAGCAATAGAATGAGTAAGACCTGACCTTTCAACATCAGACACTACATCAAATCTCCAGACCAGAAGGAAAATGACAAGCACCCATAACTCAGTCCTGAGGACACAGAAATATGTAATCTAAATGACAAAGAATTCAAAATAGCTATCGTCAAAAAACTCAACAAGGTAAAAGAGTATGTAGAGAAATAATGAGTTCAGGAGCTACTTCACAAAAGAGATTGAAACTATAAAGAAGATTCAATCAGAAATATTAGAGATGAAAGACACAATGGAAGAAATAAAACAAAATATGGATTCCCTGAATACTTGAGTGGACATCATAGAGGAACGTATCAGCATAACCAAAGATACACATGTTGAAAGGCTCCAGATAGAGGAGGAGAGCGAACTAAGACTAAAAAGAAATGAGGAAAGTCTCTGAGAAATATCTGACTCAATGAGGAAATGCAACATGAGAATTATAGGTATTCAAGAAAGAGAAGAGAAGGAGAATGGAGCAGAAAGCTTGTTCAAAGAAATAACAGCAGAGAACTTCCCAAACTTAGGGAAAGAGAGGGAAACCTGTGTGAAAGAGGCTTTCAGATCTCCTAGATGTGTCAATGTAAAAAGACCTACTGCAAAGCATATAGTAGTAAAACTGGTAAAAATGAATGAAAAAGAAAGAATACTAAGAGCAGCAAGAAAGAAGAAAATAACCTACAAAGGAACCCCTATCAGACTTCAGCAGATTTCTCTGCAGAAACCTTACAAGCTAGGAGAGAATAGAATGACATACTCAAATCTTTAAAAGACAAATATCTTCAGCCAAGAATAGTCTATCCAGCAAAAATATCCTTCAGATATGAGGGAGAAATTAAAACTTTCCCAGACAAACAAAAGCTAAGGGACTTCGTAGCCACGAGACCCTCCCTACAAGAAATACTCAAGAAGGCCCTCATACCTGAAAAAAAAAACGGGGGGGGGGGAAGGGGACAATAAACACAGAGTAAGGAGATAAATTGGTAGACAGAACCAGAACAAGATAGCAAATATTTAACTATAGCATTAAGCTAGAGAGAAGGAAAACACCAAAAACAAAGATAATCCTGTCATTTTAACCACAAGCTTACAACACAAGATGGAATAAGATAGAAGAAAAACAACTTAGGAGGGGAAGAGGAAAGGGACTGATCAGATTAGACTAAGGAAATAAGAGGCCATCAGAAAATGGACTATCTTATACATGAGATTCTGAATACAAACCTCAGGGTAACCACTAGTCAAAAAAGCAGAACAGAGACACAAAGAACAAATAAGGAGAAAACAAAGAAACACATCATAAAAAAAACCACATAACTCAATGGTTAGACCAAAACACACAGGACGAAAAGCAAAAGAAAAGCAGGAAAACTGGAAAACAAGTGATAGAATGATAGCATTAAGCATTGATAACACATCAATAATCACCCTAAATGTAAGTGGATTGAATCCTCCAACAAAAAGACACAGAGTGGCGAGATGGATTAAAGAACAAGATCCAACAATATGCTGCCTCCAGGAAACACATCTCAGCTCCAATGACGAACACAGGCTCAGAGTGAAGGTGTGGAAGACAATACTCCAAGCTAATGGCAAACAAAAGAAAGTAGGTGTCACAATACTTATATCAGAAAAAGTACACTTCAAGATAAGACAGGTAAAGAGAGACAAAGAGGGGCAATATATGATGATCAAAGGGACACTCCATCAAGAAGAAATAATGCTTATAAGTATCTATGTACCCAACACAGGAGCACCAAAGTTCATAAAGTAACTATTAACAAACCTAAAAGAAGATATTAATAATAACACAATAATAGTAGGGGACCTCAAAACTCCACTCACATCAATGGATAGATGATCCAGACAGAAAATCAACAAGGAAACAGTGGAATTAAATGAAAAGTTAAACCAGTTGGACTTAATAGACATATATAGAACACTCCATCCAAAAACAGCAGAATACACATTCTTCCCAAGGGTGCATGGATCATTTGCAAGGATAGACCATATGTTGGGAAATAGGGTGAACCTCAATAAATTTAAGAAAATTGAAATAATAACAAGCATCTTTCTGATCATAATGCTATAAAACTAGACATTAATTACAAGAAAAAAGCTGAGAAAGGGACAAAGAAGTGGAGACTAAACAACATGCTATCGAACAAGCAATGGATCATTGATGAAATTAAAGGAGAAATCAAAAAATATCTGGAGACAAATGAAAATGATAACCTACCATACCAACTCATATGGGATGAAGCAAAAGCCATATTTAGAGGGAAATTCATCACAATACAGGCTCACCTTAACAAACAAGAAAATTCCCAAATAAGCAATCTCAAATTACACCTAAGTGAATTAGAAAAAGAAGAACAAAAAAAAAAAAGCCCAAAGTCAGCAGAAGGAGAGAAATAATAAAAAATCAGAGCATAAATAAATGCTATTGAAACAAAAAAAGGCAGTAGAAAGGATCAATGAAACAGAGCTGGTTCTTAGAGATGATAAATAAAATTGACAAACCCCTACCCAGACTTACAAAGAAAAAAAGAGAGAAAGCTCAGATAAGCAAAATCAGAAATGAGCGAGGAGAAATAACAACAGACTCTGCAGAAATACAACAGATTATAAGAGAATACTACAAAAAACTATATTTCAACAAAATGGATAATCTACAGCAAATGGATAAATTCTTAGACTCTTACAACCTCCCAAAGCTGAATCAAGAAGAAACAGACAATGTGAATAGACAAATCACAAGGAAAGAGATTGAAACAGTAATCAAAAGCATCCTAAAGAATAAAACCCCAGGACAAAATGGCTTCCCTGGGGAAATCTACAAAACTTTCAGAGAGGATTTAATACCTATCCTTCTCAAGCTATTCCAAAAAACTAGGGAAGATGGAACACTTCCTAACACATTCTATGAGGTCAACATCACTCTGATACCAAAGCCTGATAAGGACAGCACAAAAAAGGAAAACTATGGGCCAATATCATTGATGAACATAGACGCAAAAATCCTCAACAAAATTTTGGCAACCCGAATTCAGCAATACATCAAAAGGATCATATATCATGATCAAGTGGGATTTATACCAGGGTGACAAGGGTGGTTCCACATCCACAAATCAATCAATGTGATACACCATATCAACAAATTGAGGAATAAAACCCACATGATCATCTCAATAGATGCAGAGAAAGCATTTGACAAGATCCAACAGCCATTTATGATAAAAACTCTTAACAAAATGGGGATAGAAGGAAATTACCTCAATATAATAAAGGCCATATATGACAAACCCACAGCCAACATCATCCTCAATGAGGAAAAATTGAACACCATCCCCTGAGAACAGGAAAGAGACAAGGATGCTCACTATCACCACTCTTATTCAACATAGTAGTAGAGGTTTTGGCCAGAGCAATTAGGCAAGAGAAAGGAATAAAAGGAATCCAAATAGGGAGTGAAGAAGTGAAACTCTCACTGTTTGCAGATGATATGATATTATATATAGAAAACCCCAAAGAATCCATTGGAAAACTAATAGAAATTATTAACAATTACAGTAAAGTTGAAGGGTACAAAATCAACGTACAAAAACCAGTTGCTTTTCTATACTCCAATAATGAACTTACAGAAAGAGAACTCAAGAACATAATTCCATTTACAATCGCAACTAAAAAAATAAAGTACCTAGGAATAAATTTAAGCAAGGAGGTGAAGGATTTATACAATGAAAACTATAAGACATTACTGAAAGGAATTGATAATGACATAAAAAGATGGAAAGAGATTCCATGCACATGGATTGGAAGAATAAACATAGTTAAAATGTCCATACTACCCAAAGCAATCTATAGATTCAATGCAATCTCAATCAGAATCTCAATGACATTCTTCATGGAAATAGACAAAAGAATCCTGAAATTCATATGGGGCAAAGACCCCGAATTGCTAAGGCAATCCTGAGAAAAAAGAACAAAGCTGGAAGCATCACAATCCCTGACTTCAAAATGTACTACAAAGCCATAGTGATCAAAATGGCATGGTACTGGTACAAAAACAGGCACACAGATCAATGGGACAGAACTGAAAGCCCAGAAATAAAATTGCATGTCTACAGACAGCTAATCTTTGACAAAGGTGCCAAGAAAATACAATGGAGAAAAGATAGTCTCTTCAGTAAATGATATTGGGAAAACTGGACAGCCACATGCAAAAGAATGAAAGTAGACCATTATCTCATGCCATACACAAAAATAAACTCAAAATGGATCAGAGATCTGAAGATAAGTCCTGAAGCTATAAAACTCCTGTAAGATAATATCGGTAGTACACTATTTGACATCGAACTAAAAAGGATCTTTTCGAGTACCATGTCTTCTCAGACAAGGGAAACAAAAGAAAAAATAGACAAGTGAGACTTCATCAGACTAAAGAGCTTCTGCAAGGCAAAAGGAACCAGAATCAAAACAGAGACAACCCACCAATTGGGAGAAAATATTTGCAAATCATATATCTGACAAGGGGTTAATCTCCATAATATATAAGAAATTCACACAACTCAACAATAAACAAACAACCCAATCAAAAAATGGGCAAAGGGTATGAACAGACATTTTTCCAAAGAAGATATACAGATGGCCAATAAACACATGAAAATATGTTCAGCATCATTAATCATCAGGGAAATGCAGATCAAAACTACACGAAGATACCACTTTATGCCTGTTAAAATGGCTATAATCACTAAGACTAAAAATAACAAATGTTGGAGAGGGTGTAGAGAAAAGTGAACCCTCATACACTGCTGGTGGGAATACAAACTGGTGCAGCCACTATGGATAACAATATGGAGATTCCTCAAAAAACTAAAAATAGAACTACCATACGACCCCGCTATCCCACTACTGGGTATCTACCCAAACAATTTGAAATCAACAATCCAAAGTAACATATGTACCCCTATGTTCATAGCAGCACTATTCACAATAGCCAAGACATGGAAACAATCCAAGTGGCCATCGACTGATGATTGGATAAAGAAGATGTGGTGTGTATATATATGTATACACACACACACACACACAACGGAATACTACTCACCCAGAAAAAAAGACAAATTCATCTCATTTGCAATAACATGGAAGGACCTGGAGGGAATTATGCTAGGCGAAATAAGCCAGACTGAGAAAGACAAACACCAGATGATTTCACTCATATGTGGAACATAACATACACACAGACAAAGAAAATAGTTCAGTGGTTACCAGGGGCCCAGGAGCGGGGGGTGGGCACAGGGGATGAAGGGGAGCACTTTCATCCTGACAGACAAGAAACAACGTACAACTGAAATTTCACATTGATGCAAACTATCATGAACACAATTAAAAAAATATATATGTAAATAAATAAACATAAGCCAGCAAGAAAGCATACAAATAAGTAATATAAGTGGATTTGCATGAAATAAGATGAGAGTTAGTCATGAAGCAAAGATCATTATTAATCTAATTCTATCCACCTGAAGTCCATTTAAAAAATATAAATATTAAAAAGTTATTCACAGAAGATGAAATACAAATAAATAAACATATTAAAGATGCTCAAATTCAATAATCACAGAAATGCAAATTTAATTGAGATAGTTTAAGTAACAGTTTTGCCAATAAGAAAATATTTGATAATACTAGAATGAAATATAAATATACAAAACAAATAAAATGTTATTAAAATTTATCCACTGTAGATTAGAAAATTAATAGTATAATTATTAAACGGCACTTTAGCAAGCTGAGTCAAAATTTAAAATGTCTGCGTCCTCTTAAACTGATGATGCCATGACAGGAATTTATCTTATGGATAAATTCACACAACGGTGTAGAAATATATATGTACAAGGATATTCATTGAAACATTATTTACAATAGCCTCCAAATTGCAAACAATCAAAACCAATAGGGAATTGGCTAAATAAATTATAGTATACAGCCATAAAATAGAATACTAGATAGTCATTATAAAGAATGAGATTCTCCCCCAAGTGTTAATGCTAAAATCAAGAGTAGTCATTAATGGCATTTTTGGGCTGCTACTGAAGAGATGTTTTCTCTCCCCTAATAAAATCAGGACTGTTAAACCAGATAACAGCTTTTCATTATGACCCTTAAATACCTAATTCTTGTTAAATAGACCCTAGGTTTATATATAAAAGCCTTAAAAGTAAAAACTCCAAGACCTGGAAACCTCTCAGGTTTCAATAGCTACAATTTGATGATGGAAAATAATTTTGCCTATTCAAATGGAGTTATATTATTATTATTTTATGAGCAGAATTTTTTGTTCTTACTTAGGATTAAACCAGTCTGAGAGCTGAGGTTCTTCTGCTTCATGATCCCTAGGTACAAGGAGAAAATCAAGTTAAGAGTAATCCATTTATTCAACAAATATATATTGTACCCTATAATATGACAGGCACTGTTTGGTGCTGGTTCTGTAACTATGAACATTTAGGTCAGCTCCTGCCCTCAGGAAGCTGACAGACTAGCAGGAAAGACAATATTAAATAGACAATATTAAATAGACAATTACAGTACAGATTGAGCAGTGCTAATAGAGAAAAACAGATTTCCATGGGAGCATATAAATGGAGCATCCAACCAGAATTTGGGGTTTAGGGAAACCATTTGGAGAGGAACTATATAAACTGGGTCTAGAAGGATAAGGGCTAGTTCAGGAAAGAGGTGTAGAGGGTGAAGAGGTTGTGACCAAAGGCAGGAAGGCAAGGAACAGTATGATTCTTGAAGGGGGAATAAATTTTAAAAATTATAGCGCGAAAAATAATGTCTATTCAGTCAAAAACGCAGATTTAATTAATTCATTTATCAAACATTAGTAGCTTACTATGTCATAGATACCCTGTTACGTGTTGAAATAAAGGGGCTGAAGAAATGGTCCAGATGTTTGTCTTTGGTTTTCATTTAAAGATAGGACCCACCTAAGGTTTTGTTCGACTTTTAAGTTAATTGTTTAATTAACAAGGTTATGAGGGAACTTCTCTTTCATAAACCAGGAATGTTTTGTAAAAGAAGATAATTTTAGTGACTTGTACTTCCAGAAAGATGGAGTAGTACTAATTTTCCCTATTACTACTACAAGGTATAGCTGAAAACCCTGAACATTAAATATAAAGCAAGAAAAAGAAAACTCTGAAAGGTGGAAAGAAGTCTGATCAGGTAAACACCTTGACTCATGGATCAACATAGCAGTGAGTTCTCTGGGTTTTCTGCCACATACATCCCAGATTGAGTGCTGGAGAGGCCAGCAACCCAGGAATGTCAATGGGTACAGACACAAAAAGAGCCCCAAGAGAAGCCTGCTTTTTATAGCTAAAGGACCAGGAAAAGGGCCACCTAGCAAGACAGAAACTTTTAGATACAACTCACTGTACTCCAGCCCAATATCACAGAAAAACAGTGACCCCATGTCCATCCCTCTGGCAAAGGTTGAAGGGAGAGCCTAGACTTTTACCCTCGCCAGACTATAATGAGGCTCCTCTCCCCTCCTCACTGATGTGGAGTTAGAGGAGGTTAGTGGGGGGTAGAACTTTCACCACTGTTCAGCAATTGTGGCCATCCCCCTGAGGTCAGTGTCGATGGAGGGCACATGGGGAGCCTGAACTACCATCCCTACTCATTAGTAACAAGGAGCCCCTCCCCACGAGTTTCAATGGAGGCAGAGTCAAGAACCTGAAATTTCACCACTCAACTGAGAGTAACGAGGACATGCCACTTCATTTCTTAGCTGGAGCAGTGTCAGAGGATGCCTGGGAGAATACAAGATAAGGTCTAGAGTCTCATATTACCCAAAATGTCCAGGTTTCAATAAAAAACCACTTGGCATTCCAAGAATCAGGAAGATCTCAACTTGAAAGAGGAAGAACAATCTACGGATGTCCTGATAACACAAATATTAGAATTACCGGACAAGAGTTTTAAAGCAGCCATTGTAAAAATGCTGCAATGAGCAATTACAAACACTTGAAACATGAAAAAATAGAAAGTCACAGTAAAGATATAGAAAGTTTAATCAAAGTAGTAGAAGATATAAAGAAGAACTAAATAGAAATTTTACAACTTAAAAATACAATAACTGAGATAAAAACTCAATGGACAGGCTTAACAGCAGAGTGGAGAGGATGGAGAAAGAATCAGTGAACTTGAAGATAGAGTAATAGAAATCACTCAATCTGAACAACAGAGAGAAAAAAACTGAAAAAAAAATATGAACAGAGCCTCAAGGATATGTGAGACTATAACAAAAGATCTAATATTCATGTAATTGGAGTCCTAGAAGGAAAGAAAGAGGATAGGACTGAAAAAGTATTTAAAAAAATAGATGAGTACTCTCTCAAAATTTGGCAAAAGACATAAACATACCAATTCAAGAAGCTGAGTGAACCCTAAAAAAAGATAAACCTAAATAAATCCATGCTAAGTTATAGGATAGTCAAATTTCTGAAAGCTAAAGATGAAAATAATCTTGAAAGCAATCAGAGAGAAATGATTCACCTATAGAGGAAAAACAATTTGAATGAAAGTGAATTTCTTATTGGAAACTATTTACCCAAAAAGGAAGTGGAACAATATTTTTCGGGTGATGTAAGAAAAGAACTGTTGACCAAAATGTTCTTCAGCAGGTGAATGGTTAAATAAACTTTAGTACATCCCTTCATGGAGTACTACAAAGCGATAGAAAGGAATGACCTATTGACGTACACAACAACCTGGCTGGATCTCAAGAGCATTACACTGAGTGAAAAGAGCTCATCTCAATAGATCATAGACTGTATGATTCCATTTATAAAACATTCTCAAAGTGACAAAATTATAGAGCTAAAAGTAGATTAGTGGTACTAGGAGTTAGATAGGGTCAGGGAGCGGACGTTGGGTGTGAGTAGAAATGGTAGCTCAGAGGAGATGTGGTGATGGAATAGTTTTGTATCTTGATTCCTGTGGTGGTTAGATGAATCTACACATGTGATAAAGTGTCGTATAATTAAACACATGCATTGTCCCAACATCAATTTCTTGTTTTGCTATTGCATGAGAATTATGTAAGATGTGACATTGGGGAAAGTTGGGTGAAAGTTACCATGTGACCTCTCTGTACTATCTTTGCAACTTCCTGTGAATCTATAATTATTTCAAAATCAAATGTTAAAAAAAACTTTAAAGGTGCATTCCTTTTTGACATTTCAGAGGTGTTTTTAGCCAAAGATATTTCATTGTAGGATTGCCCAGGACTTGTGCTCTTTCAAAATCAAAATTGTCCATGCTTAACTTCATTAAAAATATATAGTGACAAACGGAGAAGTTAAAAAAAGTTCATTTTTTGGAGGATTGGTTTCACTAATTTCTCAAATCCTACACAATAAGTCAATGCTAGAAAAAATGGTTAACCAAAGAGGCATATGAATCTAAAGAAAAACCTCAACCTAGACAGCAATACTTAAACTAGAGGAAATATCAAAAACTTGTTCTGATGTAAGCAGTTGAGGGTGTCAAATGAGCAAAATTTGGAGATGTACACATACACACGCCCATGCAAACTCATATACATGTATATATGCATGTACATAGAATATTTCTGAACTGATATCCAAGAAATTAGTCAGTCGTTGCCCCTGGAGAATTCAGTCTAGTTTTCTGTTCTTTCTGACTGCATCACCATTAAAACCCGCTTGACTCTAGCCAGTTTGCCCTCAATACAGTTTGTAGGATATTTGTAGAACAAAGAATCTTACCAGCAGAAGTTCATCTTCTGTAGGTGCTTCTTTATTCTTTAGATAAATGAAAAAGTCATTTTAGTGTTAAATTTGAATAAATGCCTATGGCAATTAGAATAGCAAATTTCTAGAATTCAGATCAATTCATTCACTCACTTGTTAGCCAAATAATTACTAACCACCTACCATAGGCCAGGCATAATGCTACAGTTCTGGAATACATGGCATCCAGTTCTGACGTGGCATTCCAGTTCTGGAACCCAGGCCTGCAATAAGCTTGTGGTCTATTATTTACTTTTTGACCAAGCCCATTATTATCTTCAAAGAGATGATATTAATACTATTACAAGTGACCATGAATCCTTTCTATTAAGGTACAGCATCCCCAGAGGGTAAATAACACGTAAAACATAATACCAAAGCAATAAGGTTAACTTTAAAAGACATTCATTCCCACAATATAGCTGATTTTCAAATAGCATTCAGAAACATTGCATTGCTTATGGAAAAAGACCAAAAGGAGGAAGGCATGGAGGAGGTAAGAATTTGAATTTTTCCATGTGAGACAATTTTAACAGGTTAACAAGTTTGTTTCCCAGTACAGCTATGTTTCTACAGCAGGTGGCTTGGATCTTGTTCCTATTAAATGGAACTTACATGTAGTTTTAAATGTATCCAAAATAGCCCCCAATACTCTCTATCATCTTATCTTGCCTTATTTCTTTCTTCGTAGCATTATTATATAAAAATACAATGCTCCTGACATTATATTATACATTTCTTTGCTTCTTGCACATCTTCTCCACCTAGAATGTAAAGCTTCATAAGAGCAGTCTCTTTGTTTAGGTTATTACTGTTTTCCTAGCACCTAGAACAGGGCCTGGCACCAAGAAAGTCCTCAATAAATATTTTAGAATGTTGAAAGAATATATTTATGATTTAATTTGTTCCCCAAAGAGGAGGTAATTTCTGATTAATTTAGGGAGTGTTTATTAATATTTTTTGGACAAAATTCAGCATTTTAGATCAATTCTGCCAATCATTAAAGATAATGATTCATCAATCTGTTATATTTACCGGAAATGATGCTTAATCAATGTCAGCGATAAAGCAAATGAAATCAATAACAGCATTTTCCATTTAGAATTCATTCTCTGCTAGAAAAAAAGAGGAGAAAAAGAGTTTTTTGGGAAGTAAAAACAACTCCCTTGCCACTTTCTAATAATGAATTTATTTATGAGAATTTGGCCACCAGTCCAAGTGTCTGATTCTAGAATGCTCAGCCTCAGGAAGAAGGCAGACTTGAGTCAGGGAAATCACCTATTCTGTTTGAAGTGCCTGCAGAAATCTCCCTTCGGGTGCCTACTGATCCTTTTAAAATTAGGTGCAGTGTCTTGACATTTCTTTTGTATTCCATTATCAAACTCTGCCCTGACTGCATAAAGGAAATTCCATAAAACTCTAGCTCCATTTCACTCATGGTTCTGTCAAAATAAAATGAGGTACTTACGATGACGTGTTTACATATTGGACATACTCTGTCCCAAAGTTGATTTTTATATATTTTTTTCCTCACACAGATAGACTAATAATTTATTACAAAACTATAGGCCTAATAACCCAAAAATATAGACATTCTCTAAAAGGTATAACCTTCTAAACTGTGATTAAAATTCTAAATTGAAGGCATTAAGCTCTAAAATGTAATATTTGGCTCCAGCCAATGCACTGAGCTTGTGTTGATGGTGTTAGATAGGATTTCTGTTTACAACCATAAACTGGTTTTCAGTAGGCATCATTCGAGAACAGGTCTTGCTTTTGGGTTACGTCTTGAAGTAAAATGGAGATCTCTGATATTTACTTTTTTGAACACTTATTTAGTGAGCAAGATGTTTTAGATCTGTACCTTACAATACGGAGGCCGCTAATGACAAGTGACTAGTGAGTACTTGAAATGTTGCTAGTCCAAACAGTGAAGTTTGAAGACTCAGTATGAAAAAATAATGTAAGATATTTCATTAATAATTGTTTATATTGACTACATGCTGAAGTGAAATTTTCGATATAGTGGGTTCATAGAAATACATTATTAAAATGACTTTCAGCTGTTTCTTTTCACCTTTTTGCAATGTGGCTCCTAGAATATTTAAAGTTACAAATGTGGCTTGCATTTTATTTCTATTGGACACTTATTCTATACATGATACCAGACTGGGAAGTCTTCAACTGGACAATTTTAGTGTTCCAGCAATGTGAAATGACCATCTTTAAAATTCAAGAACATTACAAATACATTTCTGAGGTATGACTCCATCTAGCCAGATTATTTTCTGACAATTTGTCCTCAATGACATAACTCTCAAAGGCCAATTATATGTTGATGTGTTACCTGTTTTGTACAATACACTTTTAAGGCCAAGGTTAGAAGATGGTCCCTACCTACCATTTTGCCAGACCATTCAAACTGTCATGCCGTCCTAAGAGCCTTCACTTTAGTTTCAGTGATGTGAAGAGAAGAAGTCCTAGGATGTTTTCCAAGCATCATATTTTTGGGACTTTGTAAAAAAAAAAAAAAAAAAAGTCAGATATTGTACAATACTCTCCTGGTATTTGAATCGTCTGCTAATGGTGATGTCACCAGACTCTTTTGATGATGAAAGCATTAGAAAGTCATAATGATATTGTCATAATGATACATCTGGTAGCAAGTTCTTCTCATTGCTGCCAGATAGTAGAACTTCATTTGAAAAATTAATGGATTTAAAGAATGTTTTGCTCTTAGTTTTCTTTGTTGAGCTTCCATGTTTTTCTTGATGACTGATTTTGACTTACAGAAATACATTTTGAATGGTGTGCTGTGTGTATATGAATGATGGAAAAGGTGCAACATCTTTTTCTTCATCCTTTATATTTCTCTTTCGGCAGCTATTTGGTAAGTACTGTTCCTACCCTCGGTAGTGAACATTCCTATCACTCACCACTCTCTAGTTCTCTCTTCCTCCCCAGGCAGATGGCAAACTCCACTTCCTAGCCCTTCTGCACTTGGCAGGGGCATGCAGTAAGTCCAGGCTGAAGCACTGAAAGGCCCCTGCGTCATTGTCTAGTGTCTCTCTTCCCATGACATTGTGATTGGTAATATCACAGAGAGTGGACCCTCCATCATTCTGGGTCCCCAGGTGAAAATATGGAGAAGATTGCCTGGCTCCAACGAGCACTGGATATGTAGGGTGAGTGAGAAGCTTTTTTGTGTGTTAGGCCACAAGATTTGAGGGCTCAACTTTTCTACCCAACATGCAATTCCATAAATTCTTCCTCTGTTTAAATGAATCAGGATTGTTTTCAGTGCCCTGATACCAATTTCTAGGATTGGTACCAAAGAGAGAGGTTGTAGATAACATATACTCAGGGAAAATGGGAGGAATCTAGAATTGGTTATCAGGACTTGTTTGGGGCTAAAAGCAATTGAAAAATCACGTTAGTATTCAGAACTAGGTATCTGGCAGCCTGTGGAATATTGTAGTAAACAGCTAATTAAATTATCCCTGTGCTCCCATGAATGAGGTGCTCATCAAAGACAAACGCTTTGGAGAATAATAGTTCCTGCCATAAAAATATATGATGATGACGACAACGACTGATATAACACTGACTTATGTGCCAGACACTGTATTACTCAAATATATTAACGTTTTTAATGAAATGAAGGACATAAAGAAATTAAGGACCAACTGGCAGGTTAAATGGTGTGTCTAAAGGCACTAGAGCACGTAGAGAAAAAGCACAAAGCTCCACTTAAAGTCTCCTTTGTGATTCCAGCTTCCATCAGACCTAGCTGCGCCCTTCATGGTTGCAGGAGGTTCCAGCTCCCACTGATGGCCCTGGCTTGTTTGACCTCCTTCTTGTGCCCTTCTGGCTTTTGGAATGCTCACAGCTTCTCAGTGCCTCACTGTCCCATGTAGCTCCTTAGCAATTCCATCACCTGTGTAACCAATTCTTGAATTAAAATCCCTCATTTGAAATACTCAGATTTTCCTGACTGGATCCTGGTTGATATAGTTCCTGGTACTAGGAGTTCTCTTGTATCAATTAGCTTTTTCTGTATAACAGCACATCCCGAACTTTAACGGCTTAAAGCAACAGTGCTTTATTTTTGCTCGTGAGTCTATGGATCTTTTGCTGCTGATGTGAGTCAAGCTCGGCTGATCTCAGCTGGGGAGGCTCCTGTATCTACAGCACTCTGGGGTTGTATGGCTGGTGGGGACTTGCTGTTCCGTGTTCACATATCTGGCTGTTTGATAATGTCAGCCGGGGAAATGCAAAAAGGGCGTGGATACAGAGAAGGGATAATAACGTTCATTTTTGCCAACTCTCTACCAAAAACCCTAAGAAATTGTCTCTCAAAATGGAATTCTGGTATTGCGTTCCTCCCCTCTTTAAGGCTGACTACCATAAAACCTCCTTACAAGTAGAACCCTATTCTGCTTATGGGTTACTAGAAATCTGTGGCATGTAGTGGCATCACAATTATTTAAATTATCTTATCACCTGTTATAGCTTGGTAGGAAGTGTCAACCGAAGGGAAGACTGGGCCATGAAGTGCTTGCTGTACTCGCCATCACGGTTAAATGAGCGCAAGTTCTGTGCGATGGGATTGCTGCTTCTGACTGTTCTAGAGAGCTAATAGAAATAAAATAAGTCTAGAAATGTAAACTCTCAGCTCAAGGCACGGACACAGAACAAAATGGCTCTTACAGTGCCATTGTGTGTGCGTGTGTGCGCATGCTCATAAGGCATCTATGGCTGAGGATACAGCCTAAAATCTAATTGTGTGGTATACATAATTTAAATGTAACTCAAATATACAACTTCTAAAAGTTTTTTGTGTTAAAATTAGTGAATCAGGAAAGACTGGGACCCTTATATGTGGAATAAGAACATTTGGGTGGATTCTGATGGATCTGAGAACTTGTAATTCTAATCCTTCTGAGCTCCCCTCGTCAGTGGAAACAACTCCTCCTCTTCCTCTCTCTGAGGAGACAGGTCTTTTCCTGCTTAAAGATGCTGTAATGATCCACCAAAATGGTTAATTTACAAGGTGATGCCTATTCTCATTGCCTTATACCTCGAGTCAGATACAGCATTCCCCAGGGAGAGGATTCAGAGTCAGCTCCAGTAGGAGACAGCTACATTAAAAGAATTTCAAGCTGTTGCTAATTTATATTAGGGAAACATGTAAGAATGGATTCTAATGATGTTAGCTCAAGATGATTGGAATATAATATTAGATTGAGCTGAATCTATTGAAACAGGTACACTTACCCGAGATTCTGGATTTCCTATGTTGTCTTAGGCAGTTGTGTTTCTAAGAGTTTTCTTGGTTGTTAAACTAAAAATTGAATTCAGCGGTAGTCTAAAATCAATGACCTTACGATGTCATACCTGCCCTAGCATGATGTTGTAAAAGAAATCCAAAGGTTTAGGGAGACAGAAATGATGGAGTGAATTTATCACGTTCAAAACATTCCCTTGCCCCTAACTATGTTCCAGGGAGGAGGAGGAGGGGCTTGGAGGACACTTTCCCTCGAATAAGTCATTGAGAAACGAATCAGTGTGGGGAGATACTGACATTGAAATGGACTCTGATTTCAGTGAGAATTATGGGGTTTACATTACTAGAAAAACCCTAGGCCTATTGAGCAGAAACCTGACTTGAGTAGTCACAATAACAAATTATGGTGTCTTGCCATGTTCTACTCCTAAGCCAGTTTACAGAGCTGGAGTCCATTAATTGAAGGGGAGTCTATGTCACCTCGAAGGAGGACCTGTGGTCATTTACTAGGATGACTGTGTCCTTGGGGGAAAATGTAAAATGGACACTAGCTCTGAGTTAACAATAATTTCTAGGGGCTAGAAATGGCATTGTGGTCTACTGAACAGAGTGAGGGCTTATGGATATTAGGGGATAAATTAAGTTCTGCCACAAGATTGTTTCACAGTGGTCCCAGCATATAAAGGAGCCACCCTACATTTTTTGAAGTGCTGAATTCATGTTGAAAATATTTATATTTAGCAACTGGTAGAATACTTATATCAGTGTCTGACCCATGGCATAAGGGCTATTGTGGTAAGAAGGGTCAAATGGAAGCCAAGGGAAAATGTTCTCCTACTTAAAATAGTAAATCAGAAGTAATAACACCTCCCTGTGGAGATTACAAAGATTAGTGCTACCATTAAGGACTTGAACATTGGAGGCTGTTGATTCCTATCACATCTTTGTTTAACTTTCTTTAACTGGCCAGTATAAAAGGCAGATGAATTTGGAGAATGCCTGTGAATCACTGAAGTTAATTAAGTGATGACTCCAATCACAGCTACTTTTCCAAGTGTTGTATCTTTGCTGGAGCGAATGAACACAGTCCCTGGTGTTTGATTTGCAGCTGACAGATGTTTTTTCTTACATCAATTAGTATGGATTATCAAAAGCAGTCTGTTTTCACCTGGCAGAGACATCAGTAAACCTCAGAGCAATGTGAACTCTCCTGCATTGTCATAATATAATCCACAGGGTCCTTGATCAACGACATCTCACAGGAGATCATTGTTAGCATCATGCTGAGCATGTTGAGCAGAAAAGAGCAAGAATCCCAGATGTCATGCAAATACAAATGTATACCAGGAGGTGGAAGAAAAATCCCATAAAAATTCAGGGGCCTGACACATCAGTGACGTTTCTGAGGCACATGTAGGGTTATATGCCCCAGACAAGTTCCTGCACCTTGCACCACTTACCACCAAATCAGAAGTGTAAAGCTCAGTGGGACACTTTGGATATTGGAGGCAACATATATTGTATTTGAGTGTGCCACTCTGACCTATTTATTAAGAAACTCGTAACCCTGCCAATTTTGAGTGAGGCCTAGGGCAAGAGAAGGTTCTATGTAAGGCACAGTCTGCAGAGCAAGGTTCTGTGCCCCTTAGCAGATTCAAGTGGCAAATATAGATACTAGATGGAAGACTTTGCATAGTTCAGGTGGATAATGAACGCTAGACACGATGGATTCTAAATTTACTTGAGCTATGAGCTCTCCTACTCACCATGAACTAATGCTATCTGATCCAACAAACTAAAAGCCTGGATATATGCAGCTGCAATCCATTATCAAACAGAAGTTATTTCTATGAGATTGGATTGGGCAGATTGGAAAACTGGTGACAAAAGTCTGAGGTCGTTTATGGGCTTCTCAAATAGGCACAGAGTGTAAGGATTATGTGTATCCCTTGAAAATGCTCACCAAAGAGCAATCTCAGCAGAGGAGGCTCTCAAGAATCAAATAGAGAAGATCATCTGATCTGTGGTGTCAGCCAGCCTCTTTCTGTAGCCCATAGTTCTTGCTTGATGGGCCCATATACAAAGGGGCCTTAGTGGCAGGGATGGAGGTTATCCATGGGCTCAGTAAGAAAGACTTCCTCTATCAGTGAATATCTGGCTTTCTCTGCTGCTAAATGCCCAAGCACCCAACAGCAGAGGCCATCCTGAGGACCTCATATGGCACCTTTCTTCTGAGGAAACATCTGGCCACCAGTGGTGTATTTGTTACCTTGGATCTTTCCTATCACGGAAGGGGAAGAAATCTGTCCCCAAAGAAATATATTCTGGGTACAGGTTTACCTTCCTTTCCCACAGTCCTTCTGCCAGCATCATCACTTGTGGACTTATAGAATGCTTTATCCATTGTCTCTGAGAAGGAGGTAGATTTTACTGTCAAGTAAGTGCAGCAGTAGGCTTGTGCCTGTGGAGTTCACTGGCCTTACCATGTAACTCATGACCCAGAAGCAGCTAACTTTATGAAATGGCCTGCTGACGACTCAGCTAGAGTCTCAGCTGTAAGACAACACTCTGTGAGGTTGGAGTGCTGTCCTCAGTGTGGGATATGCCTTAACAAGTGGCCACTATATCATACTGTCTTCCTCACAGCCAGAATGCATCAGTCCTGGAACTAAGAGGTAGAGATGTGAGGCCCTCTTTTATAATTACACCAAATAACCCACTGGAATAATTTTTGCTTCCATCTCTGCAACCTTGGGCTCAGTGAGTTTAGAGGTCCTAGTGCAAAGAAAGGAATGTTTCTACCAGGATACACAGTGAAGATCCTGTTGAAATGGAACCTGAGACTTGCCCTGGCCATTTTGTATTCTCATCATGCTGAATCAACAGCCAGAGAAGGGGTCTCTCTGTACTGTGTGGGGGGACTGATCACAATTATCTAGATGAAAGTAGATCGCTACTACACAATAGTGGAATAAGGGTATACTTAGAACTCAAGGTGTTCCCTGGAAGCCTCTTAATACTACCTTATCTGACAGTCCTTGTTAAGGGAAAACTGTGGGAATCCAATAAATAAAGACCGCTAATGACTCAGATCCCACAGGGAAAATGTTTATGTCACCCAATTAGATGAAGAACCTTGTCCAGCTGAGCTTCTAGCAAAGGATAAGGAACATGGAATGGGTAGTGGAAGAAAGAAGAGATAAATATGAACTTGACCTTGTAGTCAGCTACAGAAATGAGGACTGCAGCAGGCATGCATGTTTTTCTTATATTTGTATTATAAAAATAAACATAAATATAAATACGTTATCTATAAGTGTATATCTTTATATGTTAACCAATTATTTTCCCTTTTTCCTTCTCCTACCACTTTTTTATGAAGTGTGTTAGTTGTTCTTTTCTTCAGAATTTAGATCAAACTGTGAAGAGCCACATACAGTCCTGAGGGAGAGGACCTAATATCATCTGGGGTTCCTGGACATGGTGAAGAAAATTATTTCAGATGGTGCTTTGTGTTTGACCTTTCTGGGAAGAAAGTGTTTATTTGTACAAAAGTTAGTTGACTTCTGTGAGGTGGAAACATGAAGTCGTTTTATGAGAGTTAGGCATGGGTAGAAGTGTGAGGATGGATGCTTTGTGGCAAAATGGGTGGACTGTGGTAGCCATTTGTCTGTTTACTCTTGGATCTCTCTCATTTTTCCCATGCTCTGCTTAATGTGGCAGGGACCTACCTACATTTCCCAGACTCCCTTGCATCTGACTATGGTATAGCACCAGCCAAGGGACAACACTGGCAGAAGAGAGCAGGATAGAAGGAGAAAAGCCTATCTATTTCTCTCTGTCTCTGTCTCCCTTGGGTGGCATCTATAGCAGCGACTGGAACTCCACTCTCTGTTATCCCAGCTCATGCCAGGTAACTCATGCCAGGTGCTAGCTCTTTCTGGACCTACAATTTTTCCTCCAGCCCTAGAAGTGCTATTGCCTTCATTAAAAAAAAAAAATAGGTTTCCTCACTCTCCCTTCTGTGCTCCTCAGCTCTTTTATCACCTACATGTCGAATACCCTGTGTTGAATTCCCACTGTTTGAAATACCTAGAATAGTAGTTTCTATTTTCCTAATTGGACTCTGACTACTGATAAAATGTGTATGTGTGCATGTATGTGTGCCTGTGTATGATATAAGTGAATTTGTATAAAATATTATATAAGCACACATGTGTGTGTGTGTCTGTGTGTATTCATGGGTGGGTATATAATTCATACAAAAGGAATATTGAGGAATAGGTTTTCCAAGGGAGAATAGAGGGGGGCTTTCAATTTTCTCTCTCTATTTATTTATTTTCTTTTAATTAGATTTTACGACAAGCAACTTTGTAGTTTTAAAACATATAGTTCGTTTTGAATGACTCAAAGTTTCCTAAGTAACTGTCTGCCCATCTGGCGGCAGCTTTAACGTCCTCACAGTTTTACATAGAGAGTATACTAGTATAGTTGCAGTGACTTTATCTATCCACACCTCTAGATAATCCCTCTCCTTAAACAATGTGAGAAATGTATATCTACTTGGATCAACAAAAATATTTCAGGTTTCATATTCTTGTGGCAGATTCTATTTTGTTTGGTGTGATCCAGCATGTTCTATTTCCTGAACGTTCACACAGGATATAAAATCACTATATTTCCATCTGATGTCAATATATTCATTCTGCAACTGCTATATCCCATGTTATATGGTTCAAAATGAATGTGAGGAAAGTATGAGAATGCTGTGTTGGTGGGCTTGCCATTTTGTTAGTGCTAAAATTTGTCAACTGCTAATTTTCTCAGGAATAAGATTAAAAGGTGCTCTTAAATTCAGAAACATGAAGGAAGGGCTATAAAATTATATTGTTGCTCTGACATATTTATAATTCTTAATAGCCCAATAGAGTTTGACAGACTTTATATCAGGATTTCGTTTTCTATCAAAATCCCAGCAATATTCTGGTGATAAGAGTTTAGTGGGTTTATGGAGAAAGAAATACTTGTTTAAGTGACTTTCATCATGCCACACTGCTTCAATGTTATTCCTCTTGTCAATCATGATTCCTTTGAAGCACTCCCTAGCAATATTGAGAACCTGAATGGGAGTGCCACCAAATACAGCAGCATGGTAATAAAAATCTCCCTGACCAATAGGTATATACGCTTCCGATAACTGACTTCTCTCATAAGGTACCTCCATAGGATTTGCATTATACCAATAAGCATGTAATTGAGCTACTGACTCCCCCAGAGTCTCCAATCCATATTTTCTTAAGAAGATTTGATCCACGTCCATGCAGAAGAGGAAGTCAACTTCATATTGGATGTGATTTACAACATGTTCACTGATAGTCTTCATGCGCATCATACTGACATCTTGCCATCTCCTCTCTCGCTTAATTTCAAAAACTTTCATGGTATGGAGGGGACTCAGCTGTATCCATGGCATGTGGGAGAAGTCATCTGTCAGGACATAAATTATGACTTTCTGGCCAACCATAAAATGTTTATCAGCAGATGCTATAAATCTTCTCAAATAGCGCTCAAGGTATCTGTGAAGTAAATAAGAAATGATTAAGTTGCTCTTCTTATGTTTTAGTGGGACACATCCTATTTAAACTATACTGACTGTAGTTAATCCAAAAATGCTACTAAGCAACCAAATATTCAATATGCTTCTTGAGGTGTATTTAAGTAGTATAAAATAAAGTGAAATTATCTGCCTTTACTCTCCCTGATGGGGGTCTATGGATCATAGGAGAGAAGAGGAGTTCTTCACGAGAGGGAATGAAACTTGAGTGAGATCAGGAAGCTGCACAGAGCCCAGTGCAAGATGAGAGCTAGTATTCAGGGTGATCAGAATGATGGGAACTTGCTTTGGAGGTTTCAGGCAAGAAAGGTCTTGGGTCATTGCAAGAGCAGTTATTGACATCTGTGGCTTGCTTTATGAGTAGTCAATTATGCATAAACGATCAGAGCGGGTATGATCAGTTCCCCACTTACCTGCACTGTCTTTCTTATTGTGCCTTATGGCCTTTAGTATGGTGGTAAACTTGCTGGATTAGGAAACAAAACTTTCTCATTTCCAGTCTCTCAAGCCAGTAAAAGATGCTCAGAGTAATAAATGGCCCCAGGTAAATTCAAAAAAGGAAAGGTAATCCTATGTGGCTCAGCTTCAAATAATGTGTATGTAATCATTAAAAATGAGTTCTGGATGTTGATCTAAGTGTTAAGAAATACAGCAGATGGGGTCAGGAGAAAACTAAAATTATTAGGTAAATTATGAAAAATATCACAAAGGATTCTACTGAGCTGGAAGCTAGTGACTCCAAAGAAATCCAATTTATCTACATTTCTTTTATGGTTAATGCTTTTGTCATGTTTCAGAAATGTTTGCCTCCTCAAGGTAGTGCATATTCTCCTACATTTTCTTCTAGTAGCTTTGTTTTGTCTTTCACATTTAAGTCTATCATTCATTTGAATTAATATTTGTGTATGGTGTGTTATAGGGCTGTTTTGCATTGGTCTCAGCCTATTGATATTGATGCTATTGGCTAGGAATGCCTGGGGACGCTCACCTGGGCTCCTACTACTTGTGGTGAGACCCCCACAGACCTTTCTCCTCTGCCAGACTCAGTGTTGTGGCTGGACTGTCCCTTGTGGGTCATCTTATGGTTTGCAAGATGCACCTCAGGCACAACCATTAGGGAACTCTGAAAAAATGAGGTTTATTACTCACAAGTCCAGGAGGGTATGGCATACTGGGGCCACATAACAAGGTGACAGGAAGAGAGAGAGAGAGAGAGGACTTGAGAGTTCTGTTTTATTGGGGTGGAGGGTGGGGTGTCTAGGGTTTCACCAGTTCACTCTTTATTGGCAAATTTAAAAGATAAGAGCGGAAATTAAAGCATGGGAAAGGTTACCCAGGGCTTTCTAAAAGGGGAACTTCATGGATGGGGTGGCCTGACTCTTTATCTAGTGGTTTAGCTAGTAACTGTGTCCACAGCTGGCAACATGTTTATTCAAGATGGATGTCTTTGAAATAGATTCCTGGGCAATTAAAAGCTTCATGTCAGGCATTTACAATCAAACAAGCTTATTGTGAGGGACTTACGCTACAATGGGAAACAATTTTTTTTTCAATTTTTAAAAACTTTCTATTTTGGAATGATATTAGATTTATAGTGAAGTTGCGAATATATTATAGAGAGTTCCCATATCCATCTCCCCACCTTCCCCTAATGCTACTATCTTATGTAACCATGGTACATTTGTCAAAGCTAGAAAATTATCAGTGGTAAAATACTATTAACTAAGCCACAGGTTTTATTGGGATTTCACCAGTTTTCCCCCTAATGGCCTTTGTAGTTTCCAGGATCCAATCCAGGACACACATTGCATTTAGTCATTATGTCTCCTTATTCTCCTCTAGCCTGTGTCAGTTCCTCTCCTTGTTGTTCATGACCCTGATCATTTTGAAAAGAGCCCTGATCAAGTATTCTGCAGAATGGCTGCAATGTGGGTTTTTCTGAAGTTTTCTTAGGTAAAGTTAATTTTAATACAGTCACTTTTATCAGTCTTTTCCTTTATGATTAGTATTTCCTGTGTCTTGATTAAGAAATCCTTTCCTAGCCTGAGTTCCTGAAGACATACTATAGTTTTTCCTTTTGCTTTTGGTCTTTAAACTACTTGGGAATTAATGTTTGTATACACTTGTATATGGTATGCTATAGGGGTACAATTTCAATCTTCTCATGTTGACATTGACTTTCTCCAGCATCATTTATGGAAGTCTTTCCCTAGAGATCTACAATATCATTGCTAATAAATAGAAAGGCTTTAACATTTGCATGGGGCTTTCTGTTTTGTTATATTGACTTATTTGTTTATCCCTGTATCAAATATTTATATCTAAATGCTCCATAAAGATACTTTCAATCTATCCTCCTGTTTTCAGCTCCACCTATACCCCTAGTTTCAGACAAACTTGATGTCACTAATTCCTGAGACTTTCAGGGGCTCTTTAACACACAGAGGAGGTTTTATGGCGAAGTTAATGAGGCTTTGGTTTCAGTGCCTCTTCACTTACATAGGACCCTTCCAAGACTCAGTGCGTTCTATTGAGGGGATTGGGAAAGAAGCAGAAGCTCCATATGTGTCCTGAAGGTAGGAGCACTGCCCCAGCATGGGGTCACTCTCTATGCCCTGTTACAGATCCTGGGGAAGCAACTGGGAGGGATAAGAATGGGTCTGGGGAAGAGGTACACAGGAAGCTTCTTCTGCAATTATTCCTCCCTCCCTTCCTTCCTCTTCCTTTACATTTTTTTTCTTTTTTAAGAATAAATTACGATCAGTATTTAATAATGAGTTACAATAAAGTTGATAAACTATAATTTTAATGGGTCATATGTACATTGTTCAACTTTACTCAATACTTTGTTGTACTTTCTATATATGATTTTGGTATCAGGGCAGCACTTGCTTCATTAAATGGATTGGGAAGTGTTTCCCTCTTCTTTTATTTTCCAAAAGATTGTGTATTATTGATGTTAATTCTTCTTTAAATATTTGGTATAATTCTCCAGTGAAACCATCTGGGCCTGGAGACTTTGGGAGTCTTTATAATTATGAATTCTATTTCCTCAATAGCTATAGGGCTATTCAAATGATCTATTTCATGTTGGGTGAGTTGTGGCAATTAGTACTTGTCAAGGTCCGTTTCATCTAAGGTGTCACATATATGTGTGTAGAGCATTTTGTAGTATTCCCTGATTATCCTTTTGATGTCTGCAAGGTCTGAGGTGACATACCCTGTTTCCTTCCTGATATTGGTAATTTGTGTCATTTTCTTTCTGTGCCAGACTTTCTGGATAGTTGTGAATTTTATTGATTTTTTCCAAAGAACCAGCTTTTTGTTTCATTGATTTTTCTCTATTGCTTTTCTGCTTTCAATTTCATGGATTTCTGCTCTCATCTTTATTATTTTCTTTCTTCTTCTTGCTTTGGCTTTATTTTACTCTACTTTTTGCCAATTCTTGAGGTGGGATTAATGATAATCTCCCATTTTCTAGAATAAAAAGCCTGACTATAAAGGAAATTTGGCATTACCTACCTTCCCACAGCAAACACAGTCAACCCCACTGTAATTTTATGATTTGCATAATAATTTTCCAATATTCTTTCATTGTAAGTGCCATCCCACACAACCGGAGCTGACCAGTTGGTAGTAGTCAAGTTTTTGGATGCACTGTGAGAAAGATATAAGAGTTATGAACAAAACACCTTTTAGTAAAACTGCAGTAGATGTTACTAATATATAAAGCCTGTGTCTGATTGCAGCATTTTCTAACTCCTAAACCAAAGCCTTGATGGTTATGATAAACTAGAGAAACAACTTATCAGAAATGGCCAGTCATTAGAAAAGTACACATACAGATTAGTTATACTATGATTCCAAGACATTTGAGGTTACATAGTTGAAATGTCTCCCAAAGTCTAAAGTAATGATTTCCCTTATATTTGGACAAGATCTTCTGGTCTTAGCTTTTTGACATTGGTTATTTTCAGATACCATATTTTGAAAATTTAACATCCCAGTTTTCATAATCTAAAATGCTGCCAGTGCTAATATTACTGCATACCGCCAGAATCAACTTTGTCAGAATTCTGGAAGATAGACAAAGGTTTAAAGGAACCAAGCAAAAGTTAAATGAAGAAAAGGATGACTCAACAGGGTAGGAGTAGGAAAGCTTTATGGTATTTTAACTTAGCCTTGCACCAACTCCCTCCCCAGTGTGGCACTGGTATTGAAAACAGCAAGATGTGTTCTCAGTGTGGTAATCTGATTCTGGAGGGAGAAGTGGATCTGATTCCCAAGGAACTGTGTTTGTCCATTTTACCCATCTGAGAGTTCCTGGAAGGACTGACTCATAGTGCTTTCCTTTGTGTCACTTAACTCAGCACTCTCCCAGAATGGAAAAGTGGCTAAGCAGAGGGTGTTCCTTGAAAAGATTTTAAAAAGGAACACGTCCCTTTCACCTGAGGCAAAAGATTATAAGAGATTCCAAAAAAGTTGGAATAAACACTAAATATGATGAAAGCCTGGGAGGAAAAGTTTGAAAGAGGGTTTTTTTTTAGAAAGTAAGGGCTTTGACAAGATCCTGTGTATAACAAGGAATTGAGAAATCCATACACATGCTCAGGGTAGGATGCATGCTCAGAAAAGATCTGTGAAGATCCTCAGCTTTCACCGCTGGGTGATATGTAGGCTCAGTGCAAGCCGGAAGTGAAGGCTAAGGCAGAGTTGTAAATAGCTGGGCTGTGTTGAAGGAGGACCCAAACACAGAGCCAATCCTCAAAGACTATGAGAGGTTTTTACTTTTTCTTTTCTTTTCTTCTGCTTTGGTTCTCCTCCTTCTCCTTCTTTTCCTCCTTCTCCTTCTCTCTCTTCCTCTTCTTCCTGTTCATCCTTTTCTTCCTCTTTCTCTTCCTCTTCTTCTCCCTCTTCTCCTCTTCTTCTCCTTCTTCTGCCTTCCAACAACCCCTCACCCCCTCAACCTCTGGCTCTAGGCATTTAAGGGAATCTCTGTCAAGCCACTAGCTGACCACAAACTAAATTAACAGAGGCCTCTTAGAACAAACAACAAAGAATACAGACTTTTAGAAAAGTCACTAAACAAACAGCTACAACCCATAGCAAGCAAGAACAACTCTGAGGAGGCAAAAGAATCCGATTTCCAGAATGACCGCATTGTAATATACAAAACCTCTAGTTTTCTACCAAACATTATGAGGCATGCAAAGAAACAAGAACATGTCAGAGGAGAAAAAATAACAAAAACTGTACCTGGGGAAGCCCAGACATTGGACTTACTAGACAAAGACTTTAAATCAACCATTTTAAATATGCTGAAAGAGAAAAAGGAAAACATGGACAGAGAACTAAAGGTAATCAGGAGAACACTATCTCAGCAAAAAGAGAATATCCATAAAGAGAGAGAAATTATAAAAAGAAACCATACAGAAAGTCTGGAGCTGAGAAGTATAATAGCTGGAATGAAAAAACTCACTATAAGATCTCAGCAGCAGATGTGAGCAGACAGAAGAAAGAATCAAACATAGACATAACACTTTAACCAAAAAATAATGGGGCCAGCCCTGGTGGCCTAGTGGTTGTTTGGCATACTCTGTTTCGGCAGCTGGGGTTTGGTTTCTGGGTGTGGACCTATACCACTTATCTGTCAGTGACCATGCTTGGTGGCGGCTCTCATACGAAAAGAGGAAGATTGGCAGTGGATGTTAGGTCAGGGTGAATCTTCCTCAGCAAAAATAAATAAAGAAAGAATTTATTCCTCTCAAATACACATGGAACATTCTCCAGGATAGATTATATGTTAGGCCATAAAACAAATTTCAGTAAACTTAAAATGATTGGAAACATACAAACTATCTTTTCCATTGACAATGGAATGAAATTAGAAATCATTAACTGAAGTAAATCTGGAAAATTCACAAATATGTGGAAATTAAACCACACGCTCTTAACCAATGGGTCAAAGAAAAATCACAAGGGAAATTAGAAAATACATTGTGATGAATAAAAGTGAAAATACAACATACCAAGACTTAACGAGATGCAGTGAGAAGCAGTACTCAGAAGGAGACGTATGGGTGTAAACATCTATATTAAAAAAGAAGAAATATCTCATACCAATAACCTAATCTTCTACCTTAAGGAACTAGGAAAAAAAGGAACAAACTAAACCCAAAGCAAGCAGAGGAAAGAAATAATAAAGATTGGAATAGAGACAACTGACATAGATAAAAAGATAAAATAGAATCAACGAAACCAAAAGTTGGTTGTTTGAAAAGATCAGAAAAATTGATAAACCTTTAATTAGACTGACCAAGAGCAAAACAGAGATGACTCAAATTATCAGGAATGGAAATGGGAACATTACTACAGACATTACAGATATAAAAAGGTTTATAAGAGAATACAATGAACAACTATACACCAACACATTAGATAAGCTAGATGAAATGGACAAATTCCTAATAATACACAAACTACCAAAACTGGTTTAAGGAAAAATAGAAAATCTTAATAGACCTATAACAAGTAAAGAGATTCTATTGGTAATACAAAATCTTCCAAAAAAGAAAAACCCAGGTCCAGATGGCTTCACTGGTGAATTCTACCAAACATTTAAAGAATTAATGCCAATAATTCTCAAAGAATTATTTCTTCCAAAGAAATAGAAGAGGAGGGACCACTTTCTAACTCATTCTATGAGGCCAGTATTACTCTGATGCCAAAGCCAGACAAAGAGTTCTCAAGAAAAGAACACTATAGACCCGATATTCATTATGAATATAGGTGCCAAAATCCTCAACAAAATATTAGCAAACTGAATCTGGCAGCATATGAAAATCCCACCGTGACCAAGTGGAATTTATTCCAGGAATGCAAGGCTGGTTAAACATACAAATATCAATCAACGTAAAACACCATGTTAGTAAAATGAAAGAAAAACCACATAATCTTTTCTTTTTTTAAAGATTGGCACCTGAGCTAACATCTGTTGCCAATCTTTTTCTGTTTTTCTTCTTCTCCTGAAAGCGCCCCAGTACATAGTTGTATATTCTGGTTGTAAATATTCTGGTTATGCTATGTGGGACACTGCCTCAGCATGGCCTGATGAGCAGTGCCTTGTCCACACCTGGGATTCAAACTGGTGAAACCGCAGGCCACTGAAGTGGAGTGTGTGAACTTCACCACTCGGCCTTGGGGCCAGCCCCCACATGATCATTTTAATTGATACAGGAAAGGTCTTTGACAAAATCCCACACTCTTTCACCATAAAAATACCCAATAAACTAGAAATAGAAGGGAACTTCCTCAGCATGATAAAGGGCATGTATGTAAAACCCACAGCTGACATCATACTTATTGTTGAGAGACTAAAGGTTTTCCCCTGAAATCAGGAACAAGACAAGGATGTCTGTTTTATGCACTTCCATTCAACATTGTACTGGAAGTTTAGCCAGAGCAATTAGGCAAGAAAAAGAAATGAAAGACATCCAAATTGGAAATGAAGAAGTAAAACTATCTCTACTAGCAGAGAGAATTCTAAGAAATCTACAAAAAAATTATTAGAACTAATAAATATTTCAGGTACAAGATCAATGTGTAAAACTCATTTGTGTTTTCATACACTAGAAATGAACAATCCAAAAGTGAAATTAAGAAAACAATTTCATTTACAATAGGATCAAAAATAATAAAGCATTTAGGAACAACTGTAACCAAGGATGTACAAGATTTCTACAATGAAAACTATAAAACATTGTTGAAAGAGATTAAAGAAGGCCTAAATAAATGGAAAGACATCCCACATTTATGGATTGGAAGGCTTAATATTGTTAAGATGACAAGACATCCCAAAGTGATCTACAGATTCAATGAAATTCTTACCTGTAGTGGGTTGAATAGTGCCCCCCAAAATTCAAATCCACTTGAAACTTCAGAATGTTACCTTATTTGGAAATAATGTGTTTTCAGATGTAATTAATTATGATGAGGTCATTCTGAATTAGGTTGGGCCCTAAATCCAATGACAAGTGTCCTTATGAGAAGATAAAAGGACACACAGAGCAGAGACACAGAGAAGAAGGCCACGTGAAGACAGAGGCAGAGATTGGAGTTATGCTACCACAAATGAAGGAACGCTTGGGGGCACCAGAAGCTGGAAGAGGCAGGAAGAATTCTTCCCTAGAGCTTTTAGAGGGAGCATGGCCCTGCTGACATTTTTATTTTGGATTTCTGGACTCTCGAACTGTAAGGAAATACATTTCTATTGTTTTAAGACACTCAGTTTTTGGTAACTAATACATTATCAATTTTCCAACTGCCTTTATTTATTTATTTATTTATTTTGCAAAAATGGAAGTTGAGCCTAAAATTCATAAAGAATTGCAGGAGATCCCAATCAACCAAAATAATCTTGACAAAGAACAAAGTTGGAGGTCTCACTTCCTGATTTTAAAATTTACTACAAAAAGATGGAGTGACGTCAGCATTATGGCAGAGTGAGCTTTCTCGGTAATCTCCCCCCTCCACCACACAAGGAAAAAGACATTCATACTCCAACAGAGGACATCCAAACACAACACAAAAGACATCTGAGAGACCCACACTGCCAGACAATGGAGGGTGGGGAGGCAGGAGCCCCCCTCGGAGGAGGGGCGGGGTAAGAGAAAACCTCACTCCCTCCCCAAAAGACTGAGATCTAGGACCACCAGTGGCCTCTGAGACGGAAGGAACGGGAGAGGGGACGTTCGTTTGTGGGAACATCAAAGATCCCTGAGGGCCCTTGCAGTCTAGGGGAAAGCTCCTACTGAGGTGAAAGCTAACGCAGGGGTGACCTAATCAAGCCAACACCCTAGGAAAGCAGATAGCAAGGGCAAAGCGAGAAAAGGCCACGAGCATGCAGAGGAAAGCAACCCTCCCCCACACCTGTCCAGTGTCAGCTCTAGTGCCTGTGATCTCAGTGGAATGCAGAAGGCTCAGAATATGCGGCTTTTGACCACCACCCAGTGGCCATAGGCAGTAACTGCGACCAAATAATACCACGATGCACAAAAACAGAGGCACGCCCTCTAGCAGTATCAAAAATTATATTAAATCTCCAAACCAGAGAGAAAATGACAGGTACCAAGAAATCAGTCCTGAGGACACAGAAATGTGTAACCTAAATGACAGAGAATTCAAAATAGCTATCATCAAAAAACTCAACGAGTTAAAAGAGAATGTAGAGAAACAATTCAACGACTTCAGGAGCTACTTCACAAAAGAGATTGAAACTATAAATAAGAATCAATAAAAATATTGGCAATGGAAGAGATAAAACAAAATATGGATTCTGTGAATGTTCAAGTGGATGTCATAGAGGAACAAATCAGCATAATCAAGGATAGTCATGTTGAAATGCTCCAGATAGAGGAGGAGAGAGAACTAAGACTATAAAGAGATAAAGCCTCTGAGAAATATCCAACTCAATTAGGAAATGCAACATAAGAATTATAGGTATTCAAGAGGGAGAAGACAGGGAGAATGGAGCAGAAAACTTGTTCAAAGAAATAATATAGAACTTCCGAAACCTAGGAAGGAGATGGAAATCCATGTGGAAGAGTCTATCAGATCTCCTAAATATGTCAATGTGAAAAGACCTACTGGAAGGCATATAGTAGTGAAACTGGCAAAAGTGAATGACAAAGAAAGAATACTAAGGGCAGCAAGGCAGAAGAAAATAAGCTACAAAGGAACCCCCATCAAGCTTTCAGCGGATTTCTCTGTAGAAACCTAAGAGGCCAGACAAGACTGGACTGACATATTCAAATCTTTGAAAGACAAAAACTTTCAGCCAAGAATACTCTATCCAGTGAAAATATCCTTCAGGTATGATGTAGAAACAAAAACTTTCCCAGACAAACATAAGCTAAGCGAGATCATAGCCGCAAGACCCTCCCTACAGGAAACCCTCATGAAGGAGCTCATACCCAAAAAGAAAAAAGGGAGAAAGGGGTTACAAAGCACAGAGTAGGGAGATAAATAGGTAGACAAAATCAGAAAATCATAGCTATACAACAGAACAGGTTAGCAAATACTAAAGAATAGCATTAAAGATAAAGGGAAGGAAAACACCCAAACCAAACATAATCTTGTCATTTTAATCACAAACTCACAACACAAGATGAAATAAGATGTCAGCAAAACAACTTAGGAGGGGAAGACGAAAGGGACTGAATCGGTTTGGTCTAAGGAAATAAGAGGCCATCAGAAAATGGACTGTGTTATCTATGAGATTTTGAATACAAATCTCATGGTAACCACTAAACAGAAAAGCAGAATAGAGACACAAATAATAAATAAGGAGAAAATGAAGAAACACAACATAAAAAAAATACACAACTCAATTGGTAGACCAAAATACACAGTACGGGAAACAAAGGAAATGCAAGAGAACTGGAAAATGAGTGATAAAATGGCAGCATTAAGCCCTCATATATTGATAATCACCCTAAACATAAATGGATTGAATTTTCCAATAAAAAGACACAGAGTAGTAAGATGGATTAAAGAACAAGACCCAACAATATGCTGCCTCCAGAAAAGACATCTCAGCTCCAACAACAAACACAGGCTCAGAGTGAAGGGATGGAAGACAATACCCAAAACTAATGGCAAATAAAAGAAAGCAGGTGTCACAATGCTTATATCAGACAAAGCAAACTTTAAGGTAAGACAGGTAAAGAGAGACAAAGAGGGGCAGTATATAATGATCAAAGGGACACGCCATCAAGAAGAAATAACACTTATAAATATCTGTGCACTCAACACAGGAGAACAAAGTACATAAAGAAACTATTAACAAACCTAAAAGAAGATATTAATAATAATGCAATAATAGTGGGGACCTCAACACTGCACTCGCATCAATGGATAGACGATCCAGACAGAAAATCACCAAGGAAACAGTGGAATTAAATGAAAAGCTAGACCAGTTGGGCTTAATAAACATATATTGAACACTCCATCCAAAAACAGCAGAATACACATTCTTCTCAAGGGCACACAGAACATTCTCAAGCATAGACAATATGTTGGGAAACAAGGCAAGCCTCAATAAATTTAAGAAGATTGAAATAATAAGAAGCATCTTTTCCAATCACAATGCTATGAAGCTAGAAATTAATTACAAGAAAAAGGCTGAGAAAGGGACAAAGATGTGGAGACTAAACAGCATGCTACTGAACAAACAATGAATCACTGAAGAAATTAAAGGAGAAATCAAAAAATATCTGTAGACAAATGAAAATGAAAACATACCATACCAACCCATGAGAGGCATCAAAAGCCATATTAAGAGGGAAATTCATTGCAATACAGGCTCACCTTAACAAATAAAAAAAAATCCCAAATAAGCAACCTCAAACTACACCTAACTGAATTAGAAAAAGAAGAACAAACAAAGCCCAAAGTCAGCAGAAGGAGAGAAATAATAAAAATCAGAGCAGAAATAAATTCTATTGAAACAAAAAAAGGAAGTAGAAAGGATCAATGAAACAAAGAGCTGGTTCTTTGAGAAGATAAACAAAATTAATAAACCCCTAGCCAGACTTACAAAGGAAAAAAGAGAGAAAGCTCAGATAAATAAAATTAGAAATGAAAGAGAAGAAATAACAGTGGATACCACAGAAATACAATAGATCATAAGAGAATACTACGAAAAGCTATATGCCAACAAAATGGACAATCTGGAAGAAACAGATAAATTCTTAGACTCTTACAACCTCCCAAAGCAGAAGCAATAATAGATAATCTGAATAGACCAATGACAAGTAAAGCGATTGAAACAGTAATCAAAAGCATCCCAAAAAATAAAACCCCAGGACCAGATTGCTTCCCCGAAGAGGATTTAATACCTACCCTTCTCAAGCTATTCCAAAAAATTAGGGAATATGGAATGCTTCCTAACACATTCTATGAGGCCAACATCACTCTGATACCAAAGTCTGACGAGGACAACAAAAAAAGGAAAACTAGAGGCCAATATTGCTGATGAACATAGACGCAAAAATCCTCAGCAACATATCGGCAACCCAAATACAGCAGTACATCAAAAAGATCATACATCATAACCAAGTGGGATTTATACCAGGGACACAGGGATGGTTCAACACCTGCAAATCAATCAATGTGATACACCACATTAACAAAATGAGGAGTGAAAACCACATGATCATCTCAGTGGATGCAGAGAAAGCATTTGACAAGATCCAACAGCCTTTTATGATAAAAAAAAAAAAAACCCCTCTTAACAAAATGGGGATAGAATGAAATTACCTCAATATAATAAAGGTCATATATGACAAACCCACAGCCAATATCATACTCAATGGGGAAAAACTGAACGCCATCCCTCTGAGAACAGGAACAAGACAAGGATGCCTATTATCACCACTCTTATTCAACATAGTACTGGAGGTTTTGGCCAGAGCAATTAGGCAAGAGAAAGCAATAAAAGGAATCCCAATACGTAGTGAAGAAGTGAAACTCTTGCTGTTTGCAGACAACATGATCTTATATATAGAAAACCCTAAAGAATCCATTGGAAAACTAATAGAAATTATTAACAACGTTAGTAAAGTTGCAGGGAACAAAACCAACTTACAAAAATCAGTTGCATTTCTATACCCTAGTAATGAACTTACAGAAAGAGAATTGAAGAATACAATTCCATTTACAATTGCAACAAAAAGAATAAATTATCTAGGAATAAATTTTACCAAGGAGGTGAAGGACTTATACCATGAAAACTATAAGACATTATTGAAAGAAATAGATGATGACATAAAGAGAAGGAAAGAGATTCCCTGCACATGGATTGGAAGAATAAACATAGTTAAAATGTCCATACTACCCAAAGCAATCTACAGATTCAATGCAATCTCAATCAGAATTCCAGTGACATTCTTCACAGAAATGGAACAAAGAATCCTAAAATTCATATGGGGCAACCAAAGACCCCGAATTGCTAAGGCAATCCTGAGAAAAAAGAACAAAGCTGGAGGCATCACGATCCCTTACTTCAAAATGTACTACAAAGCCACAGTAATCGAAACAGCATAGTACTGGTACAAAAACAGGCACACAGATCAATGGAACGGAACTGAAAGCCCAGAAATAAAACCGCACATCTACGGACAGCTAATCTTTGACAAAGGTGCCAAGAACATACAATGGAGAAAAGATAGTCTCTTCAATAAATGGTGTTGGGAAAATTGGATAGCCACATGCAAAAGAATGAATGTAGACCATTATCTCACACCATACACAAAAATAAACTCAAAATGGATCAAAGATTTGAAGATAAGTCCTGAAACCATAAAACTCCTGGAAGATAATATAGGTAGTACACTCTTTGACATTGAACTAAAAAGGATCTTTTCAAATATCATGTCTTCTCAGACAAGGGAAACAAAAGAAAAAATAAACAACTGAGACTTCATGAGACTAAAGAGCTTCTGCAAGGCAAAAGAAACTAGGATCAAAACAAAAAGACAACCCACCAATTGGGAGAAAATATTTGTAAATCATGTATCTGACAAAGGGTTAATCTCCATAATATATAAGGAACACATACAACTTAACAACAAAAAAACAAACAGCCAGATCAAAAAATGGGCAGACAATATGAACAGACATTATTCCAAAGAAGATATACAAATGGCCATTAAACAGATGAAAAGATGTTCAACATCACTAATCATCAGGGAAACGCAAATCAAAACTACACTAACATACCACCAGACACCTGTTAAAATGGCTATAATCACTAAGACTAAAAATAACAAATGTTGGACAGGGTGTGGAGAAAAGGGAACCCTCATGCACTGCTGGTGGGAATGCAAACTGGTGCAACAACTATGGAAAACAGTACGGAGATTCCTCAAAAAACTAAAAATAGAAATACCACATGACCCAGCTATCCTAGTACTGTGTTTCTACCCAAACAAGGTGAAATCAACAATCCAAAGTAACATATGTACCCCTATGTTCATTTCAGGACTATTCACAATAGCCGAGACATAGAAACAATCCAAGTGGCCATCAACCGATGACTGGGTAAAGCAGAAGTGGTATGTATATACAATGGAATACTACTCAGCCATAAAAAAGACAAAATCATCCCATTTGCAACAACATGGATGGACTTAGAGGGAATTATGCTAAGCGAAATAAATCAGACTGAGAAAGAAAAACACCATGTGATTTCACTCATATGTGGAATATAAACAAACATATGGACAAAGAAATAGTTCAGTGGCAGTGGTTACCAGGGGAAGGAGGGTGGGGGGTGAGCACAGCCTGTGAAAGGGAACACTTATGTGGTGACAGACAAGAAATAATATACAACTGAAATTTCACAAGGCTGTAAACTATTATGAACTCAATAAAAAAACTTACTACAAAGATACAGTAATCAAAACAGTGTGGCATTGGCATAAGGGTGTACATAGAGATCAATGGAATAGAAATGAATCTGTAATAAACTCATATGACTATGATCAATTGATTTTAAATGAAGGTGTTAAGACCAGTCAATGGGGAAAGAACATCTTTTCAACAAATTGTGCTGGGACAACTGAATATCCATGACTATTCATGAAAAAAAAATGAAGTTGTACTCCTATCTCACACCATATACAAAAATTAACTAAAAATGTATCAAAGACCTAATGTAAGAGCACAAATTATAAAACTCTTAGAAGAAAACTGCAGTAAATTTTCAGGATCTTGGATTTGGTAATGATTTTTTAGATATGACACCAAAAGCACAGGCATCAAAGGAAAAAAATAGATAAATTGGAATTCGTCAAAAAACAAAATTTTGCACATCAAAGGACACTAACACGAAAGTGAAAAGACAACCCACAGAATGGGAGGAAATATTTTAAATCATATATAAGAGTCTCATATCTAGAATATATAAAGAACTTTTATAACACAACATTAAAAAGTCAAACAACCCAATTTAACAATGAGCAAAGGATTTGAATAGACATTTCTATCTATATGCAAATGGCCAATAAGCACATGAAAAGATGCTTAACATCATTAGTCATTAGAAAAATGCAAATCAAAACTACAATGAGATACCATTTCCCACACTCTAGGATGGCCATAATAAAAACAAAACCCCCCAAAACATAAAGTAACACGTGTTGGAAAGGATGTGGAGAAATTCAAACCCTCGTACACTGTTGGTGGGAATGTAAATTGGTACAGCTGCCATGGAAAACAGTTTGATGGTTCTTCAAAAAGTTCCACATAGAATTACTATGTGACCCAGTAATTCCACTGATAGCCAAGAGAATTAAAAACACTCACTTAAATTAAAACCTGTGCAAGAATGTTCACAGCACCATTAGTCATAATAGACAAAAAGTGGAAACAACCCACTGTCCCTTAACTGATCAATACAATATGTCCACAAAATGGAGTATTATTCAGCTACAAAAGGGGATAAAGTACTGATATGTGCTACAACATAGACGAACCTTGAAAACATGCTAAATGAAGGAAGCCAGACATAAAAGGCCACATGTTAAACTCCTTTCATATGAAATGTCCAGAATAGGCAAATCCAGAGAGACAGGAAGCAGATGAGTGTTTTTCAGGGACTGGGCAGAGGGGAATGAGGAGTCAGGGCTTAATGGGTACAGGGTTTCTTTTTGGTGTGATGGGGATATTCTGGAATTGGATAGTGGTGATAGTTGCACAACATTGTGAAGATACTAAAAGCCACTGAATTGTACATTTTAAAATAGTCAAAATGGTGAATTTCATATTATGTGAATTTTATGTTAATAAAAAAATAGTAAACCACAGAGGTGAATATTCCATAATATATAAATAATGATGAGATTGTATCTAGAAGATAAAGAGAACCTCTTCATATCTATAAGAAAAAGAAAGACAATCCAATGGGGTGGCGGGGAGATATGAACCGGCATTTTACAAAAGTGAATATCCAAGTGGCCAATATTCATATGAAAAGGTGTTCAACCTTAATGGTCATCAAGGAAAAAAGATGAAAAATGCAATGGGAACTGAAGTGCTCTTGGAAGAAAAAGATTCTACTAACTATTTCAAACCCTGTTATGGACTGAATTGTGTCTCTCCCAAATTCATGTTGAAGCCCTAATCCCCAGTGTGACTATTTGGAGACAGGGCCTTTAGAGAGGTAATTAAGTTTAAATGAGGTCATACGGATGGGGTCCTAATCCAATAGGACTGGTGTCCTTATAAGAAGAGAAAGAGACACCAGGAATGCATGCACACAGAGAAAAGGCCATGTGAGGACACAGCAAGAAGACAGCCACCTGCAAGTCAAGGAGAGAGGCCTTGGGAGAAACCAAACTTACTGACACCCTGATCTTTGACTTCCAGCCTTCAGAAGTGGGAGCAAATAAATTCTTGTTGTTTAAGCCAAAAAAACCCACAATGCTATGGGAACTGGATTTCATCAGTAGCCTATTTGGAGTCTATTTAAATGATGATTATGGTTCTCTTCTTTGTTCAGTTGTTGGAATGAATCATCACCTTGAATTATGAAGACATGCCTTGCTTGTCTTGTTAGGGGGATTCTGTGTCAGTTATTAAGCTCTTGTCTTTCACAACTAAACCCACCACACTGTACTCTGCACTATTATGCTGAGCTGGACTCTGCAAACCACATCTCTCCTTTGACAGTGGGCACTCATTTTATAAAGTGTAATCAAAGTGCTCGCCAACCTTTGGAATGCCAGTTGTGGTATTGCTGTCATCTATTAGCTTCTATTGAGCAATCTATGGATCCACCTCACACGTGTTAGATTGGGAATTCTCACCTGGGAAGAAACCAGTCTGACAGCTTTAATTCTTCTGATTGAGTATCCACAGACCTATAGGAAAAATAATGCAGTCAGACTATATCTACTAGAGTTTGAGATAATCCAATGTCTATGAAATCATGGGCTGTTTTATAATAAGATGTAAAATGCAAAATAAGTATGAAGCATTAAGAAAAACGATGATAAACTTTGACGGTAGTGGTGTGGAAAATTCATGATTCCCAGCCTCAACTTAACTCTCTGTGCTGCCCAGAAATTTCGTGTTTCCACAGTTCTCATTCCCCTTCTTCTAAAAAATAGCAGCCATCAGTGAAATCTCCCGCAACTTTCTACCACCTCACCTCCAAATTTACCTATAACGCTGAATTTTTTTGCTTCAATCATAATGGAACTATATTCCTACTTTTGTCAAAAGTTAGCCTTAAATACCCTATCTGCTCAGGAGCCTTGGTTTGATAATTATTCTCAGAATCATTTCTCCTAGGCCTTCTATTTGATCAATTGATGCTCTTCTGGGCATTTCCCTGTGGCTTCAGATTTTTACGTCCAACTAGTCTTCTCCCAGGAATTTAAGACTCGTATATCCAACTGTGTTCTGAAGCCTTCTATTTGAAGTTTGCACAGACACCACACAGTGAAGATGTTTCCTGTTACAGTCTGTGTCTCTTCCCCGAAGTAGGTCCTCTTCATAGGTTGCCTTATCTCACGGGATCTGCTTGCATTGGCAAGGTAGAAATATGAGAGTCATTCTTCGCTGACAGCACTCCCAAATCCCAACATCACATCCATCATTAAACCCCGCTGGTTTTACCTCCAAAACAGCTCCCAAATCCAGCCCCTATCTCCCTTCCCTGCCGCCACAGGACTTCCAGTCACCTTCATCTCTTGTCTGGGCTCCTGCAAGAGCCTCCTAATTGGTCTCACTCTTTGTTCACTTTAAAAAAGACTTAGTAGTATGAAAAATTTCAAAGGTACACAAATGTAAAGAAAATAATATAATGAACCTCCATATTCCCCTCTCCCCAGAATTAGCAACATGCTACCCTTTCTGCCTGTCTCTGCATTGCCCCTTTTCAACCCATTCTCCACATTTCCACTCTGCTTCTAGTGTTATGTTTCTGAAGCTCCAGTGTTAGCATGTCATTATTCTGTTTAACAGTGTGCAGTGGCTTCCCGCTGTCCTAAGGATCGTGTCCACATTCCTTATATGGGCATAATATTCTGCATGATCTGACCCTTCACACTGTTCCAGCCACTCCTACCTAGCCCCACGCTTATAGTTTTCCAGGTTCCCTGGCCATTTTTTATTTCCTTAAACATGCCACAACTTCAACCAGCTAATTCCCAGATAGCCTTCAGGTCTCACTTTAAGTATTGCTTCCTAAGGGAAGTAGTCCCTAATCTGCTAGATGAGGTTGAATTCCCTTTGTTAATAGCTAATACATATTAACTACTTTCCTAAGGATCATCTAATTTAATCCACAGAGCACTCCTATGAGATAGGTACTATTCTTATTAATATTTTCCCATTTTACTAGATAAGGAAACTGAGGCACAAAGAGCTTTTATTGTGTTGCCCATCGTCACACAGTAGGTGGAAAGACAAGCAGGTGTACCTGAGTCCTTACTCCTCCGCCTTGTGATGTACTCTAATGGCACCCTGGCTAGGACACCTCTGGAGAGCTGATCCCAGGCTGAGCTAATGAGGGGATTGGGCAGCTCTGGAGCTGAGTTGTATGTCATGAGACTGTCTTTGTGCCTATGTACACAGACAGGAGTAACTGCAGTGTCAGGTGTGACTGAGATGTGGCATTCTACCCGGGCCCCCACTTCCATTGACAGCGATGAGTCTAGATGACGAGTATTAGTATGTTAAGGCTATAGAGTTCCAATGCTAAGGAGGACTAATGTTACTAAGAGAACGATTGTTAGATTGTATTACATTGACTACTTTTTTGCCGGAAAACATGTAAATCCATTCCTTCTCCCAGCCTCTGCTGCAGCAGTCTTATCTTGAATGTTCCCACCTTTGCCTTGGGCTTTCCTGCTGTTTTCAGGTGGTTGAAAGTTACTGTCCCCTGTTAGCCATGGCCATATAGAGAGGAAACATACTCTGCCCAGTACATAACAACCTTCTTGTTTCGTTATTTTCAAGCATAGCACAGCTCACCCAAGTATGGAGTCATGGTCTTAGTGGGGGTGTCGTAAATCATAGAACCGTCAGAGAGACAAGGCCCCTGAAAGCAACAAGCATCAGAAAGGGAAGTTGCTTTCACTGTACTATGTGGGTTCCCATGACTATAGGGAGAAACAGAAGAACATTTTATGATTTGGGATCTTGCACAATCTTTGGGGAAGTTTTTCTGTCTACACACATTCTGATGGCATGATTTTGTAGGTGGCATGTGGTTAATAAGTTTCTTAAGAGTCTTTTAGCAAAGACTTTACTCCTGTGTGTTTGCCCAGAGCCTTAAAAGGCCCACGGGCCCTGGAAGCTGGGTTCTGGCTCCTGTAACACGTTCCCCTAACCAGATCCCACTCCTCTATCAGAGATGGCACTCTGCCAGTCTGCTCTTTCTTTGACTCCTAGTACTCTGACCTTAAACAAATTTCTCTCTGACAAGCATCTGTAAAATTGCTTTGGTTTACTCTGCCTGCAGGAACTAAGGACTCACATGTACTCTATTGCCCTCCAATCAGGTTTGTTCTCAGGAAGGGATCATAACATATTTGTAAATAAAGACTTACCAGCACCGATACACCCTCTGTAGTTTCTTTGGGCTTAGGATAAATGAAAAGCATTATATTAGTTTTAAACTTATATAAAGAATTCCCACATTTAAGATGACTAGAGTTATATTCCATCAATCCATTCATTTTATTCCCTAATATTTAATGAACAGGTAATGTTGTGGAGGGAAAGTTTGTGTCCCCCTCAAATTCATATGTTGAAATCCTAACCCCTAATATGTTGGTATTAGGAGGTGGGACCTTTGGGAATGATTAAGTCATGAGGTTGGAGCCATCCTGAATGGGATTAACACCTTATAAAAGAGATCACAGGGCCAGCCTGGTGGCTTAGTGGTTAAGTGCGCACGTTCCACTTTGGCAGCCCAGGGTTCGCCGGTTCGGATCCCGGGTGTGGATATGGCACCACTTGGCAAGCCATGCTATGGCAGGCATCCTACATATAAAGAAGAGGAAGATGGGCTTGGATGTTAGCTCAGGGCCAGTCTTCCTCAGCAAAAAGAGGAGGATTGGCAGCAGTTAGTTCAGGGCTAATCTTCCTCAAAAAAAAAAAAAGAGATCCCAGAAAGCTCCCTTGCCTCTTCTGTCATGTGAAGACACAGTGAGAAGATGGCCATCTATGAACCAGGAGGCTTCACCAGACGCCAGATCTGCCAATGCCTTGATCTTGGACTTCCCATCCTCCAGAATTATGAGAAATAAATGGTGTTCATAATCCAACGAGTCTACGGTATTTCGATATAGCATTTCAAACAGACTATGACACATGCTATGTGCCGAGCACATTGTTGGTTATAGAGATACAGTAATGAATATGATAAAAATCACTGCAGTTAAGGACCTCATATGCTATATCTTAAAACAAAAAACGAAAGACGATGAATTCTATGAGGTAGAAATGAAAGAGAAGCTTACTTAATATCATTATAACAATGAAATTAACTAATTGCCAATGAAATCTTTCTATTTGTCTCAAATATGTGGAGGGCGAATACATATATAGTGCCTGAAGCCACCAATATTAGGAACGTTTCTTAAAGAAGATGCCACCTATTTAAAAATGGCAGTTTCTCTGTAACATTTTCTAACATTACACTGCCATAATTACAAGGTTACTGTCTTGGTAGCTTCACATTGCTTCTCCTCACACACATGGGCCTACAAAAACTATACTTAGCTTTGATCCCATTAGAAACAAAGAATTTTTATGCTGAACCATAAAAATTTATGCTGATATATTTGGGTATCATTTGAGTATATTTGGGTCGATACATTTGATGCTGATTTATTCAAGCCTATCACCTTTCCGACATACCAGATCCTTACCAAACGCCAGAATAAAATATTCATTAATTTTTTTAAAGTTACCTGATATGACACTTTCTATGTAAGGCCCATAGAAACAATGAAAGCAATAACAGTTTAATTGTTTTTCTTTTGTATCTCATTCTTTTCTGAGAGGAAAAAAGAAACAGATAAAAGTAGATTAAATAAAGTACAACGTATACAAAGTAAGAAGTGTTGAATCCTGCCTCCCCATGACTTAAACTAGATGATTTAATAGATATTCGCTAGGATTGAAGGCACTTTTGGTCCTTGGATGTCTCTCTATATGAAAACAGGGTTGAGGTGGTGGAGACACTGTTTATTTGAGCTATCTTCTCAAAGTCTTAGGACTCACGTGGTCTGAGCTGACCTTGACACAAGATGTCTCACAACCTTAATTTGTCTTTTCTAAGTACAAAGGGCTTTCCTTACCCAAACAAAAAATACAAATACCACTTCCCAGTCTAACTCACAGGGTAAGGTGTCAGAGAAAAGAGATAATTATGAACATACTTAAAGAATTGAATAGTTATGAAGGAACTTATTATTCTTAATTAAATAATATTATGCAGTTGCTCACTCCATGAAAGACGATATGACTGATAAGAGCATAAAATATATGTCCCTTCTCAAATGTATTTGAACATAAAATTGACTCAGAGCACTAACTGGAGGCTAAAGTATAATTTTTAGATTATTTGTGCATTGACCTTGGAATTTTAGCCATCAGGTTTATAAAACTCCTTTGTGGTATTTAATCTGTGCAATATGAAATTGTCTGTGTGCAGAAAAGGAATTGGATGTGGCTCAATTTTGATGAAATTCAGGACAAACTCTTACCTCTCGTTTTCCTAAGATCAGATAAGAATTTTATACAGCTTCTATCCTTGGAGATTTAACATTCATGGTACAGTGGTTTGGGAAGACGTGGAGAATCTCAAGAGGGCAGACAGTTTTCAAGCAGAACATTTTGAGACCTTTGAAAAATCAAGAAGCAGATAACCTAGTGTTGGTTCTATGGCACTCTCTGGTTTGTGTGTTTATCACTTCAGGCTTCTGTGAATGATGTCATCAGATTCTCTTTTGATGATGAAAGAACTAGATACTTGCTATCATAACAATACATATGCCACTAGCTTCTCTTTGTCATTACCAGAGGACTAGATTTTGTCCCATTTAAAAAAAAATAGAGCCATTTAAATTCCTTTCTTGAGGATTTTTTTCAAGGTTTATAATCCTTTTCTTTTTTTTTTTTTTTTTTTTTGGTGAGGAAGATTGTGCCTGAGCTAAAATCTGTTGCTAATCTTCCTCTCTTTGCTTGAGGAAGATTGTTACTGAGCTAACATCTGTAGCAATCTTCCTCTATTTTGTATGTGGGATGCCACCATAGCATGGCTTGATGAGCTGTGTGCAGGTCCACGCCTGGGATCTGAACCTGTGAACCCCGGGCTGCTGAAGCGGAGCATGCAAACCCAACCACTCCACCACTAGGCCAGCTGTATAATACATTTTTAATTGAAGTATAATTTATATAAATTAAAACACATGCAATTAGGTGTATAGTTCATTGAGTTTGTTACCCATGTGCATATGTGTGTAAAACCGACTCTGATTAAGATATGGAACATTTCCATGACTCCAGTAACTTTTCTTGTGCCCCTTGAGTTACACTCTTTGCATTTGGCTTTTTTCACTCCAAGGTTTTGCAGCTCACTCAAGTTGTTGTGTTTCTCACACCATACAAAAAGTTAATTCAAAATGACTTATAGGGGGCCAGCCCGGTGGCTCAGAGGTTAAGTTTGCACATTCCGCTTTGGCAGCCTGGGGTTCACCGGTTCAGATCCCGGGTGCGGACATGGCACTGCTTGGCAAAGCCATGCTGTAGTAGGCGTCCCACATATAGAGGAAGATGGGCACTGATGTTAGCTCAGGGTCAGTCTTCCTCAGCAAAAATGAGGAAGATCGGCAGCAGATGTTGGCTCAGAGCTAATCTTCCTCAAAAAAAAAAAACAAAAAACAAAACCAAAATGAATTATAGATCTAAGCATAAAAGCTAAAGTCACAAGCTTTTAGACAAAAACATAGGAGGATATCTTTGTAACTTAGGGGTAAGATAAAGGTCTCTTAGGTAACAGAAAACAACTAAAAAATGATAAATTATACATCATCAAAACTAGAAAACTTTGGTTCATCAAAAGACACCTTTAAAAAAAACGAATAAGTAAGCCATTACTATTCACCAAAGATTTTCAGTTACCTGAAATGATACATACCATACATGATCCATACAGGAAATAAAATCCATATCCATGTTAGAAATTTCCTATTGATTTCCATTCTTCCTAGAAAGAAAAAGGGAGATAATGAAGGAGGATAATTAAAATAAACTAATACAGAATTAGAGTCTGTTTTAGGTCACAGTAGAGTGGATTACACCAGACTAATGCTCTCATAGATGACAGTCATAAGCTCTGGATGAAATTTTTTAAAAAAAGGTTAAATAAAACTATTTGAAGGCCAAGGAGAGGGACCAAAAACAGGCTGTCTTTGAAGGTGGGAAGTGTGTTGGGTAAAATTCACGTTCATACAGCTTTTCCTTTGAGGTTATCCCCCAATTCACACAGAGCTGGGTGACTAGAACTCACATAGAAATACTGGAGGAGTCAGAGGATGGAGTTGGTAGGTATAAAGGAGGCTGAAAAGTAATAGAGAAAATCCCAGAAAGATGGAGACACAGAGTGGGGTACCCCAAATCAGCATAGAAACTCTGACCAAAACCTTGGATAACAACATGCAGAGCAAAGACTGAAGTTTCCTCAGGAAACAGCAACTTCTGAAAGGCTGTAAAAATGGAGCGATATCAGCTGATGCCCCCTACAGGAGAAATGGGGGTTGGAATTTGAGTCCAGCCCAGTTAACTATCTGTTCATACAAAAATCAGCACTTTTCAGAGGAAAATAAGAGAATCCATAGACTCTGCAACATGTCATCCATAATGTCAGGGATTCATTTTGAAAAGTTACTAGACATGCAGAGAAACAGGAATATGTGACCCACAGTGAAGAGCAATGAACCCCAATGTAACTCAGATGTTGGAAGTGGTAAACAAGGACTTTAAAGCACCTATTATAAAAACGTTAGGATTTAATGTAGAACTTGGTCAAAATGAAGGAACAGATAGGAATTCTCAGCAAGGAAAGGGAAGCTATTAAAAAATGGACATTCTAGAACTTTAGCTATATTTGAAATGAAAATGTTAGTAGATGGGCTTACAAACAGATTGAATACTGTAGAAGAAAAGGTCAGTGAAATGAAAGACAGATCAAGGTTATGTGAAAAAGAGAGGAAATAAAAATCTATTTACATTTAAACTGTAATCAGAAGCTACCTCAGCCACCCACATGTGGAAGTTTCTACACTCTCTCCCGTTGACAGTCTCTCCAAGTTGGGGGCCTTCTGGAGGAGGGAAAATGTAGGGGCACCCAAGGGATGTAACACTCCCTTAGACAAATAAGGTGGTGAGGCACGAACAGGCATAATAATATTTTAAAATCCGTTTTAAAGCCCATCTACTTTCAGGAAGTGTTTGAGATGGCTTATGGTTAAGAAGGTATGGTTACAATAAACAGAGAAACAATATGCAAGAATAAAAAAAAGGGAATAGAAAGAGAAACACTTATTTAGTCACTCAGGTATGTATTTTCACATGATCTTGGTCATCCCACCCACTCCATGAGAATAAAGATTTTACATTTATTTTTATTTACATTTAAAGTAATTACTGATAAGGAAGGACTTATCTCTGTCATTTTGCTATTTGTTTTCTATATGCCGTATAGCTTTTTTCATCCTTCATTTCCTGCATTACTGTCTTCTTTTGTGCTTAGTTGATATTTTTGTAGTGAAATATTTAAATTCCTGTCTTGAGGCCAGCCCTGTGGCATGGTGGTTAGGTTCAGCGTGTTTTGCTTCGGCAGCCTGGGTTTGTGGGTTTGGATCCTGGGTGTGGAGCTACACTACTCATCAGCTGCACTGTGGCAGCAACCCACAGAAAAAAGTAGAGGAGGATTGGCACAGATGTTAGCTCAAGGTTAATTGTCCTCAGCAAAAAATGAGAAAGATTAGCAACAGATGCTAGTGTGGATGTAATCTTCCTCAGCAAAAAAAAAAAAAAAAATCCAGTCTCATTTCCTTTTGTGCATATTCTTCTTTTTTTTTTTTTTTTTGAGGAAGATTAGCCCTGAGCTAACATCTGCTGCCAATCCTCATCTTTTTTTTTTTCCTGAGGAAGACTGGCCCTGAGCTAACATCCATGCCCATCTTCCTCCACTTTATATGTGGGACGCCTACCACTGCATGGCTTGCCATGCAGTGCCATGTCCGCACCTGGGATCCGAACTGGCGAACCCCAGGCCACCGAAGCAAAACATGCACACTTAACCACTGTGCCACTGGGCCAGCCCCCTTTTGTATATTCTATCGCTGTTTTCTTTGTGGTTATCATGGGAATTTCATTTATTATCCTGAAGTTATAACACTCAAATTAGAATTTATACCAGCTTAACTTCAATAACATACCAAAACTTTGTTCCTTTACAGCTGCAACCCCACCTCTTTTGGTTAGTCATGTTGCAAAAGTACCTCTGTATACATTGTGTGCCCAAAAACATAAACTAATAATTCTTTTAAATGCATTGATCTCTTAAACATGTGGAAGACAAAATTTGAAGTTACAAAGCAGAGTTATAATAGTATTAGCTTTTAGGCTAGTAATTTTTTAAAAAATGTATTAGTCTCTTAAATAATGTAGGAAAAAAAGTGGAGTTACAAACTGTTGTTACAATGCTAGCTTTAATAATTGCTCATTTATTTACTTTCATTGAGATCTTTATTTCTCCATATTGTTTTGACTTACTGTCAAATATCTTTTCATTTCACCCTGCAAGACTCCCTTCTGGCCTCCAAAGTTTCTGAGGAGAAATTGCCTGTAATCTTATTTGCAACAGTGTATACGATGAGTCACTTCCCTCTTGCTGCTTTCAAGATTCTCTCTTTGTCTCTATCTTTGTTTATAATGTTTCTTGTCTTGTGTGGGTCTCTTTGAGTTCATCTTACTTGGACTTCATTGAGCTTCTTAGGTGTTTATAGTCATGTCTTTCATCAAACTTTGGAAGTTTTCAGGCATTATTTCTTCAAATATTTTCTCTCTCCCCTCTTTTCCTGGGACTCCCCCAGTGTGTATGTTGCTCAGCTTGGTGGTGTCCCATAAGTCTCTTAGGCTCTGTTCACTTTTCTTCAATCTTTTTTGTTTCTGTTCCTCAGACTCGATCATTTCCATTATCCTATCTTCACATTCAGTGATTCTTTCATCTGCCTGCTCAAATCTGCCTTTGAATCCCTCTAGAGAATTTTTCATTTCAATTATTGTAACTTTCAGTTCCAGAATTTCTTTTCTTTTCTTTTTTTTTAGGTTTTCTCTCTCTTCATTGATATTTCCACCTTGTTCATGTATCATTTTCCTGACTTTTTTCCCCCATGTCTTCCCTTAGTTCTTTGAGCATCTTTGATAGTTGTTTTAAAGTCTTTGTCTAGTGTATCTGCATCAGGACTTTTTCAGGAACAGTTTCTGTTTATTTATTTTTCCTTTGAAAGGGCCATACTTTTCTGTTTCTTTGTATGCCTTGTGATTTTTTGTTGATAACTGGACATTTGAATCTAATATTGTGATAAATTTGGAAATTAGAGTATCTCCCTTCCCCAGGGTTAGCTATTTTTTGTTATTGTTTTCATTTACTGTTTTTGCTTTTTCAATTGTAGTAGCCTGTCTCTGTAGTGAGGATCAGCATAAGGGTGAGCTGAAGGTCTTCTGAGGTCTTTTCTGAGCCTTTTCCTGGGCGTGTGTGGTCATTTACTAATTTTCCCCATATTGCAGTTGTTTTCGAATATCTTAGTCTTTAATATGTGGTCCCAAAGGGGAGAAAAGGGAAAAATAAAGGGAAAGAAAAAGGGTACTGGCCTGTTAAATCCCCTGGAAGTCACTTCACCTGGAGGGGGAGGGGCTTGCAACAATGGGAGGAGATGCAACAGCAAAGGCTGCCTGCCTCTTTGTCTGCATCTCTGTGATCAGAAGCAGTAATCAGTGATCAGAGCACAGATCCCCAGTATTTGGAGGACAGGGTCCTTTTGCCAGCGCAATTATTGTCTGGGTGGGGAGACAGATTCTTGGTGCTTTCTACTCTACCATACTCCCAGAATCCTCTTCACTTGGGAAGCATTTAAAAGCCTCCATGCCGGGTGGCCCATGGCTGAGTGGTTAAGTTCCAACACTCGACTTTGGGAGCCCAGGGTTTCGCTGGGTGGGATCCTGGGCCCAAACATGGCACCACTCATTAGGCCATGCTGAGGTGACATCCCACATGCCACAACTAGAAGGATCACAACTAAAATATACAACAATGTACTGGGGGGATTTGGGGAGAAAAAGCAGGGGAAAAAAGGAAGATTGGCAACAGTTGTTAGCTCAGGTACCAACCTTTATAAAAAAAAAAAAAAGTCCCAATGCCCATCCCATGCCAACTGAATCAGAATCTCTGAGTTCAGAACCAGGCATCCATAATTAGCTCTCCAGGTGATGCCAGGATGCAGCCAAGTTTGAGAACCAGCGCTGTATGCCTCCTACAACTAAGAGACAGTCATGACTCCTAGGGGCTACTTCGGATTTTGGAGGCAGTGTCCCACACACGACGGTATCCAGCTGCCTCTCATTTGCCTGACAAGTGTAAAAGCAGTGAGCTTCCAGTGGGACCCTGAACAAGAGAAAGCTCTCCAGCTGGTCCAGGTTCCAGGCGAGCTGCTCTGCCACTGGACTCTTATGACCAATCGTATCTTACACCGTTCAAAGGGTCTGAAGATGGTGGATGAAGACTGTGGCTAGCCTTGATAGAAAACTTACCGCGGAGGCCCACGGAATTCCAGGGCAAGGAAGTACCCCTTGAGCAGGTAACCATCCTTTCCTCCTTTTAAATAGAAGTTACTATAATTCTTTCCCGTCTTCCTTCCTTATCTCTCACTACTGACTCTAGTGTGTTTGAGTGTGAGCTAAATGTACCATTTCTTTACAGAGTACAGAATAGTCAGAAGGGCTTTCTAAGGGAGAAAGGAGAAATAATTATTATCTGGAGATGATTGACTCTGAGAAGCCTGGCCCTGTGACATTCTGTGGAGTCTGTGGTCTACTATTAGGAGAGGGGGCTGTGCATAATGTTTTTGGACCATGGCAGCAGGGAATATTTTAGCTATGTGGAAAGAAGTGATTGACAGCCAGACAGCTATAAGTGGAATGTGGTAGACACCTTTGTCTTGCAACAATATGTCCTTCTCTGAGAACTGCCTCATAGTGTAACCCACCCTCCGATAAACCTACCCCATGGCACAGCTGCTGGGCGCATGAGTGGATGCTGTGCCATTTGGGTTTTCTTTTCCAGGAACTTAGCGTTTTGAAGGAAGAAACCCTGAGTCTGGAGTTGGTTGGAACTGGGTCATATTGGCAGACCTTTAGGGGAAGTTCACAATTTTCAGTTCTTGAAGCCCTTGAACTTCTCTGGCTGTTGATCATGGCCTGGTTGTGGTGATGTGCTGATAAATTTTTATACAACTAACTCGTAAAAAGGAAAGACAGAAAGGAAGGGAGAGGAAAAAGAGCCCTGATTTCTAGCATTCGCTGATTCCCATGGTGTAAATCCTCCCACCATGGCCGATATCAAGCTACCACAGTGAAGTCATTGAACAGGGAGTTGGGAAGTATTGTGTAGAGTAGGCTCTCACAAGCAGGATAAGCCAGCTTCAGGACACCACTGTCTGGTTGTCAGCTTGGCGTTGTATTCAGTGCAGCTCTCCAGTAGCCTCTCAATAATCTCCCTTTTGGTTTAGACAGCTCAAGGGGATGTCTGCTCCTTGTAACCAAAATATCTTTAACTAAAACACCTGGCTAGCATGACCACCTTTCCTTCTGAACAATTACAGTCAATTCACTAAAAGTGTGTTCCAACTGTGGCTGAGTTCTCACAGCCACATACTTTAAATATTTATAGCTATTTTCATCTATATGCAAAATTCCTATCTATTTATACAAATGTGCAGTCATCACCAGGTCTAAATAAGAATCTTTTTAATCCCTGCAGTTGCTTAGGGTAACAGCGTTGTTTGGGGACATTTCTTCCCTCTAGTGGCCGCTATAGGGAACTACTTTTGTTTTAACTGCAGGTTATGGGAGGACTAAGGCGAGGTGAGCTGGAGGCTCTTGATCCCCGTCAGGGATTATTCCCAGGGTACAGAAAGTGAGGATTATGCATATTGGCTCCCCCATGCTTCTTTCTTAATGAAGTCCAAGGGAATTTTACAGCAGGGTTTCTCAACCTCATCACTTGACATTTTGAGCCAGATAATTCTTTATTGTGGGGGCCGTCCTGTGCATCGTAGGATGTTTAACAGCATCCCTGGCCTCTACCCACTAGATGTGAGTAGCATCCCCACCCTGACTTGTGACAACCAACGATATTTTTAGACGTTGCCCAGCGTCCCGGGGGTCAGGGCAGGGGGGAGGGAGTGTGCAAAATCATCCTGGTTCCGAACGACTGCTCTACACTGACGAAGCCAGCGTGTCCCAGGCATCACTGGCCTTGAGCAGCACCGAGCCTGGGAGGTTATGGCACCAGGTTAGAGCCTGAAGCTCAGGCTGTGACTCCTGAGTTCCCATACCATGTACTACAGGAGGAAAACTTCCAGGGACCAGATATTAAGGCATCTGCTTTGTAATAGGACAGAGTCCACAATGAAAGTTAAAAATTTTTTAAATTCAAAAAAGCGCTTCTTATGAGGCATAAGAGTGGGTGTGATGATTGATTGATTCATTCATCTAGTAGATATTCCTTAAGCAGTGCCTCTGAGATAGGTGATGTAACAGGTGCTGCAGCTGATGCAAAAGCAGACTATGGTCCTGCCTGTAAGGAGCTAACAATTCTAAAAGGGTTCAATGGGGATCTTTGCAGTTATAAGAGAAAGCTCAGCTCCAAATGGCTTAAACAATAACGGGACTTTATTGGCTCACACATTTGAAAAGGCCGCAGGCAGTGCAGGCCTTTGGTAAGGCCAGTGTCTCAGGGTTGTCATCAAGGACTAGGTTTCCTTCAGTGTCCCTGCACTTCCTGTCCTATTGTCAGCTTCATCCTAAGGTTGACCTCCCTTGTGGTCACCAGAGGTGTTAGCAGCTCCCAGTGTTACGTGCTTCCTCACTTCCTGAGGGGACCTGAGATTCACCTTGATTGGAATAATAGTTTATGTCACCTGCCCACCCCCAAATCAATCACTGCCTCTGAGGATGGAAAGTGCTGACTGGCGTAGCCTGGGTCACTTGCTCCAACCATGGCACCAGAAATGCACCACAGAAATCACATGGACTCCATAAAGGAGACCAGGCATAGCTGGGAGGGGAGAAAGAGAGCCACAAATGCTGGGCGAACATGGAGTCCTCAACCAGCCAGAGCGCTCACTGGGTCTTTGCTGCTTTTCACACAGGCTCTGCCAGATGAGTTCATCCAGACCCAAGGCCTCGGCACCATTTGCGTGGGTCTCCAAGAGTCTTTAATTAAACTCCTCTGTGCTTTACATCTGCTGCTTCTCCCTCCGAGACCTCATACCATCCGCACTCCTCACAGGGATCTCCTCTTCTTTCAAAGCTCAGTTCAGACCCAGCCCCTCTGAGGCCACTTCCACCTCCCCACACAGCCTTCCCTCCTCCATGCTCCCTCAGCCTGGAACTTCCCTGGACCTTGTATTGCTCAGGGTTCATTTGTCTGCTTCTCCAGCTTGGTTCTGCGATGGGTTTAGACCCACATTCTGCTTCTGAAGAGTTTTTGTTCTACTCAGTTCTCTCTTCAATGCCTAATAAAGGAATTGAGTTGTTTGGGGTGATTCCTTTGGTGTCCTCAAATTTGAAAAACAAGATGATTAAAGAGTGTGTGTGTGTGTGTGTGTGTGTGTGTGTGTAAGTAAACATATGTGAAAGAGAGTGAGAGAAGCAGACTAGACCTGTGGAAAGAGCAAAGGATTTAGAGTGAGGCGACGGTCCTGGGTTTGAATCCTAGCTCTGCACCTTATAGATCTGAGGCTTTGACAGTGGGTCCCACTTAACCCTGTTTCCTCTCCAATAAAAAGTATGCATTGTATGTTAAGCACTCATGCTTTCTATGACATCTCACACTTGTGAGTATGCTCTCATGCCTGTGGTATTCACTTACATAGGTACCTTTTATAAATAGTACATTTAATATATGTAAGTGTCGCCGTAGCTGTAGTACCCTCATTAGTAAATCACATGGTGACTTTGTCTGGGAGAGATTAAAGATGAGTTACTCCAAGAAGGACCAGAGAAGTCAGGCCCTTCTAGCCTTAAAGAAACTTCTCCCCTTCCAGTTGCGTGTGACCCCTAGATTAGAGGTGGGGTGGAAGGAGGAGGCATGGCTGCCCCTTCCACTCGCCCTCTCTGCCCAGTCAAGCCCTCCAAGGCACTGCCTTGGCGTAACAGCTCAGTGTGAGCCCATGGGGCTTATATAAGGCCTGCATGCACAATGTAAAGAATGATGACATTCTTTTATTCTTTTTACATGATCCATTTTAACTAATTTACTTTGGAATAGGTTTAGTGCATAGAAAGCGGGAAATAATACAGGCCTGGGAACCTATCTAGTTTTTAAAATATTAATTCTGAGGGACTAATAACCCCCAGATATGGCTATGACATTGTTTTCTCCCTGTGCCCTGCTGCCCCACCCTAGGGCCTTTTCCCACTGGTAGTTAATTACTTTCGTGCATCATCACTTTGGAAAGCTCTACATAAGCATTTGTTGTTTTAAAAGTTTGGGAATCTCAACCATGTCCTTTCTTTGTAATAGTGGATACATTTATAGAAGGACATGAAGACTTTTTCGAGTCTTAAAATTTTAGATTCTATAGTGGACAATTCTGAGCATGTTTGGGAGAAATTGCACAATCCACGACCAGACCAGAATATACTGAAAAAATAATTTATTCAATTGTAAATCAGGAATTTTATTTCTTAAAGGTTTAAGAATAACTATTAATGAGATTTTGAGTTTGTCCATTTGGGATTTAAATTTAAAGGAATGAAAAAAATCAAGACTCCACAAAAGCAAACACCAACCCTTTTTCTCTTTTCTTTATGATAGATCATTTCTTTGGTTCAGGATCATTAACTCTCCCTACTCCAGAGTGGATCCCAGAAAACTTGAGTTAAAAACTTTTATAAAGTCTATTTTTTGTCAGCATTTTCGTTGGTTTTGTTTTGTTGCTGGGTTGTGAGATTTCGGGGCAAGAATTGAGTAGGAGGCACAGTAAAGCGGTAGAGAAAATGTAGGTTTCATTTTATCAAGGAAGCTCATTGTGCTGAACATCAGGCCAGTGCAATGACTCTTCAAATAAATCGCTTGAAAATGGAAACAAATGTTCTAAATTGGAACCCAAGCAAAATATAAATATACCTGCATATGTAAATGTTGCCTCCTAACTTCCTTTACATTGAATTGCCTAACTTTAAATAATATGTAGGACTTCATAGCTTCTCTAAGAAGGGAACTGAATGTTAAGCTGTTCAGTCGTGAGGACTGGGTCTCCGACTGCCATCCCCTCTACTTGTGATAAAAAGTCAATTAACCATTTTATTGAATGCATCTGGTTGTTACACTTCAGTAGCGCAGATGGAGCAAGGAAAACCAAGAGGTCACTTGATGGGAGGGCTTTTCCTCCGCTGCTCTCTGTGATGTCAGCCCTCCAATTGGGGCATGATGGGCTGAGGGACCCTGAGGGCTAGAGCAGGTGGTGTGGGACTTGCTGATGACTGATTGTCATGAAGCCCAGGTCAAGGAAATGTAACTCCTTGCAAGCCTCTTCAATCCACTGCAGTCCTTTGCCTTCCCTGACGCCATCCACTTCCTCTGGCCAAGGATCTGAAGACATAGGTTACAGACTTGGGCAGACTGAATGTGACTTGAGCAAAAGAAGAAGCATCTTCCATTCATGTCGCCACTGCTCTGGGTGTTGTGGGGTCGAGGAGGCTGGAGAACACCTACACTGCCTCCCATTCAGCTCCTGGGACCATGCTGTGTTTAAGTGCCAGCCCCATACCCTGTGCCCCTCTGAGGTGGCATTGCGCCACCATGATCAGACCCTCTTTCCACTCTTTGATATTCCATGGCAAACTCAATTTGAGGCTGTGTTTTCACTTTATGCTGAGCACCCACTGGCTCATTCAGATTCCCTGTGACTCCAAAGATACACCACCATGGTATCCATTGGGAATCTCCACCAATCCTTCCCACAGAAACCAAACAACATCCTGATGAGAAAAGCACATGGACTACAAACGGCCTGCAGCAGTCTGCTACTGAAACCATTTGAGGCTTGCCAAGATGGACTGTGTCCTTACTGAGAGTTTTCCTGCTGCAAAGCAACTCTATGTTGCTTCAGACTCAGCAAAGACAGGAAGGTATTGAAATCAAGGGGAAAACCCTTGACAATTCTATCTTCTTGCCCAACACTTCCCTGAGCACCTTTTTCTCCAGTACATTATCTGGCACATGTAGAGTGTTTCTGGCTTTTCTTTGCCCGTGACAAATTCTTTTTGGCTCAGCTGATAGTATTTCCCCAAACCCAGAATAGATAAGAAATCACTGGGAATTTACATCTGATCACCATAGGTTCATTCTCCCATATTACAAGGCTCAAAGTTACAAGGAGGAATAGTATGTACTTGCCATGTTGGTGTTTTGTTAGTATGTTTCTTTAAGTTAAAATTAAGTGTTACTTTTCTGAGGAAGTAGCCAGAATGATACTCTCTCAAATTCAGACACCTACTGGCACGATTTAAAGTCAGACATTATTTCTAACCAAATTATACTCTTTTGTCTGCCAAGATATCTTGACAACCTTAATTTCTGAAGGCCGGCCTATATGATAATCCCAGCAATATTCTGGGGATAAGATTTTAGTGGGTTTGTTGAGAAGAAAATACTTGTTTAGGTGGCTTTCATCATGCCACTTGGCTTCTATATCATTTTCCTTGTCCTGGAGGATTCCCTTGAAGCACTCCTGGGTGATGTTTAGAACCTGAATGGGTGTTCCTCCAAAAATGGCTGCGTGGTAATAAAAATCCCCCTGGCCGAAGGGAATGTATGCTGCAGACTCCTTCCGCCTCTCGTAGGTAAACTCATCAGGATCTGCCTTGTACCACCACGCCTGTAGCTGAGCCACTGACTGGCCCAGCGTCTCCACCCCAAAGTTGCCTTGGAAGACCTGGTCTACATCCATGCAGAAGAGGAAGTCGACTTCGTGCTGGATGTGGGCCACAATGTGGTCCCCAATAGTCTTCATGCGCATCATGCTGATGTCCTGCCACCTCTTCTCAGACTTGATCTCAAACACTTTAAAGGAACGCAGAGGACCCAGCTCTATGAAAGGCATCCTGGAGACATCGTCCACCATGATATAAAATATGACTTTGTGGCCAACCATGAAGTATTTATTAGCAGATGTTAAGAACTCCTCCAAGTAATGCTCAATGTATCTGAAACAAAACAGAAGGGGATCAATGGAACCTCTGGGATTTCTGCAGGAGACTACGTGCTATTCTAATCATCTCATCTGCATTTTGCAGTTTAGGAGAGGAATGGTTTTTCCCCATCCCAGACATGTTTTCATGTGGAGGGACATCTGTTACTGTAACATTCCTGGCCGCTCTCCACAGAGTCACTCAACTTTGAGGAGTTGGAGTGATGACTCTGCTGATTTGGAAGGGTGACTGGGCACATACAATCCTGCCCAATTCTCTCTCACTCTCGGAAGCCGGCCAGTTGGAGAGAGTGTGTGTTCTCAACTGCTCTGGGCCTTACAGTGAGCTTAGTGGTACAGGCCCTACTCCCACGTCCAGAGGCCTGCAGTTTCTAGTGCTGTAGGTGCCTGGATGCCGAACTGTTTCTAATTCTGTGGTTCAGTATTAGGAGGCCAGGGCCTCCAGCCTGCAGATATAAGCCACATTCTCCAATACCAGCTTTAAATGTAATGACGGTGATATTTACTATCATCTGCCTTACTTAGCCTCTTGTCTTATTTATCAGTTGGTTCAGACTTTGGGCAGGCAAAGAGGGGTGCTGTTTTTTCCTCAGCTTTCTTGAGTTATAATTGACCTATAACATCGTGTAAGTTTAAGGTATACAAAGTGTTGATTTGATACACTTACATATTACCAAATGATTACCATCATAGCATTAGAAGCACCTCCATCATGTCACGTAAATGCCATTTCTTTTTTGTGGTGAGAACGCTTAAGATCTACTCTCTTAACAACTTTCAAGTATATAATACAGTATTATTAACTATAATCGCTACGCTACATATTAGATCCCCAGAACTTACTCATCTTGTAACTGTAAGTTTTTACCCTTTGACCCACATCAGGGAGTGCTAGTTCTTGAGCCTCTCTCAAAAACCCCAACCTATTCCCTTAATGTTGCTACTGACCTATCAGATGCAAGGGTGACGTGACCCTTGGATCCTTTGGGGATGCATTAAGCCTAACCATTGCCACTTTCTCCTCCTCTGGGACCCAGAGATTGGGTTATGGGACATGGATATCCTTCTGTATTACATATTCACCCTGTTAGCCTCCCACTGGTCACGCAAAACACCAATCCATTGTCCGGACACCACCATTATAAGATCCATCCAAATACTAGGGCAAACAATCTCTGATTTAACCTTATTTTAACTATTTTTTCCCTTTTTTAAAAATAGATTTTATTTTTTAGGGCATTTTTAAGTTCACAGCAAAACTGAGCTGAAAGCACAGAGCTCCTATATACTCCCTTGCTCCTTCCTGTGTCCCACATCTTCCCCAACTATTGACATCCAGCACTAGGGTGGTACATGTGTTGCAATGGATAATCCTACATTGACACATCATTATCACCCCAAGTCCATAGTTCACATTAAGGTTCACTCTTGGTGTTGTACAGTCTATGGGTTTGGACATATGTATAGTGACATGTATCTATCATTATGTATGGTATTATACAGAGTATTTTCACTGCCCTAAACACCCTGTGTTCCACCTATTCATCCATTCTCCCACTCCTAACCCCTGGCAACTACTGATGTTTTTATTGTCTCTATACTTTTGCATTTTCTAGAATGTTATATAGTTTGAATCATACTATATATCTGTAGCCTTTTCAGATTGGTTTCTTTCACTTAGTGATATGCATTTAAGGTTCCTCTGTGTCTTTTCATGGCTTGATAGCTCATTTCTTTTTAGTGCTGATAATATTCTATTGTCTGGATATACCTCAGTTTATTTATCCACTCACTTACTGAAAGATATCTTGGTTGTTTCCAGGTTTTGAATTATGAATTCAATTACACGTAAACCTGCTATAAACATCTCTGTGCAGATTTTTGTGTGGACATAAGTTCTCACCTCCTTTGGGTAAATACCAAGAAGTACAATTGCTGGATTGTATGGTAAGAGTATGCTGAGTTTTGTAAGAATCTGCCACACTGTTTTCCAAAGTGGGTGTTCCATTTTGTATTCCCACCAGCAATGAATGAGTGTTCCTGTTGCTCCACATTTTTGTCAGCATTTGGTGGTGTCAGTGTTTTGGGTTTTGTCCATTCTAAGAGGTGTATAGTGGTGTTTTAGCTATCTATTCCTTCAAAAACAATCACATTGCTGTCTTCTGTAACCCAAGCTACACACTATCTTGTAAAGCCATGGAGATCAGAGAAGAGGAAGGAGTAGTCAGATGGTTTAACACAACTCATACAAACTCCAGGCTCACGCTCAGGAATGTGGACTGAGTTTCATTTGCTGGTCACACTACTGGCCAATCATAAAGTTTTGTGAGTGATAATAACTGGCACTTCTTTTTGCTTGTTGGTAGCTGCTTGGATTCCCTTTCTTTACTACAGAAATAAAGTGTGCTTTTAATGTTGGCCTGTGGAAACCCAAGCATTTACCGTACTGATTCTTTAAATGGAGAGAATGTATCTGAGCAATATTAAGAGGGACTTAGACAAGACTCTGTGGCTGGTGGGCAGGAAATTCTTTGGTGCTCTGGAACTTTAAAACAATCTATTGTGCCCTGAAGCTTGGGAGACAATCCTGGGAGGAGCGGGGATGGGAGGTTTAACATTGTTTAGACATTACAGCACTGCTGTTGGCTCTGTGCCTTGTCAAGCAGAGCCAACATCACACGTCCGACGGGTCCAGATCCACTCCTGCGAGCATCTACTGCCGCTGAGCTCAGTCCTCTGCTGCCGCAGAGCTCAGGGCACAGGGTTTTCACCAGGACGCGCGATTTACAGTTTAGCTCTGCGGAGCCGCAACTGGATGGCTGAAGCCAGTGTGCAGCAGGAGCCAAAGGTCTGTTCTTTTTGGAAACACCAGGATCAAATCAATCTGCAATGTGCTGGCTTGTCCCCTCTCGCGCCAAAGGATTAGGTGAGCTGAGCATCAGCTCCTGACTCATAACAGAACGGGTTCTTCTAGTAAAAACGTCAAAACCCCACAGTCACCCTTCTCCATTAGAGATGACACCTAAGCCTCTGGGATCAGTGCAGTCAGTGACATTAGGACTTGATTAGTATGGTGACAGCAATGACTTCTGGGCTCTGGGATGGAGAACGAGCTTAGGAGCTCATCAGATCTTCACAGAGCTCTCCTTTGGGCCCTACAGTGGGCAGAGCTCAAGCTCAGATCAACACGGGCTTTCAAGTCTCTTTGTACCTGCAAAGGGATCAGCTCTCTATGTGGCTTTCAGGAAAAATACAGATAGAAAGGCCCAAGGTGTGTAGGTGGGTGGGGGGAGCGATGAGGAAATAGGAAAATTGAACTTACGCATTGGTTTTGGGGAAAAAAAAATTTAAAAATTCACCAAAAGAGCAAATTGGCTTATATTTTAAAATTAATATTACAGCTACTAATGTCAAGTAAGAATGATTGCAGTTTTGGGAGAAACGATCTGAACTAGGAAATGGAAGCTGAAAAAGGGACTTCTCCAACCTCTGGAAGAGGCGGTTCTGGCCAGCCAGATCTCCGGGGGCCGAATCTTCCAGGAGAGATAGGTGGAAGGGGCCTGAGGAACCCATGGAGGAGTGGTCAGCCACGCTCCAATGTGGAAAACCACTGCACTTAAGTCACCTTTGCCGAGAACCTGCTGTAAATCCTTCTGTCCTTGGTCCTGGGTCTTGGGAGCGTGGGAGAAAGAATGATGCACATTTGGGCTGTCTAATAGCTGGCATTTTTGGAATTTCCAGAGAAAACCATGGATCGCAGGGAGGGAAAGGTGATTACGGGTGTGCTGTAGACACCGGGCTTGGCAGGTGCTGGTCCAGGCATTTTTCCCTGCAATCTGGGACCCTCACTTCAAGGTGGGAAGGAGTCGACCCACCTACTATTGTTTTGTTCTCAGCCTTTGGGTTCTCAGCAGAAATGGGACTGAAATGGTTGCATTAAAACATTCTCCTATCTAATAATTCAGACAAGTCATAAGCACCCTCCTAAGCCAAGGGGGCCCCTCACAAACATTTTGACAGTGAAACAAGAAAAAGCTGAGGTCAGTTTTATTAGTGACACCTACCTTCCGACAGCAAACACCGTCAGACCCACGGTAATTTTCTGTTTGGCATAATAATTTTCTAAGATGGCACTGTTGTAAGTGCCTTCCCACACGACCGGCGCCTTCCATTCGGTCACCGTCACAACCTCTGGGCGTTCCCTGGTGATGAAACACAGAGAGCCCCATGAGTCGGGACAGCTTTGCTGAGGTTGGGCAGTGAGCATCTATGGAAAATGTGGGGTCAGCTACGATTCGCGGTGACTGCCCTTGCATCCTGATGGTAGCTTAACTCCAAGCATTGGCTGGGCAGTGTGACATCTGCAGGGGCAGCATATTCTGGATAAAGGACAGGAGGCTGTGGCCTAGGTGCCTCTGAGGGCTGCCTTGGGGCCCTTATGGGGACCTTGCATTTCATACTGTCTGTTCCCTTTCCTGATCTCTTCTTCCTCCTAAACCCCTCCCCCTATCTCCTAAGCCCCTTACTAAGCTGCCAGCGGCATCTTTGGGTGTTGTGTATCCCTCTGGGTGTCATCTGAGCCTAAAAAGGTCCTAATCCTTGACACATGGGGATGAGAGAGTGACATTAGAACAGAAAGGGGAAAAGCTATTTTAATTTGCCTTTTGCCAGAAAGGGATGGCTGGGAAAGAATCTGGTATCAGGGCCTGACTAAGGGGGTTCTGGTGTTATTATTCATTTTACAAACAAGGAGACAGAGTCACTCAGGAAAGAAGCAACTTGACAGAGGCCCACCAAGGCCAAGGCTGGAACATGGGCTTAGACCCTCTCCTCAACGTCCTTGCTTCTTTACTAGGACCACAGAGCGGGGAGGGGGAAGCCTGCCTCTGCACTCCCAGCACTTGAAAGGGACTTGGCAAAGCCAATACAAACACAGGAAGCCACGGAAGAGCAACAACAAGCAACACACTATACAGGGCAAGTGCAGAAATGCTGAGGAGCAGCTGGGGCCCAAGAGAGGGTGGAACCCAAGCAGGAGGGCATGGCGGAGCCTCAGACCTGACCCTCATCTGCTCAGGAAGTGGGTGCATTTTCCCCCGTGGGATGCAGCAACTGAAACACTGTCATTTAGATTCAAACTCCAGCACACAGGGGCCTGGTCCCTGCTAGGCATTTGCTTGTACTTCATCCACTGCGGGAGAAGGCCAGACTGGGGCAAAGTCCTGGGGGTCCCCATTGGGTCCCTGCTGGCTGTACACATGTGGCCCTAGTGAGGCTGCCTGGGAGATGTTGGCAAATAGATCAAGAGGGCAGGTTTTCACAAAGCTGCCCCTATACATCAGCAAAGCCCGGGTTTTCCACAGTGAGGCTGGGCAAGGCTGAGTCAACCCCCACCTCACCCCGGCCCCAGCCCCAGAGTGGAAAAGAGCCTCAGTAGACTCGCCCTCATGCTTCCTGTCCCTCTGTCAAAGCTCTGCCTCCAGTTCTTGAGCTGGCTCTGCCCTCCTGCCCCAGCCCTGTGCTCAGTTTCCTGCCTGCTTCCTTCCCCGCACAGCTGGACTCATCTCCAGAGATGGGGAAGGCGGACCCTCTCAGGCTGCTCTCCTGGCCCTCCCCATCTTGTCTGGAGTCTCACACTGAGACTCAGCCCTGCCCTCACTCCCCAGATGTGCCGGCTGTACAGAGGACAGCAGCTCTTGCTTTCCTTCAATCATGAAAGAAGCTGTTTTGGACTTTGCCCCAACCTGTGCAAGCCCCCTTCACCTACACTTTCTCACTTCGTCCTTGCAACAGCCCTGCCATGTATTATGTCCATTGTACAGGTGAGAAAACCAAGGCTCGGAAAGGCTTGTTAACTTGTCCAAGGCCACACAGCTGGCCACTGATGATGGTGACTAACATACAGTGAGCACTTCCTGTAGAACCACGCAGTCTGCTAAGGGCTTCGCCCTTCAGAGGTGCGGGCTATTTTGATTCCCATTTTATCAGTGAGGGAACTGCAGCACAGAGAGGTTAAATAACTTGTTGGAGGTCAAACAGCTTGTAAGGGGCAAAGCTGGGATTTGAACCCAGATAGTCTGACTCTGGAGTCCCTGCTCTGAGCCGCCATCCTTTATTGCTTCTTATATTAATATTTACTTGCTATGCTGACGAACCTGGGGTTAAAAACCAGGGTTGTCATCATTTCCACTCAACTCACCTACTTCGGTATTTTTATCAGGGCAGAATGAGAAATGATGATCTTGTATTTTGTTTTTAGAAGCTTATGTGATGCTTTAAGTCACATAAAACCCCCAGCTTTGTTGAATGACAGGATTTCAAAACCAAAAATACACACACACACACACACACACACACCCTGCTATTCTTCCATAACCAACGTTTCTGAACTCGAACTCTCCCATGTATTGTCGCCTCATTCACTGCAGTCCTTCGTTCCAGCCTGTGAAGGATCTCTTGGTAGTTCTGACCCAGCCCGCTAAGTCAGCCTAGCTAAGTCACGCAGCTGGTTGGAGCTGGACATTTGGTAAGAAGGTAATATTATTTGAAAAAAAGGAAGAGGAAGAGGAGGAGGAAAGGAAGGGAATAGGTATACTATTTAATACCTACAGTGCGCAGGGCTAAGTACTTGACTCTCATTCTCTCTTTTAATCCTCACAACCATCGTAAAAAGTGGGTGCTACCATCACCTGCACTTTACAAATACAGAAAGTGGGAGCAGAGGGAAGGAGAAGCGAACTGTGTCTTCTGCCACTGAGTTTATAGGAAGGGCCAGCCCAGGGCCCTCCATCCCTCGCTGCACATTTGCTAAGTTCCTGCTCTGTACCAGGCCCAGTGCTGAGCACGGAGATCAGAGAAATGGGACCCCGTCCTACCCGTGAGAATCCCACAGTCCCCACAGGGGGTCAGCCTGCTCCACACTCCTCAAATGCACGACCACTCAGTCCACATCTTCTAGAAAGACTGAGTCAGAAAACCAGTGTCCAGTTTGGTTACTTGGCTGGGAAGATGCCTTCAAGCAGGAAAAAAAAAATAGCAATATCAAAAATTAATGTTTAATTAAAAATTAAAATGTTCTATTTCCCAGCTGTTAATTATCAAATTCCAGTGGCAATTCCAACATGTCAGCAACCTTGACTAAGAAGCCAGACGGCAGTCTGAAAAAGCAGGTGGTGGGGACGAAGGGGTGGGGGCGGAGGATGAGATAGAGATCGGCTTCCTGCATGAACCTCTGCTCAAAACCCAGAAACCACTCCCCCCAAAAAGTGACAGAAAGCAGGCTGCACACGTGTAACGGCTAGCTGTTGCCAGTGTCAACTGCCAGAGATGTCCCAGGTCACCACAATGGGGCTCTAAAAGGAGGAGAAAGTGCCAGGAAAGACTTGAAGCTGCCCAAATGCCTTCCTTCCAAGCAAGACACCTACCGTGTTATGCTGGTCTGTGCAGCTCCACCAGCACAGGCCAAAGGCTTCCCACAAAATAAAAGGGCCTCCAGAACCAAAACACACACCTACCTAGGTTATTGGTGGCTTTTTAATTTTATGTACTTATTTATGGGTACATTGTGGTCCCCAAGGATTGGGTAGAGGAAGTGTTAAAATTCTGTGAGTCAGGGGCCAGCCCAGTGGCACAGCAGTTGAGTGTGCACATTCGGCTTCGGGCAGCCTGGGGTTTGCCGGTTCGGATCCCGGGTGCAGACATGGCACTGCTTGGCAAGCCATACTGTGGTAGGCATCCCACATATAAAGTGGAGGAAGATGGGCATCGACGTTAGCTCAGGGCCAGTCTTCCTCAGCAAAAAAGAGGAGGATTGGCAGCAGATCTTAGCTCAGGGCTGATCTTCCTCAAAATAAAATAAAATAAAATTCTGTGATTCATGCAGCAGGTCAAAAATGATGTGGAATACATACAATGCTGTCTGATGTGGAATACAATAAAGACGTGGAATAGAATATTTACTGAACTCCTTCTGAGCAGCAGCATGCTAGACAGTGATCCAGCAAAGAGCTGATGACAACATGAACAAGGGTGGTGGCTGTGGAATGAAGAGAAGGTGATAATGTGGGGAGAATCTTGGAGGAAGAGTGAACAGAACATGTTAATGAATTAGACTGTGGGGTGGATGGAGGAAAAGGATGAATCAGAGACGTCTCCCAGGCTCTGCCTTGAAAAGAGAAAGGAGAAGAACAAGAGTGGGGTGGAATGGAATCCATTTGGGTCATGTGAGACATGCAGAGATGTCAACCAGGCAGTTAGATACAAGTCAGGGCTGTGAGGAAATCTTTGGGCTAAAGATACAAATGTGGATGGTATCTAATACAATGGAAATGGATGAGAGCACATTGGAAGATGGTGTATAAAGAAAAGAGATGAGGATACTGGACTTAACCTCTGCAAACTCTAATATTTGATGGCTGGGAAGAGGGAGAGATACCTATCAAGGAGACCGAGAAGAGAGAATGGAAAAGTGGAAAGAAAATTCAGAGGATTTGGTGTTATAGAAGCTAAGGGATCTTGAGGTGGAAATGTGACACGATATACTGTAAAATGTTTTAGGTGGTTTACAAGAAAGGATACATTTATATAAATATATTTATTTGTTCATTCAATCATTTATCTAATCATTCATCTATGCAGGAAATATACTTTGGTGCCCTGAGAAGGTTTAGATTTGGTGCCGCTACAAACCAATATTCTTTAAATACCTGGTCACCATTTGTTTGGGGGAGAAGCTGAACCATGCATGAGGGAGAGTGGAGAAAGTGACAGCTGGTGGCTGTGATCTTTCTTCTCTGTCTCCAGTAATTCAGCCCTGGCCCCACCTCCTAAGTCCCTCTCAGCAAAGCACAAGTGTCACAGTAAAAGTGGGCCACCCTTCTTAGAAGGGAGCTTAGTGGAGAGGTGTCAAGATGGCGGCATAGGCAGACTCTGAACACACCTCCTCCCACAGACACAACAAATTTACAACTATTCTGGAAATAATTACCCCTGAGAGAGAACTGAAAACTGTATAAAAAGAACCCCCACAACAAGGGACAGTCCTGACTGAAGTGGAAGAGGCAGAAATTCCTTTCTGTAGAGAAAAAAAAAGCCACCTTCACAAGCCACAGTGCTTCACATCTGGCCAGGAGCAATCTTACAATATGCAGCATTCCCTGGAGGAGCAGGGGACCTGAGCAGGGCAGTGTTACCTCTATAAGCATCCTTTGGACTCAGCACAGCCGAGATGAGTGTCATAATGTCTGGCTTTGCTGAATACTAACAACAGTGGGGAATACCCCCAGAAGAGCTATCAGATAAGGGGAGAAAAGCCACTTCTTAAAGGGCCCACACACAAATTCATCTGTTTCAGAAAGCAACATAAATCACCAGAAAGAAAGGTGCACAGTCCTTTTGGTGAAAAGAGACTCACCTTATCTGCTCTGGATGTATCTCAGTGAGAGGTGAGACCTCTCCAGGGACTGAGACATTGGTGGCAGCCATTATTGTGAGCTACTACAGGCATGCTGACAGACACCATTGGAGTTCTTCTCCTGGCCAGTTAGCCCAGGGGCTGCCCCACCCACCAGAGCACCAATTTAATCCAGCTCAGCCAGGCCAGGCGGCCTCCCCTAGGCCCACCCAACAGCAAACCCTCAGGCAACTTGTGGGCCTGCATAGACTGGGTGCCTGGATCCTCTTCAGCCGGGGAGTGGGTCTGCCTCTGTGGGACAGGGCATGCACAAGGAGCAGGTGGCATGTGTGGGGCATTGGTGAAGTGTGTGGGGCCTCTGCAGTGGGGTGACTGGGTCCACTTGAGGGGTTTGAGGCATGCACATAGGGCAGGACTGTGTTGACTGTGTGAGTAGCCCTGTGGGTGGTGTGGCTTGTCAGCTGCAGAAGACTTGTGCTTCTCAAACAGCCACATAGGGGATCAGTCTTACCTTCCAAAGCCTGAAACAATTGGGTGCTCCCATGCTTGGGGCCAGTCCCACTCACTTGCAGTCCTCAGACAGCTGACAACAGCCTTGCAGGCCAGAGGTCTACTGCAATTTTAAGCCCCTGAGCCTAGCAACCAGCCACGCTGGGGGCCTACTCACTTAACAGAAAAACTGCAACAGGAATGTGCTATTAGACCTTGCAGCCAACTGTGCTGGGGCTCGCCACACACAATAAAGTGACTGAAGGGTCCATAGCAGCCACATGCATTACAACCAGCCAGCCAGGAGGACAGCCTAGCCTCCCTGGGCACCTGAAGCAAGAGCAACCCTGCCACAACAGAAGGACACACATAGTCCACATAGGGGTCACTCCTGGAACACGTGGAACTGGTGATGAGAGGGAAGCACACTGCTGGGCCTCATAAGGCATCTCTTACATAAGGCCGCTTCTCCAAGATCAGGAGACATAGCTCAGCCACCTAATACATAGATATAAGCACAGAGAAAGAGAAAAAATGAAGAGGCAAAGGAATATGTTACAAGTAAGGGAACAGGACAAAACCTCAGACAAAAAACTAAATGAAACAGAAATAAGCAATCTACCTGACAAACAGGTTCAAACCAAAAGTCATAAGGATGCTCACTGATCTTGGGAGAAGACTGGATGAATAGAATGAGAAAATCAAGAAAGAGTTGGAAAATATAAAAAAGAACCAATCAGAAATGAAGAATACAATACTGGAAGTGAAAAATTCACTAGAGGGACTCAATAACAGAGTCAATGATACAGAAGAATGGATCAGTGAGCTGGATGAAAGACTAGAGGAAATCACCCAAGCTGACCAGATGAAAGAAAAAAGCATTAAAAAGAACAAGAACAGTCTAAGGGACCTCTGGGACAACATCAAGTGCACTAACATTTTATTATGGGTGTTTCAGAAGGAGAAGAGAGAGACAAAGGGGCAGAGAATCTACTTGAAGAAATAATAGCTGAAAATTTTCCTAACCTAAGGAAGGAAACAGACATTCAGGTACAGGAAGTACAGAGAACACCAAAGAAGATAAATCCAAAGAGGCCCACACCAAGACACATTATAAGTGACATCATAATTAAAATGTCAAGAATTAAAGATAAAAAGAGGATCCTAAAAGCCGCAAGAGAAAGGCAACAAGTTGCAAACAAAAGAAACCCCATAAGGCTATCAGCTGACTTCTCAGCAGAAACCTTACAGGATAGAAGGAAGTGGAACAATATATTTAAAGTGCTTAAAGGAACAAACCTAGAGCCAAGAATACTCTATATGGCAAGGTTATCATTCAGAATGGAAGGAGAGATAAAGAGTTTCCAAGACAAGGAAAAACTAAAGGAGTTTATCATTAAGAACCAGTTTTACAAGAAATGCTAAAGGGACATATTTAAGTGGGAAAGAGAAGGCCACAAATAGGAATAATAAAATTATCAAAAAAAAAAAAGGGAATAAACTCACTGGTAAAGGCAAATATACAGTAAAAGTAGCAGATCAACCACCTATGAAGCTAATATGAAGATCAAAAGACAAAAATACTAAAATTACCTATTTCTGTGATGAGAAGGTAACAGATACATACACACACACACACACACACACACAAAGGGTTAGATATGATATCAAAAACATAAAATGTGGGAGGAGGGGAGTAAAAGAGTAGAGCTTTTAGGAAGACGTCAAACTAAAGAGACTGTCAACTTAGTATAGATTGCTATGTATATATAGGTTATTATATATGAACCTCATGATAATCACAACCCAGAAACCTATAATAAATAGACAAAAATTAAGAGAAAGGGACCCAAACATAATACTAAAGAAAGCCATTAACCACAAGAGAAAAGGAGAAGAAAGGAACTGAGAAGAACTACTAAAACACCCATAAAAAAAGTAACAAAATGGCAACAAGTACCTACTTAGCAATAGCTACTTTAAGTATCAATAGATTAAATGCTCCAATCAAAAGGCATAGGGTGGTCGATTGGATAAAAAAAACAAGACCCATATATATGCTGCATACAAGAGAAACCCTTCAGATGTGAAGACAAAAACTGAAAGTGAAGGGATGAAAAAGATACTCCATGCAAATGGCAATGAAAAGAAAGCTAGCGTAGCAATACTTCTATCAGATAAAATAGACTTTAGAACAAAAACTGTGGGGCCAGCTCGGTGGCACAGTGGTTAAGTTCACACATTTGGCTTCGGCAGCCCGGGGTTCACCAGTTTGGATCCCAAGTGCAGACATGGTACTGCTCAGCAAGCCCTGCTGTGACAGGCATCCCACATATAAAGTGGAAGAAGATGGGCACAGATGTGAGATCAGGGCCAGTCTTCCTCAGCAAAAAGAGGAGGATTGGCAGCAGATGTTAGCTCAGGGCTAATCTTCCTCAAAAAAAAAAAAAAACTGTAACAAGAGACAAAGAAGGGCACTACATAATGATTAAGGGAAAAACCAACAAGAGGATGTAACACTTGTGAATATCTAGGCACCCAACATAGGAGCACCTAAATATAGAAAGCAATTATTAACAGACATAAAAGGAGAAATAGACAGTAACACAATAATAGTAGGGGACTTTAACACTCCTCTTACACCAATGGATAGATCATCCAAACAGAAGATCAATAAGGAAACACTGGCCTTAAATGACATATTAGATGAGATGGGCTCAGCAGATTTACACAGAACATCCTATCCCAAAACCGCAGAAGACACATTCTTTTCAAATGCATGTGGAACATTCTCTGGGATAGATCACATACTAGGCCACAAAACAAGTCTCAATAAATGTAAGAAGATTGAAATAATACCAAGCATCTTTTCTCCCCACAACAGTATGAATCTAGAAATCAACTACAAGAAGAAAATGACGAAAGCCACAGATATATGGAGATTCAACAAAACACTACTGAACAACAATTGGGTCAATGAAGAAATCAAGAGAGAAATCAAAAAATACCTGGAGACAAATGAAAATACAATGTGCCAAAATTTAGGGGATACAGCAAAAGCAGTTCTAAGAGGGAAGTTTATAGCAATACAGGCCTACCTCAACAAACAAAAAAACTCAACTAAACAATCTAACAGTGCACTTAAAGGAACTTGAAAAACAAGAACAAACAAAGCCTAAAATCAGAAGGAAGGAAATAAAAATCAGAACAGAAACAAATGAAACAGAGACTAAAAAGAAAATAGAAAAAAATCAATGAAACCAAGAGTTGGTTCTTTGAAAAGATAAACAAGGGGCCGGCCTGGTGGCACAGTGGTTAAGTTTGCACATTTCATTTCTGCGGCCCGTGGTTCACTGGTTCAGATCCCAGGTGCAGACCTACACATGACTTGTCAAGCCACGCTGTGGCAGGCATCCCACATATAAAGTAGAGGAAGATGGGCAAGGAATTAGCTGAGGGCCAATCTTCCTCAGCAAAAAGAAGAGGATTGGTGGTGGATGATAGCTCAGGGCTCTCTTCCTCAAAAAAAAAAAAAAAAAAAAAAAAAAAAGATAAACAAAATTGGCAAAGCTTTAGCTAGACTAACCAAGAAAAAAGAGAGAAAGCTCAAACAAATAAAATCAGAAATGAAAGAGGAGAAATTACAACAGACACCTCAGAAATACAAAAGATTATAAGAGAATATTACAAAAAGCCATACGCCAACAAATTGGATAATCTAGAAGAAATGGATAAATTCTTAGAGTCATACAACCTTACAAAGCTGAATCAAGAAGAAATAGAGAACTTGACTAGACCAATCACCGGTAAGGAGTTTGAAACAGTAATCAAAAACCTTCCAAAAAATAAAAGTCCAGGACCAGACAGCTTCCCTGGTGAATTCTACCAAACATTTAAAGAAGACTTAATACCTATAATTCTCAAACTCTTCCAAAAAATTGAAGAGGAAGGGAAGCTTCCTAAGTCATTCTATGAAGCCGACATTATCCTGATACTGAAACCAGAGAAGGACAACACAAAAAAAGAAAATTACAGGCCAGTATCACTGATGCTCATTGATGTAAAACTCCTCAACAAAATACTAGCAAATTGAATACAACAATACATTAAAAAGATCATACACTATGATCATGTGGGATTTATTCCAGGGATGCAGGGGTGGTTCAACATCTGCAAATCAATCAACATGATACACCACATTAACAAAATGAAGAATAAAAATCACATGATCATCTCAATAGATGCAGAGAAAGCATTTGACAAGATACAGCATCCATTTATGGTCAAAACTCTGAATAAAATGGGTATAGAAGGAAAGTACCTCAACATAATAAAGGCCATATATAACAAACACACAGCTAATATTCTCAATGGAGAAAAACTGAAAGCTATCCCTCTAAGAACAGGAACCAGACAAGGAGGCCCACTTTCACCACTCTCATTTAACATAGTATTGGAAGTCATAGCCAGAACAATCAGGGAAGAAAAAGAAACAAAAGGGATCCAAATTGGAAAGGAAGAAATGAAACTATCACTATTTGCAGATGACGTGATTTTATATATAGAAAACCCTAAAGAATCCACTAAAAATCTTTTAGAAATAATAAGGTCAAGTTGCAGGATACAAAATCAACATACAAAAATCTGTTGGGTTTCTATACACTAATAACGAAGTAGCCAAAAGAGAGATTAAGACTACAATCCCATTTACACTTGCAACAAAAAGAATACAATACCTGGGAATTAACTTAAGCAAAGAGGTAAAAGATCTGTATGCTGATATCTATAAAACATGGTTGAAAGAAACTGAAGACACCAAGAAATGGAAAGATATTCCATGCTCTGGGATTGGAAGAATTAACATAGTTAAAATGTCCCTACTTCCTAAAGCAATCTATAGGTTCAACACAATCCCTATCAAAGTTCCAACAACATTTTTCACAGAAACAGAACAAAGAATCCTAAAATTTATATGGAACAACAAAAGACCCCGAATAGCCAAAGGAATCCTGAGAAAAAAGAACAAAGCTGGAGGCATCACATTCCCTGATTTCAAAATATACTACAAAGCTATAGTAACCAAAACAGCATGGTACTGGCACAAAAACAGACATACAGATCAATGGGACAGAACTGAGAGCCCAGAAATAAACCCACACATCTAGGGGATGCTAATTTTCGACAAGGGTGCCAAGAACATATAATGGAGAAAGGAAAGTCTCTTCAATAAATGGCGTTGGGAAAACTGGACAGCCACATGCAAAAGAATGAAAGTAGACCATTATCTTAGACCATACACAAAAATTAACTCAAAATGGATTAAAGCTTGAATGTAAGACCTGAAACCACAAAACTTCTAGAAGAAAACATAGGCCGTACGCTCTTCAACATCAGTCTTAGCAGCATATTTTCAAGTACCATTTCTGACCAGGCAAAGGAAACAATAGAAAAAATAATCAAATGGGACTACATCAAACTAAAAAGCTTCTGCACAGCAAAGGAAACCATCAACAAAATGAAAAGACAACAAAATGAAAAGACAACCTAACAATTGGGAGAAAATATTTGCAAACCGTATATCAAATAAGGGGTTAATATCCAAAATATATAAGGAATTCACATATCTCAAAGACAAAAAAACTAACAACCCAATTAAAAAATGGGCAAAAGGTCTGAACAGATATTTTTCCAAAGAAAATATACAGATGGCCAACAGGTACATGAAAAGATGTTCCACATCATTAACTATCAGGGAAATGCAAATCAAAACTACAGTGCGATATCACCTCACTCCTGTCAGAACGGCTAGAATTAACAAGACGGGAAATAAGTGTTGGAGAGGATGTGGAGAGAAGGGAACTCTCATACACTGCTGGTAGGAGTGCAAACTGGAGCAGCCACTATGGAAAACAGTATGGAGATTCCTCAAAAAATTAAAATTAGAACTATTATATGATCCAGCTATTCCATTGCTGAGTATTTATCCAAAGAACATGAAAACACAAATGCATAAAGATACATGCACGCCTATGTTCATTGCAGCATTATTCACAATAAGCAAGAATGGATGCAATCTAGGTGCCCATCAAGGGACAAATGGGTAAAGAAGATGTGGTATATCGACGCAATGGAATACTCAGCCATAAGAAACAATGAAATCGGGCCACTTGTGACAACATGGATGGACCTTGAGGGTATTATGCTAAGTCAGAGGAAAAAAGTCAAATACCATATGATCTCACTCATAAGTAGAGGATAAAAACAACAACAAACAATCACATAGAGACAGAGATTGGATTGGTGGTTACCAGAGGGGAACCGGGGAGGGAGGAGGGCGAAAGGGGTGATTAGGCACATGTGTGTGGTGATGGATTGTAATTAGTCTTTAGGTGGTGAACATGATAGAATCTATACAGGAATTGAAATACTATGATGTACACCTGAAATTTATATGATGTTATAAAACAATGTTACCATGAAAAAAACATTTTTTTTAAGTAAAAAGATTGAAAAGATTTAGAAAAAAAAAAACAAAAGGAAAGGAGCTTAGTGACCATCTCTGACTCATCCAGCCACCCCTTGGGCTATGATCTTCCATATTCTTACATCTCTAGTAATAGTTTAACATCTCATAGATGGCTACCCTGTTGTCCAGCTCATCAAATGACACATGAGGGGCCAAAATGCCCATCCTTCCACACTGGTGCAGATCCCCTATCCCAAACAATAAGAGAACTTGCCAGAACATATTCAGTCTTCCCAGAGCCCAAGATCCCTCACACCAGAATAGATGCTACTCACTCCCGATCCTCCTCCTACCTCTACCGCTGTTCCTCCTCCTTTTTACACTTCTCTTCCTCCGCCAGCCCTTTAAATGCTGATGTCAGACAGGGTTCGGGTCTACTCCTCTACCTCGGTGGCCCCATCCAGGCCTGCAGATCCCATTGCCACAGGTACTCTGAGGCTCCTCATCTCACATCTCCACCACACATCTTCTGCTGAGCTCACGGGCACTGCTATAGATGGAATGTTTGTGTCCCCCACAACTTCATATGTTGAAACCCAATCCCCAATGTGATGGCGTTTGGAGGTGGGGCCTTTGGGAGGTGATTAGGTCATGACAGTAAAGCCCCCAGGAACAGGATTAGTACCCTTAGAAAAGAGGTATTTTGTTACAGCAGCTGAAGGACTAAGACAAGGACTCTGTAAATCTCCTTACAGATGCCCCACAAGTACCTGACTCCACATACATCCCTAATCGAGTTCATCACCTCCCCCCCACTCCCAGACCCGCATCCCCTCCTCCAGTCCCTTTCCTGGTCAGTGGCACCAACACCCACCAGTCTCTCAGGCCTCACAGTCATCCTGGGCAGCTCCCACCTCCTTATTCCCCAAACCACATCCTTCTAAGTTAGGTTTCATACCTCCTTACCAATCTTGGTAATTGCTAGTTTCACATCTAGAACCCTTAGAAGACTGTGAACCACTTGACAGTGACCATAGTGATCACCTTCTCCCGTCTCCCGTACCTAGCACAACAGCTGGTATAGACTTTCTGACTACAACTCACAGTGAGAAATACACTTTACACCACACCAAACACATGCACGTACACATTTATACAGAAACCAAAATTCCACAAGTCCAGCATTGGTGGTATAGTGGTGAGCAAAGCTGCCTTCCAAAATTCCTCTAAACCATGTTTATCCTTACTTCATGGAAGGCCCTCTGATTTTCTATTCACTTTCAATTCTTTTTAAAAAAGCTTGTTTTGACCCATTAAGCTAGTTTCTAGACATATTAATGGATACTGACCAGTAGTTTGAAAAACACCGGCTAGCATACCGTAGGTGTTTGATAAACATTTGTCGTGTGCTTGCTCAATGAATGCATGCATGGCCCGGTGAGATTTTTTATCATCATTGCCATCTTACAGATGAGTTAACTGAATCTCAGAGAGAATTTTCTTGCTCTGACTCTAGATCCTGTGGCTTTCCACAACACCCTGTGGCCTGGAAGACCCCATCCAGCCCCAGTATTTTGTGATTCATCTGCTACGATTGGCCACTTGCTGCCAGGATTACTGTGTTATTGTTCAAACATTTGAGTCAAAACATCCAGACTCAGTTTCTCATCTAATCTGTTGTTAAAGGTCTAACATGTGCTAAGACTATTTCTCCCCAGTCAGGAATGTTCTCAAGGGTGCTGTTGCCTACACAGCCCCGCCATCTCCTGCTGAACTGGTTTACTGTACAGGGGGCAACACTTTTCTTACTGTGGATTAAACCAGTCGGAGAGCTGAAGCTCTTCTTCATCGTCTTCCTTTTCTTTGTCGATGTCTTCTTCTTGGTAACTGTGAGTCCTACGTACAAAGGGAAAGGAAGCTGAGTGAGGCAGGGAGAGCGATCTTCAGTGTCGGGACAGTTGGTGAATATCTCGTGAAAATGTGTGCCAAGGTGGAGAACACGTGTCCCAAGTGAATGTCCGGAGGAAGGTTCCTGATCCGAAACGTTTCCTCATAAAGACGTACATTTGGCATAAAGGTGCGCCACTCACCCATCTTATTCTCCCTCCAGATCAGCATAGGTAGTAATTTACTGACCCAACAACCCTCAGGTTATTAGCTGGTTATTTAGCAAGGAAACTTGCCAAAACAGTCCTCATAAGAACATTTCAGCTTAAGATAGTCTTCCCTGCAATCTAACCTTCATCCCGAGCCCAAGTTAAATGGAAAAAACAAAAACAACAAAAAACCAAACTTAAATGTCCTAGTCCCAACCATGACATAGATTCCCTGTGTGATTTCAATCAGCCAGAAAGATGAGTGACTGAGAAGGTCATGGCTGTGAAATCGTCTTACTTGGGCTCTTTATGAGCATGGGATGGACAAACTGAGACGGCCGTCCCACCGCCTTACCCATTGTTAAACCAGCTCGGAAACCACCAGCCCTTCTGAGCGCTGCTGCCCCCAACTTCCGGGTTTCTAAGGAGTGAAAAAGAAGACAACCAATTTTAGAAAATGAGGCAGTCCCAAACTAGGGAGTTCCCAAACACTTCTGATGGCAGAAACCACTTAAAATTTTTTTTTTATTTTAAACTACCAGTTTGTAAAACAGACAGAAGTGAAGATACTGTAGCTGAATCAGAGAAGATGGACCTGACACTACCTGGACCTCCCCTCCCTTGAGTGGCCCCCAGAACGTAAATCATCATCCAGGGAGCCCTTGAAAAGAAAGAAGCAGCGAGAAAGAATGACAAGGTGGGGGCATTGAGACGTAAACTGAGCCCTGGGCTGCCACTTACTAGTTGTGTGACCGGGATAGGACATTTTCCCTCTCTGAATCTCAATTTTCTGCTCTGAAAAGTCAGATAATAATAATGATAATAAACCTACCATGAAGGTAGACTAAATGAAAAGGCCTGCATACATTCACAATTACTCTAACAAGCTGTAATCTTAATAAAGAAAAATAAACCCAGTGCACATTTCCAAGAATGATCTCTTCTGCTAAACTAGGCAAACTCGGGGCGCTACAAAGGTCAGCAGTGACAGCCTTGGGAAATCTGAATGTCTCTGAACCAGAAACTCAGGAAACTGTAGTCAGAAGCCACCTTGGCTACCCACACACAGAAGTTTCCACACTCTTTCAGTGTGAGAGTTTCTCCAAGGTCAAGGTGGGGGCATTCTGGAGGAGGAAAACACAAGGAACCCAGGAGATGCGACGCCCTCCGTTTGGACAAATAAGGCATGAACGGATGTAATAATACTAAGAAACCTGTTTTAAAGCCCCTATACTTTTAGGAAGTAGTTGAGGTGGATGGTTTACTGTTATGGTGTGGTTACAATAAAGAGGGAAATGACACAAGAATAAACAAAAGGGGACAGAAAAAGAAACAGTCTCTCAGGTAGTTATTTTCATATGACCTTGTTCATCGCAGCCACTCATGAGAATAAAGGTTTTACCTTTATTTTCACTTATGGCTGAGATATTGACTGAGTGGGTTTGGACAAATCGCCAAGATCCCACGGCATTTTGCAAGCATAAAAGCCCAGATTTAACACCAGGGGATAAATTATATCAGAAATGAGGCTGGGGAAAGTACAAGCAGTTAAGCACAACACTTTGCTCTGGCAACCAAGCCAAAGATAGAAAAATGAAGGCTTATATAGTTCTCACTGCATTTAATAATTATAGTAATAACAATAATACACATACTGTTCATCAGGAGACCCAAATATTTTCATGATCCTTTATCTCAAAGACAGTTCTTGCAAGGGTCTTTATACAACATGTACTGGGCAGCATAAAGGACAATATCTACCCTGATTCTTTTAATCAGCAAGGCAAGAATGTTCTCCAAATGACACCACTTAAAGAGACCCTTGATGAGAAGCAAGGACAAAACACAAGTGGTGGTTCTATAAACACAGGTCTAGGGGGCCAGGGGAATGTGGTCCAGATCTCTGGGAACCGGCCCCCAACTTTGACCAGAGCTCCACCACCAGCTGCCACGTTAAGAATGGTCTGTAGGTGGGTAAGAGTGGATGTGGGACCATCCCATAGACATCTAGAATTCAAAGCACTTACTTTGAGTGATAGATCCACAAGAAAGAGCCTTCTGGGCTAAAAGGAAATGAGAAATAAAAACACATCATGTTACTGTTAATTTGGAGAAAAGCGATTTGCAACCATTGCCATTGAAGCCCTGGGAAGAGTTGAGAGCCTGGGTTTTAGCTACCCCTGGGTTTCCACTTTCCTTTGAGACATAACCAGTGATATCAAGAGACTGGGAATTTCCACTTGCATTCACTTCAGGATCACCCAGACCAGGGGGTGGGAAGGAGGTCTCTGGAGACTCTCAAATGTTAGTTAAAAAAAAAAAAGATGCCAGCTCTCCACTGTCCAGGGGTGACTTCAGTGAGGGAGAGAAGCTCCAGAGATGGCTCACATACTCAGAAACACCACAACCCCGCCTTCCCTCACCCGGGATTTATCTTCCTCCAGAAAAGAAGACAGTGACTACAGAGCCTAGTACCACATCCAGCTCAGAGCCTTCTAGAGAGCAGCCTCAAAAGGCATTTCTTAAGCTAACAAAGGCAGTGAGACCATCTTAAGGCACCTATGGGGCTGCGCCAGTGAATATATGACCTCTCTAGTGGACCACTTCCATTCATTCAACAGAGACTTGCTGAGCGTGATCACATGTCAAATGCTGAGACCCCATGTTGGCTAAGACAGACACAGCCCCTCTTGTAACCATGGGCCCTCTAGGACCAGTTAAACGGAACTCATCTTATCCACAGAGTAATTAAGAGTGGTTTTTCAGGAACTGAGACCCCTTGTCCAGTTCAGGCCAGTTGAGACCATCAACCCATCAACTGGGCCTGTGCAAATGCCCAATAAGTGACCTTTTTGACGTCAAAAGGTTGAAAACTCATGGTAACACCACCATTTTGTGAATATGCGTCCTGAGAAGACCCATGAAGCTTGACCACGCTTGTGCAGGTCATCAGTTCCCACACTTCTCCTTACCTCCAATCATCTATGGCCACACTTCAGACTGCCCTGCCCTGCCCCGCGTCCCATAAATTTTGCCCCAAGCCCTGGATTGGGGAGACAGATCTGAGTGCTGAGGCCTCCTGTCTCCTTGCAGATGGATCTGGCAATAAAGCTGATTTCTTTTCCCAAAAGCAGATGCTGTAATAATTGACTTTTTGTATGCCATCAGGTAGGAGAACCCCATTTTTGTGTGGTAACACTATGTGTCCTTGTGGCACACACAATCTAGCAGGGAAGGCAGACCTTACTGAGATAATCACACAGCTACAGGACTTCAAACTCCAAGAATGGCTACCAAAAAAAAAAAAATCATAAGTTTCTAGGAGCACCTAACAAAGTCCTGGAAGGCTTCCCAGAGGAGATGTTTTAGCCAAGTTCTGCAGGGTAAATAGGAGTTCAGCTGAAGAGAAAGTAGGAAGAAAGTTCCAGACAGAGTGGAAATATATGCAAAGGCCCTGAGGAAGGAAGGAGGCATTCAAATGTGCAAGAAAATAAAAGATAAGTAGCCAGAGGCCAGATCTTGCTGGGATCTGCTGGGGATTTTGCCTTTGAAGGGTTTTAAGCAGGGGAGGGAAGCAGTCTTATTTGCATCCAAAAAAGGTCACTGGAGAATAGATGACGTACACTGTGAGCCTCTTAGGAGGTGATGGCAGTGGTCCAGGCACAGATCAAGGCAGCCTTGGAGATGGAGGGAGAGAAGTGCCCTGACTTGAGAGACAGTTCTGGGGTAAAGTGACAGGATCTGTCATAGAGGATTACCCCACTGTCAGTGCAGGGAAGCTGTGCCCGAATGCTAAGGCTGACTTGCTCACTTCTCCGCCCTGTGAATAAAAGGGATGTAGCCTGGTAGAAAGAGTTCTGGAGTTCGGCTAAGGCACCTGCCCTGGCTCGGTCCCTGCTGGCCCCAGCTCTCTCATCTCTGAAAAAAATAAATGACCAATAGTTGTTTCAGACTCTGCCAAGGCTCTTTAACCTCTTATCCCTCCTCCTGCTGGGGGTCCAAATCTCCTTGTAGGAATAAAACGTAAGCTGTTTCAGCACCTACGGTTTCCCCTCTGAGCTCAGCACTCATGGATCACGCTCTAAAGTTCCCTGTTTCTATATCGATTCTGACAATATTCATAATAGCTAACACTTGGCCAGGCACTATTCTAAGCAACTGACATGTATCAGCTCATTGAATCCTCACAACCATCAATGAAGTGGCTTCTATGCTTCCTCATCCTACAGAGGCTCAGAGGCATTAGGTGATTTGCCCAAGGTCACACTGCTAAGTGAGGAGCAGAACCAGTATTTGAACCTGAGGAATCTGACTCCAGATCCTACAAGTGGGGGAAGGGAGAAGGGAAAGAAGAGAAGAGGGAGGGTCCACCCCAACCCAGCACTCAGACCCCCACCTGGCACTCAGGGCACCAATTTGTAGGTTCACGCTCACCACCTTGTCACATCTCTTTAATAATCCCTCCTTTTTCTCCTCCCCCTCCTCTCCCGGAATCCTGCAACATCTCAGCCGTCAGAGCAATATCCACGCTGCAGTGTATGGCATTTAACATGTATTCATCCTTCCAGGCACAGCTCAAATGCTACCTCTGCTGTGCCTTCCTTGATCCGATCCTAACCCAGTGCCCGGCAGATAGTAGATGCTCAACAAATCTTCCTAAATGAAGGCAAAAATAGATCCCCCTCTAAGCCAAATGTCAAGTTTTACCTCCCGGAACTGTCACAGTTCCTTTTCTCTACCTCTGATACCCTCCCTCTACTTCGTATCATTGGTTATTTACACACACGTCTTCTTGCTCCATCTAGACCAGAACCCCTTGAGGGGAGGAGTTGTGCTTGGCTCCTATTGTATCCCTCACAGCACTCGGACAGACAAGTAGCGCGAGGAGTCCCAGGCGACGGATGAGAAGATGTGCATTCTAGTCAGAACTTGCTCATAAATTCACTAAGTCACTTTACCTATTTGGTCTCCACTTCGTCACTTGAAAAATGGGAATCCCTTGACTAAAGGAAGGAGTGTGCAGTGGGTAAATGAATGGGCTGCAGTCAGACAGCCCTGGATGTAAGTCCTCCTGAAAATGTGACCTTGAACATTAACACTGACATTGTGGAGACTCTGTTCCTCATCTAGAAACTTGGGCTAATATTTACATTGCCAGGCTATCGCAGAGCTGGAGGAATGCATGGTGCAGTTCCTGGCACCTGCCAACACTCAATAAGTAGTAGCTGCTAGCGTCGTAATTGCCATCAACTTCATTATTATTTTATCAGAACTTTTAAAGTTTCCTCCAGCTCTAAATTTCTACGATTTTTTTTTTGTATCCAGCCTCACAGCAAACACTGTCCTGGATGACATTCTTTAAGGACGCTCTTCTCACAACAGTTCTCTGTCCTCATCAGTTGATGTGTTTGATTGGGTTATTTAAAAATCCTTTTTAGCTCAGTGCTGTCTACCTGTCTAAGGTTTGTGCCCTTAGTTCACCTCAAACCATTACAAGGCCAATGCACAAGGTGGCAAAGGGTCTGCTGCCTTTTTAAGCCTTTTGAAGACGTTCAAGTAGCTTCCTCATATTGAAGAATGATGTGGTCACAGTCTAAGTGCCAGACGATGGCCCCTAAGAGCAGCCCGAACCTGCTTGGCTACTGTGCAGAGAGTGTGCCCAGCACTGCAGAATGACCCTCATTATGGGAGGTCAGTGCCAAAATGCACATCTGTGCCTTTGGCTCCCACATTTTAATTCTGTGACTACCCAAAATCTGGAAGTACAACCTTGGCTGAGATTCACAACACCAAGGTTAGGCAGTCAAGCCTTCAGAGCTTGAAGGTTATCCACACAAGCATTTCAACTCAGGGCAGGAACCCCAAAGGGTGCTTCTTGCTCTGTTGGATTATCCCCACTGCTAGAGCTCTTCCTTCTATTTACCCAAATTCCCTGTCCTGTTCTGCCCTCTGGGGCAGATGAGGAGGTGACGATGCAGCTAGCATTTACTGAGAGCTCATTAAGTCTGAGGCTTTGCCCTAAGTGCTTCATACACCATAACTTACTTAATCCTCCCAACAACCCTATGAAGCAGGTACTATTACTATCTCCATCTTTAAAGATAGGGAAACTGAGGAACAGAGTGGTTGAGTAACTTGCCCAAGGTCACAGAGGAGGTAAGTGGTAGCACAGGACCAGCCCCAGACAGCCTAGCTCCAGACTCCAGCAAGGAAATTTCCTCAGCCCTCAAGTACCAAAGGAAGACCCTGCACACAGCTCTGAGTCATCCATCTTTCCTTTGGACTAAATACCCTCGGTTTCCTCAGTTTGAAAGAGCTGGTTTCTAGACCTCTTTAACTTGGTCACACTCTAGCTGGCTGTGTTTTCTTGAAATGAGTTGTTCAGAATGCAACAGAATGACACTCTGGAAGTGGTTAGATCTATGCAGCACCCTAGGTAACAAGAGCCCCCATGTTGTAAAGAGTCCTCCTTCTATTGATGGACCAAAAGGTGCAGATCCTTTTTTAGTAGCCAGGATGGTCCTGCTGGGTCATCAAATCTCAGAATTTAAAAACTGAAAGAGATATTCAAATGTTAATCCAGGCCATCATCTTGCACTTGGCGGCTAGTAAAACACTTCACCATGAAAATATTAATGGTGCTGTAGGGGAGCAGAATTTGCCACTCCAAAATGTGTCCCCTTGGCTTGAGGATCATTTTGGCTGATCATTTTTAAGAACAAAGACTCAGGAAGAAAGTTTAACCTTCCCCTTAACTGCCTAGAAGAATTTAAGATGGAAGGCCTATTCCAAGAAGCATAGATAACCATAACATGACATGAACTAGGTGTGGAAGACAGGGAGGAACCTGGGAAGAACATTTGATCAAAGGCCTCTCTCTGTTCCTAGATGGCCCAATAAACATTTGTTTACCAAATATTAATTCTTTTCATCTTCCCGTAAATTGCCTCCTTTCCTTTGAAGGCCCAGCTCCCTGCCCCCTTCTCCTTAGTCCAGAATGATATGTATATCTCATTTTGCCCACCTCTGGAATTTCTCATGCTTATATGACATCTCCATGTGCACCTATTGAACTTTGTTTGATTTTTCTCCTGTTAACCTGCCTTATGTCATTTTAATTATTCAACCAGCCATAAGGCCTCTTGGTCTTGAACCAAGAGGACAAGAGGGGAATTTGCCCCTCCCCCGCAGTGCCGAGACAGGTCTCCCTGCCCAGAGTTGGACTTTTTGAACGAAAGGCTGAGCTGCACCAGCACCTTAAGTCAAAGGCATCATGCATCTTTTGTAGCTGCTTGCAAAGGTTTCTTTCTGTCAGAAGCCTCTCCAGCTGGAATCTCTGAGGGATTGTAGTTTCCAAAAGCACAGAAGCAGCTCTTGCATTTGGGGTGAATCACGGATGAATTTGAAAACTCAGAAATGTTTAATTCATTTTGCTTTCCAGAGTTAAAAAAACAAAACAAAACACCCCCAAGTTTTAGCCAGGCACAAATGAATCACCAGCGATTCAGTATACTTTGCAGCAAAAGTCAAGAACTTGAGTTGCTCCTTGAAACTCTGCAAATATCTTAGGATTGCAAAAAGCAGGGTGGATTTCTCATAGAATTCAGGGTGGTCTGAAATTTCTTCAGGTACTTTCCATGTCTGCTCATATGAATAATTTAAAATTACATTTTGGACTAAATATGATCTTCCTGTTTCTGGATCTAGCCTACCCAGAACTGCAAAGGTACAAAAATCAAGACATTAGGAACATGGCAGGAAGGAAGATAATTAATTAGCCAGGAGGTACTTGGAGAGCTAACCATTTTAAAGACAGTCTAAGAGTCAGGGATACAGCAAGGGAGGAATCCCTTCTTTATGGTCTCAGCGAATCCTAATTTTAATTCAACCTGGTGACTTGGTGAATACCAGGAGATTAGAGTCAAAGCCATACTTTCATCAGCATCATTTCATCATGTTTCATAATTACCTGTTGATGTATTCCCAAAACACAACAATTACAGTTGAGACAACCAGCATTGACAGAATCATTTTTCCTTTGACGTTCATTATTTTCTCCTGGGAAAAAAAGAAGGAGGGGGAGAATAGATTAAATAAATCCAGAGCAAGATAATGGTTTGTAAGAAATAATTCTACCTATATTTTCTCTAAAAGGACACGTTTATAAATATTTAACTAGAGCTAAGCAGTGTTCTATCTTAAATTGCGGACATCTGCACTGGCAAATTAGGTCACTTCAAGGAATTCACAGGGCAGCCTGTGTTGGAAAGGATGCTGAGGCCACTTTGAGGCTCAGAAGGAAAGTATCCTGACTGATCATGAGGTCCACTATGGATGTGGGAGCATGAGGGAGTCACTGTAAATGGTTCCCATGGACCCCAGCTGCCTCCGACTCACATCGCCCCAGCTGTTGGCACGGGACAGAGGTGAACTATCCATTCCCCAGCTCTGCAGACCTCGATATACTGACTCCATGCCCCATCCTCAGACTGGAAAATGACCCCAGTCCTTTACAGTCTAGGCTCACCCACTTTCCAGCCCCATCCAGCTTTTCCCCACCCCACCCACAAGGAAACAGACAATTGGCACACAGTAGGTGAATGAATATTTCTTTTCTTTTTTTAAAAAATTTTTTATTGAATTAATGATAGGTTACAATCTTGTGAAATTTCAGTTGTACATTGTTGTCTGTCAGTCGTGTTGCAGGTGCACCCCTTCACCCTTTGTGCCCACCCCTGACCCCCCCTTTCCCCTGGTAGCCACTAATCTGTTCTCTTTGTCCACATGTTTAAATTCCTCATATGAGAGGAGTCATACAGAGATTGTTCTTCTCTATCTGGCTTATTTCACTTAACATAATTCCCTCAAGGTCCATCCATGTTGTTGCAAATGGGACGATTTTGTTCTTTTTTATGGCTGAGTAGTATTCCATTGTATATATATACCACATCTTTTTTATCCAATCATCAGTTGATGGGCACTTAGGTTGCTTCCATGTCTTGGCTATTGTAAATAATGCTGCAATGAACATTGGGGAGCATGGGACTTTTGGAATTGCTGACTTCAAGCTCTTTGGGTAGATACCCAGTAGTGGGATAGCTGGATCGTATGGTAGTTCTATTTTTAATTTTTTGAGGAATCTCCATACTGTTTTCCATAGTGGCTGCACCAGTTTGCATTCCCACCGGCAGTGTATGAGGGTTCCTTTTTCTCCACAACTTCTCCAACATTTGTTACTATTTGTTTCAGTTATTTTTGTCATTCTAACGGGTATAAGGTGATATCTTAGTGTAGTTTTGATTTGCATTTCCCTGATGATCAGCGATGATGAACATCTTTTCATGTGCCTATTGGCCATCCGTATATCTTCTTTGCTGATTTGGGATTTTTCTTGTTTGTTAAGATGTGCCTGAATTGCGTTGAATTTTCCTCTTAATACAGCTTTTGCTGTATCCCATATGAGTTGGTACGGCATGTTATCATTTTCATTTGTCTCCAGGTATTTTTTGATTTCTTCTTTAATTTCTTCAAGGATCCATTGCTTGTTCAATAGCATATTGTTTAGTCTCCACATCCTTGTGCCTTTCTCAGCTTTTTTCTTGTTATTAATTTCTAGCTTTATAGCATTATGATCGGAGAAGATGCTTGTTATTATTTCAATTTTTTTAAATTTGTAGAGGCTTGCCTTGTTTCCCAACATATGGTCTATCCTTGAGAATGTTCCATGCGTGCTTGAGAAGAATGTGTATTCGGTTGTTTTTGGATGGACTGTTCTATATATGTCTATTAAGTCCAACTGTTTTAGCTTTTCGTTTAGCTCCATTGTTTCTTTGTTGATTTTCTGTCTGGATGATCTGTCCATTGATGTGAGTGGGGTGTTGAGGTCCCCTACTATTATTGTGTTATTTTTGATATCTTCTTTTAAGTCTGTTAATAGTTGCTTTATGAAGTTTGGTGCTGCTGTGTTGGATGTGTAGATACTTATAACTGTTATTTCTTCTTGATGAAGTGTCCCTTTGATCATTATATATTGGCCCTCTGTGTCTCTCTTTACCTGCCTTATCTTGAAGTCTGTTTTGTCTGATATAAGCATTGCGACACCTGCTTTCTTTGTTTGCCATTAGCTTGGAGTATTGTCTTCCACCCCTTCACTCTGAGCCTGTGTTTGTCCTTGGAGCTGAGGAGTGTTTCCTGGAGGCAACAAATTGTTGGATCTTATTGTTTAATCCATTTTGCCACTCTGTGTCTTTTTATTGGAGAGTTCAATCCATTTACATTGAGGGTGAGTACTGATGCCTGAGGGCTTAATGCTGTCATTCTGTTGCTCGTTTCCTGGTTTTCCTGTGTTTTCTTTGTTTCTCATCCTGTGTGTTTTAGCCTACCCATTGACTTCTGCAATTTCTTATGCTGGGTTTCTTAGACTTTTCCTTATTTATGTTTTGTGTCTCTGTTCTGTTTTTTAGTTTAGTGGCTACCCTGAAGTTTGTATTCAGAATCTCGTGTATAACATAGTCCATTTTCTGGTGGTCTGTTACTTCCTTAGCCTAGAGTGTTTCAGTCCCTTTCCTCCTCCCCTCCTAAATTATTATTTTCATCTCTTATTCCAACCTGTGTTGTGAGTTTGTGGTTAGAGTGATAAGATTGTCTTTGCTTTGGTGATTTCCTTCCCTTTATCCTAATACTATAGTTGAATACTTGCTATCCTATTCAGATTCTATTTGTCTCCCTACTTTGTGTTTTGTGACCCCTTACTCCCTTTTTCTCTTTTTTCAGGTATGAGGATTTCTTGAGTGGCGATCTTGTGACTACAAAGTCCCTTAGCTTTTGTTTGTCTGGAAAAAATTTAATTTCTCCCTCATATCTGAAGGATATTTTTGCTGGATAGAGTATTCTTGGATGAAGATTTTTATCCTTTAAAGTTTTGAATATGTCACTCCAATCTCTCCCAGCTTGTAAGGTTTCTGTACAGAAATCCGCTGAAAGTCTGATGGGGGTTCCTTTGTAGGTTATTTTCTTCTGCCTTGCTGCCCTCAGTATCCTTTCTTTGTCACTCATTTTTGCCATTTTTACTACTGTATGCCTTGCAGTAGGTCTTTTTACATTGACAAACGTAGGAGATCTGAAAGCTTCCTCCACACACATTTCTCTCTCAATCCCTAGATTTGGGAAGTTCTCTTCTACTATTTCTTTGAGCACACTTTCTGCTCCATTTTCCTTTCCCACGCCCTCAGGAATTCTGATGATTCTTAAGTTGCATTTTCTCATTGAGTCAGCTATTTCTCTAAGATTTTCTTCAGTTTTTTTAATTCTTAGTTCTCTTTCTTCCTCTGTCTGGAGCCATTCAGCCTGTTTATCTTCAATTATGCTAATTTTCTCCTCTATGGTGTGTGTACGGGCATTCAGGGAATCTGTATTCTGTGTTATCTGATCCATTGTATTTTTCAGCTCTAGTATTTCTAATTGATTCTTGTTTATAATTTCAATCTCTTTTGTAAAGTAACTCCAGAACTCATTGACTTATTTTTCTCTATTTCCCTTTACCTCATTGAATATTTTGATGATAGCTGTTTTGAACTCCTCTTCACTTAGTTTACCCATTTCCAAGCCCTCCGGACCTACTTCTGTATTTTTATTGTTTTCCTTGTAGACTGGAGCTTTTATAAACTGCTAGATGGTAGAGGAGTGGGTTTTGCACATGCTGCTATTATTCGGCTGCAGTTACAGCCTGTCGCCACTAGATGGAGGTCTAGAGCCACACGTGCTGAGCTCTGCGCCTTCAGCCACAATGGCGGCCCGCAGCGTGGGTGGAGGGAGGAGGGACACTTTCACTCACGCCAACCTGGATTGGATCAGCTCTGGGGCCCTGGCTTGCTGGGGCTCCCCCACGCGAAAGCTTTCCCCTATTAGAGGGTTTCTGCTGCTCTGGCAGTGGGAGTCCTGGACATCTCCGGACGCGCGGCCCCTCCCCCGCTCCTTCCCGCACCCTCTGCAGCGATCCCAGTCTCTACGGGCGCGAGCGCAGTTCTCTCCTACCCCGTTCCAGCTCCTCCTAGGGCAGCTCCAGCCTCTCCACCTTCCGTCCTTTGGCTGCTGTGGGTCTCTGACGATTTCTGTTATTAGGATTTTGTTTTGGTTGGAAAGCAGTTGCTCTTTTTGGTTGCAATTTGGAGGGGAGAGAGTCCCGGATAAGCTCACGCCGCCATGTTGCTGACGTCCTGAACGAACATTTCTTGATTGCTGCATGAAATTGTGGTTGAAGGGGGAGGGATGCCGGGTGGGGAATAACAGGTTGGGAAACACTGTAACTTGGGTGGGCAGGGAAGGCCTTGCTGGGGAGGTGACTTTCAAGCTTCCCCAGGGATGAAGACTGGAGGGAAAAGGATAAAAAGCACTGTGACAAGAGACAAGAATATTTCGGGAACAGCATTGTAACAGGCTGACAGGAGGGAAAGCTTCTTATGTTTGGGGGGAAAAATCTGAACAAGAAAAAAATACTGAAATTCTCTCACCTCAGTGTGGCTGGATTAAGGGAGGGGTGGTGGTGGTCTGCAGTCAGAGGGTGGGCAGGGGCAGACAGCCTGGAAAGGCGTGGAAAGAGGGGTGGGGAGTCACAGAGGCATCTGAAGCTGGAGAATCATCTGATCCAACTTCATTCACAGAGACTCACCTGGGTGCTGAGGTGTGGAGAGTGGAAAAGGGGACAAGGGCAGACATGAGGAGGTGAGGCAGCAGACTATTCTAGTGGCCAAAAAGAGGGGATGGCCTGTGCTAAGAAGGTAGCTTAATTCAAAATATACTTTGGAGAGAGGATTTGGCTGGTAATTTTTTTTTTTTTTTTTTTTTTGAGAAAGATTAGCCCTGAGCTAACCTTTGCTGCCATCCTCCTCTTTTTGCTGAGGAAGACTGGCCCTGAGCTAACATCCATGGCCATCTTCCTCTATTTTATATGTGAGACACCTACCACACCATGTCTTGCCAAGTGGTACCATGTCCGCACCCGGGATCCGAACCGGCAAACCCTGGGCTGCCGAAGCTGAACGTGTAAACTTAACCAGTGCGCCACCAGGCCGGCCCCTGGCTGGTAATTTTGACATCAGGGATGAGGGAGGGAAAGAAGCAAGGTTTCTGTTTAAGTGGGTAGGCTGTAGCATTTCCGCAGATGGAGTGGAGGGAGAGCAGGTTTGGGGCATAAGAATCATGAATTCCCTGTTGGACATGTTAAGGTCGAGGAGTGTGTGAACCCCTAAATGGAGATGATGAGCAGGCAAGTGGACATTCAAGTCTGAAGTTCATTGGAGAGGTGTGGGGGGGGGGCATGCAATTGAAGGCATTGTCTGTGGACCATGGACAGTATTTAACGTGAAGGGGATGAATTCTATTGCTTAGGGAGAGAATGTAGAGAAAGGAAAAAAAAAGGGAAGAGGGCCCTCAGCTGAAGAAAACATGCAGAGGTAGGCTAGAGGAGGAGAGGGGAAGGAGAGGTCCAGGAGGTGGGAGGAAAACCAAGAACACGGACACCTGGAAGCCAAGAGGGGAGAATGGCCAGCTGTGCCATTCATCAAATGCCATTGCCTTTGTGAAGCCATTTCCCACCCTACCCTCCCCACCAGTGAAGAGTCCCTTCTCTCCTTGGGGTACCCCATCACTCTGTTCACATTGCGATACACATCGCTTTGGGAGGTGGCTCACATGGGAACATCTGCATATGGCTTTCTCTCCTCTACTGGTTAATTTGAGCTTCCTAAAGGAAGGAGGGATGTCCTATTCAACCCTGGACCACTCGTGCCCCACACAGAGCAGGTGAAGCCCTCCATAAATGTTTGGTGAGTGAATGAAATAAGATGAGAATGACACTGAAATTTGTCCCTTCAGGGGACAGATTATTTTCCAATTCTTTTCAAAGAACCTTCTTAGATTGAGTCTAGTCTTGGATCTCATGTGCTACATTGCTTTTTATTATTAAATCCAGTTAAAGAAGAGAAAGGACAGGATTATCAGCATTGACACTCTATTCCTCCTTACCTAGAAAGTGAGCTCTGTTTGGAACTGGAAAAGCCACGGCTGAACTCAGTTTCATAACTCAACCTCCAGCTTTTGGATACAACTATGACGGGGGTACTCCAGAGACCTCAAGAAGATGGGCCTGCTGGACCCCATGTAAATCTCAGTCTCGAGCTTCTCTGTGAATACCTCCTGAGCCGGCACATGTGGCCCGGGGCCCATGACAAAGTCAAAATATGCAGATGGCTGCATGCAGCTCGGCCCCACTGCTGGAAAAGCCACCATAGTGCTATGTCAATAGCACTAGCATTGAGTGCTAGAAAAGTCCCAGTTTGGGAGCAAATAGATCTGTATGGAGACCACAGCCACCTCTCCACGCTGGTGTCTTCACTCCCAGAGAAGTGTGGATGGTGATAAAACACATGATCTTTGGAATGATGTGGGAATTTTAGTCCCAACTCTGACACACACAAAACTGGGTAACTCCGAACGTGTGGCCGTTCCTCAGGCCCTCATCTGAGACTCCAAAAAGCTCTGAAAACTGAAAGACTTTTTGTAACTCAGTTAACATCAAAGCCCTAAATGACATGAGGCTATTTATAATCTTTATCCCAGTTAGTGAGACTGTTTCAATGTTTCTTTGCATAAATATTGATGTATTTTATTATGCGGTGCTGCTGCACTGGGGGTATTACATAATATATGATGTATAATCTGCTTCCAAAAAACTCTGAATTCCAACCTTTCAGGCCCCTAGGGTTTCAGAAAAGGGACTGTGGAGCTGTAATAAATCATATTAGGGGCTGGCCCGTGGCCAAGTGGTTAAGTTCACCCACTCTGCCTCAGCGGCCCAGGGTTTCGCTGGTTCTGATCCTGGGCGGGGACATGGCACCATTCATCAAGCCATGCTGAGGTGGCATCCCACATGCCACAGCTAGAAGGACCCACAATAAAAAATATAGAACTGTGTACCAAGGGGCTTTGGGGAGAAAAAGGAAAAACAAAATCTTTTTTTAAAAAAATCCTATTAAATTGGTTTCCTTGTCTTTAATATGGGCATAAAAATGGTGATAATTGCAAGAGATAAAGCCCATAAAATACTTACCATTGTGCCTGGCACTTTGTAACCGCTCAAAAAATGCTAGTTCTTATTACTGGTATCCATCAAATGGGATGTTGGTATCCAATGAGATAGTACAGTGCCTGGTACTTAGCAAGTGCTCAAAACCTATTTGTGGGAAAGAAAGGAGGGTTTGGAATAAGAACATGTTATACAATGAAGTGCAAATAGATGCAAATTAGGGACTCTACAGGTTTACCCATGTGTTCTGTGCTGCAGCCTGATTAAGAGCTTCTCCGAAGTGGGATGAGACTTTGATCAAGCCCAGCCCTGCTACAATACCCTGTGTGTCCTGAGGAGGTGACAGCACTGCCAGATGTGTGTCCCAAGCTTTATCAACCCCACCGGCTGAGGATCAAATGCAAATTGTTTCCCAGCATAAAAAATGTTAAAGGGAGAAACAGGCAAACTCTCATAGTGGAGAACACTAAGGCTGACATCAGGGAAAGCCAAAGTCAGACACACCTCCTAATCCCCTCTCCAAATATGTTTATGATTTCTTAATTTCAGAAGTTAGCATCAGAGGCAACTCCTGAAGCCCATTTCTTTCTGACTTCACAGATTGCTTGAATCTGCTTACTTTTTGCTGTGTCGGTTGTCTTTCTTGTTGGAGACTTACAATTGGAAGCTGCCCAAATGAGCCAATATCGCATCTGTTAGCAAAGCACTAGAAATGGGTGCGTACATGCTTCCTGGAATCTGGAATCCAGGTCTCCAGGGAAGGATGGGTTGGCAGGTGGCCAATGGATCTTTGAAAACATTTAAATTTTTCTCTCTGGACAAAAATGAGGCCTTGGCCGCCAACGTGGCCTAAAAGTCCTTCTCTTATGTGTTTGTCTCTCAGAATTTTCAAAACTATATAATTCTGAAGATTGGTGGTTGACTATCTTACCCACCATGTATGAAGCAAGAAATTGCTTCTTTTTATTCTTTTATTAGAGTAATATTGGATTATAACATTATATAACTTTCAGGTGTCCATCATAATATATTTCGAATTCTGTGTAGATTACATCATGCTCACCACCCAAAGACCAATTACAATCCATCACCACACCCATGTGCCTAATCACCCCTTTCACCCTCCTCCGTCCCCCCTCACCTCTGGTAACCACTAATCCAATCTCCGTTGCTATGTATTTGTTTGTCGTTGTTTTCATCTTCTGCTCATGAGTGAGATCATATGGTATTTGACTTTCTCCCTCTGACTTATTTCACTTAGCATAGTACCCCCAAGGTCCATCCATGTTGTCACAAATGGCCAGATTTCATCATTTCTTATGGTTGAGTAGTATTCCATCGTGTATATATACCACATTTTCTTTATCTGTTCGTCCCTTGATGGGCACCTAGGTTGCTTCCAAGTCTGGGCTATTGTGAACAATGCGGCAAAGAACATAGGGATGCATGTATCTTTATGCATTTGTGTTTTCAAGTTCTTTGGATAAATATCCAGCTGTGGAATAGCTGGATCATATGGTAGATCTATTCTGAATTTTCTGAGGATATTCCATACTGCTTTCCATAGTGGATGCACCAGTTTGCACTCCCACCAGCAGTGTATGAGGGTTCCCTTCTCTCCACATCCTCTCCAACTCTTGTTGTTTTCTGTCTTGTTAATTACAACCATTCTGACTGGAGTGAGGTGATAGTTCATTGTAGTTTTGATTTGCATTTCCCTGATAGCTAATGATGTTGAGCATCTTTTCATGTGCCTGTTGGCCATCTGTATACTTTTTTCGGAAAAATCTCTGTTCAGACCTTTTGTCCATTTTTTAAATTGGTTGTTGGTTTTTTCGTTGTTGAGATGTATGAATTCTCTGTATATTTTGGATATTAACCCCTTATCTGATATATGGTTTGCAAATATCTTCTCCCAGTTGTTAGGTTGTCTTTTCGTTTGTTGATGGTTTCCTTTGCTGTGCGGAAGCTTTTTAGTTTGATGTAGACCCATTTGTTTATTTTTTCTATTGTTTCTCTTGCCTGGTCAGACATGGTATTTGAAAAATATGCTGCTAAGACCAGTGTTAAAGAGCATACTGCCTATGTTTTCTTCTAGAATTTTCGTGGTTTCAGGTCTTACATTAAAGTCTTTAATCCATTTTGAGTTAATTTTTGTGCATGGTCTAAGATAATGGTCTACTTTCATTCTTTTGCATGTGGCTGTCCAGTTTTCCCAACGCCATTTGTTGAAGAGACTCTCCTTTCTCCATTGTATGTTCTTGGCTCCCTTGTCAAAAATTAGTTGTCCATTTATGTGTGGGTTTATTTCTGGGCTCTCAATTCTGTCCCATTGATCTGTATGTCTGTTTTTGTGCCAGTACCATGCTGTTTTGGTTACTATAGCTTTGTAGTATATTTTGAAATCAGGAGTGTGATACCTCCAGCTTTGATCTTTTTTCTCAGGATTCCTTTGGCTATTCGGGGTCTTTTGTTGTTCCATATAAATTTTAGGATTCTTTGTTCTGTTTCTGTGAAAAATGTTGTTGGAACTTTGATAGGGATTGTGTTGAACCTATAGATTGCTTTAGGAAGTATGGACATTTTAACTATGTTAATTCTTCCAATCCAAGAGCATGGAATATCTTTCCATTTCTTTGTGTCTTCTTCAATTTCTTTCAACAATGTTTTATAGTTTTCAGTGTACAGATCTTTCACCTCTTTGGTTAAGTTTATTCCTAGGTATTTTATCCTTTTTGTTGCAATTGTAAACGGGATCGTATTCTTAATTTCTCTTTCTGCTACTTCATTTTTAGTGTTTAGAAACCCAACAGATTTTTGCATGTTGATTTTGTATCCTGCAACTTGACTGTATTCATTTATTATTTCTAAAAGTGTTTTAGTGGATTCTCTGGGGTTTTCTATATATAACATCACATCATCTGCAAATAGTGACAGTTTCACTTCTTCTTTTCCAGTTTGGATCCCTTTTATTTCTTTTTCTTGCCTGATTGCTCTGGCTACGTATGAAGTTGCTTCTAAATTCCCCATTTAAGGGGTAGAGCACAGAATAAGGCCCTGCCGAATATTAACACCATGTCTCATGCAGGAAAATGTAACTCCAGGTAACCTGGGGCCCACTCCTCAGAGGACCTGGTGAACGTAGCCAGGCTTGGTTCCATGGGAGCCCTCCCACCATCTCTCAGGCCCTCTTATCATGGGGCTTGTGGTTTCTCTCTGAATCCATCCTACCAACCCCAGGGGATGCTCCTGGGCCACTCCCACAACTCAGCCCCTGAAACAGTTCCCAGGTGAAACCACTCGCACACCCCTCCAGGACCGTGTGCAGATTGTGCTAACAATCTGGGGCATTTTGCAAGGCAGGGTCACCTTCCTGCTCTACCATCCCTCTCCACTTTTTCTGCTTCTGTTTCCCTGGAGTGTCAGACAGACATCCATGTGGCTCAGAAATTAATTCTTCCTTACCCCCCCTACCTGTCCCACACAGAACAGTACACACACATCCTTCAGAGAATCTCATAGTTCCACCCCAACTGGGCTAAGACAAGGGGTTCCTTCCAAACAGAATTCCTCTCTGAAAGGAATTCTAGTGGCCCTTGTTTTCTCCATCTCATGTCAGGAAAAAAGGTGAACGTCTCAGCTGAATAACAGAGCACTCAGGAGCCCTGGAAAAGCCATTATCTCGGGAGAACGGGAATCGGGCAGGGGGAAAGCAGTGGCAGAGGAAACCAAGCCTTCCAGCAGCCTAAAGAATCCTCCTGCTAGCCTGTGATTCCTCCCCCAGGCCCTGGACTCTGTCCCTTCCTCCCCGCAGAGCTGGCCCTGCTGGCTCAAGCCTTGGTCACTTCTGGACTACTGAGGCGGGTCAAGGATACACAGGTGCTGCAAAGGAAAATAGCAGGTAAGAAGGCGGAGGAGGGCGCAGGAACTAACTGGGTGTTAATGACCTGAGACCAAGCTCTTATCTTTAGTCCTCCACCGTAATGTTTAGATCCAGTATTCCAGGTGGAAATTAGGCCAGCCCTAAGACCCTTAAAACAGCAGTCTAAGCTGTATGGCTGGGGCACATTCTCTGAGCCTCTATTTACACATGCAAAATGGCACTACAAACACTCTCCTCATAGGGTTCTTGAAAGGACAAAAAGACAGGGTGCTTCATTGCCCAGTGGTCAGTGAATGCTCCACACATGGCAGCCACATGATGATGATGCTTTTTCCCGGGAGAGACTCAGAAATTCAGGCTCTGAAGGCAGAGCTGTGGCTTCACCTGAGAGAAGAGTCTCGGACCTCCAGGGCAGCATCACATGAAGAATGGAGGGTGAGCCCACCCCCCACACTGTGACCGTGTGATACTCAGCTCCCCTCCGCACTGCTCCCAGCTCAGGGCCCAGCTGCTCGTCACACTGGTCCCCACTGCCTGCTGCTCAAGGTGGGCAGGGAAGGAGGGTGAGGTTCACGGCTGTAGGAGACCTGCAGGTCGGCCCCAGCTCCCATACACAGCGGGCTTTCTAACCTGGGGGCACGGGTTTCTCTGGCCTCAGTCTCCCCGTCTGTGAAACAAGTCCTTCGGGCTTAACTTTCCCTGACAGGCTTTAATGATGGACCCGGGACATGGATGAAAACTCATCCACGGAGCTGGAGTCCCAGCTGACGAGGGCAGTGCACTCGGCCATGGGGGGCCCACATTGCTGCAATGGCCCGCGTGGGTTCCTGGAAGCGATGATCAAGTGATAGGATGACCAACCAATACCAGTTGAGCTGCGCCCAGAGGCCAACTTACACAGAAGCTAGTGCAGTCTAGGGTCAGGCCCCCTTGCAAGACTGGGCCTGATCTCACCATTGGGAGTGGGGGTGGGGTGGGGGTGGGGAGGGGGGTGCTGGATAAGACCCCAATGCTTCCCAGAGGCAAGGAGTGCTGTTGCCCCTGAGGGAATCACTCCAGCCTTGGTGCCTGTCCTGGGGCTGCAGGTGGGGCTGAGGGACTGACCCCGCTGCCTGCACACCCACCTGGGTCCCAGTAACAACCTGCCCCAGGTGGACCTTGTTGAGCACCCAAGAGTCTCCCGTTTGATCCCCAAGAGAAGGAGCTGAACTAGACGCAGCTCTGCTCCCTGCTTAGGGGTCATGATGACCCAGCCCTCGCAGCCACCTCGTGCCCACATCCCCCACCCCATCCAGGACCAAAGAGCTGAGTTCTCCGGCCCTATGGCCAGAGCCACCTGAGCAAGAAACTGCCAAAAGATTTACAGATGTGGCATCGCCAATAACAAGTTGTGAAGCCGAAAGAACCCTTTCTAAACTCTCAGTAATAAAAAGTAACCTCTGATTAACCAGCTAGGGGTAAAACTGATTTTTCTTTCTTTTGTCTCCATTGAAAATGTTACTACAAAAGCACTGTCAGATAAAGAGGCAGTCCAAGAGAAGGCAGCCAAAATGTGGCAGGTGCAGTAAACAGCTAAGTAATACTAATCAATTTCTTATTTCACATCCTTTTATTATCATGTTGTTTTCTGGATCTCCTACTGGGAGAATTCGTCAGTTTTTGTTATCTCTTGTGCCCTCTCTTCTCATATTCTAAATATTCGCTTCCACGCCTAATACTGTATAGGCAACTTTGCATTCTTTTTCTTAAAGACGGTCCTGAAAATTGAGTAAGCTTCAGGCCCTGTAACACCTGAATGTTCCCCAACTGAACCAGGTCAGGCCCAGGGCTAAACACAGCAGTCTCTCAGTTAACTCTCACAACGACCCTGCGAAGTCATTCTAGTATTATCCCCTTTTACAGATAGGAAAACGGAGGCACAGAAAGGTTAAGTAACTTGCCCAATGTCACACGACATAAAGTGGTGGAGGTGGGATTCAGGTCCAGGGAGTCAGCCGCCAGTGCCCACCCTTTCAGGCACTCTGTTCTCAGTAAACATGAAGGCTTATCCATGGACTAATCACCCAGGTCTCTTGGGCACATCTTCTCATTTTGCCTCTCACGATTATCACACAGAGACTGACCCAAAACTGGCCAATCACGGGGTGGACTCCCTGAGGGGCTAGCTTCTCCTTGGACCAGCTGGCGAGCATTGGCTCAACCCCTCTGGTGTGCATGGTGTGGGCCTTTCTCACTCACCCCATCTCCGTCATCCCTCATCAGGGGCAGAGCAGTGGCTTTTCAGCTGAGGAAACTGAGCTTCAGCAAAGGCTGAAGTCACTGGGCTCAGAAGAAGGGGGGTCGAGTTTGAAAAGCAGACCCTCTGCCTCCCAGGCCCAGCTCTTGGCATGGGGAGGGTGCTGGGGTTGAGGAGGCAGAGTGCTGTGTTATCTTAAAACCTCTCTAAATGGGTCATTACAGGGAAATGCTCCCCCTTGAAAGAAACATGGAACAATTCCTGAAAAAAAAAAGTGCATGGAAGGCTGTTTCCGATTATGTTTTTCATTATGAGGGTCAGAGTAAACACAGATGAGGAGACCAAGAGACAGTCTCAGACTAAATACAGGACTGTCTCTCCAGCCGTCACAATCGGAACAACCTGTTCTCGGAGGTACATCTCATCGCGCCTTTTCTTGAATCCCCTTCAGGAAATCTGAAGCCTGGATCCAGCCAGTTTTTCCTTGCGGCCTGGCCCAGAAATCGCTGTGCAAGGCTTTTTCCAAGAGGAATAAGGTAAGGTAAAGGAGGGGGCCGCACTGCCCTGAGAGGTCTCTGCAACCACCTGCACTGCCAGCCCCAGGCCCCAGGACTCGCCCTCCTGCCCCTGCACTGTCACTTTGAATCCTGCAGAGAAAACCTCAGGCCACAGCCAGGCTGGCCAAAGCCCTGTGAGGTCCTGCCAGGGGGAGCAAAATAAAGCAGAACTTTCAGTGAAGTCCCCAAGCCAGCATCCCGCCAGCTCCCACTTCTAGATCTGATGCCGGGGAGTGACCGACTTTGTGTCCTTCCAGAACTACTGAGGGGACCAGCAAGGGGTTGGGGGGACATCAAGCTTCCTCCCCTAGGGGATCCACACCACAGCCTGCTCTGGATCCCCCCCATGACCCTGACAACGCAGAAGTAAATCATTTCAACATTTCACATACCTCATCGTCTGCTCCTCTCCCTGCAGAGTAAAAGACAAAAGGAATTGCTATTGAGCTCCGGTCTGCAGAAGGAGGCAGGGCTGGGAGGAAGGTGCTGTGTTCCAACTCCTGTCAAAAGAGTAAACAGCTGTTTCAGGAAGAGGGTAGACAGATCCCACAGCAGCCAAGGGCTTTGTTCCTTGATGGCCCCAGGATATGGGCTGGTTATCAGGCCTGTTGAATCAGAGCCGCAGGCCAAGGCAGACATGTTTCTCTCTGGGCCCATGAACAGCCCAGCTTCCCTCACCAAGCGAAACTACAGGTCCAAACTAGGCCTGGTGTCAGAGGAGGGAAGGCCACCACTCTTGAGAGGGACATACAGGCCGCCCATGTCACCCACTCCTTGGCAAAAATGGGAACTGTTCTGAACCCAAACAATCCCAAGTGACTACTAGCAAGAACAGCCAAAGGAGAAGTAAAAAACAAGAAGGGGGGGGGGGGTGCAGCCCCACGGCCGAGTGGTTAGGTTCCCACGCTCTGCTTCAGCAGCCCAGGGTTTTGCCAGTTCGGATCCTGGGCGTGGACCTGGCACAGCTCATCTAGGCCATGCTGAGGCGGCGTCCCACATGCCACAGCTGGAAGGACCCACAACTAAAAATATACAACTATGTACTGGGGGGCTTTGGGGAGAAAAAGGAAAAATAAAATCTTAAAGAAAGAAAAAGGGGAGCGGGCTGGGTGGAGGGAGCCCTCAAGACTCTTGTTGAAATGCTACCCACGCATTCCTCAAAGTTAAGCCTTTCCATGACATCCTTTAGGTTTCGGAAGTTGCTTTGTTTGAACACTATTTTTATAGAATGTTAGGAGATCTCCGGCATCACAGACCACGCTATGAGAACTTTAAAAGGTCACTGAGGTCCAACCCTGCCCTTTGGTTGAATAATGCTTAACCCTTCCCGAACTCGCCTCCTGCTCCCAAAATAGAATTTCCCAGCTGGAAGGGGGCTTCGAGCAGTGGATTTTCAAACGTCGAAACAGTGAAAACTTTTTCAAAAAGCACATGAAGTCATTCTCAGAACTCACTAGGTAGAACAGAGACCCCGAGTGTGTGGCTGAAGCAGGGAAATGAAGCTCGAAGTCCCCTACCCTGTCCCTCCCGAGTGGCCCCGACAACTCCCGGAAGTACAGTCTGGAAACTCCAGACTAAGGAGAGGGGACCAAAACCCAACAGAAGGGAGCCGAGGACTGCCCCCCACCCTCCAAATGATGCCAATCTAGCCTCTTCTTCCTGTTCTCCAAAGGAGATTTTACAACCCCCTTCTGGGGCCACGTGGTAGTTGACTGCAATCTTTAGGTTCTGGAAGTCCTGCCCAACAACCTGCTTAAATTCTTCTTGCTGGTATCTACTCCAGCTGTACAAATGCCTACCTTGTGACCCAGTCATTCCACTCCTGGTCTAGAGACAAAGGAACACGTACATAATCTCAGTAAGAGACAGGGACTGGAGCATTCAGAGTACACCCAAACCTGGACGACCCAAGGCCCATCATCAGAACAGATCAGCTGGGAACCAGCATGGGATCCTATATAAGAAATGAGAATGAACCAACCACAGCCACAAACGTCAACAGGATGAAGCTCACACACACAAACCTGAGCGAAAGAAGCCCTGGATGATTCCATCTACTTACAGTTCAGAGACAGGCGAAACCAATCTGGGGTGCTGGAAGTCAGGATGGAGGTGGCAGAGACTGGGAAGGGGCTCAGGGGAGTTCCTGCTCGTGGTTACACAGGTGTGTCCGCTTTGTGAACATGCATCACAAGTGTGCCTTTCCAGAGTGTATGTTAAGAACAAAAATGAACCGAAACCTTGCTGCCGGCTGACTTCTCTCAGGCCTTCTTTCCTCCCCTGACACTGGCTCCGGGGCCACAGGACCATGGACAGGCTCTGCTTTTGCCTTCTCTTGGGTCCCCGCCCCAATCGCGAGCACCACGGGGCATCTCCCCAGGGGCTCAGGGAAGCTCTGTTGCATCAAATGGTCCAGGAATCTGGACCTTTGGTCAATGTGGAAGGAAAGATAACAGAGGCTTGGAGCCTCCTGGGAGGCTAAGGAGCCGGGCTAAGATAAACTGGTCATTTTGACAAGCCAGCACTGATCACGGGTCACAGGGGTCTCCCACTCTACAGTTTACAAAGCAGCCTCTCCTGTTCATCTTGGGGATCCTAGGGCTCACCCACAAAGTCGTCAGGGAACAGAGGGAGGCTCTGGGGGCCTCAGTGACTCACTCAAGGTTGCCAGCCTGTGGGTCAGGGCTGCTCTTCCTCCCTGGCTGCCTCCAGGGGACACGCTACAGGTCAGCAGAATGAGAGGCCCAAGGCTGGTTAACCACAGCTTGACAGAGCATGCAAACCTGGAAGGCAGAAAATTTACCTTCCAGAGAGCCAACGTGATCTTCCTCCTTCCTCAACACCCTCTCATGCTCACTCTCAAAACAAAGGAGCCAGGAATGTCGTGGTCATTCCTTCGTGAAGAGGCAGAGAACCCTGGCAAATGAGCCTCGGGCCAGCTAGCTCTGCTGACCAAAGGAGGCCAGAGGTCGCCCAGGTAGGAGGCTGGCCCACTGCCCAGCCGGGCGAACTAATCTCATCATTCCATGGTCACCAGGCCCCTTCCAGCCCTAAGAACCCATCGGAGAGCACCGGCATGCAGTACTTGTCCATCTGCACACCCAAGTCAGAGAGGGTGCGGCCAAGGTGGCTGCAGCCCAGGGACGGGGTGCCCTGGCTTCATACCACCTTCTGCTGGAGACATGAGCATCCAGATCCCCGCCCTGCTTATCTTTGTGGCAGGTGAGGATTAATGTTCTTGGCTAAGAATGCTGTAGACACAGAGGTTGCAGGTTGTCACAGTTTAATCCTAAATAGGTTTAGGGAAGTCACAAGAGGCTTTTTCGCCCGATGCTTGTGAGTGATGGAGCAATTTGGTTGATGTCCTTTTCTCTGTAGAGAATGATCATAATCCCCACATCTCAGGGTGGATGAGGGGCTGAGAGCACGGTGGCTACGAGCATTCACCCTGGAGCTGAGCTGCCTGGGTTTAAGTCCTGCCTCTGCCCCTCATGCTGTGCAATCCTGGGAAATTTACTTAACTTCTCTGTGGCTCTGTTCCCACATCATAAAATGGGAATAACAGAAGTTAGATGGTAGCTGGCACATTACCTATCATCCATTCCTGCAAGAATTAAAGAGATGCTTCTTGAAAAGGACTCAGCACAGTGCTTGAGGTACTCAATCATTGTCAATCTCTGGTGTTCCATTAACCCAGTGTTGCTGTTCCCTCGATTTTACATTTGTGGATCAAATATACATTTTGACCATGTAGTCCTGCAGGTGAGGGGAAGAAGGGGGAAGGAGGTTTCTCGCATGATGTTTCCACAACCATTAAGAAACGCCACAGACCCAAAAGTATCAGGTGAATGACCTTGGCGAAAGCCCGTCCAATAAAAGATTGCAGTCAGAGGAGTTTCACCTGTCAGTCTATTTCCTTGAGAAGACCTACAAACAGGAAATCACGATGACTCTTTCCAGGCAATATGTTGCGAACCATCTTGAGATCTGTCTCCGTCCCATCCCCCTCCAGGACAGACCCCACCAAAGCCATGCTACAGCGCACCCTCTGCAGCCACAAGCTTCCATCCTGAGGCTCGGCCACCCTCCCTCGCACCAGGAAGTCCCTCCCTGGGGCTAACCCCTGTTCTTCATGCTGTGGGTCAGACTCTTTCTAGAGAAGGAAGAGGCTGGCCTTATGATAGCTTGGAAGATAATGAGGAGCTCCTAGTGAGGGGTGAGGTCTGGCCACAGATGACAGCCTGGGCTTGAGCGTCTCACACAGGTGGGTGGAGGATGTCCCCACCCAAGGAGTCTTTCCTCTCCTCCTGCTCTCCCTGGGGTCCTCTCCCCACTTCCTCAGGCTGATGACCCCAGATGGGTAAGAGGCACCTGGTTGTTCTTCTCACGGTCTGGCAGGGGTACCAGGGGGCGCCCTAGAACTTCTCCTTCCCTCCCCTGGGCGGAGAGAGTCTTAGGAAGCCATGTAGGCCAGCCCCCTGCCTCAGAGCAGAACTTCTTCTTGAACAGGTGAGAAGCTCAGCGTCCCTCAGGGTCACAATCGAGCCCTGTTTGGAGCCCACTGCTGTCTACAAGCACCATCTGACTTTCACACAACCCTTCGAGGGAAGTCGGGTAAAGTACAGTCCAGGTGATAAAGGGAACTGAAGATAAGAAACTCGAAGTTGTATGGGCTGAGTCATCAACCCTGGAATGCAAGACAAGTTTGGGCTGTTTCCATGACTCCATCCCACCTTAACCTCTTTTACCCCGGGTGGTAGACAAGCCGGACCAAGCTGGGGATGATGTAAACAGGTGCAGAACAAGACAGGGGCCATGAAGCAAGTGCCACTAGAAGGCAAGCACTATCAGAGCAGAGGCACTCGGCTTCCATCTTGGTCGTCACTGGGTTTTCCCAGCACCTGGAACAGTACCTGGCACCTATTAGATGCTCAATAGATATTTGATTGTTGAGTGAATGTTGAGGGAAAGCCTACAGGGGCCAAGCAGGTAGTGGAAGTGTGTGAATTTGACCAGGTATACTGCAATAGGGAGTGATGGGGTCTGTGGTAAACTGGGGCACTTCTGCCAAAATCAGATCAAAATCAGATTTTTTTTAAAAAAAATGAAAGAAACAACTGTGTCCAAACAGCACTTCTCTGATTACAGGATGTGGTATATTGGGCATAGATGACTCCTCTTTTAGGGGAAATACTTTTGTACTGAAAGCTAAAAGTACCGTGTTTAAACCCCTGTTGTGCTGTCACTGCCTGTGTGATGTAGGCATGTTCAGTCCCCATCTCTGTGCCTCTGTTTTCTCATCTGAGGAGTGCAGGGTCCCTCCCAGCTCCACTGCCTGGGCCTGAGCCTGTGGATACAGCCATGAATCGGGCTCCTATAGGAATCTGACTGGGAGAATCTCAGAAGCCTTCATGGAGGAGGTGGCATGACTGGACCTTTACAAATGGGCATTGAACACTTCTCCTGCCTCCCAGGGACCTGTGTGTACCGGCCTCAATCTTTTCTCGCTTCGCAAGCTTCCTGAAGACAGGCTAGAAAACTAACCTGCTCTGGACGGTGAGGCAGCCCTGCCCTTCAGAATTCATAAATCCTCTGCTGCTCAGGTCCCAGGAGGTCCTGCAGCCTCATCTGATGAACCAACCAGCTTTGGCCTTCAGTGAGGGACCAGATGCCGCAGACCTGACAGCCCACTCAGGAGTCCCTCGGAGCCCTCCCGAGGGAGGCCTCCAGCGCACCAGACAGAGAAAAGAGGAAACAGAGACACCCAGCTGAGAAAGGGGAAACCAGCTTCCAGAGAGGGGACTTGGGTGTGGTAAAGCCACAGAGAACTTTCTCCCAGCCTGAGTCACTGCAGAGGCCAGGATGAGGACCCAAGCCATTGCAAAGATAATGAGGCAGGCAGCCCTGCCTGGGCCTCCCTCCCACCCAGCTCAGCCCGGGAAGCATTCCTTCCCTCGTCCAAAGAGCCTGCCGACAGGAGTGGTTTGCAGTTTAAAAACTCTTCTTAAAAATTAAGTCAATACTGGGGCTGGCCCTGTGGCTGAGTGGTTAAGTTCGTGCGCTCTGCTGCAGGCGGCCCAGTGTTTCGTTGATTCAAATTTGGGCGCGGACATGGCACTGCTCATCAAACCACGCTGAGGCAGCGTCCTACATGCCACAACTAGAAGGACCCACAACGAAGAATATACAACTATGTACCGGGGGGCTTTGGGAAGCAAAAGGAAAAAAATAAAAATCTTTAAAAAAAAAAAATAAGTCAATACTAATAATATGACTAGATCAAAGAAAGTCCAGTAAAGTGCTTTATGAATCCAATGACACAGTTCCACAGGCCACATGGCCTCAGGCAAGTCCTTTTCTCTGTCTGAGCCCCACCCCCACCATGTGGGCACTGACAGTGTTGAAGCAGAATGCTCCTCATGGCTCCTGGACTTGGCGGGGACCAATGTGGGCTCAACGGCTGTAAAGAGCCTGTTCTCACTTGCTCTGAAACCTAGCTGAAGAAGGTGCAGCCTTCAGAGCTCAATGCTACCTCCTCAGAGACCCACTTCCCGGCCAGAATGGGTTCTCTCCCCAGATTCCCGCAACCATTGTGTGGCGGCCCATTTCATGGTGCCTGGAGCACAGGGAGCTGGGCATGTGTCCGTCTTGCCCTCCGCTCAAAGTTCTCAAGGGCAGCAGCGAGGTCTGATTTAACTCGAGGTGGCTGGTGGCTCTTCCACAGGGCCCAGTACAGTGGAGGCCCTGAGGAATGGTGGACAGGTGGACGGACGGACGGATGGAAGGTGCACTGGCTTGCTAGGGCCATGAAAACAGAGTACCACAAATTCAGTGGCTTACCACAACAGAAATCTATTCCCTCCCAGTTCTGGAGCCCGGAAGTTCAACATCAAGGCGTCGGCAGGGTTGGAAGCTTCTTAAGGTGGTGAAGGTGGATCCATGCCATGAGTCTCTCTTAGATTCTCGTGGTTGCCAGCAACCCTTGGCGTTGCTTGTGGCAGCATAATCCAACTCTGCCTGCGTCCTCACATAGCGTCCTACTTGTGTGTCTGTGTCCCAGTTTTCCTCTTCTTATAAAGACACTAGTCATTGGACTGGAGCAGACACAAATCCAGTAGGACCTCGTCTTAACTCGATTATGTCTGCAAAGAACGTATTTCCAAAAAACTCAGATTCACAGGCACTGGGGGTTAGGGCTTGAACACATCTTTTTGGAAGACACACTTCTACCCACTAGAGACAATTATTGGCTATTGGTTGGGAACCTGTAAACTCTAGTGGAACCACATATGAGGGCCGAAACACTGGATACGATTGCGGAGTTGAAAGCAAAAGCAAGGGGAGTGAGGTTCCTGTGAAAGAGGAAGGTTGATGGCATCCCTAGGGCATCTCTATTTGACCAGGATTTTCTGGAAAGGGACTGAAGAGGAGAGGGGTTAAATAGGAAGAGGAGAAATGCCTTCCCTGGGACAGGTCCTATGCTAGGTGCATGCACATCTCGGGAGTCTGTGGGATGTCCAGTAGAGATGCTGTAGGTCTGTCAAAACTCACCTCTGGGCATCACAGAGATGTGAGTGGATGAGATCACCCTGGAAGGGGCAGGGTGTGAAGAGATGAGAGGCCCCCAGGACAGCTGGCATCAACAACCAATGGAAGCATGGAGCTGGGTGCCAGTAGGTCAAGGAATGAACCTCAGGTGATGTCAGTAAGTGTAGGGACCTGTTTCCAGTAGCTTGCCTTAGGAAGGATTGGAGAGAGGGTGCCAGCCAGAGAGGCCATGGAGAAAAAGGAAATACTCCTGAGTACACTGCTGACAGTGGGAAACCCTTGACGAGATAGAGCCAAGGAGAGAAAGAGTTTGAAGATTCAGAGACGGGAGAAGACAGGTGCTGCAGAGCATCTCTGCTGGGGAGGGTGGGGAGTGGGGGAAGATGGACGGTGCACCTAAGACAGGCAGATGGTGCTTCCCCTTGTGCAAAAGGGAAGGAGACGAGGATGGGTGGGTTGGTGATAAGTTTGGGGGACAAAGCGGGAAGTCGACATGTCCCAATCCAGAGCAGCTCAAGTGTGGAAGGCGAAGTGGGTGGCGGCGTGTGGGAAGCGGAGAAGCTGGAGAGCCCTGCAGAATCTTATCACCAGGAGCCTTGAATCTCCACTGTGCCGAGGAGCCTGCATTTCATCCTGAAGTTATTGGGAGAATCCTTGAATGAATTAGGCAAAGGGAGTTACCGGATTTGCCTTGCGGAAGAATTACTTAGCTGCAGGGCGAGAGTGGGTGGGAGAAGGAAAATCTCCAGCCAGCGAGGCCAGCCAGGAGGCTGTGTGTGGCCGACATCCAGGTGAAAGTGGAGACCCAAACCAATGGAATGAGCTGGAAGACAAGAGAGCAGCAGCAGTTTGAGAGAAACAAAGGAAGGGGCCTTTGGAGACCTTGGGTTACATGAAATAAATTCTCTTTAAAACTCAGCTTAAATATCACCTTCTTGGTGAGACCTTCCAGGACGTAAAATGACTCTCTCTTTGTAGTTTACTTATTTATCTTTTAAAGTTCTTTCTTCCTCTACCAGAATGTCAGCTCTGTGGGGAGATGCTTTTCTATGTTTTGCACCAGTGTGAACAAACCTATTATAGCACTGAGTTCTCAGTACATCTTTGTAGGCTAAAACGCATGACTGGTAGAGTTCTTGGCACCTAAGCCTTCAATAAATGTTAAATATTTTTAAAATGGATGGCAATAATAATATCAATAATAATAGTGAGCAATGGGATGAAGGGAGTGAGACGGAGATGAGTCTAGACTAGTGCTACTTGTGTGGACCGCAAATGACCAGCAGTGTCAGCATCACTTGGGAGCTTGTTAGAAATGCAGAGCATCAGCCCTAACGAACTGGGATGTCCGGGGGGTGGGGGGGGAGGGCTCGGGATGTGTGTCTGCTCAAGGACTCCAGGTGATCCAGACACCTGCTAAAGTATACTGAGCTCTGCTCTGGGCTGGTCCCCGGGTTTCTGGTTGAAGTAGGGGAGTGAATGGTGTTGCTGTTGACTGAAAAGTGTAAGGGGTTGGGAGTGGGGGAAGTTGGTGAGTTCTGTTCTAGAAGCATTGAGTTTGAAGAATCAGCTGAAGTCAGCTCAGTAATGGTGTCCAAGAGAGCCCAGGTGGAGGCTGATTTGGGAGTTGCCAGCATGCAGGCAAGAGCGGGCAGGTCTGATGTGTGCTGGGGGGGGGGGGCATCCTTACATCATGAATGCCAGGAGAAGACCACCATGCTGCCAAGGGAAGCTACACTTGAAGTCCAGTCCAGATTCTCAGCTTGCCTCCACCCACGGTGCTCTCCTATGACCACCTCTGGCCCCACTTGCCTCCAGAAGAGAGAAGGTCATAGACATGTGCCTGGGCAAGGTTGTTGCTACCTGAGAATCCCAGGGAATGCCAGGCAAACAAAGGTGTGGCAACCAGCAGGTCTGTTCCCTGTTCTGCCTCCAACTCTAGGTACCCCCCTGCCCCCTCTGGCAGATGGAGAAGTTGGGCTAGTGTCTCTTACTCTGCATTGCATCTGAGCTCTGGGGGTTCCCAGCACCCCTCATGGCCAGCCACAGAGTCCGGGTGAAGACCCCCTGCACAGGAGCAGTTGGTGCTCTTAGAGCCGTGGGCACGTGATGAGGTTCCAGAGACCAGAGTCAGAAGGGCAGACCACAGCCTTCGGGTGGAGGAAGGGCGCTCTGGGGAGGAAGCCAGGAGCCAACAGGTGTGCTTAATCCAGGCTTTATCCGGCTACCATCAGAGCTGCTGAGAGTTGAGTGCCAAACAAGCCATCTCCTGCCTCAGCCAAAATGGGAGGCCCTCGAACCAGCAAGGGGGTGTTTCCCGTGGGAAGATGTGGAAGTTTTCAGGCGGGGCCCCTGCCTGTTTCCTGTTCTCTCTCCCAGAGGCAGATACCATCTCTCAAGGGGCAGCTCCCAGTCTCAGCTTCGTTGCTGCCATGCACTCCCCTGGCTGGCTGAGGGCACAGTCTTCCAGGTGATGTGAGAGGAATAAACAAGGCATTCACATCTGCAGGATTTCAAGTCCCACCGATTTTTATGCCAGTGGTAATCTGTCAACTCTCCCAGTGTCCCACTAGCCTAGCCTCCCTCCCAAAGGTGGTCACTTCATTTACAGCATCCGTGCCGGACAGCCTCGGCTTGAAGCCTTCTAGTGATGGGAAACTCACCACCTCCCTGGGTAGTGTGTCATCTCTGGACTATTCTGATTGTAAGATACATCTTTTCAGTGTGGAGCTGAGCTCCACTTCCCGGAATGTTATTAGTAATAATAAAGGCTGCCATTCATTTACATACACCATCTCGTTTAGCTCTTACTAGGATCAGTAACCATCCTCCCTGTTTCCCAGACAGGGAAACTGAAACTCAGAGGTTAAGTAACACGGACAAGATCACAGAGCCAATAAGCTCTACCTGTCCATGTAGCCTTGCCTTCCCCATTGAACCTAACAGCTCCTCAGAGAGGGGGTCCCTGACTCCTTCCTCTCCGGGAAAAACACCATCTTCTCTGGCACACATCTGGAAAGCCATGTCCACAGGCATTTATTCCACCAAGAAACATTTTAGAGGGCATTTACTCAGTACCCAGGACTGTGTTGGGACTGGGGACAGGAATAAAACGCATCAGACCCCCTCCCTATACTTTTCAAGTACAAGTCTGGTGACAGGGACACGTGTGCCCACAAACGCCAGATGCTATCTGCAGACCTGTTACTGCCGTCACGCAGCTCGGGCTGGGCTGGGCACAGAGCCCAGGCTGCGTAGGTGTCCGCTGTCAGAAGTCACCGCTCCTCCACCTCTGGGTCCCTTCTCCTGTTCTTATGTCTTGTTTTACCATCTTCCTGTTTTTGCTATTTGTGCTTTGCCTCTTCACAGCATCCTCCCCTCGGGGAAGGCTGTGTAAAATCAGGACGACCATATAAATTGCTTTCCCTAGGGCACTCTGGTTTACACCTGTTGTGGATCCATTAACAGGTCAACATCTTAGTGTTCCCTTTCACTCGCAAAGGCATGCCGGTCTGGAGGATAAATCATAAGGTCACTCTGTGTAAAAACAGTTCAATAAAATTAAGAGGGTTCCATGAAGTTGTCTTCAAGATCCCTTCCGGCTCCGATGCTCTAGGATTCAGGGCTAGTGTTTACCACCTTAGGAAACCCCTCTTCAGCATGCAGAGCCTTCCCCACAGCTGCTCAGAGCAGGTACAAGCCCAGTCTCTCTGGATGTATTTCTGCCTCCACCCCCAGCTCCAGCTGTCCTCCTCAGTGCCTGCGGCTGGGAGCAGCTCAGCTCTCCCTGCTCCCTCTGTGCAGGCCGGGAGGTATTCAGTCTAAGAATTTACTGGAAAATCCTGAGATTGTTTGTCTTGGGTTTTTTTTTTTTCCTCCACTAGATTTTCTTGGATCTCTTGTAATAAGTTGACTGGAGCATGAAAGTCCTTCCAAGAATTCATCTCTAAAGATGAGGTTCCCAGAAACCTAGACGTAAGCTAAACAAGACAAAACAAAATGACTCTCAGTGGAGTCCACCATGGAGATGGCTTTCTCTTCTCCTGTTCTTGGAGTGAGATGGGCCTGGGTTCAAATCCCAGCCCTCCTACTTTCATGCTGTGTGATCCTGGATAAGTCGCTTCACACTCTCTTAGCCTCAGTTTACTCATCTGTAAAATAGGGATAATAATTCCTTACTCCTTGGGTTGTTGGAAGGATGAACAATGACATGTGTAGAGTTCCTGGTAACTGGTAGGTACTTAGGAAAAGGCAACTTTTGTTGTCACTGGTCCCTAAGAGACAGGTACTGTTTCCACCTCATCACGGGGTCAGGAGGCACTATAGCATAGTGGTTACAGCTTGCATTTAAGTGACACAAGCCTGGGTGTTGACTAATTATGTGACCTTGGGCAAATCACCTGAGGCTTCTGTGACTTGGTTTCTCTCCTCTGTAAAATGAGAATAACAATGCCTCTCTCTTAGACCATCAATCCTGATATTGGAGCAAGTGCCCAATAAATGGTAGCTCCTTAATTCCTAATAACGATTATTCCAGAACTCTCCACCTCACAGGTTCTGGCACCAACTGCTCTGTATCCCAAAGAGCACACCATGTTCCCATGTCCTAAAAACAACCAGCCCTTCCTTGGCACGAGATGTTTTCGAATCTTCCTGCCTGCTGGAGCCTCCACCACCTGTGAGGCTGGATGGATGCTGCCCTCTCCCCCACTCTCCAGAGGAGGAGTCTGGTGATGTGCCCAAGGTGACTCAGCTGGTCCTGGAAACTGGGTTTGAGTGGAGTTAAGAATTTCTCCAACCTCCTCCTGCCCCATAGGAAGTCCGCAAGTCAATGATTCAAAGTTGAAGGGAGTTACGTGTTCACTTGTTTACTCATTCATTAAATAAATATTTAGTGCCACTACTGGCCCCTACTATCTGCCAGGCACTGTTCAGGCTGCTAGGTCTACAAGGATTAGCCAATATGGCTTCTCTCTCACAGAGCTCACTGTCTAGTGGGAAACCGAGCCCAGAATCCAACTATCATGCCACCGAATGCATTTCTGCAGCTGAGGTGAATGTCCTGATGTCCTGTGACAGCAGTGTCAAAGGGCACCCCCAACATTCAGTCACTCCTTTACTTTGAGCCCCATGGATGTCTGGAGGACTCAGAGAGCAATCTCAATGCCACCTTGCCCATGTGGCTATAGGAGTACCCTCACTACCCAGGTCCCTCTTCTCTCGAGCATGTTCCCAGTCTTCTGAGCTGCTTCATTTTACAGATGAGAAAATAGAAGCACCAAGAAATGACTTATGCAGGGCCACCCAGCAATAAAGTGAGGAGGCCAGGGCTGGTACCCAGGTGTCTGGCATCTCTCCAGGGCAAGATGCCTCCTAACCTCAGCACAGGAGGTTGGTGAGCTCGGGGAAGGGCTAGGGGCTGCAGTCAACGGTCTTCCTGAGTTTCCTTATCTGTGCCCAAGAAAACCCCAGAAGCCTCTGCCAGGGATGCCATATCACTTTGCATCCCTTCTCCCACACCTTCTGCCCTTGAATGATTTGGTGATGCCACGGTAGGCTTTCTGATGTGGGCATAGAAATGCCACAGGGAAACGGTGAGTATCGCGTGCGGACTGAAGATAAGTGAAACACCCAATTCAGAAAGCACATCCCTCACTCAAGCATAAACATAAAATAGCTCAGAAATGGGGTAAAAACACCTAAATTTGTGCTCCACTTAGGAAACATTACATGGGTCTGTCATGAAGAATGTGGTTTGGAAACCCGAATTCGATCTCATTGCCCCTGCCTTCCCATGTGTTTGGCACCCAGAGTTCTTAGCAGGCATTACCTGCCCTCTTCATGGTTACTGCATTCTTCACCGAGCTTCTACCTCTCGTCCCCCAAGAGGGACCTTTTTGTCTCTCTGCTTAGCACTTGGGGCTGAAGTGGCATTCTCAGAAGGGGTTTTTCCTCTCTGGGTGTGGTTTCCCAGCACTCACAACGGAAAGCCCACAGGTTGCTCTGTCTGTGCCCCGCAGGCTGCTTACCTCAGCTTGCTGAGCAGATGCTAGCACGCTAGGTACAGAAGGGACTCTCCCACCAGGGGTACCCATTAATGCTGTTCTACCAAGTATTTCCAGCTCTCCACCTTCATGGCAGGATTTCTTTCTTGGTCCACTTGTGGTTGGGTAGAGCCATGTGACAAGTCTGGCTAATAAGATACAAGTGAGTCCAAGCATTTAATTGCCAGTGCAAGACCCTCTAGGGCTCTCTTTCTCTGTGCCATGGAGTACATTCAGGAAGGTGACTGCTCCATCAGCCTGGCTCCTTGAATGAGGCACACAGCCCCTGGCTGACCCAAGATGCTCATATTAATAAGAGTAAGAAAGAAATCTTTACTGGTTTGGCCCCTAAGATTTAGGGGTTATTTGTTACTGCAGCATAACCTACTCCATCCTGATTGATACACTGCGCATCTCACACAAAGCAGGATATTCTCTAGATATTGGTCTAGCTCTTCCCTATAAAATCTTTACTCTCCTCATCAATGAGAGCCCTCAAGAAGAAAGTGAAGTGGAGGCAAGAACGCTTCTTCAATGTCCTGGAGAAATTTTTTTCTCCTTAAGTCCCAAAGACGGGTGAACGTTCAGCCAAATTTGAAAGGAGTGAAAAGGAAGTTCAGAGTGTTGTTCTGGGTGGTCTCCCTTTCCAGTGAAATAGGATGCTAGCTCACTGGATAAGAGCAAGTGAGGCTAGCAGCTTGAGAGCCCCCCAGGTGAGGAGCAGATGCCATGAGCACTGGGAGACACTAACCAGGAATGAGGACACAAGGTGCCAAGCAGCATGGCAACCCTGCTGGGGTTGTACCCGAGCCAGCCACATGGTCCCATTCACCAGCCCAGGGACAGTGGCAGAGACGGCAACTCGCTAGATTCATCTGCAGCTAGGGACTGACTGGTCAGGATGGTGGCCAAGAAAGACAAGGAACGGGATGTGGTTCAACACAACGACGGACACGTGATTTAACTGTCCCATGGGAGGGAAGCAGGCAGAGCTTACAGCATCCCTGTAAAGCAGATTCTATTATTATCCCCGATTTACGGAGAAGGAAACTGAGGTTCAGAGAGGTGATATCTCTTGCCCAAGCTCAGACAGCTGAGGATCAGAGTCAGAACTAAGCCAAGTCTAGCTCGCACAAAAGCTTAGCCATTACATGGTACCCCTTCAGCCGGAGCCAGCTGCCTCTTTAGTTCTACCTTTAATTACTGTCATCTATGTCCACGTCTATATCTATATCTACATCTATATCTATATCTATTTCTGTATCTATAGCTATATTTATATCATCTCCTATTCCAGATTGTGAACTCCCGAAGAGCAGGAATCTGTACCTTATGTAGTAATAATCATAACAATAATCATAGCAAATGCTACTATTTATTGAATGCTTACAACATGCCAGGCCGTGTTCTAAGCACTTTCGCCTCTTTATTCAATTCTCACTAAACTCTGTGAAGTAGGCACCGGAACCATCTCCATTTTACGGATGAGGAAACATCTCAGTTTGAGCGGAAATTCAATTCCTAATATTAATATTTTAATAATGATACTTCAGTATGAGGCATTTCCTCTATAGTCCTATTTACTTTTTACATTGTAGAACATTCTCAGAAGGGATCTACAGGCCCCTCAGAGGCCCAAGGCGTTCATGGCACAAGAAAGGTTAAGGACCGCTGTGGAGGCAGGTGCCAGGAATCGAGAGGCAGGACTGTGTCCTGATCCATCCCACAGAACCCAGAGTTCCTGGCTGGTAGGGTGAGGGACCCCATACCATCTTCAAGCAAGAGTGGGGAGTGACTACTTTAGCCCACCCACACGTCATAAATACATATATATCATAAATACTTTCATTTCAGCAGTGCGAGCCCATTCATCATCATAACAAGACACTTGTTTCCCTAATTAAAAAAGAGCTTTAAGCATCCAGTGTGCTCACTAGAAAAGCATTAGCTGTCGGTCACAAGTTGGGATAAGAGGAGGGCTTGCAGCAGCTGCCTGTGGCTATCCCGCTGCCTGACCCCAGCCCCAGGTTATGCATCCTCGAGAGCAGACTGGCTGACTCTCCCCACTAGACTTGCTTTCTTAACACCTGCGCCCTGGCTCAGTCTATGTCGCACTAGCATAACACCGCATACCGTATATGCTGAAGTTTTAGAACGTAAATTCAGGTGTCCAAACAGGTCCGCTGAATCACAAACCAGGCAGAGCTCTCTGGATTTCAGAAAACCTGGGTTACTGTAGGCTCAGGAATAAGGCAGCCGAGGCCGGTGCTCCCTGCCCAGACCAGGCAGCTGCCCTCCTGCCAGCTGGCAGATGCCCAGGGCTGAGCCTCAGGACACCTGGGTGCCAGTCCTGACACTGCCCTGATGGCGTATATGACCTTCCGTAAGTTGCTGACTCTATTTAGGCCTCAGTTTTCTCATCCTCCAAATATGGGGGCTGTACTAGATTCAAGTCCAGTCAATACACAATCGCAAAGCACCCACTGTGTGCCTGGCACTGTGGGAAATGCAGAGATTACACAAGCTCCCTAAGGCCATGACATTCTAGTCAGGGATCCAGGTCTGGAAGCAATTAACTATTGTACATGACAGAAAGAAGTAAGGGTGAGTGGAGATAGAAGTCCCACGTTGTGACCTGGGGCCACAGAGGAAGGAGTAAGCCATCCAGCATGGGGCTGTGCAGCCAGCCTTCAAAGAGGAAGGGGCTACATTTGAACTGGGCCTCGAAGGGTGAGGAGGAGTTCCATGGGTGGGGAGGGGCATCCGGGGTCGAAGGACAAATATCTGCAAATGCAGGGGGGCTGGAATGGCAAGCACGCCACAGAGCCCAGTGTATACTGTGGAGCTGAGAGTTCCAATTCTGGTCTCCCCACACCCACTGCTTGGGAGTGTGGAAGGAAGAGACCCATGACCTGTATTTTAAACAAGCTCCCTAAGTGATTCCAACATGCAGACAGTAGCTGCTGTGTGTTGAGAACAAAATGAATGAGAGGATATAAAAATGACCTTGACCTCAGGCAAGTCCCTTCCTCTCTCAAGATGTTTACCCTTCTGTAAAATAAAGGTGCAGCTTGGGGCCAGACTGTGGCCAAGTGGTTATGTTCGTATGCTCTCTGCTTTAGCAGCCTAGGGTTCGGAGGGTCAGATCCCGGGCATGGACCTCCACACAGCTCATCAGCCACACCGCAGTGGCGCCCCACAAAGAACTAGAATGACCTACAACTCAGATATACAACTATGTGCTGGGGCTTTGGGGAGAAAATAAATAAATAAAGGTCCTGGGTCAGCCTGGTGGTTTTCAAACTGCGTTCCGGAGAACTGCAGAATCTCTCTCAAGTCCCTCAGAGACCACAGAGATGAGATGGGGAGGCGGAGAGAGCAGGACCCTGAGCCCCATCCACACCGTTTTAGATCATCTCTGCTTTTTTCTGCTTGCTAGTATGTGCTGTGCCTCTATCCACTATTTTGTTTCTAGTAAAGTTTCCTTGGCTACAAAGAACTTTTAAAACCACTGAATTGGATGATCCCCAAGAATCCCTAAGCAGATTTAAAAATTTCTTGAAGGCAGCAACCTATCTTTGTTGGGTATTTCTCAAACAAGTATGGACAGAGCATGAGGTTGTTTACCAGAAGCAAGTTATTTTATCGCTATAATTTAAAAGTCTTTGCTGTGGTCCAAAAATCAATGAGTAGAGGGGGAAAAATCTGGTATAGCAAAGCAATGGAATATTATGCAACCTTTAAAAGGCGATGTTTTTGAAGAATAGCTAATAAGATGGAAAAGTAAGTGAGAAAAGTCAGATACAAAATTGCACAGACTGTGATCTCAACTATGGATCTTATACATCAAAATTACTGGACAAATACGGCAGCTCCTCAAAAAACTAAACAGAAATACCATACGACCCAGCAACCTTACTTCTAGGTATATACCCAAAAGAATTGGAAGCAAGGACTCAAAGAAATATTCGTACACCAACGTCTAAGCAGCATTATTCACAACAAGCAAAAAGGTAGAAACAACTCAAATGTCCATCGATAGATGGATGGATAAACAAAATGTGGTCTATACAACATACAACGGAATGTTATTCAGCCTTCACAAGGAATGAAATTCTGACACGCTTCAATATGGATGAACCTTGAGGACATTATGCTAAATGAAATAAGCTGGACACAAAAGAACAAATATTATATGTTTCTACTTAGATGAGGTACCTAGAGTCGTCAAATGCACAGACAGAAAGTAGAACAGAGGTTACCAGGGGCTGGGGGCAGAAAGGAATGGGAAGGCCTTGCTTAACTGGCACAGAGTTTCTATTTGAGATGATGGAAGAGTTCTGGAGATGAACAATGGTGATGGTTGCACAGCAACGTGAATGTACTTAACGCTACTGAGTCATATACTCAAAAAGTGTTAAAATAGTAAATTTTATGTTATATATATATTATCACCAAAAAATACTGGCCAGAACTAGTGTCATGTGGTAACAGTGGTAAATTCTGTGCTATTTAATTAAATAGGTCTGATGGTTCTCTGACACTTTCCAGAAATGCATTGTTGTCTTTTATGTAAATGCAAGCAATACTTACTGTACTTACTTAGTAAAAGGAGCCAAGCTCAAGGATGCCAACTAAAGTGTACACCAAGCGCTCAGTCAAAATAAATGACAGGCACAGTGGTCCTCTTTTCTGAGAGTAGTTTTTCTCATCTATATTTAAATAAATTTCAAATAAAAATAGAACCAAAATAAATCCTGTAATGAGCCTCCCAAGAAGCTGTCTGGCGTGGAACACTACAGAAAAGTGGGGAACAGCCAACGTTTTTTCAGGACATTAACTCCCTGCAGCTGGGAAAGCGACTTATCAGTGAATTTCTATCCCTTCTTCTTCTGGAAAACGTCCTTGTGTGGAAGGAATCCAGAATCCAGAAGAGACCCATCGTTTGTATTCACTGCAAATCCATTTCCTCCAGCACCCCCACCCCAGGTAACTGTTGAACAAATATTTCAAGAATATTGGTTTGAAGGGCAGCCAATGCATCTGCCTGCCAGGGTGCCCTCCACCCCAGGCCACCTGGCTCCTGGTCCCTCTGCTCAGGGCTGGGTCAAGGGCAGACAGACAGGAACATAGGCTCCAGGAGGAGGAGGAGGGGTCTACTCCCAGAGTGGCCCCTCACTGGCTACGTGACCTCAACTAACCTTCAGTGTCCTTACCCAACCCAATGGGACGAAGGGCACCTTGCAGGGTGGTGGTGAGGGTTAATGCTGCCGCCTGTGTAAAGTGTCAGACACACAGTAGGTGCCCACGAGCTTCCTCCTTTATTTCCTAGAAGTTCACTGTTCACGAGTCACTTGTGTCTGGGTGGGAGGTGGAGGGAAGTGGTACTAAATGTAGTTAACTCCGAGTGGCGGATTAAAGGATTACAATAAAACCATGGCGTGGAGACAGGACCCCTCAGACCTGGGGTTCAGAGGCAGCCCTGGAGGAGCCTTGGAAGGGGGGCGGCCCAGCCTTGCCCTGGCTCTAGCTCCCACACTGACTGCTGAGCACAAAGCCCTTTTGCAGGAGTCTGTGTGAGATCCACAGAGCAGGAAGATGGGCTCCATTTTACAGATGAAGAAACAGAGGTTCCAGGAGGCTAACTGTCTTATTCAAGGAAATACCCATTTTTAGGATTTTCTAAAATTCCCTTGGCGTGCAGAGTGAGGGGGCTGGTCCCAGTAACCCCAGCTCTGCCACTAACTCTTTTTTCAGTTACTTGTTTACCTCCTGCCTCTTTCCTTTAAATAAGTTTTTTAAAAGGGAGGTGGGGGAGAAGAAAGATGCTTTGAGATGCTAAACTGGATAGGTTTCCAATCTCTGGGCTTCAGTTTTTTCATCTATAAGATGAGGCACTTCCTACTTTGAGACCTTTGCACATGCCCTTCCCTCTGCCTGGGACGCCTTTCCCCGCCACTCACGTCATCCACCTTGTCCCTTAGGTTTCAGCTACAACGTCACTTCCTAAGGGAAGTTTCCCCCACGTTGTTCTTATTCTCCTTTGTGGCATCCTGGTCTTTTCTTTTAGGGCGCCTACTACTATTTAGACACACACACGATTATTTCATTAATATATGCCTCCCCACCAGATGGAAAACTCCTCGTTAACCAGCATCTGGCAGAGAGGTGGCATTCCACGGTGTTTGTTGTGTGCTGCTTCAACAAAACGAGTTCTCCTCAGGGCTCTGCCAGCAGTCAGTTCTATGATCTTAGAAAAAGCCCCCTCCTGTCCCCCCACCTCCACCCAGGTCCCTGGTTCTCATCCGTGCGACACAGGGAGGTGGGCAGAGGCACCCATTTGATTTCTGCCAGCTCAGGTATTCTATGATTTTATCATCTTGAAAAAAATCAATCCAAACCAAAACCCAAACCCAAAACCATTGTGATTCCAGCGCGCTCTGTGAATAACAACAGGTTCTTACCTTCTGGAGACCTCAATTTCCCCATCCGCAAAATGAAGCATTTAGGCACAGTCCTCTGGGCTCTTTTCACCCCAGCCATCGTAATTCCCTTAGGGAAGGCTCCACCCTCCCCTTGCCCTTCACCACGAGCTGTTCCCCAGCCCAGCCACACAAACAGGAAATGGGGCATCCAGGAGCGGATGAGCAGCTCATTTCTCTGCAGCAAGGGTGAGCTGACTAGGAAACAAAGAGTTTCTGAACTTTCCAGCTAAAGCCAGTACTCCATGCCTAAGATCCTTCTCAAACAGTGAGGGCGGAGGACGCTGTTGGTCTGGGGCTGGGCCTCCCATGCCACCCCCACCTCGGTGTATTCACGGGGCGCCCCACAGCACAGAATTAGCAGATCGGCTGTCTGAGGATGTTACCCTGTGACTGTTCCTCTGATGCTTGACCAAGGTGGTAAAACCCCAAGACAGTACAGGACTCCTGGGCTCAGCCAGGCCCTGTGTGACCTTAGGGAAGCCCCACCCATCTCTGGGCTGTACTTGGGGCTGTGCCAGCTCCCTGCTCTCCCTGATGTTTTCTTTCTGAAAGCAGTACGGTGCCCGATGAAGGGCACCATCTCCTTGCCCATGTCTGAGTCCCAAATCTCTCCCTTATCATGTGGCCCTGGGAAATTTCTTAATTTTTCTGAGTCTCAGCTTCCTTATTTGTAAAACTGGAGTTTCTGGATGATGAAAAGGCAGGCCTTCTGGGAAGCACCTAGAACAGCGTCTGGAGTGAGTAAATGCCCGGTAGGCACGAGCCCGTGATTGTTTTGACTCTGGTTTCTGCATCTGCCCTTTCCCAGATTGCCCATCTTTCGAATGGGCAGGCAGAACCCTGTTGGCCCTGCAGACCATGTCCCAGCCCCATTCCTCAGAGGAAGCAAATGTGAATCTCAGTTTGAGCCAAACACTGCAGGGAAAAGGAAACTGTAGAGGGAAAGGCAGAACATCCTCTGATGCTGCCCCAATGCAGATGGATTTGGGCGTCGGCTGCTGCCCCAGGTTGCTGGGCACCAGGGAAGGGCTCTGGCTGCACCAGATTCAGTAGCGGCGGGAGGGTCCCCAGCCTATCCCCAGCTTGCCCTGGAGAAGACCACCTTTGGAGAGGAGAGCAGTGAGATGCAGCCGAAGATGCTGGGTTTATCTCTGTTCCTACCTCTGCCCTGAAGCTCGTGGGTAGAGAGGAGGCTGGACTCAATCATCTCACCCTGAGAAGAAAGGAGAATGGATGACTGTCTGACAGGACTGTTGGTCTCTCACCTCCGGGGTCATGGAGGTGTGGGCGGCACCACCTCCCTCTACTTCTCACAGGAAGGGTCCAGAACTCCACCTCAGTGTTCTCACCTGTGAAGGGAGGAGACTCAAGTACCTACTTCTGCCAGCCTCTGTAACAAGGAAAGGAGCAGTGACAATGGCCCCCAGGGCAGTGGCTCTCAAACTGTGGCCTGCAGATGTTTCCTCCTGTTTGCTCTCTGCTTGCTGCCCCATGAGGAGGCACAGAAATGGACAGTAATTCATCTTTGCTGTATTTTACCAAAGTATCAGTCCATAGAGGATTAGAAATAAAGAAAGAAAAAACCACTAGTCTTCTATCACACTGTCCTAAGATGCAAAGAATGACGCAAGAGCGAGGGAGGGCCATCGTTCTGCCTCCTGGGGCTGCCCCTCCCTTTGGCTCGATGGGCTCTGTGTTCAAGGTGGAGTCACCGGGCCCTGTCTTGCTGGAATGACTCACCCAGGCAGATCTCCCTCCTTGACCCGAGAGCATTTCACCCAGGGGCCAATGCAACAGGCCTCGAAATGTCTGCTGCCACTGCACACAGTGGGCCTGGCACTCTCTCAGCACAGACCAGGAGGCTGGGCTGGGACCAGTTATGGACGCTTAGGGAAGCCACTTTACACTCAGCATTAAAAGGGTGTCCACAGAGGCAAAGAATAAAACCCGACAGCCTGGAAGGTGCTCAGCTGAGAACCCTGCCGCACGTGCGGAAGGGATGTCTCTATCACGTAGAGAGAATTTTACAGCTGAAGGGAAACTTAGGGGTCTCTGCTCAAACCTTTTTCTTTTACAGATGAAGAAAGAAACCTTTTCTAAAGGAAAGAGGGCCCTCCTAGCAGAGGCAGGATTCGAACCCCCGAAGGCTCCTTGCCTTACCTCCATTCGTTCGCTCAATCCCTGGTTATTGAGGGCCCACCATGGGCACGCTGTGCTCTAAGCACTGGGGCCGGGCGGTGAACCAAAGAGGTGAATATTCTGTTCTCACAGACTTTCATTCTGGTTGGTGAATAAATGAAATTAATAATTATAGTTCACAAATAATTAATTAAGGACATAATTTCAGGTGGTGAAAAGGGTTTTAAGCAAATAAAAGACATTGACATGTTAAGAGAGTGACTGGCGGCGGGCAGAAGGTCCTGTTGGGGGGCAAACTCTTTGTGCTGGCCTCTCTCTCGGGTCCCCAAGGACCTCCGAGGCCAGCAGCATGTTGGAGTTGGCTATGCTGGTCTGCAAGAGCCAATGGTTAAATTTTCAGGAATTTGGCAAGCAAATTGTTAAATACAGCCATTATTAAATTATATAAATTTACATTACGTTATATATATAATTACATTAAATTATATAAGCTTGCAACTAAAGGACTTCTATTCAGAACAAAGGTAATCATCAAAACTCATCACTTGCTAATTGTCTTACTACCTGTTCTACTCTTCAGGCTATTGACACCTATTGTACCAGACATAGCGGAAAATACCATGTAACAGTATGCTCCCAGTTCCACAAGTGGTAGCTTGAAACTGGTCATAGTGGAAATATTTAGACTATAGAAATTGGCAAATACCATACACCAGGGCTTTCATTTTTCAAAGGGTGAGTGATGAAAGAGTTATTATCAGCACACCATGGCCTCAGCTCTAATCCAGGCCTTCTGTGTTTGTGGGAGTCTGTGTTCTTCCAGCCAGGGGTTGGTGATGCACAGCCCAACTCTCCCGGGGATGCAGGGGAGGAAAGGTGGGGTCCAGTCACGTGGGCATGAACTTTCCTCTTCCTTTTTTAAGGCTTCCACCAGGAGGAAGCAAGTCTGAGATCTCTAAACTGATCTGTCTATTCCTGCAAAAGAACTCCTCTCTCAACACTATTTATCAAGGGTCTGCAAGATGGTGATTCATTCATTTATTTGTTTGTTTATTTACTTTTGATAAATTAACTCCTATCATAACTATCCCAAGCAGGTAAAAATTTAAAGGAACCCTGCAGAGACTCTCTTTATAAATGTGTATGGTCACTTCTAAATTCCTCTAGATTCTCATATGTTGGGTTTCCTTCCTTCAAGAACATAACTGTTCTGATAACAGCTGAGTAAAGTGACGATCATTTCTACTTCTAATGATGACAACAGTAGCTGCCATTTAATAGTCCCACATGTCAGGCGCTAGATACTTATATTATCTCTAAAATCCATACCAACCCATTTTACACATGAGAATGCTGAGGTTCAGAGATTCAATAACTTGACCAAGGCCAGGCTGTCCCTCTGAGAGTTCCCAGAAGACTTTCCTCTCCTGCAGGTGTGGCCATGTGACCCTCCTCAGAGCTGCAGGATTTTGTGGCACCACAAGGCCCCCATCTCTGGTGGCTCAATGGCCTTTGTGGCTACTCAACTTAGTGGCCGGAACCCCCTCCCACCACCAGAGTAGAACAAACCAGATGCACCTGGAATGCAGGAGCGTGACCCAGGATGGCCCGTTAGCAGCTTTGCATCCTAAAGAAGTGACACTGAGTGAAATGTTAGAGCAGCTCCAGTGGTGACAAGAAGTAGCTAGAATTAGCTCCCGTGCAAGACCCTGTGTTGACTATTGCCTGACCTCTACTGATTCTAGCCAGCTTGTTTTTCCAGCCTCCCCAGGGAGGAAGAGGGCCTATGAGCAAGAAAAAAATCCTTCCAGTGCACGCCTTTTCTGCCTCAGTGAGCTGAATCCCCATCTGTTGCTTGCAGCCATGATTTCTGACTGGTACAGCTTTTCATGTGCTATTCAATATCTCAGGCCCAAATATTTACTGCGTATTTTCATGCCAGGGAATGAATTCCTGAGCACTCAATTAAATTCTCACATAGGAATATTAATTCTCCCTTCCTTTGCCCAGCTCTGGCTAACATATGAAAATAGGATTTACTATACAAAATACCAGTTTAGAGACAACCATAGATTTAGTCAGCCGAGAGCAAACTTAGACCCAATCCTTGCTTCAGGAGCCATATCTTCCTTAAAGAAAACCCTGCCCCTGATTTGGAGAAGTGTCTTGGCTTTCCCACAGATGCTAAGCAAGCTCCTCTTGGGGACAGCTGGCTGGCCACTTGAGGACTCATGGTTTCTCTGAGGGAGAAGAGAGGAGGGCAGCTGCTCTGCACACAGACACTGCCAATTGCAACGTCACCCTCTGGGCAGCCGGCCCATTGCCCCAGGCTTGCTCCCTCCTGTGCATTCCTCTGTGCCCTTCCAGCCACCAAAGGTGGAGACATCCATCCTTCTTTCAAAGCCAAAACTTCTCATTCCTGCTCCTCTAGCACCTTCTCTACTGGCCAGCCCTTCCGTCTCCCGGACTGAATCCTTCCCGTGACCCCATATATCTCATTTGTCTTTTCCATCCTAAAATCCCCCCCTTTACCCTGTCTTCCTACAACGGCAGCTCACTCTCTCTCCTGACCTTCTCAAACAAGCTTCTTGAAAGAGTTGACTGTCCTCCCCATCTCCACTTCTCTCTCTCTCTCACCCATCAGCAGCCTAGCTTGCCTGCCTTCCACTCCACCCAAAACTGCTCTCAGTGTATTCCAGTAACCTCCAAATTGCCCAATGCATATTCCAGTCCTTATCTTCCTAAACTGCTCCACATCCCACATCATTAGCATAGAACTAAATTCTTTATCTCCCCCTCCACCTCCAACATTCCTTTTTACACATTCTGTCAGCTAGTGGCACCATCATTCATCCAGTGACCCATGACAGAAAGCTAAAATGAGATAATGAATTCTGTTCTGGACTTGTTAAGCTTACCGTGCCTTAGAGACTTCCAAGAAGAGATGCCCACTGGGCAGTTAAACATGAGGCCCCAAAACAGAGGTCTGAACTAGAGATAAAGATGATCGTTACAGAGGTAGCAGAATGAGTGAGCACGAATGAACCTGCCTAGTTTATAGAGTACAAGTCTTAGGTCTTTGAATCCCAGGTGGTACATAGAGAGCTCGCCTGAGCACAGAAATTTCTACTCCTAAGGTCACAATTCCATCCACATTTGGTTCCTTCCTTCTCAAGTGCTGGCTCATAATGGCCTCCACACCATCATCTTATTCCACATTCTGCCCCTGCTCATGTCGTCTTCTCCAACAACTCTTAAAATTCCATCGTAAAAATAGAAGGTAGAAGGTACCACTACCCAGTCACTAAAATGGCTAAAATCAAAAGACTGACAACACCAAATATTGTCAAGGATGTGGAATAATCATAAGTCTCGTATATTACTGTGGGAATGTAGAATGGTATACTGCAACAATTTCACTCCTAGGTAAAAAAAAAAAGTCCACAAAAGAATTCTATAAGAAATAATAGCCCAAACTGGAAATAAACCAAAAGTTCATCAACAGGAGAATAAACAAGCAAATTGTGACACATCCATACAATGGAATACTACTCGGCAATAAAAAAGAATAAACTACTCACATAAGCAACAATACAGATGAATTTAAAAAACACTATGTCGAGTGAAATAAGCCAGGCATGAAAGAGACATACAGTATGAAAGATACATGAAAGAGACATACAGTATGATTCTGTTTATGTGAAGTCCAAGAACAGGCAAAATTCATCAATGTGATAAAATCAGAAACCAGTCGCTTGGAAGAGCAGAAAGAAAATTAATCGGAAACGGGAACTTCTAGGATGATGCCAGTGTTTTATATCTCATTTTCGGTGGTGGTTATACAGGTGTAAACAACTGTCAAAACCTGTTGAACCAAACATTTAAGATCTGTGGGTTTTGTGGTATGTAAATTATACACTAATTAAAAATTAGAAAAATAAAATATTTTAAGTATCTATAAAATCAACCCTAAAATAAAAAGAAAATGCAAGGCAGAAAACACATTCAAATAAAATTATATTTATACTGTGGATGTACCAATATGAATGCCCAGTCCCTGACTTAACGCTGTCTCCTTTCAGCTGTCCTCCTCTCACCCTTGCCCCCAGCTTGATGACAACTGTCCATTAGCCATTTTCTAGCCATCATGAGAGATGAGGTAATGGAAAGAGCACAAGCCTTAGAGCCAGGCAGAGCTGCATTCAAATCCCAGCTGCGATTTAAGAGCTGAGTGCCCATGAGTGAGCTACTTGGCCTCTCTGAACCTTCATTCCTCAACTAGAAAATGGGTTAGTGATATCCACCCTACCCTGTTGGGCTGGGCCAAGAAAGGGGCAGTGTGCTGACCAGCTCCTGGGGAACCTAATTCTTTTTGACCTCAGCCTGTGAAATTAACTCATATCCGAGGGTCCCACGAAAGGCCTGGAAAAGCTCAGAGCATGAGGAGACTCACCAGCTTCTTCTCTCAGAAGGGTAAGGAGGTGGCCCTGGGGCCCTGGAGTTAGATCTAAGTGAGCTGGGGCTAAGAGCTGCAGAAATGTCTGCTCAGAGCCACCATGGCCAGGGCAGGGGGGTCTTGGCCTGTGACCTAGGAGACAGGTGTCCTGGTAAGGTTCGGCTGCTAGAGGATCTTGCCCAAATCACTTTGCACGCCTGACTCAGTTTCTCCACTGAAAATGATCAGATCAGCCTAGGTTTGAGGAATTGGATATCAAAAACAGTCTCTGGGGTTTCCCGATAAGTAGAAGAGATAAAGGCAGATCTGAACTGAAAGAAGGAGGGGAGGGTCAGAGCCCTGCCCCCAGGCTTCCCTCCCCCACCGTGGTGGCCCCTGAGGCAGGATCCTGGGCCCCTCAGGGGCACAATTTGAAATCTCCTGGACAAGGTAAACCTTAGGGACTCTTTCAGCTCTGCCTTCAGTCACTGACCACCTGTTACTTGTAACGCTATCTGAGATCTGCACCTGCCCCCCCCCCATCTGGTAGAGGAGGCAAGGTGCTCAGAAATAAAACAAGAGAAAGCGCTTAGGGTAGCCAAGGTGGCACAAAAGTGCAACAGAATAACCATATCCTCTTCCGGCTGCACCCCCCCCCCCCCACACACACACCCCCACACAAGCCCCTCCACACTTGGCATCTCCTTACCCTGAGCAGGATCCCTATTTCATAGTTGTGGAAACTGAGGCTCTGCCTGGGAATGTGTCTCCCAGCTAGGAGGCGGCCAGGCCAGGGCTCCCCGCCCCATCTCCTGCCTCCTGAGACACACCTATTTCCAGGTAAATGAAGGAGGCAAAGAGGACGGCTCAGGAGGCAGGAGGAGTGCAAAGGACCAGCAAAGCCACGCAAGCAATCGCCTGGGGCTGGGTTCCTTCCTGGGGGCGGAGGGGCGCTGACACCCTGCGCGCCTTCCCCCTCCCTCACGCTGGCCAGCGAGATTAGGGAATCACAGGTCGCTCTGCTTTCTCTCCTCGCGCGCTGACATTTCTTCCCACTTTACTGTTTCTTGGACGCCTTTCAAGAGTTTGTGCAATCATGCTGTTTTTCTGCCATTTTCAAACACGGGTGGTGTCCTTTTCGAGTGGGAACGGGGTGGAGTGAAGAGTTGAGAGACACTTTCGCCTCCCATCACCCCAGTGCAGCAGGCCTTTTTGCCGCCAAAGTTACAGCGTCTGAAACTTTCCCCATGCCAGGTTTTTGGCTTGGTCCTCCGCTCTCCGAGCTCTGTGACCGCTCCCCCTCTGTGCCCCTGCTCTCAGGGGTTCGTACGCCCCTCACTACACCCTCCCAGGCTCCTTCTTCCCAGAGGCATCCTGTTCCCATCTTGTCCTCAGGCGAGAGCCATTCCTCCGTTCTGCCCCACAGACGGGGACAGACCCCTCATTCCTTCTGAGACTTCCTTGCTGGGTCTTACCCCGTCCCCCGCCCCCCTACCCGAGCCTCCCGTCTCCTGCCCCCGCCCCACAGACCCCGAGGGGAGACCTCGGCCCGCAGCCTCGGGCCCGAGTCTGGAAGGCTGGGCAGAGGCAGTGACGGGGACAGGATGGGGACAGGGGCTGGGTCAGCTTTGGGCACAGACACAGCAACACGAACAAAAGCAGGGACACAGGCAGGGCAGCAACAGGGCAGGGCCGGGGTGATGGCCAGCTCCCCTCCCCCCCGCCATCCCTACCCCTCGCCCGCAGCCCCCGGGCCGGGGCCCCGCTCCTCGCGGCCTCCGGGGGTTCGGGCGGCGCCCCGCGGGACCCACCTGATCCGCAGAACCCGTGCGCGCTCGAGTCTGGACCGCGCCTCGGCTCCCGGCCCCGGCGGCGCCCTCGGCTGCCCGCACAGTGGCCGCGCCGCCTCCGCCCGAGCCCGGCGGTGCGTGCCGGGGCGGGGGTGCCGCTGCGCTCCGGCCGGCCGGCCGCCGGGCGCTCCTCGGGGCAGCGGGCAGCGCGAGCGGGCACGGGCGCCAGGGAGCCGGCGAGCGCTCGACAGCCGGTGGCGCGCTCCCCGCTCTGCGCGGCCGGCGGGTGTTTGTGCAAAGGCGGTCCCGCCCCGGACACAGCCAGCGGGGAGGCCGGCCCGCGGGTGCGTGAGCGCGGGTGCGTGTGTGTGTGTGTGTGTGTGTCTGGTGGCGCGGAGGCGGAGGGGATGTTTGTTTCATTTTCACTGAGGCAGAAAAAAGCCTGAAAGCAGCAAAAAAGAAAAGAAAATCCCTGGCGAGGGTAACTGGGCCTCTTTGCCTTCTCGGGCCTGCACGTGGTGGGGGTGGGGATGGGGGGGACCCGGAGCGTTGGAGGGTGGGGTGCGGTCTGTCACCCTGTACTGCAGGGAGGGGCCTCTGTGCCCTGGCGCACTGCCAGACACTCAGGAAGCGGAGAGCCTGGGAGGTCTTGATCCACCATTTGTTTCCTGGGGAAGGAAGACGCAGATGTAGACAGCGACCAGCCGGCGGGCTCCAGCCACTCTGCCCCCAGCCCCGAAGTCCTGAGCTCCGGAAGTGAGGAGCTGGTCCCTGGGCACCTAGCGTGGGTCTTGCCCGTGCTTGTTCACAGACTTTGTGATCTTTGAGCCCGGAGTTTCTCAAACCGGATAACACACACCCCCTGGGGTTCCCTACTAAAATTCTTTAGAAGGGAACAACAACAACAAAAAAATCTGTTTCAGAGTTTGTGCTCCTGTGCCCAGGAGTTCGCTTCTGGTGAGCACATCCGGCTGCCCTCACTTAGCCTGTCCTACTCTGGTAACAACAGTCACGGCACTGCCACCCTTGGGCACAGGACCATCTATTTTGTCCGTGGAAATAAAATTTCCTTCTTCCAGGATCATTTGCCCTTGAATGTCAATTTCAGAGACTTAGAGATTAGCTTCTTAAGTATCTTAATGCATTGGAACTGTAATTTGACACCATGAAAATGGCACAGAACGCGGACCTGATATATAATTTTGTTTCTTGTGAGCAAGAAAAGAACAGAGGCTTGACTGACTGAATACTTGAAGGATGCCCAGAGGCTGCAGGGCCGGCCAGGTGATGTTTGGAGCCTGGGAGAAGGAAGTTTTCCTGTGGGTCTAGTGGAATAAAGTGGTGGGAGCATTGAATCATCAGCCCCACACAGCCGCTCAGGAATGAGGAGGTCCATGGCAATGAGCACAATGGGGCCTTTGCTAGAACATAAATTGCGCCATTATTGTCTTGATGAACACACTTGTAGTCGTTCATGAGTAGTATTACAGTAAATACACAATGAGCAATGTTATTCTAAGCACATTATTTCCCATTTTTCATTATTGCATTGGAGAATGCGCTGTCTAAATTGCTGGGCCCATCTAACTGGATTATAAAGGAGTTTTGGTTGGTTGGTTGTTTTTTTTAAGAAAACAATGACTGTAACTCTGACAATGGCTCAAGTGATGGCTGATCATGATCAAATCAGAAGACGCTGACACAGGAAACGGAAAACATGTAAACACATTACTCTGCTACCATTAAACTCGATGTCAGAGGTTTGAATTCAGCAACACGTCATCAATCGCATTAATTTAATGCTGTTCATTTGATTTTATTGGGTTTGTGGTTGCATTTGTATTTACTTAGAAGATTTGTTTTGGTTTTATGGGTAGTTTATAGAGCTATGAGCGTGAGGAGTTCGTGCTTAATTTTAGGTTTATACCTATTTCAGTAGCAATAAAGTAAAAGTAATTTAAGTCAGTACTGTGGGCCTGGAAGTTTTTTGGTTTTGTTTTCTTTAGAGAGAAGCTACCTAGTTCTCAAAATCTAACTAGCAATTCTATTGAATGGATGTCTCAGCTGGAAAACACCTTAAAGATTGTATATGTAAGATTGTGGGTCAGAAGTTCTAGATTTAAGGCCTTATATGAGTCATTCTTCCTCTTTGAGATTCATATGCAAAATGAGGATAAGATGACTAGCTCATGGGAGAGGTCGAATAAAAAGGGAGATAACTATTAATGAGAGGGCTTTGGAGCCTACAAGACCAAGGCAGGAGTGTAAGGCTGAATATTCATGGAGAGGCAGGGCAGGGCCAGTCAACACAGGCAGCTCAGGCTGCTTTCCAGGCTTTGCTCCAAGTGCTTCACACACACCTGAGCTCATTTAATCCTTAGCATGCCCTGTCACATGCCCATTTTCCAGGTCAGAAGGCTGGGGCACAGGCCAGTGGAGTAACTTTGTTCACCATCTCTCTAGGTATGGCCAAAGTGCTTCTGGGCCAGAACACCTTCCTTCCTATACTCTTTCATTCTTTTAACAAGTATTTATTGGCACCCTCCTATCTATCAGCCCCTGTTCCTCAAGCTGAGGACACCAAGGCAAATAAGCAAGACAGCATCATAGCCCTGAGGGAGTCTGCAGCCCAGATATGAAACCATGGACCAGCCAATTATTTCAGGACAATGTGATCAGGGCTCTGAGGGAGAAAGACAGGGCGAAGAGGACCCTGAGACTGGAAGAAGGAGGAGTTCCTCGGTCAAGAGTTGAGGGAGAGTGACCCAAGCAGAATCACGTGCAAAAGTCTCGAGGTAGAAGGAAAAGGACCCACGTGTCTGCTGGAAAGCTTCAACATCATCAAGATAGCACTTCTCCTCAAATCAACCGATCAATTCAAAACAAAACCCAATGGAGTTTTTGTGCACTTGATGAGCTGCTCCTAAAATTCATATAGAAGGGCAAAGGGTCAAATTTAATCAAGAAGGTTTTGACAAAGCAGGAAGGGGAGAGTTGGACACTTGTTTCACCAGATATTGAGACGTCCTGTGAAGCTCTAACAATGAATGCAGGGTAGTGTTGGTGCCGGCATGGATTGTTAGGCCAAGGGAACAGAATAAGGAGCCTAGAAAGAGACCACACACGTGTGGAAACTGAGTGTCAGGCAGAGGTGGAACTGCAGATCATTCGGGGAAAGAACAGACTATTCAGAGACTTGCTAGACCCAAAAGAATTGAAAACAAGTGTGCAAACAAAAACTTATACAGGAATGATCCTAGCATCGCTATGTGCAATAGCGAAAAAGTAGAAACAACCCACATGTCCATCAACGATGAATGGGTGAACAAAATGTGGTACATCCATACAATGGAATATTATTTGATATAAAAAGGAATAAAATACTGATTTATGCTACAACATGGATGAACCTTGGAAATGTTATGCTAAGTGAAAGAAACCAGACACAAAAGGCCATATATTGCATGATTCAATTTATATAAAATATCCAAAATAAGCAAACTCATCGAGACGGAAAACAGCAAAGTGCTTGCCAGCGGATGGGGGAGGGGAATGGGATTGTTGTTTAATGGATACACGGTTTCCTTTTGGGGTGATGAGTAATACTCTGAAACCAGACAGTGGTGATGGTTGCACGACACTATGAATGTAACAAATGCCACTGACCCATGCACTTAAAAACAGCTTAAGTGTTTTAAATGTGAATTTTGTGTTATATGGATTTTACCCCAGTTTTAAAAAGTGTTTCTGGGCAATTGGCTATCCATCCAAAAAGTAAAATAAAGTTAGATTCCACACACCCACCCCACATCATAGATGGGTAAACGACCTAAAGGAAGAGAGCAACTTTAAACTTTTAGAGAAAAATATCATTATTACCTCAGAAGAGGTGAGGGTTTAGTTAAACACACAAAACACAGCACTGACCATAAAGAAAAACATGGATAAATTTGACTACATCAGAATGCAAAACAAACAGGGAAGATATCACAACAAATTAATTGACCAACCAGGGAGCGGGAGAAGATGTCTGCAGCTTAGATAACTAAGAGAGGATTGGTTGTATAAGGAACTCTAGCAAATAAACAGGAAATCCAGAATATACAACGAATTCCTGCAAATAATTATTTACAGGAAATACTATTCTTCCGTTTTCACACCTGACTAAACTCCTAGATGAAATGTCCCTGCGTCAAGGTTCCAGTATGCCCGTTTCAGGGCACTTATAACTTATAACCCTGTGGACATAACTTTTTGTTTAGCAGCATGCCCCATAAGTCAATGGCCACATCTGTCCTGTCACGTCCCCAGCACAGCCCTGGCACACAAGTGACATGCAATGTCTGTATGTTGACCAAATGGAGCAAAGGGTGTATCGATGGCTAAAGAACACGTAATGAGATTCTTTATCTGCCTGCCTCATCTAGACGGTGAGCCAGCCTCCATCCTCTGGCTCCAACCTCCTCTCTGACCGAGGTCCCTTCTTCAAATCCTCCCTTGTCAGAAACACCGAGGCGAGGTGACCTCTGGTAGGCAGGGTTTGGAATGCGAATCCAGACGGCTTTTGGCAGGGAAAATTGCCTCCTTAAGGCCTTGGTGGGGAAGAGAAATGTCAACAAGGGTGGGCTGGGGGTGGGGGTGGCAACGGCAAGGTTCCCAGACTTTGATGAGCCTTTCCCACAGAAATACCAGATGACAGAAATGTGAAACTTTCCCAGAACTAGAAAAACACACAGCCCGGGAGCCCCGGGAGATGGCTAGTGGAAGCCCTCAATGTATGGATGAGGAAATGAGCTTCAGATGGGGAAGTGACTTCTTCAAAATCACCATCGAGGAATTTCCAGAGCTGGGTTTCATTCCCAGCTCTGTCACGTGCTCCTCAGCCCAACACAAGTGGAGAAACTCCCAGATCCAGAGGGGAAGGTATTTTAAAGTAGCTACTGGAAGTGGTAGAGTTAGTCAGGAAAGGCGGAAGGTGGATGCATGAGCTGAGTCTTGGAGGAAGTGGGGAGGAGAAGAGAGCAGCAGGAGGAGGGAGGGTTGGAGGTAACAGGCAGGGAGAGCTGCATGTGCAAAGGCACAGGGGAGCTGACAAGCAAGGGCCACACAGCAGGACGCTGGGCAATCAGCCCCAGGGCTCCAGGGGCCAAGCTGAGAGTCATAGCAGAGAAGATTTGAAGGGGAAGACCAGGGATTCACATTTTATCCTTTCCACAGAAGGGAGCTTCCAGAGGATCCCCAGGAGGCAGGGTGGCCCGATGGAGGTTGTGTCTGAAGAGATGACTGCCAGCCCTTCGATCACGGTCACTAGGGAAACATGAAGTTGAGAGGGAAGGAAATAAGGAAGGGAGAGAGTGCGAGGAAGGAAGACAGGAAGGATGGAAGGAAGAGAGGAAGCAAGGGAGAGAGGGAGAGGGAGGAAAGGAGGGAGGGAGGGAGGGAGGGAGGGAGGAAGGGAGGAAGGGAGAGAGGGAGAGGGAGGGAGGAAGGAAGGGAGGGAGGGAGGGAGGGAAGGAGGGAGGGAGGAAGGGAGGGAGGGAAGGAGGGAGGGAGGGAGGGAGGGAAGGAAGGAGGGAGGAAGGGAGGAAGGGAGGGAGGGAGGGAGGGAGGGAGGAGGGAGGAAGGAAGTGAGGAGAAAGGAAGGAAAGGCTTTCTGACTTGGGACTGGCGTCAGATAATTGCTTTTCTTCCAGCTTGACAATAAATAAGATGGGAGGAATTGACAAGCCCAGGAGACAAAAAGCTGCCTTGGCTCCTTAGAGGCTCATCAACTTCTCTTTCATTGAACCAAGGAAATGCTGTTAAAAATCTTCATTTCCAGGGGAGGAAATATCCTATCTTTTTACTTGGTTTTGTACTTGGAAGTCCTTTGTTTTCTTATGATAATAAATCCCACCTCTGGCATTTACATATATCTAATTTTAAAAGGCAGAAATAGGGAGAGAGCCAAGTATTTTAATGCTCTTGGATTCACTTTTTAAAATCGTCAGTGCCGCCAGGGCCAAAGAATTCTGGCAGCTGAAATAAAATTTTACCTACGCAACCAAAACTTAGAAAGTTACATTCCTCCAATTTTAAAAGTGTGCTCCTTCCAAAATCTTTAAAAAAAGGTCATAGAGATAATCTGCTTGCATGGAGGAGAGGGGTGGGTGGGAAAGTTTCCCTGTAAACGCTTTTATAATTGGATTGTTGTTCTTTAAAAATGTCTTATCTATTTTTAAAATTAAGTACAGAAATAAAATAAAAACACAACTAAAAAAAGCCAACGTACTGGGTCTTCTCAAAAGTTCATATGCTGTTTTCTTGGCAATAGAAATAAAATTTGTCATAGAAGAAGCCTGGGGTCAACCTGTGTTCAAGTTCTGTCCCCGCCATTCCACAAGCTGTGTGACCTTGAGGGGAAAAAAATCACTTAACCTCTCTGAGCCTCAATGATCTTATCTATAAAATGGGGATGATTATTTTTCAGCCCAGGGATTTGTAAAGATCAGAAATGAGGTAACCTGTGCTCTGGCAAAGGGGGTCTAAAATAAAATAAGACGCCAAATAAATGTGAGCTCCCACCATCAGTTACATAAAGAGATTCTCTGAATTCTTCAGTCACTAAACCCAGCAGGAATATGCCCCCCTACACACACACACCATGCTTTCCCTCTGCACCTGGTTACCCTCTCCTCACCCTGCAGATCTCAGCTCACACACAACTGGTTTCCTGGTCCCTCACCCACTCTTCCCTGCTTCCTGGCCTCCTTGGTGCTATCTCTCAACCTGGTCAAGCACAGTCCAAACCTGGGCCTTTGCACCTGCCATTCCCTCTGCCTGAGATGCTTCCCCCACCCAGTCACTCCTCTACTTATTGTAAGTAGGTACTTCTCAGATGATTTTTATTAAAAACAAAACAAAACAGAAAGTCTTCTTTAACTAAGTCTATTAAAATCTGTTTCCATTAGTCCTGACTTCTCAGCTACGGAGCTGTCAATAATGCATGTGCTGCGAGCCTGGTTCGTTTTTTTCTGCTTCGTAACCCTGTGGGGAGGTCCGTGCCTGGAGGCTCTGCGCCTGGGTCTGTATGCGCCCCATTCAGCAGCCTCATAGTTCCCCCCAAACCCCAGGGCTTCACCTTCTATTTTACCACCCCTCGTGCCCCCAGGCTCACACACCTGACTCCCTGGAGGTGTCCCACCAGAAAGCACCACGCCCCCTCATTTCTGGATGCAAAAGTCCCAGCCTGGAGGACCCCGAGTTATCAGTGGCAGTCCTAGTAAAGAGAGAAAGTCCTGAGTCTAAGAAAGCTGGGTCCCCATCTTGGCTTGACCATTACTAGCTGGGCTCTTTGGGCAAAATGCTCAGAACCTCAGTCTCTTTATTAGTATAAAGAGGAATCCTACCTTGCAGGATCCAACAAGATGTGGTATATGAGGCACCTGGCAGTAGATGATGGCTATGATTATTATCAGGACACTGAGGAATGGATCTCAAACGGCGGAATGTCAGGAATTGAGAAACGCAATTGGGAAGATATAGGGGGTGGATGAACATCTTCAACTATCTCAAATCATAACTCAGGGCAACAACCAACTTCTGGTACCCAAGAATCCAGTCCTGTGCCTCTCTGTGCACAGAAGGTGGGGGGACAGTCTCCATTTTGAATGCTCACTCTGGCACCCTGTACATTGCACATGCTAGGGTCCTGGACAGAAAATGAACTGCTGCCTTGACCACGGATCACTTCTAGAGGACGTCAATGCTTTTGTCCATCATATAGGTGACTATAACTATGCTTTTTACCTTCTGTAAAGTGGGCACAATTCATTGAGCACCTACTATGTGCCAGACTCGATGCCTGGGATACAAGTTCACACACCATGTGCAGAGTGTGGGCAATCTGCAAGTTGACAGCATATTGACCTCTTTCTGCAGCCCTTGGGCCCAGTCTCTCTTCTAGGACAGGAGAACCAGCACTACCTGAACCCCTACTGAGTGCCCAACTTTATGCTATAAGTTTGGCAAGTAACATTTCGTGTTAATTCTCTGACTGACTCCAGCTCCTAAGTCCAACCAAGCAAAACTTAGCCACATCTCCTTCTGTCTTGGAGAGCCCTGGCTTGATTGAATGTCAGCATAGGAGCTCTCTCTGGAAGGGACTCTGCCACATCTTGCTGTGTGACCTGAGCAAGTCCCTTCCCGTGGGCTCCAGATGCCCTATCTGTACAGTGATCAAGCAGGATGAAAGGGTCTCCCCAGGCCCTCTCTGCTCTGGCATCCTGCCTATGGGGCATCTACGAGTCAGGGCATTATTATCTGTTATGTGATCTTGAGCTAGTGATGACACCTCTCTATGCCTCAGCTACCTCATCTGAAAAATGAGGATAATGGTTAACTAGAGTTTAGAACAGAGCCTGGCATGAAGTAGGCACTATATGTGACTCATACCTTCATCACCACCCCAATGCCATCATCATTACTATCATCACCGCTACAGCCACCATAATCATCATTATCATCACCATCACGGTCATCATCACCATCACCACCATCACCACCACCGTTATCATTGCCATCATCATCATCACCATCACCATCATCACCACCATCACCACCAACATCACCATTATCATCACCATCACCACTACTACTACCACCATCTTCATCATCCAGCCCCCTTAGGCTGTGGGTTGATGTGGCTGGTGTGGGGAAGATTGCCCAGAACAGGACAGATAGATGCCTGGGGACAAGCCCTTAATCAAGCAAATTTCTATCTCTTCCCTGAGCTTTAATCCTTTCTTCCTAAAGTGAAAGGATTGGCCCTGATAGTTGGGGCAAGGAGGGTACCTTGTGACCAAAGACCAGACCCTTTCCTTGTCCCTCTAGCTTGCCAATCAAATTCTTCAAACTTTGGGTTCCAGAACAGATTTCACTCTTTTTTTCCAGGAGGTCATTAGTGTCTGGCCCCACCCTCAGTTAAAAGCAGTCAGATTAATATGAACAAAAAGAAAAAAGGTTGGAACAATGCAAGGCAAGAAAGAAGTCCAGGCCAACGGGATTTCAAGTTGAATTTCTTATAAATGTGTTAATGCAAATAATCCATAATCACTCTATAAATCAAAATTGGGGTGGGTTTATTATGAGCCAGGTTTGCTGACTACAGCCCAGGGCCTTCCATCCCCAAGGAAGCAAGGGCACCAAAGAAATGGGGTGTACAGAGTGGTTATATGCCATCTTGGAACAAAGAGCGTACATCACATATAACAGGAATATCTCTTTTACTGCTGTCACAAGATGCTTAGCTGGCACAGCAGGTCAGTGGTCATAAGATGAGCACAGCAGGTTGGTAATTAATCCTTAGTTCCCAGGAAGAGATGCTTATCCTCAAAGAAATGCTGATATGGGGGAACGTTACATCCCTATCTTTAAGGGGATCATTCTAGTCTTTGGGACATAGTAAATGCTTAAAGCAGATGTACAATGCATTCTCGACAGGCCACATCAGTCCCTTTTGGAAAGACAAAGTCAGGCTGATTTAGTTTTACACTCAATGGTTTCCTCATATACTCCAATATATCCTTTGCTTTTCATTTATTTACCAAATGTAACTCAGCATTGTAGCCACCCATCCCCTGAGAAAGATAGGAGACAGACAGGAGACAAGAGAAGAGGAGACAATAACAGGGAGGGGAGAGCAAGAACGAGAGAAAGGACGTGGGAGGGGCCTGCAGGAAAAGTACCAAGGCAAGTGCTCTCTAGAAATGACATTCTTCCATCATCTTCGCTTACTGGGAAGTCAAACTCTGTGTGGTCAATTACGTCTCAATAAAGCTGGGAAAAAATCCAAACTGGGTGTGTGCCTGGAGGGCAATTGTGTGTATTTGTTGTCTCCATGTGTGTGAGTGTGTGCGTTGTGTCTGTGTCTTTGTGATTGTGTGTATGCTGCGTGTGCATCCATGTATGTAGAGAGATGTTTGAATGCATGTCTGTGTGTCCAAGTGTCTGCATGGCATGTCGAGACAGCTCCTGGCACATGTTAGGCACTCCATCAACATCTGATAATTGAATATGTATGAGAGCATATGTCCCCATGCCTGAGCGAATCTGTACAGTTACTCACATATGCGGTTGTGTGTGCATTCCTGTATCTTCAGCTGAATGTACCTGTTTGTGCTTTGTGGCGAGGGTGAGGCCCAGGTGCATACTGGTTTCTGGAGGTGTGTTGTAAATGTGTGTTCGCACCCATAGGTGTTGGGTGCATATGAAATGTGAGTGCACATTTCAGTGTGTGCGGCTTTGTGGTTGAGCATGAGGGAGAGGGCGCTTGTGTGCATTTGTGAGCTTGTCTGCAAGAGTGGCACAGGAGCACCCCTTTGGGTGTGTGCTGTGAGGGTGTGTGCATGCACATGTGCCTGCATGTATGCTGTGAGGACGTGGGCACCTGGGCACCTGCATGTGTGGGGATCCTGGCAGCCCTGGGTTTGTTTCCTATCCCCGAGGCGGGAAATGCTGTGGTTTGTAGGACTGGTCAGTTCCCCTTTCACTTTGATGGGGGCCATCAGGCCCCCGCCAGCCTCTCAGCAGTTCTCACCCTCCCCACCCCCCATCCCCACTTATGTCTGCTTTCTTTGTGGGAACCAGAGGTGTGAGTTCTCAAGAGCTCAATTAAAACTGGTCGACCTGCCCTGACACTGAGGGTCTGGAGGAAAACTCCATGACTCCGGCCTCAAGGAGGGAACCCTGTTCTGCTCCCCTCCCACGGTGCTCCCAGCTCCCCTGCTGGGTGAACCTCAGCACCTGCAGCAGGAATGGACAGGGCATGAGAGACGGTCCAGGTGTCCCCGAGGGCTGTGGGTGGGGGGGAGCTAGACTTGTGTAGGGAGGACAGAGAAGGCTTTCCTGGGCACGCGATGACGGAGCTGGCTTCTGAAGGATGAGTGGGAAGTCACAAGGGGATGAGAGAGAGAAAAGTGTTAAGGAAAGAAGCAACAGAAAGTGCGAAGGCCTGTGGTAGGCAGCAAAGATGGACGGCACATATGTGGCACTCAAAGGAAGCTGATGAGGTGGGTTAGAAGACAGCCATGGGGACAGCAAGGTGGGATATGGCCGGGAGGTAGGAGGGGACCCAAATTTACTGCTACCCTGAGCACAGTGGAGGCCTGAGGCTTTGGGGCAGGGCTCTCCTCATTCAGATTATCAGTCTCATCTTCCAACTCTTCTCATGCGAAATGAATGTCTACCTGGTTGCGACATCCTCTTTCCCACTGGGATTCCTCTGCATGCTCCAGCAGTCCCCCTACATGCTTTCCTCACCATCCCTAAGTGACTCAGAATGCAGGCATTTTAGGATCTCAAAGAGACACACCTAGAAATGACTGCTGGCACCTTAAGCTGCATCAACATCCTGGGTCTCACCCACAGCCTAAAGGTGACCACGTGGCACAGGGCCCTGGAACAGACAGACACGTCTGAGAGTGAAGAGGACCCAGCTGAAAAGCCTGGGGTTCCCCTCTTGGGCGCCCTGCCTGTCTCCCCACTCCCTACAAACAAAAATACCTCCTTCAGACCTGGGTTTTAATTCACCAGCCACGTGGCCCGCACTGGCCCTGCTCTAGGGTGTCTGGTCTCTGAGCAGGAGGAAGGGGACATAGCTGCTGAGGTTGCAGGGGAAGGCGGCCCTTTGGAAGCAAATGGGTCTGTGGAGCGCTCACCAGGAAAACCCCTACACGGCTCCACCTGCCCTGCTTGCTCCCAGTCCTCGCCTCCTGCCTTCCCACGGCCCAGGTGTGGAACGCAGACTCCTGGGCCACAGAGAGTGAACCCACCCATGTCTGCAGGGGAGCCCAGGAACTTGCATTGCAAGAAGATGTGGAAGCAGAATACTGGCCCCCCAAAGACATCCAGGCCCCAATCCCCAGAGCCTGTGAATATGTTACATTACACGGCAAAGCGAATTGAAGTGTTGGATGGAGTTAATGTTGCTAAACAGCTGACCTTAAACGTAAAATTTTAAAAGCTGGATTATCTGAATGAACCCAAGACAGGAGTCTTTAAAAGTGGAAGATGGAGGGAGGCAGAAGAGGAGTTCAAGAAGGAAGCAGAGGTTGGGGTGATGCAAGGCAAGGGCTCAACCCCTCATCACTGGCTTTGAGGATGAAAAGAGACCACAAGCCAAGGGATGCCGGCAGCCTCTAGAACTGGAATCAGCAAAGAAACAGCCTTTCTGCTAGGGTCTCTGAAAAGAACAAAGCCCTACTGACACCTTGGTTTTAGCCCCGTGAGCCCCAAGTCAGACTTCGGACCTCAGAGTGAGAAGATAATGAATGTGTGTGTTTTAAGTCACTAAGAGTCTGATAATTGTTTCAGCAGCAGAAGGAAACTAACACACAAGGGCTTGGATAATTCTGGTGCAGTGGTCAGGAAAGTGCAGGCCCCCTGTCCAGCCCAGCCCCCGCTGTAGGACAATGTGCCTCTAGCCCAAGCAGAGGCAGGACTGGGGAAAGAGGCGTCTGGTTTTGAAAAGACATTGCTCAGGGGGCCCTGAATGGACGTAGGCACGTTCCAGGAGTGCTTGCAGTCTGTTCGCGCACTGTCCACATCAGTGAGTGCTGGTGAGCGTTGATCGTCGCGTTGCCCTGAAGATTTGAGGAATGCAGTGATGAGCAAGCAAGGGCCTCAGCTTTTGAGGAGCTTCTGGGCAGGAAGAGAGACAGATGTGTGAACCAGTTGGGAATCAAAAACCCACTGAGACCCAGAATGATGGAGTCCTAATGGCAGATTATCAGACAATGGCACCGAACGCACAAAAGACCTTCCTGGCATCGGCATAAACTACATGGCCTGCTTTGAGACAGGAGTCCTGTCTGTCACTGGGTAGCTACGTGACCTGGGCAAGCTGCCTCCCTTCTTGGGGCCTGGATCTTGGATTCCCCCTCACCCTGCCCCGCCGTATACTATGGGCTGACCTCCAGCTGGAGTTGTTTTCGACACACGTTTTCAATTATTCCTCAAATTCCGTAAAGCAGTTAAGTGAAATAAGCTAGACATGGAGGATAAATATTGTAGGATTCCACTTATATGAAGTACCTAGGGTGGTCAAGTTCATAGCGACAGAAAGTAGAATGGCGGTAATCAGGGATGACGGAAGGGAGGATGGGGAGTCATTATTTAATGGGTAGAGAGTCTTGGTTTGGGATGGTAAGAAAGTTCTGGAGATGGGTGGTGGTGATGGTTGCACAACAGTGTGAATGTACTAAGGCCACTGAATGGTACACTTAAGCAGGACCGAAGGGGGCGCTCACCTCTTCAAAGGCCATTTACAGCAATCCCTCCACTCTCCACCCTTCACACCACTCCCTTCCCTCTGACGGCCATGCTTTCCAAATTCTGAATTGCTCCCGCACGTTCACTTTCCACAGCGTTCCCAGCCAGCCCTGCTGCCCACTTCCTCCAGCCCTGCCAGCTAGAGCTACTCTTCCTCAACTTCCTGGATTTGCACATTGGAGCAAAATGGAACCAACACCCGCATGTGACACCGGTCTGACGAAAGTGGAAGTTCTGAAACAAGTTGGTACAAGCTTCACTCTCGGTCACCGTCAATGTAGATGCCTAAATGCAAAGAATTTGCATAAAAACAATTACATAACCATGAAATAACAAAAAGAAATAGATTTTAAAATATAAACACATTTTGGTATATTCTGCGTATATCCTTTGGTTTTTTGAATTTGTATTACATACGTTCTACAGATAAAACTGTATGTCACACTGTGAAGTCATGAAGCTTTGTAGCGAAGCCAACATCTGCACTTCAACCACATGCCTTAGACTCCACCACGTGGAAGCCACCGATGTGGTCAAAGCCACCTGTGTTCCCCAATCCTGCCCCCTTGCCTCCTCCTCAGCTCTAACTGCCACCAAAAGTTGTGTTTCTAATTCCTTTGGTTTTCAAAACCAGTTTTAGCACAGATGTATCCATCCTAAACAACATTTTCTTTGGTTTTGCTTAATTTTGAAACTTGTATACTCATGGTGTCAAGCTGTATGCCTTCTGTGATTTGTCTTTTCCTCTTGATGTGACATTTCTAAGGGTCATAGCGCTGTTGTTTCCAGTCCTGGTACCGTCGTGTTCACAACTTTGTAACAGTCCATTGTGTGAACAGAAACTGGATACATAAATTGTGATACAATCTTCTGGTTGTTTTTTCCCCCTTGGTATGTGGTTGATAAATCATCTCTCAGCAAGGGCTATGAGTATGCTCTTCCCTCCTTGCTTGGTGTTAAACTTATGTTGATACCCGGAATAATTTTTTAATTTAATTATACTGGTTCATGAGACTCAGAGCCTGGAGTCTGCTGGTCCTCAGTATCCCCATCATTTAGTCATCCACCTGCACTACAGTCCTGTGGGCCCAGATGCTCACTGTTTCCTGAAGAGTTCAGCTCTAGAAAGTTCTTCCTTGGGTTGAAGGGGGATCTGCCTCCCATGGCTTTCTCCCATTGGCCCCACTCCCTCCCCACTGCTCTGATGCTGTAGAATATGTCTGCCCCTTCTGCACTATGATAGCCCCACAGAAGAGGTGAATCGTTCTCTCCCACCCCCAGCATCACTCCATCCCCCCCCCCACCTATATCCGCTTCCCCTCCCGAGACTCCACCAATTCCTACATCCTCCCTTCACGTAAGACAAGATTTCTAGTTCTCTACTCACCCAATTGCTGTCCTTTCATCAGCTCCATCCTTACTTTGATGTAACCCAATGTTCCAGGTCTTGTAAACTGTGGATATGGATAATGTCCCGCTAGCAGTTAACCTTCAGTTCTACAAGTTGGAAACCTTCCACGGTTCATACAAAAACTCCAGCCCCAAGGAGTATGACACAATCACTCATGAGTCAGTCCTGGCTGCCACTCCATGTCACGGCCTTGGCTAAGGCTCCCAGAGATAGAAAATGACTGAAGCCGATGGTGACACTGCTGCTAGCTGAGCAAGAGATATCATCTCATGCAACTCTCCCTCTGCCTCTCCAAGGCTCTGCCATCAAGATTCAGCCTGGAGCACCGCCACTGACACTCGTGCAGCCTGCCGGGCTGCCATGGCTTGTCATGCAGCTACAAAAGAGAAGGCTTCCTCCCTTCTGGGGAACACACTGTCTCAGAGCCCCCAGCAAGGTTGCTTAGGCACTAATGTGTTACAGAGTTTAGTAAGACAGCTCCTGCCATCCCCATGAGGACCACTAGGATGAGGGCAGGTTCCAACAGCATCACTAACCCCCTGGGTCCCCCTCCTTGGCCTTGTGGCTGAGTCTGCTTGGCCACACGGGAGCCCTTGCTCTCTGGAAGAAACCCTCAAGTGCCTTTCCAGCTGGCCCCTCTCTCCTCCTCCACCCCACTCTGCCACGCATCCCTGTGTATGTCCGAACCTTGGTCAGGGACACAGGTTTCCCTCCCAGGTAGCTCCGAGGCCCCGAGTAAATCAGTGGGTACAAATAGCATGAGGCTGGATGGAGGATGTTGCCTAACTGGGCACACGTCCAAAGGTATCTGGATCCCATCTCTGAGCAGCCAGGACCCCCGGGACACAGGGATGACAGTTCCGTGTCCCATCCCCTGCTAATAACCAGATTCACCCACATTTTTAGGTAAACGAAGACAAGAGGAAAAAAGTTTTTGGAACTCCTGTTTTGTTTAGTATAAGCCCCTAAGAGGTTTTTGCCTCCCTTTGATAAAAAGGGATGAGCATTTTCAAGTCAATCCAGGAAGCAACTGCCTTGGGAAGCGGAAGTACAGAAGAAATGTGGTTTAAGAAAGCCATATTCTAGCTGAGGAAATATATGATTTTGCCAGCTCTCCGCCTGTGGTTCTGACCACTCGCTGCCTTCGAGTTCCTTCTTCACATAAGAGATTTAACTCATACATGCTTGTGAGCCTCAGAGGCTGGGGGGACCCATGTCTGACCCTCTCTGTATCTCTCCCAGGACCCAGTCTGGGGCTTGGCTCATGATAAACATAAAATGATAGGAATTAAGAATGTTAGAGAGGGAAGGAACATCCGGGATCTGGCTGTGTCACTTCCCTGCTCAAATATTTTCAATGGCTCCTCATTAACAGCAGGATAAATTGCAAGCCCCTTGGCCAGATATTAGTGACTTTCAGGTCCCGGGGCCCCAGCCCATCTCTCTGTCTTCACTCTGGTCACACACCCCCGTGTTCCCCGCTCTCCAGCCCCTAGTCGCACAGGACTCACTGTCCCCGTCGGGGTTCCTCTGGAGAGGCAGAATCCCTAGGAATGATAGCGAATCGGGATAAATGATAGGGAGTTGACTTTGCACAATTATAGGAGCATAACAGCCACATAGATGGTTTATGCACAGCTGTGGCCACCGCTTCTGATGCCAGGTCTGAGGTCAGCAGGGCAGGCAATAGAGAAGGACAATGGTCAGAAGTTGTGGAGAACAAGGGCAAGCTGGACCCCCCAAGAACAAACTGGAACCCACACTGCTCTCTTACTATGTCTGAGCCTCTGGCTTCCATCATGCAGTTGACCTGGAGGAGAAGCTGGAGACTTTGTTAAAGAAATTGACCTAAGCGATGAAGAAATTGAAGAAAATCCAGTGGGAAGTGGCACAGGTGTGGGCCCGGCAGCTACATCACACCAAAAAAAAAGAAAAAAGAAAAAAAAAGAGCTGGTGGGTCTATGCCCATAAACATGAGTTGCAACAGTGTCTGTACTGATCGTCTGGGCATGTATATGCTGCGTTCACTTCCACTTTCCAGACCTCGTGCAGATTTCTCTGATGGCTGACTCTAAAGCGGAGGAAATTCCAGAAAAACTAATTCCAGCTTAGCTAAATTTGACCAGGCACAGACTTCCCCAGCTTGTTTCCTTTGCTAAGAATGTTTTTCCTCATTCTCCTCCTAAATAACTCCTACCCATCCCTCAAGGCCCCACGCAAATGGCTCTTCATCCCTCAAGTGTCTCCTGTCGTCCTGGGCAGACTTCAGTCCTTCCCTGTGCCCCTGGGGCCACTCAGTACCAGTCTCCACCAGAATCTTCACTCGTCACGTTTCAGAGAGCTAACACCTATTTACATCCTTATGTGTGAGGCTGGATCAGTGTCATCTCTGTGACCTGAGGGACTGGAGTACTACACGTTATCTCAGTCAATCTTTACACCAACTCCTGAAGCAAAGTGATGTTATTATCTCCATTTTACAGCTGAGGAATCTGAGACCAGGAGAAGAAATTACTTGCCTGATGCTGCACAGCTGATCAGGGTTAGAAGCAGAACTCAGCTGTGGTCTGTCTGACTCTGGAGCCTGAATTCTTAATCACCAAGGAATTTTTAAGGCAGAAAATATTAAAAGTACAGTGAGAGTGGGGTGACCAACTGTCCTGGTTTGCCTAGGACCAAGGCAGGGGGGTCTTGGAATATTGGATTTTCGATTTTAAAACTGGGACGGTCCCAGGCAAACTGGGACAAGTTGGTGACCCTGGGAGAAAGTGCTCTCTGGCTGTTCAAAGGTGGGAGATGCGCCGCAGAGCCAGGGAGGGGCCGTCCTGAAGCTTTGAATTTGTGCCACTCCCTAAGACCAGAACAAGAGGGGAGTTTTCGGATTGTTTTATTATGCAATTTCTTCCTTCCTCAGGAACTCAGCCCTCTTGGTTATTTGTGAAGCAGTTTCAGGGCCTCATAATTCTACGGTTGCTGGCTGCACATGAAACTGGTGGGAGAAGATGTGGGGTAAGGATGGCAGGGAATGCGGTCTCCTTTCCTACAAAGCCCGTCATGAACCTGCAGACTGGGGCTCAAAACAGAGACTCACAGGGCCTGCAGGGGCTGGGGGCGCTTCTCTGGGTCCTGCCCGCCCCCCCCCCCACCCGGAGATGGCTACAAAAGCCAGCAGGGTGACGGAAGTAGAATTCCAGCTTCCGAAACATCAGCCTTGGGAGGAGCTGCTCAATGCATCCACTTCTGTTCAGCCCTCAGCAGGGATTTATCTAAGGCCACAAAGGCATCAGGAGCAGAGCTGGAGCTAAGACCTGGGTTTCCAGGCTTCTGCCCCCAAGTGGGGAGACTGCCTGGGGAAGGGAAGAGTGGCCTGGCACTCTGCTAACTTCAGGCCAGCTGCCTCTCTGTCTCTGATGCTCATTCTCTTTCTTTCTTTCTTTTTTGTTGCTGAGAAAGATTGCCCTGAGCTAACGTCAATGCCAATCTTCCTCTTTCTTTGCTTGAGGAGGATTAGCCCTGAGCTCACATCTGTGCCAATCAACCTCTATTTTTTGTATGTGGGACACCTCCACAGCATGGCTGCTGAGTGGAGTAGGTCCACACCCGGGATCCAAAGCCATGAACCCTGGCTGCCAAAGTGGAATGTGCAAAACTTGAACTACTTGGCCACTGGGCAAGGCCCTCTGATGCTCATTTTCTTTTCTTTTTTATTTTCTTTTTTACTTTTTATTAAGATTATGATAGTTTACAACCTTGTGAAATTTCAGTTGTACATTATTGTCAGTCGTGTTGTAGGTGCACCACTTGACCCTCTGTGCCCTCCCCCCACCCCCCCCCCTTTCCCCTGGTAGCCACCAATCAGTTCTCTTTGTCTCCATGTTTAACTTCCACCTATGAGTGGAGTCATACAGAGTTCGTCTTTCTCTAGCTGGCTTATTTCACTTAACATAATACCCTCAAGGTCCATCCAGGTTGTTGTGAATGGGACGCTCATTTTCTTTTTTAAATCAATCAGTCAATTAATGATTTATTGAAGTCACATTGATTTATAACATTATGTAGTTTCAGGTGTATGTCATTAGGTTTTGACTGTAGGGACTGCATTGTTCAGCCCCAAAGTCTGGTTTCTATCGTCACCGTACACATGTGCCTTTTCTCCTTTTCCCCCTTCCGCTTCCCCTTCCCCTCTGGTAATCTGTTCTCCAAATCAGTGTGCTCGTCTTTTTGTTTATCTTCCACACATGAGTGGAATCATATGGTAATTGTCTTGGCAATTGTCATTCATTCTCCATCTGAGATTTTGCTTAGCATTATACCTACCCTCAAGGTCCATCCATGTTCTTGAAAATGGCATGGCTTTGTCTTTTTTTATGGCTGAGATTCTCATTTTCTTTATCTGTAAAATGGGGAGAACTTCTGGGTCAAATAAGAACCATCAACCCCTAGAACCACGCAGACCATCTAAGAAATATCAGTGCCCTTCTTCAGCCACACCTGGCCCACAGCCTGGCGTCCCAGAGCCCAGGCTATTGGCCAAGTCCACTCCATTACTTACGAGCTGTTTAATTAAGAAAGTTCTTTCCTTCTCTTAGTGTCAGTTTTCTGCTAAGTCAGGTGAGTAACAATGCCTACACCTGGGCTTACTGAGAATGTAAACAAAGAAAATTATCTTAACATCTAGCACCTCTTATTTTAACAGCTGGGAACTGTCTTTGGGGAAAACACCTTGATAAGCGTCTGGGAGGCTCACCAGGCTCCGTGGGCTGGGTGTGATAAGGTGAGCACCTCTTCAGCTGACACACCGGAAGGCTCTGTCTCGGGCTGGGGGCTCTGGAAAAGTAAGAGATGGAGGGGGAAGGGAGGGAGGGGGCAGGCAGAAGAGCCAGCGAGGTGGAGAGAGTCAGCCCCAGGGACAGGGCCAGCCAGACTTCCAGCGAGCCATGGGGTGAGCAAAGGAGAGTTTTAGAAAGATAATACATTGCCACTCTTCCCCAGAAGTGGTTTGTAACCCTACCCCATGCCCTCTTAAATCATTAGTAACATCTGCCAGTCCCGCAAGTGCCTGACACAATAGAGTGTGTGTGTGTGTGTGTGTGTGTGCATGTGTGTGTGACTCAAAGAGAGCTAAGTTTCCTGTTTGAGTCAAGGCAATTTGAAACGCAGACCACACATAAGGAAGAAAAAGCAGAGGATTAGAGAAAGCTGGGTTTGGCAGAGACCACCAGCTCTGTGTGCATCCATTCTCCCCCTTTCTGGGCTCACAGCTCTCTCCGTTCCCCAGCCCCGCCTTGCAGCTGGGTGTGGCTGAATGATGGAGCTGGAGCCAGTGGAATGTGTGTGGAAGCGATGGGTGCCATTTCCAGGCCTGACCCAGAGCACCTCCCACCCCAGCCCCGCTCCCGCTCGTCTCCTTCCTGCTTGTGGGATGGCTTCGGGAGCCATGTGTCGACGCACACACATCCACTGCCAGCCTGGGCCCCATCCCCGCCTCAGCAAGCTGGAACCTCCTAGATCTTATTATGAGAGAAAAATAAACTTCTATGGTGTTCGCTCATTTCATTCTGGGTTTAATTGTTAAAGAAGTTTAGCTTACTCAAAACAATAAGCTTGCAGAAGGCTTTAGACTTCCAGGGACAAGAAAATCGGGGTGGAGAGCCAGGCTAGCAGCTGCTGGGCACATTTTAGCAGATCTCCAGGATGGGCAGCGCCACTGTGCGGGAGTTACACAGGTGAAGTGTTTTGTATGCACTCGGCAAACGACAGCTGTTCTGATTACAGTGCTCTCATCATGGAAGAGCTGGTCTATCTCTAAAATGGACTCACATGCCCCACCTCTCACGGGGGCTGTGGATGTTGTCATTCGCATGAAGAGAGAACTTAACTGGAGTTTTCTTCTCTCCGTGCTGGGGAGCAAAGTCTTCACTGAGCTGACAGGAGCTGGTGTGTGTTGCAGGAGGAGAGATTTTGGCTCAGGAAAGAATGTTCTCACCCTCTGGGAGGCCCTGAGCACCCTCCTTATGAAAGAGAGTGTACAAGCCTGGTGTGTTTCTAAGTTCCTGGCCTTCCTGATAAGTCCCGAAGGCCCACATCAGAAAAAGAGGTAAAACATGCCCTTAATGTTTCTAGAGAGTGGAAAGGAAAACCCCCTGCCTAAGGGTGGGCTCCTTGGGCTGGGGAGGGAGCTGCCATGGAGCAGGGTGCCAAGGGGTGCAACAGCCTGGACCCTTTCTCCCTGCCCCTGAGGCCGCCCCACTTTTGGAGTGTGGGCACCGAGCCCCTGGGGACTCGCACACCGGTGCCTGAGCTCGGCACGGTGGGGATGAAGTTGCCAGCTGAGTGTCTCCTCTTTGGAAGGGTTACGGTGCCCTGAACCAGAAGCCGGGCAACATGAGGCAGCCACAGTGGACAGATGTCAAGGACCCGCGCCCAAGCAGAACCATGCAGCGGCACATTGACAGCAGTGACGAGCCAGCCGGCAGCATCCCCGAGTTCCTGGACAATCCAAGAGTGTGATCCAGGCTTCCTGTCAGTGTGGGCTGAGAGGGGGTGCGGCTGGTTTGAACTGAACTTGAAGAATGGAGCTAGGATAAGATTTGCTGCCAGAGGGGGTGCAAGAGTCTCTATTTGTCACACCAGAACTTAGAAGAAGAGAGGGCTGCTGGTTCCTGGTGACACCTGGGGGAATCAGGGGCAGGTTGTGTCCACCCACCGCAGCCAAGCACCTTGTCCCCCACCCACTTCTGCTCCAAGCTGTGACTCTCAGCATCTCTCAACCTCTCAAGCCTCACAGGAAACTCCGAGACCTGACTCTGCATGAGCAAAGCAGACCCAGGCAAGGAGGAGGCCACGGGGCAGGGCTCAGCCCCCAATCAAGTGTCCTGGGGCTCTGGAGAAGCCACAGAGGTGGCAGGGAGCGGGAGGCTGTACAGAGAGAGGAAGGAAATGAGCTGCCAGCAGTCTGTGAAGGCTCAAAATGACTTATGAAGGGAAGGTCTTGGCGGGGCTGGAACAGGGAGGGTGTGAACAGCATTGCCGAGACTAGAGGTTCAGAAGGCCACCAAGACTGCTCGTCTTGCAGACAGGCCGTTTCTCCCCACATTGGCGATGAGGAAGAGCAAGCAAAGATGTTAGGGGAGCCGGCCAAAGCTCTGTGCAGAGAGGCTTAGAGTGGAAATGTGTCACCTCTCCGGTTCACGGTTCCTCACCTTCTAGAAGCCAGTCAGCATTCTTGGTGACCTTGACTTCCAGGCCCCGTGTGGTTTCTGTCGCTAGAAGAACACAGACTCAGCAGTCAGGCCAGCGAGTGTCTGAGTCGCAGCTCCGTCACTTACTAGCACTGCTTGGGCAAATCACTTGAGCTCTCTGAGCCTCAGTTTCCCCATCTGTAAAATGGGGATTATAATATTTGCCAGATAGGGCTGTCGTGGAAGTCAACAGAAATAGAAAGTGAAAGCAATTTGTCATAATTGTCTCTGATCAAGACTTAAGGAATGAGCATTTGCTCTGTGCCAGCCCTGCTCCTGAATTATCTCATCCAGTTCTCTCTGTAGTCTCTCTTGACAGATGAGAGAGGCAGAGCCCAGAGAGGCAGAGTGATTTTCCCAGGGTTTCTCAGCTTTAAAGTGGCTGAGCCTGGCCTGAAACCCAGGCAGTCCAGCGTCCAGGTTCTAGATGTCTCCCTATACTTCGGATACAAAGCAGCTTGTCATTGGTGCCAAATGTGAGGCTGCAATCTACAGTGGGAATATGAAGAAAGGAAGCATCGTTTTGAGAAAGCTTCTTGGAAGGTACAGGATGTGAGCTGAAATTTTCCAAGGAAAAGCAGGATATCAGCAGGAGGAAGCGGGAAGGGGAGGCATTGCCAGGCAGCGGCTGCAGCTGGAGCAAAGCAGGGAAGTGGGGGCACAGAGGCAGACTGGAGAGCGACTGGTAGACCATGTGGCTGCAGCTCCGATCTCCAGGCGGAGAACTGAGCGGGAGCTTCACAGCTGGAGCTGTGTCCTCACAGAAAGGAGCGGTCCTTTTTCTCTCCATCCTCATTGCAAATCCATCAGACTGTAAGCTCCATGAGGACAAGGACCGGGTCGGTCTCCTCCCGTGCTGCAGCCCCAATGCCCAGCCTGGTGCCTGGCCTGTGGTAGACATCGGACAAGCATTTGCTGAAAGAACTGGAAGGGGGAGGGTATGTATTCTCATCCATCTCTTATTTTGGCAGAGCTACACCTGAATTACCATACAACCCCCTCTCCTCCTGCACAGGAACCAGACTGTAACTGGGGGGGATGGGGGCGGGAGGTTAGGGGAGAAATATGGATGGAGCCCGGCCCCACTGACAAGAGTTTATCTCAGGGTACTGACTCCAGGGAACAAAACCACAGCTGTCTCCTCTTTTCTGCTCCTGTTCACAAGGGTATTGTTGGGAGACTATTGGCTGTGAGTGTCTCAAATCTTGCAAACAGAGCCACTGACTGCCTTTTGTTCTAGACCATCTTTTCAAAGATGTTTGTATGGCCAACAGTCTTGGAAAATGGAAAGAGTCTCTCTCTCTGAATCAAAGGGCAGGGATGTTTAATGCCCACTATAAAAGTTTGAGTTCTCTAAGCTCAGGGCTCATCTCTTATATTACAACCCACTGCCTGTGAGGCATTCAGCTGGACCCATCTATGTCATGCTTGTGTAGAGCTGTCTATTAAAATATCGAACACCCAGTTAATTTTGAGTTTCAGATAAACAATGAATACTTTTTTAGTATAAGTATGTTCCATGCACTATTTGAGACATACTAAAAAAAACGTACTCGTCATTTGTCTGAAATTCAAGATGAACTGGGTGCCCTATGTGTTAATTTCCTAAACGGGGCAACCCCACCCCCGGGAGACCTAAGGGTAAGAGGAACTGATGCAAATATGTGGTGCGGCCGTAAGGTGAGTCCCTTGTCTCTGACCCAAGAGTCTGTGTTTCCTGCCAGCATCTGTGAGGTTGCAGGTACAGCAAAAATCTCGTATCCTTCCCAGTTCTTGCTGGGTTTTCCCAGCCTTAGCTTGGAATCTGGCATGGAGTTGGCAGCCCAAAATATCTGGGGTGTGAATGGTTGTCAATCCCTAGGAAGTGCTGCCAAGTGCACAGAATTCCTCTGGGATTTAGAGTTGGTTCCTGGTGGTTGGTGCAACAAGTTTACATTTCACCAACTCATTGTGGTTACTATGGTTACTGTAAGTACATAGGGCTTCACAGCCGGCAAAGAGCCTTTTCAGGCATTAGCCTATTCAATTTCCCAATGACTCACTGAAATATGCAGGATTATTCTTAATTTAGGGATTGGAAAGCTGAAGTTCAGGGTCAAGAAGCACATTGCACAAGGACACACAACCTGTAAGTGGCACAGCCGAGATCATTCAACCAAAGAGGATTTCCTAAGACCTACTATGTGCCTTGCACTGGGCTAAGCTCATTATATGCTTATCTAGTACAAATTTTGTAACTTCCTTATAATATGGGCTTAATCAGCCCCAAAGGGGCTTATATTTTATAATCCACCCAGATTCACATAGCTGGGGAGTGGCAGAGTTAAAGTGAGAATCCACTTTTGTTTAATGCCAAACTCTGAACAAAAAAGGTAGGAGGTCATAGGGGATTGGGGGAGAGCAGGGCCCAGCATTCCAGAACAGCATTCCAGGGAGTCACCATCTTTAGAGTGGTTTCTCAGCCAGTAGAAGGAGGTACAAGGCAGGGTGTAGGTCCCAGGGGCCATAACTTGCAGTGACTAGACTGGTCAAATGTGCTGGAGTTTGAAACAATAGTCCCATTCTTGCTGGTAGCTGCAGCACTGGGTGGGGAAACTGAGGCATCTCAAGTATACAGGCTGGACCAGCTCAGCCACCACATATCCTAGGACTTCAACAAATACCACAGTTCATTCCAGGGCCCATGGACTGCTAGGCTGGGCTGCCCCAGGCTCTCAGAGATGGAACAATATGTTAAGCTGGGAGGTATAGGAGGGGAACTGAGATGTTTTCTATGTGTCCTTGGGAAAGTTGACTTTTTTGGTAAAACACGACCTTTTGCACCAGAGTTTCCCAAAGTGTGTTTTCTGAAACATCAGTTTCAAATAAGGGGAAAGGGAGACTCTGTAGTGAAATAAATTTGAGAAATGCCACAGCCCATCTCTCCCTCTTGGATTTACAGTCTTCAGTGTATTAAAGGCTCTGACAAGTCCTGCAGCAAAGGAACCTGTTACATTTTACTTAACCTGGAATTTCCTGAAAATAGCCGATTGGAACATTTCTCTCTCTCTTTTTTACAATAACTTTTTTCAGTAATAAGTTTCTTTAAGGCCTTTTGAAAAATGCTGGAATTGAAAGAATTTGGAGACACAGCGTTTCTTGAACTTCTCGCTTTTCCTTATTTTCAGTGGAATGAAGCTTTAATCTTTGGCTCAGGAAATGGAAAGAGGCAGCATCGGGCCACTGATCAGGGCACAATTTCAGGACTCCAGTGGAGAGCACTCAGAGTTCTCCACGTACGGTCTGTATCCTGGAGTTGTGTGAGGCAGCAGCGGAGAGCAGCATTTATCATCAAAAAGAGGTTATTCTGACAGAGGATTCGCATCTCTGCCACTTTTTGTAGATTTCCTGTAATGCCTTGCAGGGGACATTTTTTAATTCAAGGCATAAGTGAAACTATATTTAGCGCTTGCCTCTTGAGCTAGAGGAAATGCAGCTGAGGGCAAACCCCCTCTCTGTGTTAAAGGGGAAGGAACATGGTCTTGCCTCTCCGAACCAGCTGCAGGAAGTCATGTGGACTGAGTCTGAAGTGCAGGGGGCCAGGCAGGTCCTTGTGCCCTTGCTTACTCTCCTGACAGCCCTTCCAGGATCCGAAGCTCCCCGTCAGAGCTACTCTTTTGGCTCACGAGTGGTTTCCAAGTTGCAGGGCTCCTAGGTGACAAGAGATTTTCACACATTGAGATGTATGGGGTAACTATTGGAGTTCAAAACTGATTGGGCTTGAACTGGAAAGCCTGACTTATAGCCTATCACCATACATTGTACAGCTGCTTATCCATTAAAGTGAGGAATCTCTCTTGAGATAAAGAATGCAGACTTCCCCTCCTACGCCCTGTTGGTAACAACACCCTATTGGTAAATAAGCCCGGAGTAGTCCCTTTCCTGGCATGTTGGTCATGTTGACCTGCTAATTTGCAACTGAATATGTCTTTGAAAATGTAGCCTGGGTGTCTTTAATGTATCTTCTTTTTTTTTTTTTTTTCTGCTTTTTCTCCCCAAATCCCCCCAGTACATAGTTGTATATTTTAGTTGTGGGTCCTTCTAGTTGTGGCATGTGGGACGCCGCCTCAACATGGCCTGATGAGCAGTGCCATGTCCGCGCCCAGGATCTGAACTGGCAAAACCCTGGGCTGCCAAAGCAGAGCCCAAGAACTTAACCACTCCGGCCACCGGGCCGGCCCCTAATGTATCTCCTTTGTTCTAAAAAGATCTAAGACTGTGCTGAAATGCTTGCTTCTCTGGAATGCCTTCTAAGGCCTTCCCGGGTTATAATCTTCACTTTGGCTCATAATAAACTCACCCCAATTTTGATCACGGATTATTTGCGTCAACATAGGAAAATGTAATTACTCCAAGAAGAGAGACCCTCTTGGGTAACATTTTCCCTAAAAACCCAAGGGCAACATTAGTTAAGGTATGGCTCTGTAGGGGAGGAAGAGATTCTCCTCTACCTTCTAAGTTCTTCTGGCTGGTCTCAGAATTAAATTGATGTGAGACAGAACAGGAGAAAATCAAACCAAGTTAAACAACGTGTATATGTGGAGAGACCCAGGAAACCTGAGTAACTTGGCAAAATGGCTGAAGCCACCGCCCTAAACATCATCTTCAGCTAAAGAGAAAAGAGGATGTTGGGGGTAGTGGTTTGGGACTTCAAAGGGGAGGAAGGCAATTCACATGGAGATGGGAAAGCAAATGTTTAGTAAATAAATGTTTGTCACGGCCTGCAGAGGCAATGGGACACGGAGAGGACTTTGATCCAGGGGCCTTGCTGGGTTCCTCTCCGGCTATACTTAGTTCACGTCGTATTATAGTCATCCATGGTGATAACGTCTTCCTGAAACAGGCCTTCTATCTTAAATTCTTTTAGGCTGTTAAGGGGAAGATTGAACTTTCTTCCTGAGTCTTTTGTTCTTAAAAGTAATCAGCCTGGGGCCAGCCTCGTGGCTGAGTGGTTGAATTCACACATTCCACTTCGCTGGCCTGGGGGTTTCACTGGTTCAGATCCCAGGGACAGACAAGGCACCACTTATCGAGCCATGTAGCACAACCAGAGGTACTCACAACTAGAATGTACAGCTACGTACTGGGGGGCTTCGGGAAGAAGAAGAAAAAAAATAAAAATAAAAAATAATCAGCCCAAAATAACCCTCAAGCCAAAGAGACACATTTTGGGATGGCAAATTCTCCTCCCCTACAGCCCAAAGAAAACTAATACAAGGGATGTTAATGAATGTCATGAGAAAAAAATGTTTGCATGCTCAGCTAAGATCAGGGAACTCAGCAATGTGTGGCCCTCTGTGGAAAGTCACAGAAGTTTGGTTATTCAAGCATAGAACAGCTATTTCTTCGCTGGGCCAAGGGCAATGCTGTGTGGGACTCCACACAGCACACACTCCACAATTTAGAACCACACAGCCTTGGGCAAGTTAGCGAACCTCAAACACTTCGAATTCTTCATCCATAAAATGGGAATAATAAAATTTCCTTCCACAGGTGGTTTTTGTAAGGATTAAATGAGATAGTGTACGTGGCAAGTGTTCAATAAATAGATGTAGCTATTAGTATTGTCGTTGATACTGTTTTTTGTTACTATTTATGGAGATAGAGTGGAGAGATAGATAGTAAGAAGTGGGGGGGAATCAAGAAAAATGAAAGGGGAAAAGGCCAAATATACATTTCGCTGCCTTAGTCATGGCATCCTATAACATCAGAACTGGAAGAGCCTTCCCTTGCCTACTGAAGTCCAGAGACACAAAGAGACTTTCCCCAAATCACACAGCAAGTTAGCTTCCAGCCAAGAATTCATTCATTCCTCAACTCTTTGCTACGTGGCAGCAATTTGCGTAATCTAAGAAATAAATACAGTGCACACCAGAAATCTCATGCTTGGAATTTACCTTATAGAAACTTTGGCAAAATGTTTTCTTTTTTTTTTTTTTAAGATTAGCCCTGAGCTAACATCTGTTGCCAATCTTTTGGCATCTTTTTTGGGCAATCTTTTTCTTCTTCTCCCCAAAGCCCCCCAGTACATACTTGTATATTCTAGTCGTAGGTCCTTCTAGTTGTGCTGTGTGGGACGCCGCCTCCACGTGGCTTGATGAGTGGTGCTGGGGCCACGCCCAAGATCTGAACCGGTGAAACACTGGGCCACTGAAGCAGAGCGCGCACTCAGCCATGGGGCCAGCCCCTGTCAAATGTTCCCAAGAGAAGTGTAATTTTAAAAGGGACAGAAGAAAATAAACATGTATCTACTCTTTTGAGCAAAAGAAGTGCAGTAAGGATAAACCAGGAGCTAACAGGATGGGTTATCTACTGGGGTAGGTGAGAAAAGGGTGGAGGGAAGGAGGATTGAGAACAGAGTAGGAGAAAGGAAGAGTGATATTTCTCTGAGTCTCCCTTCTGTGAGGCTCTGACTCTTAGAACCATGGTCACACTTCACATACGCCAAAACTAAACAAATAGTAGCAACTAGGCTGTAGGGGGAACCCCAACTGGAACACCAACAGTGATGGATGACAAGTGAATTATATCACCACACTGAAGGCAGTGGGGAAGTAAAGAATTAACTTAAGCAACTTGGGAAAACAGTTGTTTTGACTGGGTACTGTAAGACTGAAGACAAACAGAACCACACACAATTATTGTATTTCAGTGAGTAAATCTGATTTTCACAGGCGTGTGGGTTAGCAATTCAGAAACTACTGCATGTGTATCCTAAGACTGAACCATTAAGTAAATTTACTGTGAATCTGCGAGCTGGGTTTCACTCTATTGGAGAAAGGAGTTGGAAATAAGTAAAGGAAGAAGGTTAGAATGAATTCTGTGGTGTTGGAGTGGAATTGGAGGTATGAGTACGAAAGCTTGGCCTTGTACGTGCATATACAGAGAGAGAAATACAGATGTGTGTGCATGTGTGGGTGGATGTGAACATGTTTCCTAGCTCTGTCTGCCCAGAGGGACTAGAGTCATTGACACTCTGTCCTACTCTGTTTGGGCTGCAATAACAAAATATCATAGACTAAGTGGCTTATAAACAGCAGAAGTTTATTTCTCACTGTTAGGAAGTCCAAGATGAAGGCATCAGCAAATTTGGTGTCTGGTGAGAGCCCACTTCCTCGTTCATAGACAGCGCCTTCTTGCTGTGTCCTCATATGGTGGAAGGGGCATGGGAGCTCACACAGGCCTCTTTTCTTTCTTTCTTTCTTTCTTTTTTTTTTTTGAGGAAGACTGGCCCTGGGCTAACATCCGTGCCCATCTTCCTCTACTTTATATGTAGGACGCCTCCCACAGCATGGGTTGCCAAGCAGCGCCATGTCTGCACCTGGGATCCAAACCAGCGAACCCTGGGCCAACGAAGTTGAACGTTCGCACTTAACTGCTGCGCCGCCAGGCTGCCCTCACTCAGGCCTCTTTTCTAAAGGCACCAATCCCATTCATGAAGGCTCTGCCCTCATGACCTATTTACCTTCCCAAGGCCCCACCTCAAAATACCATCATATTGGGGGTTAGGATTTCAACATATGAATTTTAGGGGGGCACAAACATTCAGACCATAGCATACTCCAATAGAAATGAGGACACTTGGTGCCCAGATTTTAGCTTCTAAATCCTATTCTCCAGTAAAAGAAATCAGGCATCCTTGGAGAAATCATTGAGTCCAGGGAGGGGGCAGGGAAAATACAAGATGAGCCTGGAAAAGCGTGTGGCGCCAGAAAACAAAGAAGGACTCAAAGTTTGGGACAATTTGAGTAACAAAATAAATAATGATGCAAATAGATTATAACTCATAGAATAAAATAAATATTCATAAGTTTATGGTGCTAAATGATTGAATAAATAAACGAAGGAGAAGGGACAGCTTGTTCTTAGAGTAAAATTCCAATGAAGAAATGTAGATGGAATAATGGAAATATGAAATAACCAATAGGCAAACACCGCAGTATTAACTGAGGTAGGCAAGAATCTTTGGTAGATGCTAAAATTAGTGGGCCAAAGTGTGATGAGAAACAGGATATTTGCATCATCTGAAAGTACCTCCCCATGAGACATTTATGAATGACAAATGATAAATAGTAATTTTCTGGGGGATAAAACATGGCAGATGCCTCCTGACCCAGGTGAGCAAAGTTAACATCACCAGTAATACGGACATCGTGAGCATCTGATATGGAGGACACAAGATCACTCCTGTGGTATTCTTGCCCAAAATACACAATTCGACCAGGAGAAAACATCAGATAAGTGTAAATTGAGGTACATTCTGCAAAATAACTGACAAAACATCTCCAAAGGTGTCACGGTCAGGAAAGACAAAGAAAGACTGAGGAATTATCACAGATTAGAGAAAACTAAGGTGGTGTGACAACTAAATGCAATGTGGCATCCTGGATTGGACCTTACTAGAAAAAGGGCATTCATGGGAAAACTACAGATTACTATTGTGTGTATGACGTTACTTTCCTGATTTTGGTAATGGTGCTGTGGCTATGCAACGTCAGCATCAGGAGAAGCTAGGTGAAAAGTGTACCATTTTTGGCAACTTTCCTACAAGTCTAAACTTACTTCAAAAGAAATCATTTTTAAAAAGATAAGGGCAGCCCCATGGCGGAGTGGTTAAGTCCTCGCGCTCTGCTTCAGTGGCCCAGGGTTTTGCCGGTTCGAATCCTGGGCACAGACATGGCACCGCTCATCAAGCCATGCTGAGGTGGCGTCCTACATGCCACAACTAGAAGGACCCACAACTGAAAATGCACAACTATGTACCAGGGGGCTTTGGCGAGAAAAAGGAAAAATAAAATCTAAAAAAAAAAAAAGATAAATGTATAAGAATGTTCTTTGCAGCTTAGTTTGTAGCAGTATAAAACTGTAACCAAGAAAAGTGATCACCAGTAAGTAATCTTTATGTGCATAAAGCTTTTTTTCTGGAAAGAATCAGGAGAAACTAATGATGAGAGAGAGATTGCTGGGAAGAGACTCAGTTTTCATTGTGTCACTGTCTATATTGTGCATTTTCTAACTTTATTTATTTATTTATTTGGCTAGGAAAGATTTGCCCTGAGCTAACATCTGTTGTCAATTTCCCCCTTTTTTTTTCCTTCCCCAAAGGCCCAGTAGATAGTTATATATTCTAGTTGTAGGTCCTGCTAGTTCTTCTACACGAGCCACCGCCACAGCATGGCTACGGGAAGACAGATGGTGTGGCTCCACACATGGGAACCAAACCCGGCCCACTGAAGTGGAGTGGACCTAACAGTAACCACTGGACCATCAGGGCTGGCTATAATTTTATTTTCTATTTTTGTTGAGGGAGATTAGCCCTGAGCTAACGTCTGCCACCAATCCTTCTCTTTTTTTGCTGAGGACGACTGGCCCTGTGCTAACATCCACACCCATCTTCCTCTACTTTATATGTGGCATGCCTGTCAAAGCACTGCTTGACAAGTGGTGCATAGGTCTGCACCCGGGATCCAAACCAGTGAACCCCAGGTCCCTGAAGCAGAACATGTGAACTTAACTTCTGTGCCACCAGGCCAGCCCCTAATTTTATTTTTTAAATATGATTTTAACATTGATTATCTGGAAAACAAGTTTATAAGACATATTTGTTTTCTTCTTTATATTTCTTTGTATGTATTTTTTAAGTCTTCCCTTCTTTATCTGACTTCTCTGGTTTTAATTGAGCATTTAATATGGTTCCTTGGTCTCTCCTCTCTTAGTGTATCACTTATGCTATTTAAAAAGCATCTTTAGTGGTTACCCTAGAGTTTGCAACATACATTTACAACTAATCTAAGTTGGCTTTCAAGTAATACTATTTGAAACTACCTTATAACATTGTATCCCAATTCTTCCATCCCTTCCCTTACAATATTGCTGTCATTTTTTTTCACTTATCCGTATGCAACAATTACCCAACACGTTGTTGCTATTATTACTTAGGTTTCTTTTGTTTTGTTGTTTTTTATTGCAGTAACATTGGTTTATAACATTACATAAATTTGAGGTGTACTTCATTACATTTTGATTCCTGTGTAGATTACATCATGTTCACCACCCAAAGACTAATTACATTCCATCACCACACACATGTGCCTGATCATCCCTTTTGCCCTCCTCCCTCCCCGCTTCCCCTCCAGTAACCATCAATCTAATCTTTATCTCTTTGTGATTGTTTGTTGTTTTTATCTTCTACTTATGAGTGAGATCATACGGTATTTGACTTTCTCCCTCTGAGTTATTTCACTTAGCATAATACCCTCAAGGTCCATCCATGTTGTTGCAAATGGCCGGATTTCATCATTTCTTATGGCTGAGTAGTATTCCATTGTGTATATACACCACATCTTCTTTATCCATTCATCCCTTGATGGGCACCTGGGTTGCTTCCAAGTCTTGGCTGTTGTGAACAATGCTGCAATGAACATAGGAGTGTATGTATTTTTACGCACTCTTGTTTTCATGTTCTTTGGAAAAATACCCAGTGGAATAGCTGGGTTGTATGGTAGTTCAATTCTTAATTTTTTGAAGAGTCTCCATACTGTTTTCCGTAGTGGTTGCACAAGTCTGCACTCCTACCAGCAATATATGAGAGTTCCCTTCTCTCCACATCCTCTCCAACACTTGTTGTTTCCTGCCTTGTTAATTATAGCCATTCTGATGGGAGTGAGGTGATATCTCATTGTAGGTTTTTTTTTTTAAAGATTGGCACCTGAGATAACAACTGTTGCCAATCTTCCTTTTTTTTCTTTTTCTCCCCAAATCCCCCCAATACATAGTTGTATATTTTAGTCGTGGGTCCTTCTAGTTGTGGCATGTGGGATGTCACCTCAATGTGGCCTGATGAGCAGTGCCATGTCCGAACCCAGGATCTGAACCAGTGAAACCCTGGGCCACTAAAGTGGAGCGTGAGAACTTAACCACTCAGCCACAGGGCCGGCCCCTCACTGTAGTTTTGATTTGCATTTCTCTGATAATTTATGATGTTGAACATCATTTCGTGTGCCTGTTGGCCATCTGTATATCTTTGGAGAAATGTCTGTGTAGATTTTTTGCCCACTTTTTAATTGGGTTGTTAGTTTTTTTGTTGTTGAGATATGTGAATTCCTTATATAGTTTGGATATTAACCCTTTATCTGATATATGGTTTGCAAATATCTTCTCCCAATTGTTAGATTGTCTTTTAATTTTGTCGATGGTTTCCTTTGCTGTTCAGAAGATTTTTAGTTTGATGTAGTCCCATTTATTTATTTTTTTCTATTGTTTCCCTTGCCTGGTTAGAAATGGTACTTGAAAATATGCTGCAAAGACCAATGTCAAAGAGCATACTGCCTATGTTTTCTTCTAGAAGTTTCATGTCTTACATTTAAGTCTTTAATCCATTTTGAGTTAATTTTTGTGTATGGTTTAAGATAATGGTTTACTTTCATTCTTTTACATGTGGCTGTCTGGTTTTCCCAGCACCATTTATTGAAGAGACTTTCCTTTCTCCATTGTATATTCTTGGCTCTCTTGCTGAAAATTAGCTGTCCATAGATGCGTGGGTTTATTTCTGGGCTCTCGATTCTGTTTCATTGATTGTGTGTCTGCTTTTGTGCCAGTACCACGCTGTTTTGGTTACTATAGCTTTTCAGTATATTTTGAAATCAGGGAGTGTGATATCTCCAGCTTTGTTCTTTTTTCTCAGGAATCCTTTGGCTATTTGGGGTCTTTTGTTGTTCCATGTAAATTTTAGGATTCTTTGTTCTGTTTCTGTGAAAAATGTTGGAACTTTGATAGGGATTGCGTTGAATCTGTAGATTGCTTTAGGAAGTAGGGACATTTTAACTATGTTAATTCTTCCAATCCCAGAGCATGGAATATCTTTCCATTTCTTGGTGTCTTCAGTTTCTTTCAACCATGTTTTATAGATATCAGCATACAGATCTTTTACCTCTTTGCTTAAGTTGATTCCTAGGTATTGTATTCTTTTTGTTGCAAGTGTAAATGGGATTGTAGTCTTAATCTCTCTTTTGGCTACTTCGTTATTAGTGTATAGAAACCCAACAGATTTTTGTATGTTGATTTTGTATCCTGCAACTTGACCTTATTATTTCTAAAAGATTTTTAGTGGATTCTTTAGGGTTTTCTATATATAAAATCACGTCATCTGCAAATAGTGATAGTTTCATTTCTTCCTTTCCAATTTGGATCCCTTTTATTTCTTTTTCTTCCCTGATTGTTCTGGCTCTGACTTCCAATACTATGTTAAATAAGCGTGGTGACAGTGGGCATCCTTGTCTGGTTCCTGTTCTTAGAGGGATAGCTTTCAGTTTTTCTCCATTGAGAATGATATTTGCTGTGGGTTTGTCATATATGGCCTTTATTATGTTGAAGTACTTTCCTTCTATACCCATTTTATTTAGAGTTTTTATCATAAATGGATGCCTTATCTTGTCAAATGCTTTCTCTGCATCTATTGAGATGATCATGTGATTTTTATTCTTCATTTTGTTAATGTGGTGTATAATGTTGATAGATTTGCAGATGTCGAACCATCCCTGCACCCCTGGAATGAAACCCACTTGATCATGGTATATGATCTTTTTAATGTATTGTTGTATTTGATTTGCTAGTATTTTGTTGAGGATTTTTTCATTGATATTCATCAGTGGTATTGGCCTGGAGTTTTCTGTTTTTGTGTTGTCCTCAGCTGGTTTTGGTATCAGGGTAATGTTGGCTTCATAGAATGAGTTAGGAAGCCTCCCCTCCTCTTCAATATTTTGGAAGACTTTCAGAAGGATGGGTATTCAGTCTTCTTTGAATGTTTGGTAGAATTCACCAGGGAAGCCATCTGGTCCTGGACTTTTACTTTTGGGGAGGTTTTTGATTACTGTTTCAATCTCCTTACTGGTGATTGGTCTATTCAAATTCTCTATTTCTTCTTGACTCAGTTTTGGAAGATTGCATGATTCTAAGAATTTATCAATTTCTTCTAGATTATCCAACTTGTTGGCGTATAGTTTTTCATAGTATTCTCTTTTAATCTTTTGGTTTCTGATGTGTCCATTATAATTTCTCCTCTTTCATTTTTGACTGTATGTGAGCTTTCTCTCTTTTTTTCTTGGTTCGTCTAGCTAAAGGTTTGTCAATTTTCTTTATCTTTCCAAGAATCAGCTCTTGGTTTCATTTATTTTTTCAATTTTTTTTTAGTCTCAATTTCATTTATTTCTGCTCTGATTTTTATTATTTCCTTACTTCTACTGATTTTAGGCATTGTTTGTTCTTGGTTTTCCTGTTCTTTTAGGTGCACTGTTAGATTGTTTATTTGAGATTTTTCTTGTTTGTTGAAGTAGCCTGTATTGCTATAAACTTCCCTCTCAGAAGTGCTTGTGCAGTATCCCATAAATTTTGGCATGTTGTATTTTCATTGTCACGTGTCTCCAGGTATTTTTTTTTTTAAAGATTTTATTTTTTCCTTTTTCTCCCCAAAGCCCCCCGGTACATAGTTGTATATTCTTCATTGTGGGTCCTTCTAGTTGTGGCATGTGGGACGCTGCCTCAGCATGGCTTGATGAGCAGTGCCATGTCCACACCCAGGATTCGAACCAACGAAACACTGGGCCACCTGCAGCGGAGAGCGCAAACTTAACCACTCGGCCACGGGCCAGCCCCTCCAGGTATTTTTTTTAATCTCTCTTTTGATTTCTTCATTGACCCAATCGTTTTTCCATAGCATTTTGTTTAATCTCCACATTTTTGTGGTTTTTCTGATTTTCTTCCTGTAGTTGATTTCTAGTTTCATACCTTTGTGGTCAGAAAGATGCTTGGTATTATTTCAGCCTTCTTAAACTTATTGAGACTTGTTTTGTGGCTTAATATGTCATCAATCCTGGAGAATGTTCCAAGTATCTGTGAAAAGAATATGTATTCTGTGGTTTTAGAATGGAACGTTCTATATATCTATCTATCTATTAAGCCCATCTGGTGTAATGCGTCATTTAAAGCCAATGTTTCCTTATTGATCTTCTGTTTGGATGATCTATCCATTGGTGCAAGTGGAGTGTTAAAGTCCCCTAGTATTATTGTGTACTGCTTATTTCTTCTTTTATGTCCGTTAATAATTGTTTTATATATTTAGGTGCTCCTATGTTGGGTGCATAGATATTTACAAGTGCTATATCCTCTTGTTGGATGGTTCCCTTTATCATGATGTAGTATCCTTCTTTGTCTCTTGTTACAGTTTTTGTTTTAAAGTCTATTTTGTCTAATATTAGTATTGCTACCCCAGCTTTCTTTTCATTGACATTTGCATGGAATATCTTTTTCCATCCCTTTGCTTTGAGTTTGTGAGTGCCTTTAAGTCTGAAGTATGTCTCTTGTATGCAGCATATATGTGCGTCTCATTTTTTTATCCAGTTGGCCACCCTATGCATTTTGATTGGAACATTTAGTCCATTGACATTTAATGTAGCTAATGATGAGTAGGTACTTGTTGCCATTTTGTTACTTTTTTTCTGGGTGTTTTAGTAGTTCTCTGTTTCTTTCTTCTTCTCTTGCTCTCTTACCTAGTAGTTTGATGGCTTTCTTTACTATTATGTTTGGGTTCCTTTCTGTTAATTTTTTTGTGTATTTATATTATGTTTCTGGTTTGTGATTAGCAAGAGGTTCATACATAATATTCTATGTATTTGGCAATCTTTATTGAGTTGATGGTCTCTTTATTTTGACCTTTTTCTAAAAGCTCTACTCTTTTACTCCCCTCCTCCCACATTTTATGTTTTTGATATCATATCTAACCTCTTTTATGTGTGTGTGTGTGTGTGTGTGTGTATCCATTACCCTCTTATCATGGAAATAATTAATTTTAGTACTTTTGTCTTTTGACCTTCATATTATCTTCATAGATGGTTGATCTGCATCCTTTACTGTATTTTTGCCTTTACCAGTAATTGTCTTGCCTTTTTATTTTTTTTTTTTGGATAATTTTCTCATTCCTATTTGTGGTCTTCTCTTTCCCAGTTAAATAAATCCCTTTAGCATTTCTTGTAAAACTGGTTTCTTGGTGATAAACTCCTTTAATTTTTGCTTGTCTGAGAAACTCTTTATCTCTCCTTCCATTCTGAATGATAACCTTTCTGGGTAGAGTATTCTCGGCTGTAGGTTTTTTCCCTTTAGCACTTTAAATATATCTTGCCACTCCCTTCTAACCTCTAAGGTTTCTGCTGAGAAGTCAGCTGATGGCCTTATGGGGTTTCCTTTGTATATAAGTTGTTGCCTTTCTCTTGTGGCTTTTAGGATTCTTTCTTTATCTTTAATTCTTGACATTTTAATTATAATGTGTCTTAGTGTGGGCCTCTTTGGGTTTATCTTGTTTGGTGCTCTCTGTGCTTCCTATACCCAGATGTCTGTTTCCTTCCTTAGGTTAGGAAAGTTTTCAGCTGTTATTTCTTCAAGTAGAATCTCTGCTCCTTTGTCTCTCTCTTCTCCTTCTGGGACACCTATAATACGAATGTTAGTGCACTTGATATTGTCCCAGAGTTCCCTTAGACTGTTCTTATTCTGTCTAATTCTTTTTTCTTTTATCTGTTCAGCTTGAGTGATTTCCTCTAGTCTTTCATCCAGCTTGCTGATCCATTCTTCTTTATCATCTACTCTGCTATTGAGTCCCTCTAGTGAATTTTTCATTTCCAGTATTGTATTTTTCGTCTCTCTCTTTTTTTTTTTTAAAGATTGGCACCTGAGCTAACAACTGTTGCCAATCTTCTTTTTTTTACCTGCTTTTGTCTCCCCAAATCCCCCCAGTACATAGTTGTATATTTTAGTTCTGGGTCCCTCTAGTTGTGGCATGTGGGATGCTGCCTCAACATGGCCTAACAAGCGGTGCCATGTCCGCGCCCAGGATCTGAAGCCTGGACCACTGAAGTGGAGTGCATGAACTTAACCACTTGGCCATGGGGCTGGCCCTCTGTATTCTTCATTTCTGATTGTTTCTTTTTCATATTTTCCAGTTCTTGGTTGACATTCTCGCTGTGTTCATCCAATCTTCTCCCAAGATTAGTGAGCATCCTTATGAATTTTTGTTTGAACTCCTTGTCAGGGAGATTGCTTATTTCTGTTTCATTTAGTTCTTTTTCTGGAATTTTGTCCTATTCTCTTACTTGGAACATATTCCTTTGTCTCTTCATTTTTTCTCTTTCTCTGTGCTTATATCTATGTATTAGGTGGCTGAGCTATGTCTCCTGATCTTGGAGAGGTAGCCTTATGTAAGAGATGCCTTATGAGGCCCAGCAGTGAGCTTTCCTCTTGTCACCAGTTCCACGTGTTCCTGGAGTGACCCCTGTGTGGGCTACATGTGTCCTTCTGTTGTGGCAGGGTTGCTGTTACTGCAAGTGCCTGGGGAGGCTAGGCTGTCCCCGCAGCTGGCTTGTTGTAATGCTCAGCTGCATGGGGCTGTTATGTGCTCTTCAGTCACTTTATCAGGCATGGGGAGCCCTGGCCACAGTTGGCTGCAAGATCTAACAGCACATTCCTGTTGCAGTTTTCTGTTAAGTGAGTAGGCCCCCAGTGTGGCTGGTTGCTAGGTTCAGGGGCTTACAATTGCAGTAGGCCTCTGGCCTACAAGGCTCTTGTCAGCTCTCTCAGGATTATAGTTGAGCGGGGCAGGCCCAAGACATGGGAGTAACCAATTGTTTCAGCTTTGGAAGGTGGGACTGATCCCCTATGTGGCTTTTTGAGAAGCACAAGTCTTCTGCAGCTGACAAGCCCCACTACCCTCAGGGTCACCCACACTGTCAACACAGTCCTGCCCTGTATGTGCACCCTGACACCCTGAAGCATAGTCAGTCACCCCAGTGCAGAGGCCCCACACACTCCATCAAAGTCCTACACACACCCACTCCTCGCGCATGCCCTGCTCTGCAGAGGCAGACCCACTCCCCAGGTGCAGAGGATCCAGGCACCCAGCCTATGCAGGCCCACAAGTTGCCTGATGTCTTGCTGTTGGGTGGGGTCAGCCCCTAGGGCAGGCTCTCTGCCCTGGGTGAGCTGGATTAAATTAGTGCTCTAGTGGGCAGGGCAGCCCCTGGGTGACAGGCCAGGTGAAAAACTCCAATGGTGTCTGCCAGTGTCTGTGTCAGCACACCTGTACTAGGTCATGGTAATGGCTGCCGCCAATGTCTCAGTCCCTGGAGAGGTCTCACCTCTCACTGAGATGCACCCACAGCAGATCAGGCAAGTCTCTTTTTTACCAAAGGACAGTGCACCTTTTTTTCTGGTGATTTTAGGTTGTTTTCCAAAATGGGTAAATTTGTGTCTGGGCCCTTTAAGAGCTGGCTTTTTCCCCCTTATGTCTGATAGCTTTTCTGAGGGTATTCCCCATTGTTGTTAATAGCCAGCAAAGCTGGATATATCATGACACTTATCTCAGTTGTGTTTAGTCCAAAGGGTGTTTATAGTGGGAAGGCTCCCTTGCTCAGGTACCTCTCTCCTCCAGGGAAGACTGCGTACCTAGGATTGGTCCCGGTGAGCTGTGAAATGCCATGGCTTGCGAAGGTGGCTGTTTTCTCCCCAGAAAGGAATTTCTGCCTCTTTCACCTCAGTCAGGACTGTCCCTTGTTGCAGGGGTTCTTTTTATCCGGTTTTCAGTTCTCTCTTAGGGGTGATTGTTGGCTTTTTTCAAGATTTTCTCTGTCTTTGGTTTTCTGCAGTTTGAATATGACTTGCCTAGGTGTCAATTTTTTGGCATTTATCTGTTTGATGTTCTCTGAGCTTCCTGGATCTGTGGTTTGGAGTCTGTCATTAATTTTGGAAAATTCTCAGCCATTATTACTTCTAAAATTTCTTCTGTTCCTTTCTTTTTCTTCTAGTATTCCCATTACACACATGTTACACCTGTTGTAATTGTCCCACAGGTTTTGGATATCTTGTTCCCGCCTCCCCTTTTTTTTCGTTCTTTTTTCTCTTTGCATTTCAGTTTGGAACATCTCTATTGATGTATCTTCAAGCTCACTGATTCTTTACTTGGCTGGGTCTAGTCTACTGGGGAGCCTATCAAAGGTATTTTTCATTTCTGTTACAGTGTTTTTGATCTCTAACATTTCCTTATGATTCTTTCCTAGAGTTTCCATCTCTTCTCACATTACCCATCTGTTCTTGCGTGCTGCCTACTTTTTCCATTACAGCCCTTAACATATTAATCGTAATGATTTTAAATCCTTTATCTGATAATTCTAAAATCTGTATTATATCTGCCTCTTCTCCTGGTGCTTGCTTTGTCTCTTCACACTCTATTTGCGTGTGTTTGTGTGCGAAAAGTATTTCTTGTAATTTTTTGTGGAAAGCTGGCCATGATGTATGCGGTCCTAGGAAGTGAGGTAATCAGGCTTCGAGTGTGAGGTTTTGTGTTAATCTGGCTAGAAGCTGGACTGGCTGTAACACTTGCTGCAGCTGTCTTGCCAAAGGCTTCAGTTTCTTCTAGTACCTTGTTGGGTTTTCTCTCCTGCTGCCTTTGTTTTTTCCTAAGAATTCTTTCTTAAATAGCCTCTTTGGCCTGCAGCTCTCTCAATTGTAATCTACAGTTATTATACCTGTTGATGTGGTGGCAAGTGGTTAGGGAGGGGACATTTTATAACTCAGGATTAAATTATAATTCTTTTTTATTTTGTTTGTTTTTAGTGGGTCTGAGTCCCTGGGCTGTGACCTTTGGGAGCATTTCTTCGGTCTCCTCCCACCCCTGTGTGAGACAGGAAGGCTGGAGGAGGTTGGAGTTGTCCAACTGCACTTCACTCAGATCAGATAAAGCTCTGGTAAAGCATTTTTCCTGGGGCAGCCCTTCGTTCCAGACAAGGATCTGGGTGTATTTCAAAATGCTTACTCTTCCCCTCCCCCGCCCCCGTCATCATCCCGTCCTCCCCCCGCCCCCCCCCCCCACCCCCGCAGGAAACATAAAGTGATTTCTCTCCAGTCTTTTTGAGGAGAACCTGGCAGCCTTCTGGAGATGAAACCCACAAACATGTGGGGGCGCTGTACGACTAGATCTGTGAGATAATGGAACATATATATTGGTCTTTGCCGCCGGTTCCTGGCACAGAGCTCCTAAAACCTTTGTAATTTCTTAAGCGATAAGAACTCTAGGAGCATCTTTTGTTCTGATATGGGTCTTTGACCTCTGTTCCTGGCACAGGGCTCTTGAAACCCTTGGAATTTCCTGGGTGATAGAAATGTCTTTTGTTCTAATGAGGCAACTCTGGATAAATTTCCAGGATGGCTCCTGGATGACGGCTGGTTACTGGAAAGAGCAGGTCATGATTAGAAGCTTGGAATTTTCAGTCCCTGTCCTTTCTTTGTAGGGGAGAGGAGCTGGAAGTGGAGCTAATAATTGATCCTGCCTACGTGAGGAAACCTCCAAAAAATCCCAGCAGTATAGGGTTTGGAGAGCTTCTGGGTTGGTGAACATGTGGGGGGTGCCGAGAGAGTGACACAACCAGAGAAGGCGTGGAAACTCCCCACCTCTCCCCACGCACCTTGCCCTATATACCTCTTCCATCTGGATATTCATCTGTATTCTGTATCATAGCCTTTATAATAAACAGGTAAACATATGTTAAATGTTTGAGTGCTGTGAGCCACTCTAGCAAATTAATCGAACCCAAGGAAGGGGTCCTGGGAATCTCTGATTCGTAGCCAGTTCTTTAGAAGTACAGGTAACAACCTGGACTTGCGACTGATGTCTGAAGTCCAAGGAGGAGGTTAGTGGAACCCTCAATCTATAGCCGTATATACTCAGTCAGAGTACAGGTGACAATCTGGGCTCGTGATTGACATCTGATGTAGGGGCGGGGCAGTCTTGTAGGACTGAGCCCTTAAGCTGTGGGATCTGATGCTATCTCTAGGTAGATAGCATGAGAATTGAGTTGAATTGTAGGACACCCAGCTGGTGTCAGGGAGAATTGCTTGGTGTGGGGAACAGCCTCCACACATTTGGTGACCAGAAGTGTCAGAAGTGAAGTGTTCTGTGTGAGTAGTAAAGGAGACACATGGGAAAGAAACACAGTTGGGAAGAACTGGGGTTTTCCTTTATAGGGCCCCTAGGAATTTTTAACTCTCAATCTAGTCCACACTGAACCTCCAGCAATCTATCAATTACCACCAGAAGCGTTCCTGCTGGTTACGACACCAGCGGCTCCAGCAGTTTCTGCTTCTGCCCCGACCCCACGGAAGCTAATGGGGCAGTTTCTCTGTAATCCCTGTAGCGCAGGTTTTTAGGGTGGGGTTTGCCCTGTGACCTCAATTCTCAAATGGATCTCAGATTTGCAGTTTACTCAGCTTTTTCTTATTATGAGAATGGAAGGGATGACTTCTGAGCTCTTTCCACATCCAAGTTGGCACTGGAAGTCTGTGCGTATGTATATCATATTTTTTAAACACTTAGTAAATGTCATCCTAAACATTTTTGGTTACTGTTATTTGCAAACAGAGTGCCCTTGGAGCACTTACAGTTTGGAGGGCGAGGCAGAGACTAGACCGATCATTGCCTCAGTAAATAAATGCTATAAATGGTGAGAGGGGTCAAAATGCTCCAAGAATGTCTAGGAAGGAACCCGAGCCACCGAGCTGGGGGGTCAGCACAGCCTGCCCTGCGGCAGTGACAGTGCAGGGGGGCTGAAGGTGCTGGGGCAGAGAGGAGGGGTGGAGGGGCCGGCCTTGAGGAGGGGGGAGGCCCCAGCTTTTCCACGTCCTGGCCCAGTGCTCTCCTTCCTTTCTTTGTTTTGTCCCTATTAGTCATCTTCACCTTTAGCTTGACTTCTCAACTCGACTGCGTTCACCTGGGCTGCTGGGTGAGAGGTCGTTTTCACAGTGGAGATGCTGTCTGGAGCCTGTGCTGGGGGTGGAGAGTGGGGTCTGACAACCTCCTCCTCTCCTATCTGAATAAAGCTGCTTGGGCCTGGTTACGGATTCTGGAAGAAACCCACCAGGAGAGCTCTGGTCCCCAGGTTTTGCTACCACCAGCCTCCAGAAAGGCAAGCGAAGGTCAGAGCCAGCATTCTGTTGGCTGCTGTACACCCTTGATGTGTTAGGCACTCTTCTTTGATAGCACACCCTCTGAGATAAGCATTATCATCCCCATTTCACAGACAAGAAAACTGAGGTTCAAGAGGGGTGCTCATTTGCCCAGTCTCCAGGCAGCTAGAAAGATGCAGGGCTGGGATTCAAACCTAAGGGTCCTAATTTAGGTCTGAGCTCCTCCCCTCTACCCCTTCCCCACAAAGACCAGGCCTCCCCAGTGTGAGAGAGCCATGCTCTGTGTGGCCTCAGCTGCCAGCATCTGTCCCCAGATGTACAGGCAGATGCTGTGGGGGATTTAGCGGCAGGCTTCATGGAAATTTGGCTGGGAGCCTCCATTGTCTCAGCATTTTGTAATCTGGCCCTGGGCAGGGGGCTAGGGGTGGAGGCCACTTTTCCTGGGAACTCAGGCGACGAGGGGGTGTGAAGCGTCAGACTGGGACCCAGGCCAAGAGAGCAAGAAGAAAGTTGGGCCTTGGCCAAGCTCTGGGCCCTTGGGAGCAGCCAGCTGGATGAAGCCACGCAGGCTGGGCCAGATGCGGGCCAGGGAAAGTTGCAGAGTTGCTGGCGACTCCTTGTCTGATGTGACAATACAGAGGGTGAAGTGATGCCATCTAGGGAAACACAGGGGCCTCTGGTCCCCAGGAAAGGAGCCCAATCCATTATGAGGGAGCACAGAGGCTTCTGGGAGGAGGGAGCCACTGTGTGCCGAGGCCAAAGAGATGAGCAGAAGTTGGCCAGGTCCTTCTGAGGAGGGAAAGCAGTAAGAAGAGCCTGTTGATGAGGAAATGTCTGATCCATTGTGGGGGTTTCAAGCTGTTCAGTTGGTCCCAAATGTCAGATGTGAAACATAGCATAGCAAGAAATGAGGCTGGGGTCCAGGTGGAAAGGTCCAGGTGTCAGATATAGCATGGGACATAGTTAAACCATAAAAAAAGATTCATTGATTATCTGAAATTCAAATTTCACTGGGCTTCCTGTATTTTTGTTTGCTAAATCTGGCAATTCCAGACTTGGGAGCAATTGGACTTAATTCCTAGGTAGTGGGGAGCCATCAGAGGCTTTGCAGAAGGGGGATGACATGATCATATTTACATTTTAACAGGAGGTGGGCACAGTGCGGACTGAACGGGGCAGGACTGAAGAAGGAAAGGAGACCAGCCAAGAGGGAAGCTATAGCGATGAAGAGTGGGTGGACAGATAGGGATTTATTAAAGAGGTAAGGTGATGGGCCTTGGTGATAAACTGAATGTGGAAATTGAGAAAACAGGGCATCAGGATGACATCCAACTTTCTGGGCAACTAGACAGACGGTGGTGACCTTTCCTGAGCTAGGAGCAAAGGGAGAGAGGCAGGTTTGGGAGGAGAGAGAAGCCAAGTCCAGCTTTCAACATGAGACCATCCTAGAAGAGATGTCCAGGAGATAGCTGGAGATGGGGGTCTGGAATTCAGGTGAGAGCCCAGGGCTGGGGGTCTGCATTTGGCAGTGGTAAGCTTTTGGAGTGAAACCACTGGAACCTTGGGAATGGAAGAACGTGCTCAGGGAAAGAGTAGAAGAAGGGAAGGAGACTGAGAATGAACCCTGAGAACTAGCAATAGCTTAGGGGAAGTGGAAGGAAGAGAAGCCAGCAAATTAGACACAGAGGCTGAGGCCAGAGGTTTGGAGAAACACAGGAAAGGTCTTCACGACACTGTGCCCCCCACCCCCACCCCCACCCCCAGAAGCTAAGGCAGGACAGAGTGGGAAGAAGGAGAGAGAGTTCGAAGGCGTCAAGCACTAGCAAGACATCAAGTCACGTGAGGGCAAAAAGTAGCCCGGTGGATTTGGCTACTAGAGACCTGAGGAGGGGCGTTTCAGTGGAGTGGTGGGGGCAGAAGGCAGGTGGGAAGGGTCAAGGAAACAGTGAGAGGTAGACACAACTCTTTCCTGGACTTTGGCTGTGAGCCACTGAGACATGGTTAATCCCCCAGTCATCCTCTCCTTCCCCAGGCCCCACCAAACTGACAGTGAAGGAATAAAGCAAGGATAAGCCAGCCCATGATGACAAAGATGCCAGGAGAGGAGGCACCAGCAGAAAAAAGATTTCAACAAATCTTTGGAAGATGAGATGCTAATAGAGAAGTGGCAAGCAAATTCATGGCTACAACCTCAAGTGTCTGCAGAGGGCATAAGGAGGAGGAGGGAGCCAGATGTGTCCTGAAGAATCCCCAAGAGGCCCAGGTCTTGGATGGACCAGGAATGGTTGGAAGTCTGGACACAGAGCAGTTGTTCCCCAGGTCTTATAGGTATAGATGACTATACCCACAAGTTTAAGGGCATCAGTTTCTTCTTGGAGGAAGAAACTAATCCCCAGAGTATGGACTTCCACTGATGATGATGACAGGTCTGCACATCCTTCAATCACCTTTCAGTGGAGCCCAACCATGAACATCGAGCTTCCAATGTCCCCAGGGTCACTGGTGCCTGCCTCCTTCACCTGGGTTGGCTCCATTCTCCAGCTCTCTAGGGTGACCCCCAGTAGCTCCCATCACTTCAACACCAAGTCCAGTGGAAGGGACAGTGCTCTTCCTCTGTATCTCAAACCAAAATCCTGGCATCAAGCCCTATTGGTCCTGATTAGTCTGACTTAGGTCACGGGTCATCCCTGAACTGATCATGGCCAGAATCACGGAAAGTACTGATGGGTTCAGCCCAGATCACATGTTCCACCCCCCAAAAAGGAGATGGAGTTTGTGACTATGAAACACACGGGCTGGGGCACAAGTTCCCCCAAAGCCACATCAGGGTACTTTTGCCCCAGGAAGAGAGAAGATGCTGGGCAGCAAAAGTAACTAACATCCAGGTCTGCCACTGGGTCCTGATTCTGGGATCCCTGAATTCTGGGGACCCTTGCTTCGAGGCCCTCAATACATGTTTGTGGAATGGACAGAAGGACAGATGAACAAGGCGTCTGTCCAGCTCCCAGTGAGAATTAATTATTTCCCCTCTTGTGCCTCTTTTTTATTTACCTTTACCACCAGCCTAGCAGAAATTCATATCTTTGTCTTGTCCATTTCATATCCTTAGCACCCAGCACAGTGCCTGGCACAGAGCAAGGGCTCAGAGAATATCTGAATGAATGAAGAAACTCATCTACAGGCAGAGCTCCCAGTTTGGCCACTTACCCTCTGAGCCTCATTTTCCCCATCTGCAGCCAGTGGATGCTGCTCTGGAAATCAGGCAGCCATGACAACACGAACAGTGGCTCCATGAAGAGGAGCACTGAATGTGGATGTCACCAGTCCCAGCAGGAGCAGCCTCTCACATTGATCACTGACCTTACAGGACACTCCCAGCCCTGGCATGGAAGCAGTTAATTGCCCTCCTAAACTACAGGAAAACTGCAGCTGCACGCCACCTCCTCTTGTTTGCCAGATCCAGAATCTAATTTTGCTAAGGTTGGAGGACTAATCCATTTAGCAGAAGTCATGGGGGAGGGAAGTGAGAAGTTAGTGATGGCTCCCAGGAGATTGAGGTTTGGAATACGTTCAACTCTTGGCTGGAAAACTCTGGGAGATGAATCGTGGCCCTACGTAGAAAGGGCATTGTTGTGGCCAGAACTGAGCAGGGATAGAAGGGGCAGGGCTCCTTCGGAGGTGGAGACTCCCCCATCACTGGAAGCATTCGTAGGGTACCCACTTAGAGAGGATGTTGTACATGGGATTAGAATGAGTGCTTCCTTCCCTACCCAGTTCTTAGGATTCCAAACCAGCCCACGGTGACAGGGCATCTTCTGGTTGCTGGCCACTGTCCCAGGGGCTGTACACCAGCTGGCTCCCTTAATCCTCCCAACAGTCCAGGAAGGGAGTTGTCCATAGATCCATTTTGCAAGTAAGAAAACCGAGGGGCCAAGTTGCTTTCATCTGGTCCCTCCAAGAAAGAGCAATAGTGATAGGCAGCATTGCTCAGAACTGGAGCCCAGGTGGCGGGCTGAGCACGTTACTCACATGAATTCACTGAATCTTCACAACTATTCTATGAGGTAGGCATCCTCTCCCCATTTTACAGATGTGGAAAACTGAGTCTTGGAGAGATTTATTTGTCCAACCTCAGAACATCAGTGAGCAGTAGCACCCAGATGCTAACTGAGTTCTGCCTGACACCAAAGTCTAGGATTTTAACCAGAGCAGTCATTGCAAACTGAGGTTTTCAGTTTCTGTCTGTTGTTTTTCTGCTGAGGCTCACTGCTGGGGATGGTGCAGGCTCCTGGCAAAGTGCCCCTCATGTGCTGGCTTTCTCTTTGGGGAGAAGAACCAGAGACCAAGGGGAAGTGGGACCAGCTGCAGCTATTCCAACCTCCTCTTCCCACTCCCTGCATTGCACCATGGAAGAAGCAGCTACAACAGACAAGGCTCGGCCTTATCCAGCAGGGCTCTGTCCTGCAGAGAGAGGGGCTCACAATGCCAGGGAAGAAACGCAGTGGTGGCAGCATGGTCCTGGGTTGGACCCCAGACCCTGGTCCTTTAAGGAACGAAGCTGCGCATTCCTCCAGGACAACATGGGGAAGGAGGGTCCCAATATTTCCTGAGCACCTACTGTGTGCCGGACATGGAGCACATTCCATCTATTCTCTCATTTATTCCTGACATTGACCTAGAATACTTATCTGACATTAATTAGCCCAGGAGGCCTGAGGATCACTCCAGCCTGCGGGACTCTGATGCTGCCATTTCTTAGCTTCCTTCTGCCCTATCCCCTTTCTCTACAGTCCCCAATGTCTCCATCTGTAGCTACTGTCCACCCACTACCTGAGGTCGCCCTGGCCCTGACCCTGGCATGACATTTGGGAGCATCCTAGTGCCACCTGGTGGCTGGTGCTGGAAGAACAAGGGGCCAGGGTGGAGAGTCCCGCAGCCTGGGTGTAGGCAGGCGGGTTGATTTGCTCACTGCCCTGCTGCAGAAAGCATCTCAGGCATTCGAAGGATGCATAACATACAACCAGAGCAGAAAATAAGAGTGTGGAAAAAGAAGAAAGAAACACAAGGACGGGAGCACAAAGGAGCCAGGGATGAAGTTAAAGTATAGACCGTAAGGATCTCCTGCAGTGGAAATTAGGAAATTTTGAAGATGCCTTTTATCAGCTACTCAAGGCACAAAGAAATGAGGGGAGCATCCACGAGCCATGGCCAGCTGAGAACTCATCTTAGTTCTCACTCCATCAGTTTTACAGGTTATACACGGGTACAATGCACAATTTCACGCACGAAACGCACACACACACCCCTTCACCACCTCCTTCCAGAAATCGTGTTGGGATGTGCAAGGAGAGGGAAAGCCTTACCATGCAGACTTGAAAAGTGATTCAAGGCATACATTTTTTTTTTTTTTTAATTATTTTTATTTTTTTTATTTTTTATTTTATTTTTTTTTTAAAGATTTTATTTTTTTCCTTTTTCTCCCCAAAGCCCCTCAGTACGTAGTTGTATATTCTTCGTTGTGGGTCCTTCTAGTTGCGGCATGTGGGACGCTGCCTCAGCGTGGTTTGATGAGCAGTGCCATGCCCGCGCCCAGGATTCGAACCAACGAAACACTGGGCCGCCTGCAGCGGAGCGCGCGAACTTAACCACTCGGCCACGGGGCCAGCCCCTCAAGGCATACATTTTAGAAAGGAGAGTCACAATAAATAAGATAAGATATTCACAGGAAAAAAGATTCAGATATACATTTGAAAAGACAGTAATCTTTCAAAAAAAAAAAAAAAAACGGGAGTATAATTTTGAAGGAAAACCCATTAAGGATAATTCTGCTAGTTGGGTTTTTAACTTTTGGGATATAAGGTATGAAGTTCTCTTTTTTATTTTTAGGTATACTTTTTGGTGAGGAAGATTGGCCCTGAGCTAACATCAGCTGCCAATCCTCTTTTTTTTTCTTCCCAAAGCCCCAAAGCCCTAAAGCCCTGGTACATGGTTCTATATCCTAGTTGTAAGTCCTTCTAGTTCTTCTATGTGGGATGCTGCCACAGCATGGCTTGATGAGTGGTGTGTAGGTCCACGCCCTGGATCTGAACCGGTGAACCCCCAGCCGCTGAAGTGGAGTGCACAAACTTAACCACTATGCCATGGGGCCGGCCCCGAAGTTCTCTTAATGTGAGGGGGCTGGGTTCCCTTCCCACTATACTCTTGCTATGGAGGCCACACCTCAGCTCTAAGCCACCTTGCAGGTGGCACAAAAAGGGAAATGCAGCCATTTACACAATCCCCAAAGTCTACGAATGAAGACAAACCAATTATTCAGGATAAGCATGACTTAGGTACTAAGATAAAAATAAGTTGCTCCCAGACTGGGTGAGGGGTCCCAGAGGAAGAAGATAGAGTGGAGAAGATGAGTGACGTCCTCCGTCACAGCCTCCCCACAAGCCACTTCATGGGGCATCACACCCAATCCAAAGATGGGACCACTCTTCTGATGGGGCCAAGACCATGCTGTCCTGGCCTGGGCCCTGGAGATGTCCAGACTGTCAGGAAAGTTGGTTCCCCTCCGTAGGGTTTAATTACAGCCGGGTTGTGAGTGCTTTGGGCCTGTGCTCTCCCTGGAAGTCTTGCTCCTGGTCTGTCCTCCAGGGGCTGGAGTCTCTCTCCTAAGCCCTGAGCTTGTGGGAAAAGCTGAGTCCCACTCATCTGCCTTCCAGGGCTCCTCCCTGAAATGGATGAGTCTGGAACCCTGCCTGGGTGGCCTTGTCCTCTGACGCTGTGCCAGGCTCCTCTGAGGGTCCAAGCCCTCCACCACTGAGTCAGTTTCTTGGGTTCTACGTTCCTTCCAGGCTGTGCTGAGGCCCTCTCTGTTTTGCTGCAGCTGATTTGGTTGAAACGAACAGAGGCCTGCTCAGACCAGCTTACCGAGGGGAAGTTCATGACACCCACACAGGAGGGGCTGAGAACCTCTTGACACCCCAAGATCAAGCAAATCAAGGCCCTCTATGATGCAAATGACAAAAACCCCAAGTCAACCTCAAGTATAAGAAGGAAGAGGAGGAGGGACTGGCTCAGAGCTGACTTCAAGTACAGCTGGATCCAGAGATTCAAACACCTGCACCAGGACTCAGTCTTGCGCCCCCATCTCCTCCTCTCCCTGCTGGCTCCATTCTCAGGCAGCGTCCCCCACAGGGAACAAGATGGCTGCAGCACATCTGGCTCAGTTCCACCCTCCCAGCATCCCAGTGAGCAGAACCTTTCTCTCTTCCCATCAGCTCTAACCAAAGTCACGCCAGGCTCAGGTGTCATTGGGCCAGCTTAGGTCACATGTCCATCTCTGAATCAACCACCGTGGCCAGGGGGAAAGAATCACACTATTGGCTAGGCCTGGGTCCCACACCCACTTCCAGTCAACCCAATCATGTGAACTGAAATTTTAGTAATTTCTGAAGGAAAATAGGTGATCTATGGCAAGAAAAGAGAATGCTATGCAAACACAGATATGTTTGTTCCGTCCGGGAAGCCCAGTATTACTGGCCTCACAGGAAGCAGAGCTGGGGAGCTGGTGGGGGCTGAGGTGGCCCTGCAGGGCTGTGGGTCCTTGTTCCTCCCTTGCATCTCCCCTCTCCTGTCTGTGCTAAGTCCCCCTTTGATGAGACGGAGATCCAGGCCGACCCAGGGCTAGGTGGCACGGGCTCATGGAGTCAGTGCACCTGAGCTTGAATCTTGGCTCTGAGCTTCTTAGCGGAGGGACATGGGACATTTTACCTCATCTGTCTGGATCTCAGTATCCTCCCCTGAGAAGTGGGGGCCAATGGCATGGCCAGCCTCCTGGGTGGCAACTGCCAGAGCTTCATGAGATAAGGCACTAAGAATACTGAGCACAAGCCGCTGTGGAAAACAGTCTGGCAGCTCCTCAAAAAGTTAAACATAGAATTAGCATATGACCCAGAATTCCACTCTAGGGTCACACCCAGAAGAACTGAAAGCAGGGACCAATGTCTGCACTCCAACATTCAAAGCAGCATTATTCACAATAGTTAACAAGTGGAAACAACACAATCTCCACCAACGGATGAATAGATAGACAAAATGTGGTCCAACCATACAATGGAATATTATTCAGCCTTAATTAAAAAGGAATGGAATTCTGACATGTGACAACATGGATGATCCTTGGGAACACTATAGTGAGCGAAATAAGCCAGACTCAAAAGGACAAATATCGTGTGATGCCACTTATATGAGGTACCTAGAACAGGCAAATTCATAGAGACGGGAAGCAGAAGAGAGGTTACCAGGAGCAGAGGCCGGGGGAAATGGGGAGTTACCGTTGAAAGGGTACAGAGTTTCTATCTGAGATGATGAGAAAGTTCTGGAAGTGGATAATGGTGATCGTTGCACAACAGTACGAGTGTACTTAATACCACTGAACTGTACACTTAAAAATGTTTAAAATAGTAAATTTAAAAAATTTTTTAAGTAAAAAAAAATATGATCTTAACAAAAAGAAAATTTAGCACAGAGCCTGGCACACAGTGGACACTCAGTAAGCTGTTGTTCTCATCCGCATTCATAGCCTTTACTCACATTTTTTTAGCGTTTGCTCCCACTGCTGGGTTGACCAACTGTGTCCGTTTCCTGGGATGCAGGAGTTTCAGTGCTAAAATCAGGAAAGTTCTGGGCAAGCTGCAACAGGTGGTCACCTGGCCTGCTGCAAATTCTCTCTTCTCTTCGTTTCCCAGTTCCAAAACTCAGAGGGGAAGATCGGTTTGGTCCTGTTCGTCCTTTTAAGCCAAGCTGCCCAGGTCACTAACAGAAGGTGTCCTTGGAGCCAGGGTTCACCCTTTGTGGGGGGCCTGGGGTCACCAGGGTGGGAGTTCCCTTTGAAGAGTCTGTGGCTGAGGCAGGTACCAGAATGGCTCCAGGTTAAGACCCAGGCCAGGTTGGCAGCCACTGACCTGGGCCAACCTGACCGGCAGACATCAGCCTCAGAAGCCTGCATTTTTTTTAATTTAACTTTTTTGAGGAAGCTTAGCCCTCAGCTAACATCTGCCACCAATCCTCCTCTTTTTGCTGAGGAAGACTGGCCCTGACCTAACATCTATGCCCATCTTCCTCTATTTTATATGTGGGACACCTGCCGCAGCATGCCGCCGCATGGCTTGATAAGTGGTGTATAGGTCCATGCTTGGGATTTGAACC